>NC_137212.1:32487835-33087835 GCF_949987685.1 Ammodytes marinus
TAGGATTTTCAAAGTGCCATGTAATAAGTTCTGTCAACGAATTCCACTGTATGCAGTCTGTGCTTCCAATCTCATGGTTCAAACCATTTGTGTTATATCTTGTAATACAAAATCTGACTTCTGTTTACAAGCAATACAAGTCATACACAAACATTTTATTTGCACTTTGTTATTATGTTATTGTAGCTCTAGCATTCAAGAACCTTTTTTCTCTTAATTAAACTTGAATGTAATGTCAATTTTTTCTGGCATTGTCATTTGAAGCTATTTTATTTAGGCCTATTTATTTTATGTAAATGTATGTCATTAGACAGGAGATTTTGAAAAACAAAGAGAAGCTGTCCGAGCTCCACCAGACTGCTGTTCAGGTTGAGGAATCCGGCATTCTTACATGTTTGGTAGCTCAAATAAATATGATGTAAATTCAATCAGAGTGTCTTCCGTGTCTGGAATTGCATGTATTATTGAGTCTATAAGGTAACGATAATATAATAAGATAAGATAACCTTGTTTGACTTGTGAAATGGGGGACTTAAAGAACATTTTGATTTTGGCTGTACCATACTAGGTACTTGTACTATATTAACTGGGTTAAATATAATTGCATTACTAAAAAGACTAAAATACAAATGTCATTGACTAAGACTAGACTTAAATGTAATCAGATTTTGTTGACTAAGACTAGAGGAACATAGTCCCAGATAATTCTGACTAAGAGAAGACTAAAAAGCTCAATACTTTTAGTCAACTGAAACTTGACTAGACTAAAAAGAGTTTAAACGTGACTAAGACTAATAAAAACTAAAATGACAGTTTGACACAAAGACTAGACTAAAACTAAACTTAAAACAGGCCGCCAAAAACAACACTACATGCGTGTATTTACTTACCGCAAATCGCGGTCTTTAGCGCCGTAATGAGCATGCACAAGCACACATCGCGCTTGCTAGTAGATTAATTGTGAGGCACTGAAAAAAAGTTTTTTATGACGGGCCAAAACGCTCAGTTGGTATTACATTGTATTACTGGCCAGTAAGGTGGCCGCCATAGCCATACAGCGCCTCGGGAAATGCTGATATTGTTTTACAAATCCCCCAAAAATCCCCACAAACCCCTTTTTTAACACAGTGAACTGGACTATATTGGCTGCCGCAGTTCTCAATGCATACTTCAGCAAGGATATGTGCCTGAAGCCCTACTTGCCAACTACTAACCCTTATAGCCTAGCATGTGTATTTGTTAGTCTTCAGTGTTGATAAAAAACATATGTTTTTCTTGTGCCTTCAGTCTGAGCCAGTCCAAAGCTCAGATCTCCATAGCAGTAACATGGATGAGCAGCCACCAGGACAGCAGGGCATCTCCATGGTGTCAGCTGACATGTGTCTGGTCAGCATGGTGCGGCAGGGCATCCTGGCCCTTCAGCTGCTTCCTCCAAACTCCAGTGCAGGTATGTTTGTCTGAAGGGCCCACAGCATCATTTAGTTTCATGGTCAAGGGTTTGTAGAGTGTTAGGGACTCTTCCCTTACTGAGGGAGAAATATTGTTTTTTTCATATACTGTATGCCTTTTTATGAAAAACGCTAGGCCTAGGTAGACCTTTATAATAAAACATATGCAGTATATATATATATATATATATATATATATATATATATATATATATATATATATATATTTATATATACACACACGCATGCACGCATGCACCACATTTATATTTTAAACAGCAATATTTTAATTCAGTAACAATAAGAACGTTGTAATTTTTTAGGCCTGTTTTGCTATCACTTTACCTTCAAGTCCCAGTTATTTTATGCTAAACCTGTACACAGAACATTTCAGAAAGGATATTGATGATAATCGTATACAAACCATTGACCTGAAACACTCTTTACATTCATATAGCCTATATTAATGTGAGAGTCAAATGTAGTATTGAATAAAAACAAAATCACTCCCATGCTTCTTTGGCTGCATAATTTACTTTTTGTGAAAAGAACAATAGTCTGCTAAGGCATGTATTCCACTTGTCATGATACGTTAATCTGCCATTACGACCCGCGAATCTCGGCAGTTAATTGGCGTGCATAAATTATAATGCATGCTAATTGTCCGTCTATCATATCAAACAACGACATATCAAACACACGGGTTGGAAGAGTTAACATTGTCAGGGCTACGTAACTTCTCCCCTTGTGTTCCAGGTATTATCATAATCACTGATGGAGTGACTAGTGTTCCTGATGTAGCCGTGTGTGAAACCCTGCTCAACCAGCTCAGGAGTGGAACCATTGCCTGCTCCTTTGTGCAGGTTAAGACATGAGTGTTTTTATTTTGTATTGATCAGTGTATGTTGTATTTTTTTTAAAACTTTTTTACACCTGAGACGTCTTAGGAATTATACTTGCACACAAATATTGAGAGAGCGAAATCCTCCCAGTGGCATCGGCAGGTCTGTGGCAATCCGTGGCATCTGTGGCTGCCAATAAGGGCGGGAACAGCTTTCTTGGGAAAACCCCTCTGGACCGTGTTTGTTGTTACAACAGTCACTCTGCTTCAGGTGGTCGTTTAGCAGTGTCACTACACGATGTGAGTCGCCTGCACGATGTGAGTCGTGCATGTGCAGAATGGCACAAAATCTTTGACAGCTAGCTACGGGCATTAATATACTGTATCTCACAAAAGTGAGTACACCCCTCACATTTCTTCAAATATTTCATTATATCTTTTCATGGGACAACACTGACGAAATGACACTTTGATACAATGTAAAGTAGTCAGTGTACAGCTTGTATAACAGTGTAAATTTACTGTCCCCTCAAAATAACTCGACACACAGCCATTAATGTCTAAAGTGCTGGCAGCAAAAGTGAGTACACCCCTAAGTGAAAATGTCCAAATTGGGCCCAAAGTGTTCAATATTTTGTGTTGCCACCATTATCTTCCAGCACTGCCTTAACCCTCTTGGGCATGGAGTTCACCAGAGCTTCACAGATTGCCACTGGAATCCTCTTCCACTCATTCATGACGACATCAAGGAGCTGGTGGATATTAGAGACCTTGCGCTCCTCCATCTCCCGTTTGAGGATGCCCCAAAGAGTGCTCAATAGGGTTTGGGTCTGGAGACATGTTTGGCCAGTCCATCACCTTTACCCTCAGCTTCTTTAGCAAGGCAGTGGTCGTTCGGAGGTGTGTTTGGGGTTGTTATCATGTTGCAGTACTGCCCTTCGGCCCAGTTTCCGAAGGGAGGGGATCATGCTCTGCTTCAATACGTCACAGTACATGTTGGCATTCAATGAACTGTAGATCCCCAGTGCTGGCAGCACTCATGCAGCCCCAGACCATGACACTCCAACCACCATGCTTGACTATAGGCAAGACACACTTGTCTTTGTACTCCTCACCTGGTTGCAGCCCCACACTCTTAACACCACCTGAACCAAATAAATGTATCTTGGTCTCATCAGACCACAGGACATGGTTGCAGTAATCCATAATAATAATAATAATAATAAATTTTATTTATATAGCGCTCTTCTCTCACTCAGAGCGCTTTACAAAAACAAAACAATAAACAAACAAAAATGTCATGTAAAGTTGGGTTGGTGGGTGAACTAGGGGTAGGCAGAGGAGAAGAGATGGGTCTTGAGTTTGGACTGGAAGATGGTGAGGGACTCAGAGTCACGGATATGTTGGGGGAGGCTGTTCCAGAGCCTGGGAGCTGCCCTGGAGAAAGCTCTGTCACCAAAGCTGCAGAGTTTAGATGTGTGGGTGGAGAGGAGACTGGCTGAGGAGGATCTGAGGGCCCGAGGGGGTTGATAGGGGGAGAGAAGGTCAGTGAGATATGGGGGGGCCAGATGGTTGAGGGCTTTGTAGGTGAGGACCAGGAGTTTGTAATTGATCCGGAAAGAAATGGGGAGCCAGTGGAGCTTTTTGAGGACTGGGGTGATGTGGTTCCACGAGTTGGTGTGAGTGAGGAGACGGGCAGCTGCATTCTGGACACGTTGGAGTCTGTTGATGGAGGTGGTGCTGATGCCGGCGAGGAGTGAATTACAATAGTCAAGGCGGGAGGAGATGAAGGCATGGATGAGTCTTTCAGCAGCATGGGGTGTGAGGGAGGATCTAATCTTTGCAATATTACGGAGGTGATAGAAGGAGGTTTTGACAGTGTGACGGATGTGGGGTTCAAGGGAGAGGGTGGGATCAAAAATTAAGCCAAGATTGCGGGCCTGGGGGGAGGGGGAGACCATGGTGCCATCAATAGTGAGTGTGGGGGGGGTTGTAAATTTGCTGAGGGTGGATTTGGAGCCAATTAGGAGGAGTTCAGTTTTGTTGCTGTTGAGTTTGAGGAAGTTATTTTTCATCCAGAGTGTAAGGGAAGACAGGCAGGATTCAATGTGGGAGATGGGGGGGTTGTGGGGGGATTTGGTACTGAGGTAAATTTGGGTGTCATCAGCATAGCAGTGGAAGTCCATTGAGAAATGGCGAAGTAACTGACCAAGGGGGAGGAGGTAAATGATGAAGAGGAGGGGGCCGAGTACAGAACCTTGGGGAACACCTTGTGTGACGGTGACTGTAGCAGATGTGTGGTTATGGAGGGAGATGAAGTTAGATCTGTCAGAAAGATAAGAATGAAGCCAGCTGAGTGCAGTACCTTCGATACCGAGGTTGCTGAGTCTGGTGAGCAGGATGGTGTGGTTAACAGTATCGAAGGCTGCACTCAGGTCAAGGAGGATGAGGAAGTTGAGGGAACCAGCATCGGCAGAGGTGAGGAGGTCATTGAAGACTTTAAGGAGAGCGGTTTCTGTGCTGTGGAGAGGGCGGAAGCCAGATTGGAGGGATTCAAAAAGGTTATTGGCGTGGAGATGGGATTGGAGTTGTTTGGTGACTATGCGTTCAAGGGTTTTGGAGAGGAAGGGGAGGTTGGAGATTGGGCGGTAGTTACAGAGGGAGGCGGGGTCGAGACCAGGTTTCTTGAGGGTGGGGGTGACAGCAGCAGATTTGAAAGCAGAGGGGACAATTCCATGGGACAGTGAGGAGTTAAAGAGGTTAGTGAGGTAGGGGCAGAGAACGGGGAGGCAGGACTTGAGCAGGGGAGTGGGGAGGGGGTCAAGGGAGCAGGTAGTAGGTTTGGAGGAGCTGATAAGCTTGGAGAGTGCAAGAGGGGTAACCAAGTCAAAGTGGGAGAGACGGCAATGGGGAGGAGGGGTTGGGATGTCCAGCGAAATGGGTAGGGGAGGGGCCATTGAATGTGCAGGGGGTTCATGTACAGGGAAAAGTGAATGGTTGATGGTGGTGATTTTGTCAGCGAAAAACTGGAGGAATGAGTTGCAGAGATCTGGGGAGGAGGTGGAGAGGGTGCTGGTCCGGGGTTTGAGGAGGTTGCTCACTGTGGAGAAGAGGGTTCTGGGGTTTTGGCAGGGGTCAGAGAAGATGGCAGAGAGGTAGGCAGACTTGGCAGCGGTGAGGGCGTCTTTGTAGGCAGTGAGGTGGAGTTTGTAGGCTTGGTGGTGGACTGTGAGAGAAGTTTTTTTGGAGAGTCGTTCCAGTTGGCGGCCAGTCTGTTTCAATTTGCGGAGTGCAGGTGTGAACCAGGGGGAAGAAGTATTAAAGGAGACAGTTTTGGTTTTTAGGGGGGCCAGGGTGTTGAGGGAGGAAGACAGGATATAATTAAGGTGGTTTGTAAGCTCATCAGGTGAGCTGAGGGTTGAGTCCAGGGGGAGGGTGGAGGAGAGCAGGTCACAGAGATGGTGGGGATCAATGGATTTGAGGTTACGGAAGGTGATTTCTCTGAGGGGGCGGGGGCAGGGGGTGGGGGAGAGGATGGTGAACAGTATAAGTTTGTGATCAGAGAGGGGAAAGGGGCATGGGTGAAGGCTGAGTATAGGGAGATTGATGGAGCAGACAAGGTCGAGGATGTGTCCTTTGTCATGGGTTGGGAAGGTGACATGTTGGGTGAGATCGAAATTGTCCAGTACAATGGTGAGTTCAGAAGAGAGCTTGGAGGTGGGGGAGTCCATGTGGATATTAATGTCACCGAGTAACAGCAAGCGTGGAGAGAGGGTTAATGCTAATGTGATGAGTTCGGTGAAGTCAGAAAGGAAGGAGGGATTAGGTTTGGGTGGCCTGTAGATGAGGATAACTGTCGTGGAGGAGGGGGCTTTAAAAGCAATGAATTCAAATGATGATACTGAGGGGAGGGTGAGTTCTCTGATCAAATAATTATGTTTGTGGATGACGGCGAGGCCACCGCCACGGCGGCAAGGGCGGGGTTTGGCGATGTAGCTGAAACCAGGGGGAGATGCTTGGTTGAGGGAGAAAAAGTCATTGGGTTGTTGCCAGGTTTCAGTAAGTAATAGGAGGTCCAGATTATTGTCGAGGATGAGTTCATGTATGGCGGGGGCTTTATTGTTGAGTGAGCGGGTGTTGAGGAGGGCAAAGTTGGCACAGCCAGAGGGTGATGGGATAGGGGCAGGCTGGAGAGGTCTGAGGTTAGCCAGGTTAGCTGTGCAGAGGGGCGGAGGGGAGGGGGGGAAACTGGGTGGAGGGGTGGTGGTGGTTGAGTATATAAATGATTGGCCATTTGGTGAAGTGATGTGTGGGTGAGGGGAAAGGACAGCAGTGAAATCCAGTCCATGTTTTCTGTCCTGCCTGGTGAGCTGCTGCCTGACAGAAGCAATGAATGGTCCAATAGCGGCCGCGGGTGAGTCCTGATGACGTGGCAGAGGTGCGACGGAGCTTGCAGGTAACCGGACGAATGGGATGGAGTTTCCGTGCTGGGTCAAAACAAACCCACGGCGGGAGCCTCTGTGGATGTAGCGGCGGTGGCGTAGGAGTCCAAGTTGTTGAATGACTGAGATGGATGATGGGATGAGGTGGTGGTTGAAAAGTCCAAACAGCTGTGCAGGTGAATAGGTGATCATGATGAACCAGGGGAAGAGTCTGACTGAGGGGAGACCATGCGGAGTGAGGAGGATGGAAGCGACCAGATGTAGCCGACGGAGCAGCGATCGTTAGCCGCCACTCGGTAGCTGAGCGAGGGCGACCCGCTTGCAGTACACAACACAGTGCGATCAGAGAGACCAGGAGGCGGCTGAAGCGGGTGGGACCAACGATGATGGTCAGCAGGCACCCGGAGATTATCCGACTGCCCAGTGTTGGAGGACAGCGGCAGCAGGTGTAGTGGCGTGTGTGGCTATATGAGCAGTGGCGAGAAGCAGCGAACAATCAGCAGCAGCGGCCTCTGCCTACGGTTGGTACGTCCCCTTCAGTTGTCAACACACGAATGGTGTTATGAGATAAAAGTCCCCGTTCAATCATGAAGTAAGCTAGCATCCAATGAATCGTTGTTCCCACACAAGTAGCCTAGTAATGCCAGCGGATTGAAAAAATATTCCAAGTGAAGCTAATCACACTGTCCGATTAGTTCATGGAAAATAAAATAAATAAAATTAAGTTATTGAAAGTTAAAAAGTTTCAAACAGTTCAAAGTTACCGGCGAGCAGCGGCAGCAAGTTGCCAGCGTTCACTCGTTGCCATGGAAAAAGAATGAAGAATCCATGTCCGTAGTCTGCTTGTCTTTAGCAAACTTTTTGTGGGGTTTCTTGTGCATCATCTTTAGAATAGGCTTCCTTCTGGGACAACACCCATGCAGACCAGTATGATGCAGTGTGTGGCGTTTGGTCTGAGCACTGACAGGCTGACCCCCCACCCCTTCAAGCCCTTCAGCAATGCTGGCAGCACTCATACGTCTATTTTCCAAAGCCAACCTCTGGGTATGATGCTGAGCACGTGCACTCAACCTCCGTAAACTGGGCTGCAGGGCAGTATTACAACATGATAACGACCCCAAACACACCTCCAAGACGACCACTGCCTTGCTAAAGAAGCTGAGGGTTGAGCATCTTTGGGTTCCGTTGGAGGAGCGCAAGGTCTCTAATATCCACTTGATGCTGTCATGAATGGGTGGAAGAGGATTCCAGTGGGAACCTGTGAAGCTCTGGTGAACTCCATGCCCAAGAGGGTTAAGGCAGTGCTGGAAAATAATGGTGGCCACACAAAATATTGACACTTTGGGGCCCAATTTGGACATTTTCACTTAGGGGTGTACTCACTTTTGTTGCCAGCACTTAAGACATTATTGGCTGTGTCGAGTTATTTTGAGGGGACAGTAAATTTACACTGTTATACAAGCTGTAAACTGACTACTTTACATGGTGTTAAAGTGTCATTTATTCAGTGTTGTCCCATGGAACGATATAATTAAATATTTGAAGAAATGTGAAGGGTGTACTCACTTTTGTGAGATACTGTATATATGTTCTTTATATATCCAAGGCTACGGCTACACGAGTTGTTCATAGGCCAGTAATACTTTTATTTACCGCAGCGCAATCTAGTTAAGACAGCCTAGGCAACGAACGTCAGCCACAGATGCCACGGACTTGCCACAGACCTGCCGATGCCACTGGGAGGATCCCGGGCCTGCTGAAAATATTCCAGTTTTGATTGTTTCAGTGGGTTTATCCTCAATTGCTTTCGTAACTTGGACAGCACAGAAAGACTACAAAGAGAATAATATTTAAATATACAAATAACCAGTTAACTATATGCTCTATGTTCCATGAATGTTACATCATGTTGATAATGGTCTTCTTCTTCTTCTTCTTCTTCTTCTTCTTCTTCTTCTTCTTCTTCTTCTTCTTCTTCTTCTTCTTCTTCTTCTTCTTCTTCTTCTTCTTCTTCTTCTTCTTCTTCTTCTTCTTCTTCTTCTTCTTCTTCTTCTTCTTCTTCTTCTTCTTCTTCTTCTTCTTCTTCTTCTTCTTCTTCTTCTTCTTCTTCTTCTTCTTCTTCTTCTTCTTCTTCTTCTTCTTCTTCTTCTTCTTCTTCTTCTTCTTCTTCTTCTTCTTCTTCTTCTTCTTCTTCTTCTTCTTCTTCTTCTTCTTCTTCTTCTTCTTCTTCTTCTTCTTCTTCTTCTTCTTCTTCTTCTTCTTCTTCTTCTTCTTCTTCTTCTTCTTCTTCTTCTTCTTCTTTCTTCTTCTTCTTCTTCTTCTTCTTCTTCTTCTTCTTCTTCTTCTTCTTCCTTCTTCTCTTCTTCTTCTTCTTTTCTTCTTCTCTTCTTCTTCTTCTTCTTCTTCTTCTTCTTCTTCTTCTTCTTCTTCTTCTTCTTCTTCTTCTTCTTCTTCTTCTTCTTCTTCTTCTTCTTCTTCTTCTTCTTCTTCTTCTTCTTCTTCTTCTTCTTCTTCTTCTTCTTCTTCTTCTTCTTCGAGATATTGTACTGATGTCTGTAACTTCTTCCTCTTTGAATGTTGCTTGTCCCTTTGCAGGTTGGTGGTGCATACTCCTACAACTGCAGCTTTGGCTATATCCCCAATGTTGAGTTGATGAAGTTCATCTCCTTAGCCACCTTTGGTTCGTACCTGGCCAGTTGTCCGAGGTGGACCTGAGCAGCCAGGAGATTAATGCCTACCACAAGGCTTTCTTAACATACTCCTTCCTTAAGACACCTGAGTCCATGAACTCCGAGTACTATTGTGGTGAGAAACCTATGCTTACTATGTCTTGAAAATTGAGTTTGTACACTGCCTGGCCAAAAAAAAAGTCACCACCTGGATTTAAAAGGCCAATAGGTAGGAACCCTCCATCGGTCAAACACTGCAGTGATTAATATGTTTCGGTTTGCAACAAGTTAATTAACCCTAACTGATGCAGTGAATAGCTTCTTATTTCTTAAACAATCATGTCAGAGGACATATGCTGTGGTTTTTGAAAGGATGTAACTCTGTTTCAGAGGGGTGAAATTATTGGCCTGCATAAAACAGATGAAGATGAAACTACTAAAATTGTGTTTTATAACTGTCCAACGCATGGTTGAGGAAGAAATGTGGTCGGAATGATGGGAGATCACTTAAAATAAATACAATTATTTGGTGCAATCAAAATTTAAATATCGACAGTAGAGCTCCAGGCTATGTTTTTGTAGTGAAATTAAGAGCATTTCCACAGGCACAATGCGAAGAAAACATAAGGGATATGAAAACCACTTATCAGTGGGGCTTATCAGGATAAAATGCTTCAATGGTAGGGGAAACACTGGGTTTACTTGCCCCGAATGTCGTGTTCACTTTCCCAAAAACATACAAAAAAACTGTTAAACAATGATATATAGGGGAGAGTGGCCAAAGTTGTGCCACTTTTTACTCAAAGTGATTTTAAAGTGAGGCCTTGACAGCTATGTCTCCAACTCAAATATGTACATATATTTCAGGATGTTGTGCATCCCTGGCAATAAAAACTTTGGATCTGGAATAAATTGTTTAAGAAATATAGCTTTCGGAAAAAAAGTTGTCTTGTGGCACAACTTGCCCCCGGTGTGGTGTAAGTTGTGCCACAAGAGAGAATACCATGGGGTAAATTGTGCCATTGCTATATATATATCTCATAAACTGTAATGCAAGACAAATCTATAAGACAGTTACTTATTTAAGGTTTATTTAAAGTAAATAAAGTGAATATTTTACGAAGATTGAAGGTCAATTTTCTTAAAAAGGCCTTGCAGATCTAGGTGGTTTTGCCTGCAAAGCTCACAATGACAAAGTCACCATCATCATCTTTCTGGCCATCTGAACTCTTGTCAGTGGTGTCGTTAAGTGGAATGGAGATGTCAGTCTCTTCTGAACTACTGTAGACAATCACTTTCTTTGGTGACCAGCGTATACAGCCATGCCACTGGCACAACTCTCTTTGCACTAGTTGCTCCATGCTTGTGGAACCATCTGCCACCTGACAAATGTGATTCCCCCTCCATTTCTGCCTTTAAATCAAGGCTCAATACCCATCTGTACACCCTGGTTTTTCCTCCCCATTAACTATCTTACCTCTGCACTACTATCACTGTTATATGTGGATGTATGGGCTTTATGTCTTTTACTTTTGTTATTGTTATTTTACCTTCATTGTTTACCTACTGAATGCACTATGTACATCACTTTGGACAGTGCAAACGGTTATAAATGTGCTTTTATAAATACATTTTACTTACTTACTTACAACTCACCTAGGCCCTTTGGCACAAATCACCCCAACCCCAGAATTTTGGATAAAAGCATGATGCAGCAGTTTAGGGCTGACATCGTGCTAACTGTATAGACTCGAAGTGTAGCATACTAAAGCACTAAAACATGTCAAATGTTTTCAAACTTGTCTATAATTGTTCAGACACAATAATCAAAAAACCTTGATCATGGAAATTTTACTTTGAAAGGCAAAAAACTGTTTTTTGAGCTTAAATGTGCTTATATCTTGTCTCCCTTCTTTACAGGATGAGTCAAATGGATGGCTCTTCTTAAATATGTGGTCACATTTCCAATTTCTTCCACTGTTTTCTAGAAACAAGGGGTGGCACAACTTAGGCCACTCTCCCTATAGGCTAATTAAATTTACATTTACATTTTAGCGAACCGTATCTCTTAAATGCAAACACTGCTTACTAGTCTCATCCTGACCACATACAACCAACAACAATTCATATAAGCCTATATATCATGTTGTAAGCATGTTTTTTTTACACAAAAATATATTTTTTTGCATGTAAAAGTAAATTTTCTTGCTGTCAACTTAATCAACTGTTGTGCCAAAGCAAATTGATTCAGGTAGAAAAACTTCTATCATATATGTTGATGAACTACCAACATATGAAACCATGAGATGATGATGCTAACTGAGGATTAGCCTGAATTGCTAATGACGCTTTGCACATGTAGCTCTACTCGACTCAACTCAACTTAGCTCAACTTGGTTTTGGTAGCAGCACGGGTTGTTTTCCACTGCAAATAGTACCTCCTGAACGTGGGCGGGGTAGTCAAAAAAAGGGGCAGAAAGCCGACTCCGGAGCCAAGTTGCAAAGTAGAAATTACGAGCAGTTGTACTAACTGAACCAACCGCCAAAAATACGGATAGAAAATGTTTAAGAAATACCCCCCTTGTATCTGTTTGCTAAAAGAAGTAGAAGAATATTGCGACGGGCCATTAAAAGGGAGGATTGGTGTCTTGATATGTGACTCTGCCACTCAGTCATCTGTCAACTTTATGATGCACGTAAACACGGGCATCATAAAGTTGACTGTTTTGTGCTTGTTTCAGGATACGTGTTTGCAAATGCAAGCCGTGTCTCAGTCGGAATATTTTATTGAGGTAATCAGTGCAGTCCGAGGCTTTTAATGTAATCGCTCGCTATAATTTCTGTCCCAGCTGGCTACTTTAGGCTATAAAGCTGCTAGCTGCCCTACATGTCTCCTCTCGTGGACAGTATGTTTAATGTAACATCCCCAACAACCAACACAACTGGGTGAGCTTATCGAATATATGGACATTTCATTACGTTTTCTCGGATCTGTGATGCAAATCAAATGAAAGAGAGACAGAAAGGCTGCACGCGGCGAGACAAAATACACTTGAAAAGTCCCGGAGAGTTTGTGAGAATATACAACAGAAAGAAGCCGGGAGACTCTGGCCAATTAGTGGTCTGCAGTCTCCCGACGTCACCTTTTAGCATCAGCTCAGATACCAAAAAAGCAGCCACTACCAGGTGCCAGGTACCATGTTTTTGCGGTGGAAACGCCAAAAATGCGAGTTGAGCTTAGCTGATACCACGCAGTGGAAAAGTGCCATAAGAGAGGTAGTTTAACAATAGTCAAATTCGCGGATGACACGACTGTGGTGGGGCTCATAACCGGAGGAGACGAGTCGGCTTACAGGGATGAGGTGCAGCGGCTGGTGGAGTGGTGTGCTGCAAACAACCTGTCCCTTAACACCACAAAAACAAAGGAGGTCATAATGGATTTCAGGAGACACAGAGCTGACCCCGCTCCTCTCCACATAAACGGTGACTGCGTTGAGAGAGTTTCCACCTTTAAGTTCCTGGGAACTCACATCTCAGAGGACACATCCTGGTCAGCTAACACCAAAGCGGTGGTGAAGAAGGCCCAACAACGACTCCACTTTCTGAGGGTACTCAAGAGGAACAGACTGGAGGAGAAGCTGCTGGTGACCTTTTACCGCTCAACCATCGAGAGTGTGCTGGCCTTCTCCATCACTGTGTGGTATGCTGGCTGCACAGTGGCTGACAGGAAAAGGCTGCAGAGGGTGATAAGGTCAGCTGAAAAGACCATTGGCTCTCCTTTGCCCTCCTTAGATGACATCGCCAGCTCTCGATGCCTCTCAAGAGCAAAGAAGATCATCCGTGACCACCTCCATCCCAGCCACCACCTGCTCAGCCTACTGCCCTCTGGTAGGAGGTACAGGAGCCTGCAGAGCAGAACCAACAGACTGGCAAACAGCTTCTTTCCTTGGGCAATCAGGACACTGAACACTCAAAAAACATTAAACAGACATACACATAGGCTACCTCACTTACACAAGTGCAATATGCTTTCTTCCTTTTAGATTTATTTATTATGACATGCCTGTCCTTGCCTTGTTTCTTTTGTTATTTATGTGTCTTGTTTTTATACTGTTTTTATCTTAAATTGCTTGTCTGTTTTTTCTGTGTGTAATAATGCACCTTCAGTTGGCAATCCCAATTTCGTTGTATGGGTGACTGTACAGTGACAATAAAGACTATCTTATCTTATCTTTTTTTCATATTGTGGCGGTGGGGTACAAGTG
The DNA here is from genome assembly GCF_949987685.1 of Ammodytes marinus. Lineage (NCBI taxonomy): Eukaryota > Metazoa > Chordata > Actinopteri > Uranoscopiformes > Ammodytidae > Ammodytes > Ammodytes marinus. The sequence goes on from NC_137212.1 coordinate 32,501,501, forward strand.
AGACAAATGCTGTGGGGTAAAGTGAGAAAGTGTCTGTGCCCTCTTTTAATGAATCCATTATATTTAAGGTAGTAAGGAGACATACATACTGATTCGTGGAAAGGGTTCGAGGAAGGTGCTACGAAGTACTTACTCAGCGGGGCTTAATTATTTTGCACCCCACACTTTTCAGTTGTTTACTAATAAATAAAATTGAGGAGGGTCACGTGACCGCGAACAACATGGCAGCATAGCGAGTGAGCTCTGTTCAATCGTGCACGTTTTAACCCAAATACCCTAACATATACTGGTAACCACTTGAAAATAACCTCGGTGATGGGATGTCTGACTCCAAACAGACCAAACAGTGTGACATTTTTACTCGGGACGCAAGACATAAACTAAAATAACTTCGAACTCCATCCAGCCAAATTCACCGAGCGACACCAAAGGTACCGACATGGCTAGCTTAGCCGTCTTGTAAAGCGAGCTGAAATCACTCCGAGCGGACTTCGGAACAAAGTTAGACAACATTGACACCGGCCTGACCAGCCTGGCAAACTCGATGGCTGAATTGGAATGCAAAGTAACAGAAATAAAACGGAACGTTTCCTCCAATGCAACACGTTTTGAGGAGGCTGAGGCAGAACACACACTGGAAAAGACTGAACCTAACCTAGACGCAGCCACCAAAATAATTGCCTACCTTGAAGCCAAGACAGATTACTTAGAAAGCCGCGGCAGGAGAAAGAACCTACGGCTTTTGGGCGTACGAGAGGGAGCTGAGGGCCGTCAGCCACTCTTCGAGTTCATCAACAGCAGGCTTCCCGCTTGGTTAAACACCGACCGAACATTCACCTTGGAGCGGGTACACCGCACCCTCACAACGGGGAAGCCCAACCAAAAAATACAGCTGTTAATTGTAGTAAGCCTGCTGAATATGATAGTTATTGAATAGGCCATAGTTGGTTTATATTGCCTAATTGTATATATTTCGATTGTGGCCTTTATTTTTTGTTAAATTATTTATATAAATACTGGACCAAAACAAGTGGGGCCAAACTTCACCTTTGTGAGATAATCACTGTCAATGTGTACATCTGAGTTATGTGTGTGTGAAAACACATTCCTTTTTGAGTTTGGCCTTTTTTTTTATCCCTATGTTTAGACCACATTATTTAGCAGCTGTTGTTAATTAGATTAGGCCTTCTGAATGTGCATGCTATTGTATATACCAATTTTGGGCCAGGGTTGGTATACAGGTCCTTCTCATATAATTAGCATATTGTGATAAAGTTGATTATTTTCCATAATGTAATGATAATAATTGAACTTTCATATATTTTAAATTCATTGCACACCAACTGAAATATTTCAGGTCTTTTGTTGTTTTAATACTGATGATTTTGGCATACAGCTCATGAAAACCCCAAATTCCTATCTCAAAAAATTAGCATATCATGAAAAGGTACTCTAAACGAGCTCTTAACCTAATCATCTGAATCAACTAATTAACTCTAAACACCTGCAAAAGATTCCTGAGGCTTTTAAAAACTCCCAGCCTGGTTCATTACTCAAAACCGCAATCATGGGTAAGACTGCCGACCTGACTGCTGTCCAGGAGGCCATCATTGACACCCTCAAGCAAGAGGGTAAGACACAGAAAGAAATTTCTGAGCGAATAGGCTGTTCCCAGAGTGCTGTATCAAGGCACCTCAGTGGGAAGTTTGTGGGAAGGAAAAAGTGTGGCAGAAAACGCTGCACAACCAGAAGAGGTGACCGGACCCTGAGGAGGATTGTGGAGAAGGGCCGATTCCAGACCTTGGGGGACCTGCGGAAGCAGTGGACTGAGTCTGGAGTAGAAACATCCAGAGCCACTGTGCACAGGCGTGTGCAGGAAATGGGCTACAGGTGCCACATTCCCCAGGTCAAGCCACTTTTGAACCAGAAACAGCGGCAGAAGCGCCTGACCTGGGCTACAGAGAAGCAGCACTGGACTGTTGCTCAGTGGTCCAGAGTACTTTTTTCGGATGAAAGCAAATTTTGAATGTCATTCGGAAATCAAGGTGCCAGGGTCTGGAGGAAGACTGGGGAGAAGGAAATGCCAAAATGCCTGAAGTCCAGTGTCAAGTACCCACAGTCAGTGATGGTCTGGGGTGCCATGTCAGCTGCTGGTGTTGGTCCACTGTGTTTTATCAAAGGCAGGGTCAATGCAGCTAGCTATCAGGAGATTTTGGAGCACTTCATGCTTCCATCTGCTGAAAAGCTTTATGGAGATGAAGATTTCAGACCTGGCACCTGCTCACAGTGCCAAAACCACTGGTAAATGGTTTACTGACCATGGTATTACTGTGCTCAATTGGCCTGCCAACTCTCCTGACCTGAACCCCATAGAGAATCTGTGGGATATTGTGAAGAGGAAGTTGAGAGACACCAGACCCAACACTGTGGATGAGCTTAAGGCCGCTATTGAAGCATCCTGGGCCTCCATAACACCTCAGCAGTGCCACAGGCTGATTGCCTCCATGCCACGCCGCATTGAAGCAGTCATTTCTGCGAAAGGATTCCCGACCAAGTATTGAGTGCATAACTGAACATAATTATTTGAAGGTTGACTTTTTTGTATTAAAAACACTTTTCTTTTATTGGTCGGATGAAATATGCTAATTTTTTTAGATAGGAATTTGGGGTTTTCATGAGCTGTATGCCAAAATCATCAGTATTAAAACAAAAAAAGACCTGAAATATTTCAGTTGGTGTGCAATGAATCTAAAATAGATGAAAGTTCAATTATTATCATTACATTATGGAAAATAATCAACTTTATCACAATATGCTAATTATATGAGAAGGACCTGTATATAACCTAATATTATGCTTTGAAAGGGTAAAATTACTCTAATGTTTAAAGTGCACGTTGGACGGACACAATTGTTCTGTTGCCTAGTTTAGGTTAGATGATTCTCAGATGATGTTGCAGTGGAGGGGAGGAGGGAGGGATGGCTCCTGTTGGAGTCTGCACTGCTGTTCCTGTCGTTTGGGGACTGGAACACTTGATGTGCCGGAGGGGGGTGGGTTTGTGTGGATTGGGGATGTTTCTAGTGTTATGCTCTGTATGACTATTTGTGTAATTTTTATTTTTTTCTCTCCTTTCCCTTTTTTCATCGACCGTTTTCCATTCCTGATAAAATGCAAACTTGGATGATTAATACAACGTACTCAGACAATGGATCCTCTTCTAGATTTTTAAGTTGGAATGTACGGTTTATTGTGCGGATAATACGGTATGTGGAAATCCCCTAATCCCCCATCAATTCTAATCTGGCTCCAAGACGTTATGTTCTTTTTAAAATTTAAAAAATGTAATTAACAGTGAAAGGCTGTGCTAATAAATTTACAAAAAAATGGGATTCTTTTATAATTTATTTAAATTCTTTATCAACCCTGGCCCAGGACTAACCCCCCCCTCTCCCCCCCCCCTTTTTTTTTTTGAATTGTTCATGTGTATTTGTACACATTTTTGTATGAAAGCTTATTATGTTTTGTATGATGTATTTTGATTTCATTTGAACGCGGAGACAGCTGTTCCTTATGTTTGTGTTTTTGTTGTATTTAAATGAAAAACCCAATAAATACATTGAAAAACATGTTTCATTTTCATTCCACTTCACAATTATGGCCACTTTGTGTGGGCTTTTATTGCCATTCTTTTATAAACTAAAAAGCCATAACATGTATTAAATTGATTTATTTTGATGAGGATGACTATGGTGGTTATGATACCAGTCATAATGAAAATAAATAGGCCTAAACACTAAGAATGTAACTGTTTTCACAGTTTCACAGCACAAACTTTTCAATGAGCACTTGGTGTCAGCCAGCGGTAACCCTGCCCTGGTCATGAGGAGGAAGAAACACACAGAGAAGGAAGTCCATGCTCATTTAATAAGTGTGGTGTCTGTGCGACTAAGAGAGGGCTACACCATCAGAGAGATCAGCCTCACCAAAGGTAAACGTCTCAACACATAGCTCCAGAAGATAGTTCAGACCACCTTTTCTACTTGGTTTAAAATATTGCTCTTGCTTTCTTAAGGTGGGACTCAGCTGGAGGTGAAGCTGGTGCTGTTATGGAAACACAACATGCATATTGAATACCTGGCAGCAGCCTCCTGGCCGTTGGACCCTTCCAAGAGAATGACCAGAGTGGAAGTGACTATGGAGGGAAGCTATGACATCCTGCATGACATTAGCTGCACTCAGAGGAAACCCATCACCAGTCCCTACCGCACCTCTGTCATCCGACGCTTCTGGAACACATTGCAGAGGTAAAAACCCAATCAATTCTGTGCAGTCCCACTATCCTGATCAAAATAATGATACATGTGATACAGATTGATTGTTCTTTTAATGCTGCATATTGACCTTATTCCATGTGCTGCATTTCCTTCTAGCATCAACCAGACTGATCAGATGTTGGTACACCTTCAATCATTTAATTCTGTACCTGAGAATTACATGATACCTGAAAGCACCAAGAATGGGGTTCCTCTTTTCTACATCCCTCCTGGCTCTACTACTCCGGTACTGATTATATTTAACCAGAACTCCACTGTACCCCAGTTTAGCATTTACTTAATCTATAGCTTACCGCACTTGTATGGTTATTGTTTCTGTTTTTATTGTTGTCTCAGTGTAACATGAAACTAGGGGGTGTGCCTGTTGCTATGCAGTTACCTGGTCTTCTATGGGGCTATTATTGTATCAAAACGTTTGCAAATGCGTATTTGTGTATTTGCGATTTGTATTTGCGATTTGTGTATCTGCAAATGTTTTTTTTTAGTTTTTTTTAAACTTCTTTTTATTGAGTTTTTACATTATAAAAACAATTACAAAATCAACATTGAAATATATCGATATCTCCCCCCCCTCCCCTCCCCTCTTGATGTACAATTAAATGCATATGAATAACAATAGTAATAGGTGTAATAGCACAGGAATATATAATATAATATATAATACCTTTGTTATATATATATATATATATATATATATATATATATATATATATATATATATACACAGTACAAAAAAAAAAAAAAAAAAACACTCTTTCTGACAAGGGATACACACTCAAGGCACTACTCTATAAATACATGAGAAAAGGCCATACTCTTTCAAATTTATTTGCAGCTCCCCTCAATGTGAACTTGATCTTTTCAAGCTTTAAATAGAACATTATCTCTTTTAGCCATCTAGTATGAGATGGTGGGACTGGTCTCTTCCAGTTAAGAAGTATAAGGCGGCGAGCTAGCAAAGTTGTAAATGCGACCACATCATGCAACCCAGCCGGCCATATTGTATCTCTGGGCATCACCCCAAAAAGAGCAATGATAGGCTGAGGAATAATTTTAATACTGTAAATGTCGCTAAGAGAGCTAAAGATCTTTTCCCAAAATGTCTGAAGCCGCTGGCATGACCAAAACATATGTAACCAGGTGGCGGTAGAAGATTTACATCGCTCACACGTGGGATCGGTGTTTGGATATATCTTTGCTAGTTTCTCTTTAGTGAGGTGAAGACGGTGAAGTATCTTAAACTGAATAAGACCGTGCCTGGCACAGGGAGATGAGGAGTGCACTCGCCCAAGGATTAAATCCCACTGATCATCCTCAAATGACAGACCTAAATCATGTTCCCAAATCAATTTTAAATTTATCAGAGTTTGAGGATTGATAGCATCAATTACCCCATAAATCCAGGAGATGGCGCCCTTGAGATCAGTGTCCGCTGCTAAAAGGATATCAATAGGTGTGCTTGGTGGTTGAGCAGGGAAGGGATGATAACCGCTTTGTACAAAGTGTTTCGGTATCTGCAGATACCGAAACATATGGGAACGGGGCAATAAGTACTTCTCCGCAAGTTGCCTAAAGGAAGCAAATATCTTATTTAGATATAAATCTTGAACAAGCCTAATTCCATTGCCATGCCAGGCCCGAAACGCCAGATCTGACATGGAGGGGGTGAAAAGATGGTTTGAAAGAATAGGAGCCTGTAGTGAAGCGCTTTGCAATCCAAAATGTTTCCGAAATTGAACCCAGATCTTTATGGTATGGGCAACTACAGGGTTTTCAAAGGAGCCAGAATTAAGAGGTAAAGGAGCCGTTATCAGCGAGTGGAGTTGCAATTTAAAAGATTCCAATTCAACCCAAGCAGGGGCTTCCACACCAGAACCACACTTAGCCCATATCATAACCTTCTGTATATTGCTAGCCCAGTAATAATAAAGGAAATTAGGCATTGCCATCCCTCCCAATTTTTTCGGTCTTTGTAAAAAAGATTTACGAATACGAGGGATCTTACCATCCCATAGAAAAGCACTTAAGACTTGATCCAGTGTCAAAAAGTGTCTCTTTGGAATGAAAATCGGAATACATTGAAATAAGTAAAGAAGTCTGGGGAGAATGTTCATCTTTACTAGATTAATCCGGCCAGCCAACGAAAGAGGCAGTGCACGCCACCGATTTATATCCTGCTTGCACCGATCGAGTAAAGGTGTTAAATTAAGATTATATAATTTATGGAAGGAGCGTGGTACCACTACCCCAAGGTATGTAAAATGAGAGGGCGCTCTCTTGAATGGAAATACAGCAGAAGGTATATTAAGAGCTGCTGAATTAATGGGGTAGAATTAGCTTTTTTGTAAATTAAATTTGTAACCTGAAAACTTTCCAAATTGTTCCAATGTTGACAGAACATATGGCAATGATGAGACTGGGTCGGCAATATACAGAAGAAGATCATCGGCGTAAAGAGAAAGTTTGTGTGTAGTATTCCCTCGGGTAATCCCCTCAATTGCCTGGCACTGACGTAGGGAAGCAGCAAGGGGTTCTATTGCCAAGGCAAATAGAAGAGGGCTCAGTGGGCAACCCTGTCTCGTGCCTCTATATAGGGGGAAATATTTTGATTGTAAATTATTTGTATTAACAGAAGCTAATGGAGAAGCATATAACAGTTCAACCCAAGAAATAAAATCCTTGCCAAAGCCGAATTTTCTCATTGCCATAAATAAATATTCCCACTCCACCCGGTCGAAAGCTTTCTCTGCATCTAAGCTTATTCGGGGACTTCAGACCGGGTGGGAGTGTAAATGATATCAAAAAGCCTCCGAATATTAGAAAATGAGTGTCTGCCACAAATAAATCCGGTTTGATCAGACAGCACCAAATCTGGGAAAACGTTCTCGAGCCGCCTAGCGAGAGTCTTGGCCAGAATTTTGTAATCTAAATTTAGAAGGGAAATTGGTCTGTAGGACTGACAACACATAGGATCTTTGCCCTTTTTGTGTAGGAGACAAATAGAGGCCTGATTCAAGGTTTCAGGGAGATGACCAGATGAATATGATTCATTGAACATAGACAGCATTAATGGGGATAAATCCTTGGCAAATCTTTTGAAAAATTCCACTGGGAACCCATCCGGTCCGGGGGATTTCCCAGATTGCATACTTAAAATGGAATCTGAAATTTCCTTTAACGTCAGAGGGGAATCCAGGTCACTTTTCTGAGAGTCAACAAGAGATGGCAGTGTCAAATTGTGAAAAAAAGAATTGGAAGCGCTATTGTCACAATCGGAAGTATATAGATTGGTATAGAATGACACAAAAGAATCATTGATCTCCTTGTGGTCTGTGGTCACCACGCCCGAGGTGGTCTTAACTTGGATTATCTGGCGCGAGGCGGCAGCCTGGCGGGCTTGGTGAGCGAGAAGTTTGCCTGCTTTGTCGCCAAACTCATAAAATGTATGCCGAGATTTCAATAACAACTGTTCCGCTTTTGAAGTGGAAGCTAAATCAAACTCTCTGTAGACGAATCCGTTGTCGGTAAAGTTCAGCAGTGGGTGCTGAGGCATATTGGTTGTCTAGCTGCAAAATCTGGACTGACAAATCTTCTAATTTAGCCATCCTAGCTTTTTTAGTGTGTGAAGCATATCCAATAATTTGGCCGCGTATGTAAGCTTTTAGTGTTTCCCATATGGTACTATGAGATACTTCCGGAGAGGCATTTGTTTCAATAAAAGTCCTAATTTGTTTTTGAATGAATGTCACAAATGCACTCTCGGAGAGCAAAAGAGGGTTCAAGCGCCATGATTTATATAGGGCAGGTTGATCAGGAAAATTCAGTTCAAAAGAAAGGGGGGCGTGATCGGATACAACTATACCATGATAAATAGACGGGGTGGAAAGGGGTAAAAGCCTAGAATCTAAAATAAAGAAGTCGATTCTAGAAAATGTATGATGTACTGGCGAAAAGAAAGAAAAAGCCCTACTGTTAGGGAAATGAAAGCGCCAAGGGTCAACCATACAATATTGTTCCATAAAAGTATTAATAGCTTCAGCAGTTTTGGAAAGGGGGGAGGGGTTGGTTGATGAGCGGTCCAGACTGGGGCAGAGCACACAATTGAAATCCCCCCCAATAATCAACTGACGATTATTGACATCAGGGATAGTAGAGAAAAAAGAGTTAATAAAGTTACAGTCATCCCAGTTGGGAGCATAGACACTAGCAAGGATGACAGGCTTACTTAAAAGCTGACCAGTAACAATAATGAACCTGCCATCTGGATCTGCAATTATTTTGTCGCTTTCAAAGGTAACGCCTTTGTGTACCAGAATGGCTGTGCCCCTAGCCTTAGAATCGAACTTAGAATGGAAGACTTTACCCACCCAACTCCTCTGAATTCTCATAACATCTGCCCTGCATAAATGAGTCTCTTGGAGGAAAGCTATTCCTACACCAAGTTGATCTAAATGTGCTAACACTTTATTCCTCTTTACAGGGTGGTTCAGTGCTTTTACGTTCCAAGAGATGAACTTAACTTTTCTACCACTCATCTTAACTGAGCTCATACTTTTTAATCACAGTAATAATGACAGTAGCAATGATAAGTGTATGCCAATAGAGTAATATAAGGAAGAAAGAGAAAAAAAAAAGAAAAAAAAAAAAAAAAAAGTGCATAATATACATTATAATGACTCAAGAGGATGCCCACCCCCCTTCCCCAGCACTTACCCAAACTAAGTGCACTAAAACCCCAGAAAACACGCATGCACAAGAGGTGTATTTTAGCTCAACAATGCTTACACCTTAAACTCTCCTCACTAAATAGAGGGTAAATAAACTTAAAACCACTCGATTTTGTCATTTAGTACACAATAGCTTCAACCATGTTCACTTTTTTCCCCTTTAGACTTATTGTCTGACGTGATCTGCCCGGGCAGCCTCCACCAAACCAATACAATAAAAGAAAAAGAAAAAGTAAGGCTATTCAAATGTAAACATTGACAACGAGTAATATTCAGACTAATAGCCTTGGATTAACGTTGAAATAGACTAGAAACATTATAACTACAAGTTGGTTTGGGTAGGAAGATCACAGTCAATTACAACATAAGGTTGAAGTCCCACATACCATCACTCCCCGTTGTTTCTCGTCGTGCCCGCCGTAGGAATAATGGACTTGGCAAAAGCAGCCGCCTCGGCGGGGTCAGCGAATTCCTGCTTCTTCCCGTTGAAAACGAACCGGAGCCTTGCTGGGTGTAGTAGGGAGTACTTCACTCCTGCGTCTCTCAGCTGCTTTTTGACTGGAAGGAAAGCGGCTCTCCGGCGTAGTAAATCAGCACTGAGGTCGGGGTAAAAGCTGATCTTTGCTCCTCGGTAGGTCAGCTGGCCTCTCTCGTAAGACATCCGAAGAATCTGCTCCTTCGTCTGGTAGTAGTGCATTCGGACCAACATCGCGCGCGGGGGACCAGACGGCTGCGGCGGTCTTAAAGTGCGGTGGGCACGGTCAACCACAGGCGGGCGAGTGAAACTGTCCTCTCCAAACACCTCGATCAGGAACTTTTCCATAAAAGCAGTTGGGTGGTTTCCTTCGACTTTCTCCTCCAAACCAGTAACTCTTATATTATTCCTCCTGGAGAAGTTTTCCAGGGAGTCTAATTTAGCGTACAGCTTGGAGTTCTCATCTTGCAAAGCAGCGTAGCAAGTTTCAAGCTCACCCACTCGCCCATCCACGTCCGTCAGAGAGGTTTCAATGTCGGATATTTTATCGGTGTGCACAGAAACGGTAGCTTGGGGGGTTGAAATAGAAGAACGTAGCTCTGATAAAATTTCGTCCTTCATAGCGGCTACATCAGCTTTGATGGCCTCTCGCAGTTCTTTCAGAGCCCCGTGCGATAGCTCCACGTTGGCATGGCTCACCGTTGATTTGCCAGCAGCATTACTGGCTGGTTTGCTAGTAGCATTGCTCGGAATCGGCGTAGCTGGTTTGCTAGCAAAGGCATTTGTTAGCAGGGACTGCTCGGATTTTGCATTTCCACCTCTGCCGGGTCTGCTCGACATGTTAACCGGATAGAAGGTATCAGAAAAGTGACAAAGGGTGGTGAGGGGGAAAACGACGTGACTTTAGCCGAGAAATAGGGCTTTAAGCCGATAAATTATATAATATGCGAGGAGAGCTTGTGAGGGACGTCTTCACTCCGCCATGACACCGGACGTTCTCTGCAAATGGTTTTGTGCGTGTGCGCACAGATTTGTGTGTCTGCAAATGGTTTTGTGCATGCACACAAAGATTTGTGTGTGTACACGGTTCTGTGTGTAGACACATCTGTAAATTATTTTAATTGTGGTTATAAAAGCTCAAATAGACTAAGTCTTTTTACAAATCTCTTTTTACAAAGCCATGGAAGAACTGTAGCAAAAGTCACGTGGTGTAGCAAAAGTCACGTGTGAAAAGACAGACACCTTGATTGGTCAATGTGTTACAGTGGCAGGACTCTTATTTTGAAAATCCCTAAGCCTTGGGTAGCTTCTCTTTTAAATATGTGAACAACAAGACCGCACAACGAGCTCCGACACCAACACACCACGGGCGTAAAATTGCGTATGGACGGTGTGGACGTGTCCATACCGATATTCAAATTTGCTGAAATTGTCCACACCAATATGAGAAGGATATGACAACGACGAGAAAGGGTTAATGCGTTGCCTCTTTATAGTCCCGCCTTATGTATTTTGTGATTGGCTTTGCCTCCTGTTGGTTGTCGTGGGTTGTGTTTTGGTTAGCGGTGATTGGTTGCTTAATTTGAGAGCGGTAAAACAGCTTCTGCTGTCATTTCGGAAGTGTGCTAACCCTAACCCTATTATTTACTATCTATGGTGCTAACGGCTACATTAGCATTTGGTTAAATTATATGCAGTTTGTTCATTATGAGCCACCGGAGCCACCGTACTGGGTTGCCTCATCCAATCAGAATGCCCGGTGGGCTAGTTCACTTTTACCTCCTGTTTGTTACTGTATCGGAGCGAAGTTTTTGAATGCTTTGGATTAAATGCAGTCGTTTAAACTCTGTGAGATCCTTGACTCATACAAACACATGAGAACTTTCTACAAGGAGGGCATGACAACAGCTATGTCAACTTTGCACAGACATGTAGTCACTGGGACTGTTCAGGAGAAAAGCCCAGTCGGACCTCAGCAGCTGATCACGGGCGTAAAGCCGAAAGAGTGTCCCTCTGCGATGCGAATTACTTTTATTGTTCGCAACCGCAAGTCTAAAAATACTAAGGTCTTAGGCAAGGCACCGACACTGTGTGAGCGCGCAGGCAAGCACACAGCATAGCCTACCGACACACAATCATCACCAGACTTACACTGCACAAAAATAAATATGTTCAGTTTATCCCAACGCTGGAGTTGGTTTTACCTTTTGGATTACTACCCGCTAATTTTCGAAATTTTTGTGCAGTTTAAGTCTGGTGATGATTGCTCACACAGTGTCGGTGCCTTGCCTAAGACCTTAGTATTTTTAGACTTGCGGTTGCGAACAATAAAAGTAATTGTGTGTGTGTGTGTGTGTGTGTGTCGGAGCTCGTTGTGCGGTCTTGTTGTTCACATATTTAAAAGAGAAGCTACCCAAGGCTTAGGGATTTTCAAAATAAGAGTCCTGCCACTGTAACACATTGACCAATCAAGGTGTCTGTCTTTTCACACGTGACTTTTGCTACACCAGGTGACTTTTGCTACAGTTCTTCCATGGCTTTGTAAAAAGAGATTTGTAAAAAGACTTAGTCTATTTGAGCTTTTAGAACCACAATTAATATAATTTACAGATGTGTCTACACACAGAACCGTGTACACACAAATCTTTGTGTGCATGCACAAAACCATTTGCAGACACACAAATCTGTGCACACACGCACAAAACCATTTGCAGACACACAAATCTGTGCGCACACGCACAAAACCATTTGCAGATACACAAATCGCAAATACAAATCGCAAATACAAATCGCAAATACACATATACGCATTTGCAAACGTTTTGATACAATAATGACCCCATAGTCTGCTCTGATTGGCCAGGTTCAAACAGAGTGCAGAGGGAGAGAGCGTTTTTGCAGAGAGGCTAAACTGCAGTAACAAAGTTAGACTGAAAAATAGCACAATAGGTCCTCTTTAACAACCAGTTTATTTTTTTACAGGTGTTGTGCAATTATTGTGGACAATAGGCCTACTGTGATGCCTATCATTTATTAATAGTTATTATTAGCCTACTTGCTTGATTTCTTTTTTAATACAAAGGTTATTGGTCGTTTTGGAACATCTATTTCTCAATTTAAAACATAAAAATAAAGCAGCATTGAAAATTCAAAAAATAAATCGCATTAGGCCGACGGTCCAATATGCTGAAAATACAAAGAGTAGCCATATGCGTATAAAGTGTTATACCTCGCTCTCTCTCTCTCTCTCTTTCTCTCTCTTACACTAAGCACCAAAATACAACCTAGGCCTACATATCACATTCGGGCTGGGCGATATGGCAAAAAATATTATCACGATTATTCTTTCGATATTGATCGATATTGATCACGATATCTGTGATAGCCTACTGCTGAAGCCTGAAGAAACCAGAGTGTTCATTAGTTAAACTATACAATGTTGTTTATTAGCATATTGTGATAAGAGAACATTGAATCACATTTAAACACACCTAACTAAACAATATAAGATAGCTTGCCTTGTAATCTATTGAAAATATTGTCAATAAAAATAAAAGCTCTGACTTCTTTTACATTAAGCTCCTTTGGCAGGGCTACAGCAAACATCTTACATCTTGTAGAGAGGCACAACCATTCATAAAAAGTAAACACCTTTAAGTACTGAACTTTAAAGCGGACCTATGATACTTTTTGACTTTTATGACATATAAACGTTGTTATGATGATTTATAGTCATGTTTAACCATACTAGATTATCAAATAATGACGTACATGCATTTCGACGTATTCCCTGCTTACCGTCTGGGGTGTCTGTGCAGAGCACTAGACACTATTCTAGCCAGTCGAGAAGTCACGTGTTCAAAGCGGCTTGACGCTTTGTAACACCGTGACGTCGCATGTAACTTGGTGTCGTCACCACGCGGATGTTTCCATGTATTGTAATGCTGCCACTTTCCTACTCGCGTCTGCCTCGCGCCCTTATAGGTCCATGCTGGCACCTCCCGCCACTGAAAGTGTTCCGGAAGGAAGGTAACCAATCACAACGAAGTTGGGTTTTCAGGAAGGGAGGGGAGGGGGCGGAAATGTCAAAAGCAAAGTGTTTACAGGGCATGCTGGATCGCCAAAATAAGAGAAAGAGCTTCCCGAAAATCTACATAGTTTTTTGTGATGTGATTCGTGTCAGGTTGCTCTATAGCAGTGTAAAACAAGAAATTAAGACCAGAAAAGTAGTATAATAGGTCCTCTTTAAGATATAAAATATGAACATAAGAATTACTGGTAAAACATGTCAGCTAGCCCCAACCTCAGCGATTTTCAATAGTATCCAGCTGCAGCCCCGGAGAACAATACTGAGTCGGGCGGGAGTACTGAATCGGGCCGGGAGTACTGAGTCGGGGCGGAAGAAAATACAAATAAATTTTGAACATTATTTAGACAAATTATATTGTTTTGGCGATTAAGTTCAGGCATCACAGCTGGGTGGTTACGGCAAGGGGATAGGGAGAGGTTATAATATATATATATAGAACATTAGATTATGTTCAGGCATCACAGCTGGGTGGTTAGGGCAAGGGGACAGGGAGAGGTTAGAATATAGATAGAACATTAGATTAGCCACGGCGCTAGCTCCACTCGGCTAACGGAACACCGCGGCGGCCATCTTGAGAAGGTCACGTCAAACAATAAAAAAGACCGCAGACCGATGGGCTACTAGCCCCGACACAGTACTCCCGGCCCGACTCAGCACTCCCGCCCTGACTCAGGTTGCGTTCCGAATTGCATACTCTTTCTTTTTTCTATTCTACATACTACATCCGACGATAAAAAGAATCTAGTTGGGAGTTCCGCCTTGAACGTGACACAAGATGGCTGCTTGACTTCTGCGCTCCCCGACTTGTTAAGAAAATAGCCCTAAAAACATTGAGAATATCCCGAACAACGAACTGAAACAAATATGGCAGAGGGCAGAGAAAAGAGATCCATGTAATAATAAACTAAATTCTAGGGCTGGCCCGAATACTATTTTACAGGCTTCGAACATTCGTTAGATTTTCTGAGCGAGTATTTGAGTATTCGTTCTAAAAAAACACACCATCAAAACCAACATTAGTAATACCAGTGTACTCACTGAAACCGAGTGTGTGAGCCGAGACAGCAAGCTGCGTAGTTTGTTGATGCTTTAATAACTTTCCAACGGTAATAAAGTCAGAGTTCCTTACTTTTTCCCCGTGGAAGCGAACAGCTGTCGCTCCGTTCCAAATCAGCTGTCCTCTGTGCCATCGTAACCCGTACAGGAGCTTTACAATTCATGCATCTTTTCGGGGATTTATAAATCCATACAAAGGTCCAATATTGATAGTCTTTTGTGTCCATATTATATCCATTATTGACCGCGTATTCCCATGATGCAAGCAAGTCACTGTTGATGATGGGCGATAGCAGCGCTGCATTAGGAACGTAAACAAACGGCTAAGCTAAGCTAACGTTAGCATTACGGCAAGCATTAGGCTACTTTTCCTTCCAAAATTGCGCTAATGTTGTGTTATAGAGTTAAGAGGAACACGTACTCTATTCTTCCTTCATCTCTCTCTCCCTACTGCGCTTGGTGCCGCTTTTAGTTTGCTTTGCTCCGGTAACATCATGTAGCCTACCGCTGATATCACCGGTTGTGCTTTGAAAGGTCAGCGGCCAACTAGGTCAAAGTTCAAATAATTCGATAATATATTTTAAATGAAAGTCTAATGTGTATTTTACAATTGTTTTATAACTTGTGTATCTAATCATTATTTGCTGACGAAATATGTTGCTGTTTGAGGTACTTTAGTAAAAGTACCAAAACTTTTTTGAAAAATTTTCTTCAATTCAGTATTCCGAATACTGAATTGAGCTCTGAATACTAATTTATCAAACGAATACTCGGATATTCGAATAATTCGGGCTAGCCCTACTAAATTCATAACATGATTTTATCTAACGGAAAATACAGTTTTGGCCATGTGTTGCTTAACTTTTTTTTTTTTTATATATAATTATTTTTATTTGGAAATGTTTATGAACACATTCATATTCTGAGCATACATTTTAGCAGACATATCCATAGTTTTTTGTTGTTTTTTGTTTACATACACATACGAACAACAGTTGAACTTGAACATGTAGTACACACACTTAGACTAGCAAAAAGAAGAAAATAGAAAAATAAATACAGTAAAAATAAATAAAATAGTAAGCAAGGTCATCATACTTAGTCGTGCCAAATGTCACCATGTACTTGTTCACATGCATATTCACAAACACTCTACATTATAGGCTGTCATGCCAGCATCAATCCACATCGTAATTACACAGACAATGCATCATGCATACATACGGTACTCTATCCGAAAAACAGTTTTATAATTGGATTGGCCCAGAAGTGACCAAATCGGTAATTAAACCAAAAAAAAAAAAAAAAAATACTGTATGCTACACGATATAGGGCCCTATGCAAGAAATATTGCTATGGGGTATCAGGTATAGTTTTGAGTTTCCCTATGTATTTCAAAACCGGATCCCAGGTGGAGTAGAATTTGTCCCTTGACCCCCTAAGCGAGTATTTAATTTTCTCTAATTGTATAAAGTGCATCAGATCACACATCCACAAAGACGCTTTGGGAGGGTTTTTTGATTTCCAATGTAATAATATTCTTCTGCGTGCAAGCAGAGTCACAAAGGCCAATATGTTTTTATAACTTTTTCTTACTATAGAATGTCTACGATCTGTGATACCAAATATAGCTGCTGCTGCATTTGGTTGGAAATCAGTATTGAGCGCCTCGGATAATGTTTTAAAAATCATAGGCCAGTAAGTGACCAGAGCAGGGCATGACCAGAACATATGGGTTAAATTGGCAGGGGTGTGATGACATCTGTTACAACTAGCATCAGAATCAGGATATATTTTAGCTAATCTTGCTTTGGAAAAGTGAGTCCGGTGTAAAACTTTAAATTGTATTATACTTAATTTTGCACAAGAAGTGCTGTCATTCACTCTTAGTAAAGCACAGTTCCACATGTCATCTTCCATGTCTTCCCCCAATTCATCCACCCATCCATCCCCCTTATCTTCGCGATGGTTATGGTTTTAAGAGAAGCTATACAATCATGTATTCTAGAAATTAGCCTTTTCGAATTGAATGGGGATTCTAGCAGATCATCTAAGCCTGACACTGAAGATACATTTGGAAAGTTGGGGTCATGGCTCATAAGGAAGTGGCGTACTTGAAAATATCGAAACAGGCTAGATCGAGGAAGGCCACATTTTTGTGATAAGTCATTAAAGCTGGCAAATAAATACACAATTTATGTACATATCTTTAAATTTAGAAATGCCTTGTCTCCGCCAAAAAGAGAATGTAGCATCTAATTTAGCTGGGGGGAAAAGATGGTTGTTGCATATAGGGCTTAAGCTAAGCATTTGTTTGAAATCAAAGAACCGTCTCATTTGAAACCAGATCTTCAAAGTATTGATGACAATTGGGTTGTTTGTGAACTGGGTAGTAGAAACGGGAAGACTGGAAGTGACCAGAGCCGTGAGAGACGTTGAGATGCATGATGTAGCTTCATACTGGCACCAGTCTGTATCCGGAGTATGAAGCCAAAACATTATTTTTTGAACATTTGCAGCCCAGTAGTAGTAGAAAAGATTAGGAAGAGCTAGGCCTCCCTGTAATTTAGGCCTCTGTAGAAGCTCTAAACGTACCCTAGGGTTCTTGCCATTCCAAATAAAATAAATAAAAGCGCTATCAATACATTTATAGAAAGACCTAGGAAGGTAAAGTGGGATACATTGAAACAGGTAGAGGAATTTTGGGAGCACACTCATCTTGATGCAATTCACTTTACCTGCTAAGGACAAGTGGAGTGTTCTCCATTTCTTTAGATCTAGTTTGACTTTATCAAGTAGAGGAGCAAAATTTTCCTGGTAGAGGTTTTTCATATCTCTTGGGATGTTAATGCCCAAATATTTAAAACAGTTTCTAGACATTTTAAACGGTAAAACATTATCCTGGATTTGAAGAGCCAAGTTGTTAACAGGGTAGCATTCACTTTTACTAAAGTTCAGTTTATACCCGGAAAATTTACCAAATCTTAACAGAGCATGGATGATATGAGGTACACTAAGAATAGGGTCCGAAACAAATAATAATAAATCATCGGCATATAAACTTAGTCTATGCTCATCTCCTCCTCTGAAAATTCCACTTATAGATGGCAATGATTTGAGTGCGATGGATAAGGGCTCTATGGCCAAGGCAAATAACAGTGGACTAATTGGACATCCCTGACGGGTCGCTCTCGACAGAGTGAAGTACTGTGATTGCCTGCCGTTTGTAACCACCGAGGCCTTGGGTGAGCTGTAAAGAAGTTTAATCCATGAAATAAAATTTGGACCATACCCAAATTTCTTTAAACACGTGAATAAATATTCCCACTCAACCCTGTCAAAAGCTTTCTCTGCGTCCAGTGAGATGACCACCTCAGGTACCTCACTGGACGCAGGGGAGTGAATAATATTCAAAAGCCGTCGGATATTTGTAAATGAGTGTCGACCCAGAATGAAACCGGTTTGGTCAGCAGAGATCACATCAGTCATTGTGGTTTCTAGGCGTAGGGCAAGCGCTTTAGCTAGGATCTTCACATCACTGTTTAGGAGGGAAATGGGTCGATATGAGCCACATTCTGTATTCTCTTTACCTGGCTTAAGCAGGAGAATAATCGATGCCTCAGTGAGAGTTTGTGGTAATGACCCACGGGACATAGACTCTATAAACATTTCAAGTAGAATTGGGGATAGTTTCTTAGAAAAACTTTAAAAAAATTCTATTGGGTAGCCGTCGGGGCCAGGTGTCTTACCACTTTGCATTGCCATTATTGCGTTAATAATTTCAGACAGTTGTAATGGGAGTTCGGTCTTTGTCTTATCCGTTACCTTTATGGAAGGAGCTTCAAGATTGCAAAATAAATGTTCCATATCAGTTCTATCATTGGTCGCCTCTGAAATAAAATGAGGTAAATGTTTCATTAATTTCTCCCGGGTCAGTAGTTAAATCCCCATTTGGTTTCCTTATTTGTGAGATTTGTTGAGAAACAGATTGGGCCTTAAATTGGTGTGCTAGAAGGCGGCCAGCTTTTTCTCCATGCTCATAAGCATATCCATGTGATTTTAACAACATTTTTTCTGTTTTACCGGTTGACAACAGGTTGTATTGAGTTTGAAGGTCAAGCTTTTTTTTATAGAGTTCAGGGGATGGAGACGAAGAGTACTGAGAGTCTACTGTGCTAATTGATTTAATAAGCTGGTCTTGTTCAAGTCTACGCATTTTATTGATTCTTGCTGAATATGATATAATCTCACCTCTGATCACAACCTTCAGTGTCTCCCAAAGCAATGAGGAGGAGATGTCATCTTTTTAGTTGGAAACTATACAGTTGTCAATTTCTTTGTTTATCAAATCACAGAATGAACTATCAGCCAGTAAGGTTTTGTCTAATTTCCAAGGAGGACGTTCCGAATTGTTAGGAGGAAACACAAGATCTAATAAAACAGGGGCGTGATCAGATTCAACTACGGTTGAATAATCAGCTTTTGTGACAAAGGGAAGAAGGTTTCTATCAATAAAAAAGTAGTCTATTCTGCTGTATGAGTGGTGAACCGGGGAAAAGAAGGAGTAGGATTGACCAAGTGGAGAAAGAGAGCGCCAGGGGTCAACACCTCCTATTTGATCCATAAGAAAAGATAAAGATTTGGCCATTTTTGAAGGATCTGTAGATTTAGGATTAGAGCGGTCCAATATTGGGTTAATTGTGCAATTCAGATCACCCCCTAAAATTAATTGTTGTGAGTTTATGTCTGGTATTAATGAGAAAACTTTACCCATGAATTTATCATCATCCCAGTTTGGGGCATATATATTAACCAAAACGACAGGCTTGCGGAGAAGTAGCCCAGAGACCATGACAAAGCACCCCTGTGGGTCAGAAATAACAGTGGTAGTACTGAACTGGATTTTTTTATGTATCAATATAGCGGTCCCACATGTTTTGGAATATATACAGTATCTCACAAAAGTGAGTACACCCCTCACATTTCTTCACATTTTTCTTTATATCTTTCCATGGGACAACACTGAAGAAATGACACTTTGATACAATGTAAAGTAGTCAGTGTACAGCTTGTATAACAGTGTAAATTTACTGTTCCCTCAAAATAACTCGACACGCAGCCATTAATGTCTAAACTGCTGGCAACAAAAGTGAGTACACCCCTTCGAAAAAATTTACAAATTGGGCCCAAAG
The DNA here is from genome assembly GCF_949987685.1 of Ammodytes marinus. NCBI lineage: Eukaryota > Metazoa > Chordata > Actinopteri > Uranoscopiformes > Ammodytidae > Ammodytes > Ammodytes marinus. The sequence continues at coordinate 32,521,375 of NC_137212.1, forward strand.
TGTAAATATTTTGTGTGGCCACCATTATTTTCCAGCACTGCCTTAACCCTCTTGGGCATGTAGTTCACTAGAGCTTCACAGGTTGCAACTGGAACCCTCTTCCACCCATTTATGACAGCATCACAGAGCTGGTGGATATTAAAGACCTTGCGCTCCTCCACCTTCTGTTTGAGGATGCCCCAAAGATGCTCAATAGGGGTTAGGTCTGGAGACATGCTTGGCCAAGCCATAACCTTTACCCTCAGCTTTTTTAGCAAGCCACTGGTCGTCTTGGAGGTGTGTTTGGGGTCGTTATCATGTTGCAATACCACCCTGCGGCCCAGTTTACGAAGGTTGAGTGCACGTGGTCAGCGTCGTACACAGAGGTTGGCTTTGGAAAATAGACGTATGAGTGCTGCCAGCATTGCTGAAGGGCTTGAAGGGGTGGGGGGTCAACCTGTCAGTGCTCAGACCATACGCCACACTCTGCATCATACTGGTCTGCATGGCTGTCATCCCAGAAGGAAGCCTATTCTAAAGATGATGCACAAGAAACCCCACAAAAAGTTTGCTGAAGACAAACAGACTACGGACATGGATTACTGCAACCATGTCCTGTGGTCTGATGAGACCAAGATACATTTATTTGGTTCAGATGGTGTTAAGAGTGTGGAGCGGCAACCAGGTGAGGAGTACAAAGACAAGTGTGTCTTGCCTAGAGTCAAGCATGGTGGTTGGAGTGTCATGGTCTGGGGCTGCATGAGTGCTGCCAGCACTGGGGATCTACAGTTCATTGAATTCTAACATGTACTGTGACATACTGAAGCAGAGCATGATCCCCTCCCTTCATAAACTGGGCCGCAGGGCAGTACTGCAACATGATAACAACCCCAAACACACCTCCGAACAACCACTGGCTTGCTAAAGAAGCTGAGGGTAAAGGTTATGGACTGGCCAAGCATGTCACCAGTCTTAAACCCTATTGAGCATCTTTGCGGCATCCTCAAACGGGAGATGGAGGAGCGCAAGGACTCTAATATCCACCAGCTCCTTGATGTCGTCATGAATGGGTAGAAGAGGGTTCCAGTTGCAACCTGGGAAGCTCTACTGAACTACATGCCCAAGAGGGTTAAGGCAGCGCTAGAAAATAATGATGGCAAAACAAAAAATGTACACTTTGGGCCCAATTTGGACATTTTTTCTTAGGGGTGTACTCACTTTTGTTGCCAACAGTTTAGACATTAATGGCTGTGTGTCGAGTTATTTTGAGGGGACAGTAAATTTACACTGTTATACAAGCTGTACACTGACTACTTGACATTGTATCAAAGTGTCATTTATTCAATGTTGTCGCATGGAAAGATATAATGAAATATTTGAAGAAATGTTAGGGGTGTACTCACTTTTGTGAGATACTGTATATATATATATATATATATATATATATATATATATATATATATATATATATATATATATATATATATATTAGTGGTGGGCCGTTATCGGCGTTAACGTGCTGCGTTAACGCAAGACTCTTATCGGCGATAAAAAAAATATCGCCGTTAATCTCTTATTCCACCTCCTGTTCGGCTCAGGGGAGATAATAATAGCCGGGGGCCGTTGTTGACACTTGAGGAGCCTTTATTCTCTCACACACCCGCCGCTCTCTCTCTCCATCACTTGCCCACGACACAATCGGGTATTGGAACGCAGGGTGGGTGTGTGTGGCCACCGGTCGCCACGTGACTATAAGTTTCCAAGTTTTAAACACTTCTATCTCTTCAACGTCACCGTACCCGAATCCTAAATATCCCCTTAGCAGACGCTATATTTCATCGGGGGGAAAACTTTGTTTTGCGCCACAGTTCGGCCGTAATGCTGCTGCACACACACACACACACAGACACAGGCGCACACACACACGCTGCATGTCAGAGAGGGGCGCTACCAAAAAGACGAGAGGAGCGGTTGGAGCAGTTGGAGCGTTTAGAGACACATGCGTGCACATTTATTTACATAAAATCGCAATCGCAGTCATTTGTGCAGTTATGTAAAATGTTTCACTAAGGAAAATTACAGAAAAAGTAACGCACAGTGACTTTGATGAGTAACTTTAATCTGATTACTGGTTTGGAGATAGTAACGCGTTAGATTACTCGTTACTGAAAAAAGAGGTCCGATGCCGGTAACGCGTTACTAAGTAACATCTTGTTGAACATTATTTATTTTCATCACCAATTATCATAGTAGAACAGCTTCCTCAAGCAGATGAGCCCCTGGTCTGATGCGCCACCTGGCTTGAGAAACACGTTCTCAAAGACTTACTTTGAGTCATTATTTAGGAGCACAAAGACTTACTTTGAGTCATTATTTAGGAGCACAAAGACTTACTTTGAGTCATTATTTAGGAGCACACAGACTTACTTTGAGTCATTATTTAGGAGCACAAAGACTTACTTTGAGTCATTATTTAGGAGCACACAGACTTACTTTGAGTCATTATTTAGGAGCACACAGACTTACTTTGAGTCATTATTTAGGAGCACACAGACTTACTTTGAGTCATTATTTAGGAGCACACAGACTTACTTTGAGTCATTATTTAGGAGCACACACATATTATGAATGAATTCAAATGAGACATTTTAATCTAGATTAATCTAGATTAATTCCAAAATTAATCTAGATTAATCTAGATTAAAAAAATTAATCTATGCCCACCTCTAATATATATATATATATATATATATATGGCACATCCATGTGCACATCCATGTCCCCCTCCCCTTCTCTTTTGTTCCCCCTAATTAGCCCAAACATGAATGAAAGCAGTAGCACACAGAGTAACACAAGATCCGGGCCACTTTTTTTTCCCCCTTTTCTTTTTTTTTTTTTTCTTTTTTTTTGTTTATCCCTTCTAAACATGTTATCCCAAAACGTAGCGTGGATGAAAGCACAGTACCTTAAAATCCAGGGCGTATGACAGACTAATTGCAAAGGCAACGTACACAGTAGAGTGTGCAATGTTTACTGTCCGTCTCCAGTCCATATAGTGAAGGTAAACGCTGCTGAATTTTTACTCTTTAATCCTCTGATCGTAGAACCTCTGGGCTTCATCAGGTGAGTCGAAGGTGAGCACGTCGTCCCCGTGTGTCACGCGCAGCCTGGCAGGGTAGATCAGGTGGAACCGGACGTTCTTTTGGTAAAGGGCTTGTTTTATCCCGTTAAATGCAGCTCGCTTTTTAGCAAGAGCTGCGCTGTGATCTTGAAACATCCTTATGACTAGGGTTGCAAAGGGGTGGAAAGTTTCCGGTAAATTACCGGAAAGTTTCCCGAAACTTTCCACAGGAACTTTCGCTCGGGAATTTTGGGAATATTCAAAATTGGAAATTATAGGAATTAACAAAATGGCGGTAATTTAAATGATTTTTTTTCATAACCAACCATAAATCTAAACATATAAACACTATGTTTTGTCATTGGCAGACATCCATGCAAAATAATACAATCAAAAAACATTACATTTGAACAGATTTATTTGTAAGAAGAACTTTATCAAGTTGATTATTTTATGAACAATCAATAATTTCACTGAACAACAAAAAGATGAATGTTGAGTAAATTATTACTCATCTGTCTGACCCCACCCATTCAATAAATAAAGTCAAATGCCCCCCCACCATGTGATGGAGGAATGCACAGAGCATGTAGGGGACGTGGCCTCAGTACCCCTGCAGTAGGATGTGTGCTATGTGCAATTTGCCAAGTGTACTTGCATAAAATCTGGTTGTTTTAGTCAAGATTATGCTAAAATATATTGTCCCCAACTATATTTAAAATCAAAGCTTAAGCCTTTGTAAACCTGGTCTAGTAAAAATCAATTTATGATATCAAGTTGGGTATCTCAATAAACTTTAAAAAAAATCTGATTTGAAATTAAATGTTCATAAATATATTAAAACTTAGTTGAAAAAACTGCTTTTTACAGTCTAGAACGTTTGCCTGGACTGAAATAACATAGTTAGGAGAATTTAGTGCATTTGGGCTACTTTAAATTTAGTAAATTCCCGTTTATTCCCGTTAATTCCCAAAATTCCCGTTAATTCCCATAAATTCCCGTTAATTCCCATGGTAAGTTTCCAACTTTGAAAATTTCCGGAATTTTGCAACCCTACTTATGACAGTTCCTCCGTACCGCAGTTCGTGATTCCTTGCCCAGCGCAGCGCGGCTTCCTTCTGTTGGAATCGGGAGAAACAAACCAGGAATGTGCGCGGAGGCTTTCCTTGTCCAGATCTGAAGGTCGGGGACCGGTGGGCTCTCTCCAGTTCGGGCGGCGCAGTGAAGACGTCGGGGCCCATCACCTGCATCAGCAGCTCAGACATGAATTTAACCGGGTCCTTGCCGTCTTCGCTGCCTTCTGGTATGTGTAGTATACGGAGATTGGCTCTCCGCGATCGGTTTTCTAGGTCATCGAGCCGAGTCAAGAGAGATTGGTTTTGGGCTTTGAGCGTCTTAATGCTAGACTCCGCAGCGCATACACGTTCAAAGTTATCACCGGACACAGACTCCACTGAGGTGAGGCGCTGTTGGAATGTGTTCACTGTTGTTTGGAGTGAGTCCAGCGAGGCTTGTAGTGGCTTTGTAGATTCTTGAATCAGAAGAGAAACATCATCCCTTAGTGTGGTTCTCTGCTTCGCAAATTCTGCAGCCAGTTGATCCTTAGAAATGACAGCGGTATCCATGGTTGCTCCCGGTCCTGATGTTTTTGTCGCTGTCGGAGGGCTGTTAGCTGAGAACGTTGCTAGCTTACTTTCGGCGCTAGTAGCAGCGCGTGTAGCTGGGGTTTGTGCACTGCAACCTGATTTAGCAAACTTCGAATTGCTCATTTTAAGTTGAAACACTTTTTTTTTTTTTTTTTTTTTTTTTTATGTTTTGGCTCTTTATTTTTGTTTTACAATAATTTCACTGCAGTTGCACATAGACAGTCAGATATATGGATGTGTGTTTTTTTTTCGTTGATACGTTATAGTGCTAGTATACTTTAACTTTGTGATGGCTAGGTTTCATATTCCCTCTGCACGTCCCCAAGGAGCCCTAGAAGCGTGGGGTGGTACATGTATTGATTTATTTATCGTTATTGTTATATCTCTTTTTTTTTGCATTTATATATTTTTATTGTCACAGGCAATTTATATCCTCAAAAGGGGGAATCGTTGCATACAATCGGTATATATCTACACATACCTACATGCATATACACCTATACAAATACACATACATATATATATATATATACCTATACATACATATACACACATACATACATCCACACATGTCCACATACATACAGATCTTCCCAATGTATTATACAGATTCACACCGTAGTTGTTTCCGTAGAAGAAACAAAAGATATGTTAAAAAAAGATTATAATAAATCAAATGTCAGTGCACGGTCAAGGCTCTGCAGACTGGCATGTAAACAGTAAACCCCTTAGTACACACACCTCATGGACAGGTATTGGGTCATAAGAAGACCTTCTCTGATCCCAACCGAAAAAGAAAAAAAAAATCTAGAAAACAAACTTTCCCGGAATCATCGACTCAACCCCATAAGTTGAAACACTTAATGAAACTCACTAATGATGGTTTGTCAAAAGCACTGGGAAGAAAGCTTGATAAAAAACGAATATAGCAAAAAGTAGACTGGGAGCCTTCTCTCGTGCGTCCGCTCACCACATTTGCCAAGCAGAAGTCGTGTTGCTTAACTTTGTACAAAAGTCATTTTAACACACAATATTTTTGCTCGCCTCTCCCGCTGACCACACACGGAAACACCTCCCGACGGATATTATTATAGAGTAGCTCTATAAGATTAAATTAAAAAATTTAACCAAAACATGTACAGACGTACTTGATAAGTAACCTAATTCAACCTACATGCCATGGGCTACAGTAGCCTATATTTGCAACTATAGGTAAGCTTATAGCCTATACATATAAATAATTAAATATATTGGGTGCCAAGCGATTCATAGTAATATGTGTGTTTTTCCGATGACTGAGCTTTATTTCGTGGTGTTGCCATTGAGTGTCGCCAGAGCCGGCCCAAGCCTTCAGGGGGCCCTAAGCGAAATATGATTATGGGGCCCCTCTCCAATGTTAGCGCTGCTGAAACTATAGATCTTTGTTAAATATCATTCACACACCCAGTGTTTTCCGCTAGTGCCTCCACTGTGCAGCTGTGCGAAAATATTAGACAGCCGAGATTCAGACGGGAGATTTTTTTAACCTTTTTAAAGTGAAATGCATGAATCTGGTGCACTTTGAGAGGAAAATTAAGAGGCTAAATCTGAGAAATTGTGTGAACAAATAATTTGGAGACACTGGGTCAGATGAATTAGAAGCTATTGAAGAAGGACACGTGGATTTTCCATAAAAATATTAATATGAAATAAAACTATTATGGAGGGTCCTCTGGGTTGGGCTTGGAGCTCTTTTTCTTTTACGGGACATATTTCTCTGTAATATAATGAATGCATTTAAATGCAGTGAGAGGAACGAAGCAGAAGAACTCTGTTGTCCAGCTACTGTATCTTTTTTCCAAAGACGAGGCTGAAATAGGCTATAGACTATACACAGTGCATGGGCAACTGAGGGCAGCCCCATTTCCAATTGTTTTTAAATAAACTCAATACACACTGTGCATGGATGTGAACGTGACATGATCAGATAATTTCGGATTACCTCCCAGATGAACTGATTACAATTTCAGGCTATTAATTATCTAGACCAGGGGTGTCCAAACTTTTTTCACTGAGGGCCACATACAGAAAAATCTACGAAGGGCCGGGCCACTTTGCAAAAATAATCAGGACATGTAGCTGCTCTGATGTTTAGTTTCATAGTGTCTTCGTAAATTGTAATCCTTCTTCACGGCAACACTTTACTTGCACATTAAAAATATACATCCCCCTCTTGTTAAATGCCATTGATACACCCAGTGTTTTCTGCTTTTACGTCTAATGTCCAGCTTGGTGAAAATAGTAGCCAGCTGAGATCCCGCCCCTCCAAGGGGGGTCCGGGGGTATGCCCCCCCGGGAGATTTTTTTAAGTTTTTAAAGTGAAATGCATGAATCTGGTGCACTTTGAGAGGGAAATTAAGAGGCTAAAGCTGAAGAATTTTGTATGAAAAAAAATGTAAACACTGTGTCAGATGATTTAGAAGCTATTGGAGAAGGACACATAGATTTTCCATAATAATATTAATTTAAATTTGAATATTATGCAGGGTCCTCTGGGATGGCCTTGATGCTCTTTTTCTTTTATGGGACATATTTCTCTGCAATATAATGAGTGCATTTAGATTATTTAAAAATAAAAAGGGCCATATTACATTATATTTTTAAAATGTGCCAAGGGCCAATCAATCAGTTTTGACACCCCTGCACTAGTGGGTTAACTAAGAAATGCAAAAAAAAAAAATATATATATTTTTTTTTTTTTTTTTTTTTTTTTTTTAAAGGGCCATATTGCATTATATTTTTAAAATCGGCCGCGGGCCAATAAAAAGCGGGCCGCGGGCCGTAGTTTGGACACCCCTGATCTAGACCAAAACATTTTATTCCTTTTTTTGTATGATAACTCACATTTGCATAATATGATGTTAATATCAAACATACAAACAAAAAAAAAGTGAGTGTCGCTGATTCCCCGAGTCGGGAAAACCTTGTGTTAGCTCTACGCATGGTTGAAAGTTGGCGTTGGAATACGCACCCTTCTCCGCAAATAATTTTTCTATAAATACCAACGTTTTGCCACCGCACATTTTACAGCACATTTCTGCTTGTCTACTCAAGGTTTTTGTGTCAACTATCAAATATCAGTGTATCCTTTTTAGCCTTTTTTGTTTGCATACCTTCCTTGAATGAATGACTCCTTGTTTTGCAGGTCCTGTCGTTGCAGCATAGTGGATCCAAAGACTCCTCTCAGTCCCAGTTTGCTTCTTACTGGAAGCCCATTCTTTCCATGGATGCCACCTTCTGGCAGAGATGGCTGCACATGCATCGCATTGCCATCATCCTTGAACATGACATGTGAGAAATATATATAGTTGTACATTTATACCCAAAACTATTTCAAGACTATTTACACCAACCTGGATCATATCATAGGTAATAGCTTATGGTTGTGTGAACATAGGTCCATATTTTTCAAAAAGGCTTGGTGTTTAATAATAATAATAATAATAATAATACATTTTATTTATTTAGCTCTTTTCTCGCACTCAGAGCGCTTGTTTAGCTTTGTTATTTTCCATATTTCTGTCTCTGTTCAATGTGGCCTTTCAGTTTTTCATTAAATGAAGGATTGTGTCCCTTCAGGCCTGTCCCTAAACATCTGCACACAGCAGGAAACAATGGGCGTTACAGCACCATCCAGTGTCGTATCTCCCACACTGCACTCACATCACTGCTGAGGGACTGGAGCAGCTTTGTACTGGTGGAGGGTTACTCATATGTCAAACTCATATACAGGTGAGACAATGCATGGGGGACGGGCCCAAGTGTTTTGAACACAAGATTGATAAACCATGGAGCATGGACTTATACTGTGATGCTGTCTTGGTAGCACAATTCCCTCCCATGATTCCACCTTGTGTAATCATCGGATGTAGGAGTTCCTATTTGTCACTGTACAATGTACAGTAGGAGTTCCTAAGTGTTGTTACCGCAATGGTGGACCATTGGTTTAATGGCCAAAAGTGTGAACTTACCCTTAGGATACCATCTCAGATCCATAAGTGTGATAAACCATGATAAAAACCATCAAAATAGACATTGGTAAGGATTTTTACCTGCTCCGCCATTGTAGGCGCATACACATTCACCCATCTGATGCTCTGCAAGTGCACCGTCAGTGAGACGGGTGCCGATTTGTAGCGTTCTCTCTTCTTATTGGTTATCAGTACTGGGATCCCAGAAAAGTTTATTTGACGATTACATGCAGAGTGGGTGACAGAGAGATCGGCTTTATGAAACGTGCGCACTATATAAGTTTTCACTGTATGAATAAAGAGCGATTTAACACTTATATTAGCATATATACATCGCTTACTTCACCTTTAATGGGCCCTTTAAATGGTTAATTGGTTTTTCATTATTTTTATATAATTAAATGTATTTAAGTTTACACGTTACATTTGTGATACAATATTTTGGATGAATCATGCTGAGCACATTTGTAATATTTTATAATAAAAAAAACACTGCGGTTTCTCAAAAGGATCTTCTTATAAATTCCATAAACATTTGTCAAATACATTACAAAACAGTCAAAAGTAATTGCAATTTGCAATGTTCATACATTTTTATTTTTTTAAGATATTTTTGGCATTTTTATGCTTTATTGATAGTGTAGAGACAGAGTTGAAATGGGGCAGAGAGGGGAGTGACATGCAGAGAACGACCGCGCGCTGGAATCGAACCCGGGTCCGCTGCTGGCCGAGGCCCATGGGGGGGAAGCCCTACCAACTGAGCTAAGGGCGCCCCTTGTTCATACATTTAAAAGAAATACCGGCCACATCTTTAAATTTACCAAGATAAGCATTAAAAAAAAAATTGGAAATTTTTCCTAGATGAAGTCATGCAATCACAATGGCCTATGGTGACTTTGCAAAAACAGACGTTTACCTTTTTAAATTGTCAAGCAGCTCCCAAATAAATGTAATAAATAATAAAGAAGATATGATGTTAATTATGTGACGGTGTATTATGGCCACAGTGGAACAAAAAAAACCCACTGCACCTCTAACCACTGCACCACGAGCGCCCTCTAACAAATGGCGGGCCGACTGGCTCAGTTGGTAGAGCGGAATATCAAACAAAAATATCAAACTAGCTAAAGTTACTTTGCTTAGCATGACTGCTTGCATCTTCAATTTTTGGTCATTAGAACTACTTGTCTGATAACCATAACATTTTTAAATTTAGAATTTATATAGATGAATAACTATCATAAATGTTTTGTTCTTTAAAATAAGAAACCCACCTTACCCAATCAGTGTTTTGAAAAAAGTAATCAGTTCCTGAAAAAAGTAAGATTTAATTTCTTCTATCTCAACAGTTCATGTGAGCAGCCTCCCACCTCTTTCTACCTGGTTCGTCTCATCTCCAAGACCCCCTGTATGGTGCTGCGTCTGGGCTTCCCTATTGGTACTCCAGCCCATGTTAGAAACAAGGTACTGGAACTAAGGTTGCGTTCCGAATCGCATACTTTCTACTATATAGTATGTAGAAAAAAGATTTAGGATGTCCCGATTCTTGTGGCCAGATTTAGGATGGTTAGAAGTACCCGGATGTCCTACTTCATGCGGCCAAGATTGTTAGTGTTGAAAACTGCATCCTATTTGGGCGATTCTGACCCACAATCCAGTGCGCACGTGAAGTGACGTCACATCGACGAAGCCTCCATATGAAAACAAACGGGGATGCGACGGATATAAAACCAAGAGGCAAGATCAAGGCGCAATGTTATTATGAAATAAGAGAGTAAAGTATGTCCCAAAAGTATGCCTACTGCATCCTAACTAGATTCTTTTTATCGTTGGATGTAGTATGTAGAATAGAAAAAAGAAAGAGTATGCGATTCGGAACGCAACCTAAGACTTTCTTGTTAAGATAATAATGCTTTTTCGTGCCCGATGTTGTTGATGATCGAAGTGATGAGATTTGTGATGGACCCTTTCTGTGTGGACGTTGTGGGTGAGTTTGCTGTGAAAGCAAAGTAGCTGGTGGTAATGTCATTGAACAAGGCGTGTTTACAACTGGAACTCATTGACATTCAGTCATCAGCTGACCTGCGACAGTCATTACAGCTGGCAGGTTCGGAAAAGTTCTAGACTCGTGAAGTCAGCCACCAGAAATTCAATCATTCAAGGCGTCTTGCACTTTTTGTCTTCACTATGTGTGGCTCAACTTACACATGCGAATACGCATTCTCACACATGAATGCCATTAAAACTAATAATCGCGCATCGCTCACTGCCGAGCACCTGCACCACTGTATGTGTATTGCCATGACAAGTCCCGTTTTCACTGCTCTACAAATCAAATCAGATCAAACAAATGCCATTTCTCTCATTAGATGGCAGATTTTGCCAAGTGGGTCACTGCTTGCCAGTTAACACTAACAGTCAGCCTATGTTAATTAAACAAGGATTGTTTTTGAAAAGGCTATTAGTAAACCTATTAGTACTCAGTGTTTCCCCTACCATTGTACAGGCCTGGCGGGGCCGCCAGGCCAACGGGACCCCCCGCCAGGCCAACAGCAGCCTAACTTTAAAAAAAAATAATAATAAAAAAAAAAAATGATTATCAATTTTTCATTGATTCCGTAATAATAATATGCGAGCGTCTGCGCGGCACTGTCGGTCTACCCCTCGTGTGCGCCTGTCTTTACAACCTCTCGTCTGATCATCCCATCAGCTGATCTGTGTGTCTGCGTGTGTGTAGCCTATGTGTGTCTGCGCGCGGCGCGATGCGCGTGTGTATTCGGTGCGGGTGCGCACTTGTTAAAACACGGAAGACAATGAGCAGGAGCATGACTAGCAAGCAAACGTTGAACTAGTGGCGAAAATAAAACCAGCGCCTGCTCTATGGAGATACTAAGGACTCAGTAACAGGGACGTTGAACAGGAAAAAGTGCTGCGCAAAGTTTAGAAAGTTAAAATCGCTACGTCGCCGTGGCAACACAACCAATCTGTATCAACAGCTGAAACAGCGCTGAAAAAAACGGCATGCACTCGTTTCAGTAAGTTTACCGAAGTGCCACACTGCTACTGCCTTTGACATTCTCAGAAAAGCATTCATTTATTTTCAAGGGACATATTAATTTATTTATTGTTTTAACTGTCAAGTTATCTTGAAAACAGCAGGCTATTGTAGGCCTACAAGCTTTATGTTTTTGTATTTTCAATGCTACTTTATTTGTATGTTTTAAATTGAGAAATAGGCTAGATGAAATATAATGGTCGGAATAGGGAATTTGCCTTATGTAGCACACATGTTGATAGGCTAATCATGATGTGTAGCCTATGTTAATTCATTTATTTTCAACAAGGCTATTTGCATTAAAAAAAAATAAAGAACATTTTTCAATAGGCTAGCTTCAAGGTGAGGTGATTCAGATTATTCCAGAAATGAGTCTAAACAGGACCTGTCTATATTAGATCTTAGTGTTTATTGTTTTTTTATTGAAATCCATGTGTTTTTCTTCAATAGTTTACGTGGCTTGTGTCTCCAAATTATTACAGAAAATAGTTATAGGCAGGGCATATGTTGTTTACAGAGCACAGAATTAATCAGATTTCGCCTCTCAAAGTGCACCAGATTGATGCATTTAACTTTAAAAAGGATAAGGTTTTCTTCTGCAGGGGGATGCCCCCAGACCCCCTAGAATGTCCATTCTCACCCAGCAGGATCTAAAAATCCTGTGAGAAACACCACATGTACAAACGTACTGAATGTGAAAGCATAACCCTATGCCCTCATTTTTAACGGACTGTCAAAAGAGGCTCATCCCAAATGGGGTTCGTTTTGGTCAATTTCTTCTAGAAATTTGGTACGCACGCGGCACGCATACTCTTTATCAGCTCTTACCACCGGGCCTAAAAAAAATTCTAGGGGAAACACTGAGTACTGTATTTTTTTAGAAGCTGTTGCACTCTGAGTTAACCTATTTCTTCCTGTATGTTTATGAACTGTTAACCCTATGGCAATCTAGGATGCATGTCCTTAATCCTTAGTACGAATTGTCAAGTCTACCAAAACCTTAATATCTAAGCCTGTGTAGCACATAGAAACATGAATTAAATACATTTAAAAGTTAAGGTTCACAGGTTTTATTTAAACATGCTCGCTTACAAACAAACACATTTTCCTAAAAATCGTCAATTAGATGGGGGAGAAAAAAAAAGAATAAATAATATAAAATATTTAAAAATAATGTGCTAAATGAGTTTATAATCCTGCTTCTTTTTAGCATGTATAGTAGCGACTGAGTGTACAGTGGAGGGATAAAGATAGACAGATATAGGAAGGTAGCTTTATTATTATAGCTTTATTTTTTAATGGTAGTAATTTTTGGGCGACTGTGGCTCAGTTGGTAGAGCGGGTCGGCCGATGATCAAAGGGTTGGAGGTTCGATCCCCGCCCTGCCACCTGTTTCATAGTTGTTGTGTCCTTGGGCAAGACACTTCACCCACCTTGCCTTGTGTGAATGTCGATAGTTAGCCTGCTATCGGTGTATGAATGTGTGCGTGAATGGTAACGTGGGAAAGGAAAACAGGTCTCCCTTGCAAAAGAGTCTTCGGTCTCAATGGGATATACCTGTATAAATAAAGGTTAAAAAAAAAAAAAAAAAACGTTAAAAGTGCATCACTGGCGTTCATGCAGCTTTTATAGAAGCCTCATGAACGTTAGTTGCATCCGCCAGTATTGCAAATGACAAGCTTTCTGTCCTCTGGTTTCATTTCACTGCGTAAAACTGAAAACACGGAGAGCTGCAAGGCAACGACTTCCTGTTCTTATCCGCTTAAAAATAAAAGTCAACTCGCGTTTGGCTAGTAACAGGCTTTTAATGTGAAGGCGCACAGGAAATATTCTGTTCGCACGTAAAGTAACTTAACTGGATAAAGCCGTGTACTGATGGTGGTGACAAGAGTGTAGCAAACGTTAGAAAAGCCGCCCGGCAAACACACATCTTTCACCAGCCAAAGTGGCGTAATAACTTACTCGCCTAAGAGTTTTTACTTTTATATACTATCTATGATATTTCCCGCATTTGGCGAGTGTTAATGTAGAGCCCTCTAAGCAGTGTTGTGCATCGCTCCTCCTTGTCTAAATGAGACAGTAGCCTATCTCTTCAACCTAGACTTGTAATTATCTTCGCATGTAATGCATTTTAATAGCAAATGCGATTAAAACTGTGGCACTGTACAGCCCTGTATGTTTACTTGTTTGAACCCCACCGGTTAAAAACAGCAATGCAAACGGAAATGATGTACGTGTTGATTTAAATACAGCGCGGGTAAATGGAATCGGATCACAAGTAGACAAAGAAGTCACATTTGAAAATACAAGTGGGAACACACGGATTGAGAGCTGTCCACTTGTAACCAGATTCAAAAAGTCAGATGTTAATCCCAGGTGGAAACAGGGTCTTTGTCTCGTGCTTTCAGCAGTGTCCTCACCTCAGCTGTCATCCATGGTTTCCGATTATTGAAAACTCTGATTTGTTTGTTCACTGTAACATTGTCAGTGCAGGTCTTGATATAAAACAAAACAGTCTCAGTGCGCTCATTTAGCTGCAGATGATCAAAGACAGTCCATTCGGTGTGGTCAAAGCAGTCCTGTAGCCGGTTGAGTGCTCCCTCGGGACAGATTTTTACAGTTGTTGTGGCTGGTTTTATTCTTTTCCTGAGGGGTATGTAGGCTGGGACACTGAGCAGCGAAATATGATCCAACTTTCCCAGGTGGGGGAGGGGTATTGTCCTGTATGCTTTCTTAAGATTTGAGCAGTGGCGGCTCGCCCATAGAGGGCGATAGGGCGACGCCCTCCTTGAGCCATATCAGCAAAAAACAAAAATATAATAATGAATAATAATGATGTTTTTTTTTTTTTTTGTATTAATAATCATAATTTATGATTTCAATACAGTTTTTACCTGCATCTAAGTCTGAATATCATTGTACAATCAGCGTCTGTGCTCTGTACCGTCACTCTGGGGCGATGTCGGGCTGGTTGAAAATCGCCCCCAGCGCTCTCATAGACATCAATGTAAAACTTTTTTTTTTCAAACTGCAAGCCTCGCAATGCAATCTCTATGGGTTCCGGGGGTGCTCGCCCTAACGTGTTGTCGTCATACGTACAGTAAACAATAAACCAATTACAGTGACTGATACAGTCACATGTCCAGTATGCAGCCCAGAGCGGTCATATTCAAGACCAACACAACTTTATATCAACTCAGGCTAGGCTGGCAAGCTACTTACTTGATCGGACTCGGACTAGGTCTTTCCCAGACAAAATGTAACCATCAAGCAAGTATCTACCAAGATGGATTGGGGGATCGTATAAACGCGGATCTTCACGGGGCTCGTTTGAACGGCTAACGAGGCTAGCAGGATGCTAATGCGCTAACGCTCTGTCCTGCTGCCGCTGCATGATGATTATGGACTGTATACTGGCTTTTTATCCATCCTGATGGCAGCACAGAGACCGCATGGATAACTTTGGGTGTCACCCCTATGCATCATCTCTCAGAAAAGGTAAAACAAACATTAAACTTCAATCTGCATATACGAGCCAGCGCCGTTCAACAGCTGATCGGGTGTTGAACGGCGATCAGCTGTTGATCGTCGTTTAGCTGACAGCTGCTTTCACCGTCCGACATAAACCCGCCTACCAAGTGCTGTAGACAGTAGTAACCCAAACCAATGTGATGATTAGCACTGTTAATGTTGCACATGCTATGCCAGCATCCATTTTTGTCTCCTAACTTTTAAAGGAAGCCTATCTGAGGAGCACACTGGTAGATGACAAGTTATCTGTGATGGCCACAGCCGGATAATTAAATCATTTTAGAGCTAAAATAATTTTATTCAAGAAATTAACTAACTTCATTTCCAAAAATACTGTACAGTGCAATGCTTGTCTAATGTTGCCAGAGTGGTTATGCCAGATGAACAGGAAAAACAAACAGTTAAATGCAATATGACATTGTCATATGCTATCTGATTTAGGTTAATTTTGGGTCATATTTCCCATCATGGCAACAATTGCCCCCCCTGAGATTATTGTCAGGAGCCGCCACTGGATTTGAGTAGAGCTTATCTAATGTGTTTTTACCTCTGGTGGGACCCTGGACATACTGCACAAACTTGGGTAGCACACTCTTTAGACAGGCCTGATTAAAATCCCCAGCAACAATAAAAGCTCCCTCAGGATGAGCCTTCTGCTGTCTGCTTATCACTTTGCGGAGCTGGGAGACAGCTGTGCTAACGTTGGCATCCCGCCCCAATTCAAAACTTATTGAATAGCCCTGCCCTTACTTAAAGTCTCTCCTTGTTGTGACAAACCTAGGATGTGGCCGTAGACATCTGAATAATTTGTTGGGGCGACTGTGGCTCAGTTGGTAGAGTGGGTCGGCCGATGATCAAAGGGTTGGAGGTTCGATCCCCGCCCTGCCACCTGTGTCACAGTTGTTGTGTCCTTGGGCAAGACACTTCACCCACCTTGCCTAGTGTGAATGTCGATAGTTAGCCTGCTATCGGTGTATGAATGTGTGTGAATGGTAACGTGGGAAAGGAAAACAGGTCTCCCTTGCAAAAGAGTCTTCGGTCTCAATGGGATTTACCTGTATAAATAAAGGTTAAAAGTTGATCGAGCAAGAGTGTATGCTGTTCTGCAATTTAAGAAAAAAATATTTTGATTTTTTTTTTATACCAACTCCGCAATGAGTTTTTAACTACAAAACCAGTATCTTTTAATGATACTAGAAGTTTTCGTCCTGCAGGGAGTAGCGCTGGAAGAGAAATGTCTCATTTTCTTTCTATGGCTACCCATGATGGGGTCGTATCTTTAAGCTTATCAGGTTATGCGTCCTGCTGGTATTGGCTGCCCAATAATAGTGCTGGAAGACTGGTAGGGCCAGTCCTAAGTAAATCATTAGGTTTGCAAACATGTTTTTTACCCATACGATGTGCTTTGTACCCCCAGACAAAAGGAAAAATAATTGACTCCAATGTTTTAAAAAAGGCTTTTGGCATAAAAATGGGTATACTTTGAAATTAATACAAAAACCTAGACAATTTTGATGGAATTAATTCTACCAATCATGGATAAAGGAAGTGTCCACCAAAATGTTTAATCAATTCAGTTCAATTTGTAAAGCAGGTTTGATTGTTTGGGAATAGTGGCTCCTAGGTACTTTATATGTTCAGTAACTAGTGTTGTTTTTTGCAGCCTGTTTTAGTCTAGTCTTTTTGTCAAACTGTCTCAGACTCAGGAAACAGAAATATTGCAAACTAATAATAATAGTGAGACGAAATAACGTTATAATATTTTGTCTCGTCTCGTTTTGGTCAACGAAACTGAGGAGATATTTTAGGAGTTTTTATTTTTTAAACCACATTTAGTCCCGTTTTTATTCGTCAACAATATTGCATTATACAGTGCTGCTTGAAATTATGTGAACCCCTTGAGCCTTTTGGAATTTTATTTATTTTAACCGTTATTAATTAATTTTTATCAATACCAGTCTTTTTCAGATGTTTGTTTATCAATTCAACATTTTTCTTTTCCGGAAATCAATTGTTAAAATAGAGGAAACAAATGATTTGCCAACTTTTGGATGTGCAAAAGTTTGTGAACCCTGAGCTGCATTGCTTAAATCGAGCAGGTAAACACAATCAGGTGGGCCAAATTGAGTGATGAAATGGACCAATGTAATGAGAGTTCTTTAGGGAAGAAATTGGGCGGCACTAGATAAAACAGAGATAAAACCAGGTAAGTTTAGGCTCACCAAAGTGAACCCATACAGTTCAGACATGCCAAGAGGAAAGAAAATCTCAGAAGATCTCAGGAAGAGTTGTGATGTTGCACATTTGTCTGGGGACAGCTATAAATTAGTTAAAAAAAGGTTTTAGCTTCATCGGTCCACCGTGAGACAAATCATCTACAAATGGAGAGCTTTAACCCATTGATGACTATGGCAATCTAGGATGCATGTCCTTAATGCCTGAGGGTTTTCTGAAAAAATAGTACGAATTGTCAAGTCTACCAAAACCTTAATATCTAAGCCTGTGTAGCACATAGAAACATGAAATAAAATACATTTAAAAGTTAAGGTTCACAGGTTTTATTTAAACATGCTCCCTTAGCGCTTACAAACCAACACAGTTTTCTAAAAATCGTCAAAATTAGATGGGGGAGAAAAAATAATAATAAATAATATAAAATATTTAAAAATTACGTGCTAAATGAGGTTATAATCCTGCTTCTTTTTAGCATGGATGGTAGTGACTGAGTGTGCAGTGGAGGGATAAATAGATATAGGAAGGAGGAGATAGCTTTATTTTATAATTTAGTTCAGTTATCACTGACACCATAAATCCGACTTCCCAGTACAACTAGAACGCAGACTGACTCTCGCTGTCGGGAGCCGATCAGCTAGTCCAAACGGCTGTATACCACGGAGATGAAAACGAAACTGAAACTTAACTATCGCCTGGCTGGGCTGAATTTGAGTTGGAGCAGCAAAATATAGCCTAAATTCATAAATATTGTTAATAAATAGATGCAATGTGTTGAGTGATTTTCTTCAGTAGCCTATAGTAGACCTTGATTCTGCGCTCTGAAGGCCACTAACTGTTCTGTAATACACTATCGCCGACACAGCCGGCGTATTTTTTTTATTATTATTATTATTATTATTATTATTATTATTATTATTTATTCTTTTATTGACGTGATTTTCGGCAAACCACACAACTTTTGGGTGGTCACGTGGTCTTAAAAAATCAACAAAACCCACCTCATGTGTATTTGAACTAATGAAGGTGCATTCTATGCTGCACACGCCATGAAAATTAGATAAAGTAACAATGCTGCGCTACGCAGCATCAGGCAGGAGATACAATGTGGCATCGCGCAGCAGCCGTCATCAATGGGTTAAGAGTGACTGAACATCTGCATAGAACTTGACTTCCTTCAAAAATATCCACAAGCGCCACAATAAAAGTGATTTTTCAGTTAAAAGCCAACCCAAACATTACATGTAGTGATTTGCAGACCTCTCTTGCAGCATCTGGGATAGATGTGCATGGTTCCACAATAAGAAAAAAAACTCAGTCAACATGGCGTTCATGAGAGGATTGCTGAAGAAGCCTCTGCCCTCAAAAAAGAACAAAACTGCTTGTCACAACTTTGCCAGAGAGCACTTGGAGATACCTAAAGTCTTCTGGAAGTCTATTCTGTGGACAGATTAGTCAAAAATGTAACTGTTTGGTCATAACCAAAACTGCCATGTTTGGGCAAAAACGCAACTCTGCCTCCACCAAAAGAGCCATCTCCCAAGTGAAGAATGGTGGTAGCAAAGGGTCTGCAAATCTCCAGATCTAATGTTTTGGTTGGCCTTTACCAGAAAAATCACTTTTTTTGTGACGCTTGTGGATATCTTTGAAGGAAGTCCACTTTTAGCTAGATGATAAGTCACTCTTAAAGCTCTCCATTTGTAGATAATTTGCCTCACGGTGGACCGATGGAGTAGCCTAGCACCGCCCGCCTACTACTTCCGTTCAATTTTCATTTCCCTTCAGTAGTCAGTCTGGGTGTGCGGTATATTCTTAGGTTTTCTCCGGACAGATTTCTGCCGGTCCAATCAGCGAACAGAAGAAGTGGCTCAGAAGCCGGCGCATGACATGGTTGGTTGGCAGATCCAGAGTGGCACTGGGCAGATCCAATAGTTTTAACTTCAACAGACACCCGCCTTCAAGTGAGTTAACGTTTGTCAACTGAGTGATTCCAGACCTTCTGAACAAATGAAATGAAGTACGATGGTCTGGTAGAACCAGGCTACCAATGGAGCGCAAACTTTTTGAAAATAATTTATAGTTGTCCCCAGACAAATGTGCAACATCACAACTCTATTCCAAATATCCACTGAGATTTTCTCTCCCTTTTAGCATGTCTGACCTGTAAGGGTTCACTTTGGTGAGCCTAAACTGACCTGGTTTTATCTCTTGTTTTATCTAGTGCCGCCCAATTTCTTCCCTAAAGATCTCTCATTACATTGGTTCATTTCATCACTCAATTTGGCCCACCTGATTGTGTTTACCGGCTGGATTTAAGCAATGCAGCTCAGGGTTCACAAACTTTTGCACATACAAAAGTTGGCATATCATTTGTTTTATCTGTTTTAAAAATGTATTTCCGGATAAGAAAAATTATGAATTGATAATCAAACTTCTGCTATTTCATATAAAATTACTGGTATTGATCAAAATGAATGATTAATGGTAAAACTGAATAAAATTCCAAAATGCTCAAGGGTTTCACATACTTTCAAGCAGCACTGTATATTTGATTATAGTTTTTGTCACATGACCACCATTTATGTTACGTCTCGTCTCGTTTCCGTCACGTGATAAAGGTTTGTTGGCGACTATATTTAGTCATAATTTTCGTTGACGAAAGCAACTCTATCAGTAACTTTAACTGGAAGATTACTGAGAAACCTCAGGATCTAGATCCTCACTTAAAGGCGTAAATTCACACTTCCGGTCCAGTAGAGGGGGATCAGATTCTTCAGACTGCGAGAAAAACAAGATTATATCATCTGCATACAGGGCTAAGTGGTGATCCATCTTACAAAGGTGTATGGGGCTAATTTTGGGGTTGTTTCTGACGCCGATAGCAAGGGGCTCTATGCATAGGGCAAACACAGCAATGGGCTCAGGGAGCAGCCTTGCCGGACACCACGATGTAAACTCAAAGGGGAAGATCTCTCAGAGTTGTTCAGAACGGGTGCAGTTGGATCGGCATAGAGTGTCTCTACCCATGCACTGACATTTTTGCCCTGGCCAAACTCTTCCATGGTTAACAGCATGTACCTCCACTTTGTTTCATGTCATGAAACAATGCTCTGGAATAGTCTAGAATCCAATATTTCACTTTTCACAACAGATTTTATATACATACAGTATAGGCGTACATGTAGGCTAATACGTGATATTTCATACAGTACAAATATGGGCGAAACTGCTCTACAAAGACAATACAGTAATTGCTGTACTAATTATGATGTGTGTGTGCATGCGCCAGTTACAGCAGCGCACGATACAGGCTTTCTTTGCTGGCACCTCCCTATTTTCCCTCATGTCAGTCAAAGTGCCGTGCTTATTAAGTAATCACCATTTATGGAAGTTTCTGAGTGTTGTGAGTACGCAATATTTTAGGATGGGTTCTACTCACAGTTTAATAATTGAGGCCCCTGGTCATCAAGTTAATTTCAAAGCACTGCAAATTGATTGACTTGCATGAAAATACAAATGTTTGAAACGTGGTAATGAGTGGTAGGAAGGGGGAACTCTGCTATCAACATTTGGCGTCTAACTTTTCTGTAAACCAGTTTAAAAAAGCTATCAGATTACACATGGTGACAATGGTCAGCGCAGTCATGCATTTACATACTAGCCGTACGGTCTACCATGTGTCTAAATTCTAAATCTGTGTATTTTTCTTTGTTTTTTATTAGATTGTAGATGAACTGCGAGAGCAGATACTCAAACTTCGCTTCCCTCATCGTGTTCAGAACAAAGAGGCGACCCCTAAGACCAAGAGGAAGAATGCTGGCCAGCCTTCACCATCTAAAGCTCACTCCATCCCAGCTCCCAAGCCTGCCCTGTCAGACCGGCCCTGTGTAGTGCTGCTCAACAAGCCCCTGGAGAAGCTCTTTATACGGTCAGTGCATATAAGAACAGGACATCACAACATGGAACCCAATAAAAAGAACTCTGTCAACTTTGTCAGAAAACATCATTAGCCTGACATTTGCATTATAAATCACAATTCAAGTTGTTTGAAAATTATTAGTCTCTATTATCTTGACTACTGTAGATAATGGTATATTGGTTAGAAACTGGGTTTGACTACTATTGTGTCTGCTTCACAACGGGTTATTTGTCATGCGCAACAATTACAGCAGCAGTCATTGAAAACTAAATTCTGAAAATCCCAGGCTCCTCTCAACAATGTAATAGAAGAAGAAAGTGACATAAAATATAAAATAGTATAGTAGAAACAGAAAAGTGAAGAGAGCGCAAGCACAAAAAAGTGTAGAGATAAGGTGCACCAAAAGTGTAGAGATAAGGTGCACCATGATGTTCTGCTGTGAAACTGAGACATCTTCTTAATTAAATGGACCAGTAACCATGAGGTCTGTTTTTGGATCCACGGCATTGGACAGGAGAGTGTGGTGAGAAATTAAGCAGAGTGATACGTTGTAGTAGCAAAAGGTTTATTTTCAATCAATATAGCAAGAAAAACTCAGCGGAGTGGTGCACTAGTTCCAACACATGTGAGACCTTTCCTAAAATCGTCACATATTTAAGGAACATTTACTCCCCAGGGGGGGGGGTGCGTCTAACAGTGGGTTCGGAGGGGAGACAGGCAAGGGGGTGGGGGGAGTAGGAGACGGGTAAGCTGGGTCGGAGAAAGGAGGGGGAGACAGGTAGACAGGTAAAGCTGGGTGGGGGAAAGGAGGGGGAGACAGGTTGGGAGGCAGACAGGTTTGAGATATACATTCATATTATAATCGTGGGTGGGGCAGGCTGACCCAGAACAGCAGGAGGCTGTCTGCAGGAACGTTGTCCTCTTTCAAATGTATAGTCAGGCTGGCTAATCGAGATAGAGGGGGGATGGTGGGAGGGACACCAACATGCAATATATTTCATTATCCTTATAAGCCTATACAAGATAATAACAAATGTTTCCTATTGCATTAATAAGTATTCCAACATTTGAGTCCAGAGATATATCATATGCAAAAACTGCCACCACAAGAGTGTTCGTAGTAAAACTAGTGGTGGCTGGTATTTAATCTACTGTGCCCACCATCTCTAACGTTGTGTCATTGAGCAAGGCACTTAACCCCGAACTGCTCCAGGGGCGCTGTCCTATGGCTAACCCTGCGCTCTGACCCCCTCCGAAGTGTGGTAACATGAGGGAAAAGACAGATTTCAATGTGAATTAATATACTTATTTCCAGGTATGAGAAGCTGCCCCTGGACTTCAGGACTCCCTTCATCTTCAACATGGAGAACTTTCCTCAGCAGTGTAGCAGTGGCACCCCCCTCAGCATGGCAGCTAATCGCACAGCCTCCTCCACTCTGGCCTCTCTCTCAAGATACTTCCTGCACCAGCGCTGGGTGTGGGCCGTGCAGAGCAGCCAGGGAGCAGCTGTGGCCATGCAGGCTGTCACTCACATTTTATCCATGCTCTCAGAGTCAGTTCAAACACACTTTATTTCTCGACCAACATTGATTTTTGTTCCCATTTTCGAGTAGCATTTAAGTCAAATGTTTTGCTTAAATGTATAAATATCATTAAAAGTTTTACTTCTAATGATCTTAATCATTATAAAGAATGCTTTAATTATTTAAGCATTTAAAAAAATAAAAAATTGTATGAAAAAGAATAATGGTAGTGTTGTCATATAAGAAGCGTACAATATCTCTAACATTATCTTAGATAACAAAATTGATAGTAATGCAAAATAAAGTAGTTTACCTGTTTTTGTTTTTATTTTAATTTGTATGTTTTCATACAAATCCATAATAATGTTAGCCTGGCATTCCCAGACCTGCCACTAGGCGCTAGCAAAGTAAATTTGCTGCGGCTGTTGGTCTGGACACTCTCCATTGAAGCTTTTTCAGAAAGTCCAGAAATCGGGACTCACGTTTCAATTAGTTCTATCTAATATGGGCGCACCAGAGCCCTTTGTATGGTGCTCTGGGGCGGACGTAACCGTATGACGACAGTGACGTGCACGTGACGTCGAAGCCGTGATAGTAAACATCAAAGATGGCTGCGGATATGTTGTGTGAGTTTGAGACTGCTTTGGCCTCGACCCTTTACGATTTGGAAGACGGCACTCAAATCTTTCATTAGCAAGTAAGTGGAATGTTCTGTTTTGCCGACCGACCACGGCAAAAGTTTAATTTAACAGCTTAATACGTCACCTTGTGCATCGCTCTGGTTGGTTGTAGTGCTATCCAACTGCGGCATTAATGCACGAGTAGTAGCCCCTTGAGTTGGAAATTACTATTGATCGTGGCCAGACCCTCTATCGTTCAAGATATCAGGGTCTGGATTTCCAGGCTAGAATAATGTCCAGAGCAATATTTTCATCCAAAAAACATTTAATTCCCAAAAATCTTTCCAAACTCCAACAAAATTACTGTTTTCATACACTCTTTATTTCCTTTATGCCATTTTTCCTGTTAATCTACTGTCAATAAAATGCGGCACTTCTTTTCCTAGTAAAAGTCTTCAATAGGCCTGATATGCTTTTCATTTCAAAAATCTCTAGCACATCTTGGGCCAGTTTCACAGACATGGATTAAGCCTAGTCCTGGACTAAATGGAATTTTGAATGGGGATTGTCCATTGAAAGTACAATTTAGTCCAGAACTAGGCTTAATCCATGTCTGCGAAACCGGCCCCTTGAGTTTTATTGATGGTAACTTATGAAAATATTCACAACCAAAACCATAAACTGTTGGCTACATGTGCATAATATTAAATGTACAATGGGAGTTTTAGTAGTACAGTGTTGAGTGTTTTTTATCTTGCCTTTATTATTGGCCCTAATTATTATTGACCCAGGTCATTGTTTAAATACCAGCTTTTAATTGATTTTTTAAAAATTTGTTTTAATAAATAACATTTGGGAGTAGGCAACGTAAATGTACTGTATTTATAAAGCATCTTTCAACAACAAGGCAAATCAGTTCTTTAAATATTACAAAATAACCCAGATGTGTTCCAAACATTCGATGATACATTAGATTGCAACAAACTTTGAGAACAGTTAAATGGTTAATAATAATAAATTGATTCCAGAGAACAGCAAATGTTTGGTGGCAAATGTGTCCTGAGGTTTTTAATAGTTATTGCTGAAATATAATATATACAGTAGCTGTTACTGATTAAGGTCACAGCAGCTAGGAAGGTTTAAATGTTTTATAAGCCATATTGTGTTTTTTTTCTCTCCCTGAAAATCTTTGAATGTCTGTAGGATCCGCATATCAGAAGGCTTTCACTTTGCAGCCAGTGGAGAGGGCATCGTTAATATGGTTATTGAACTGCCAATGAAGGTAATGGGTAGCAGTACACCAACCACTTCAAACACTATCGTTAGTACATGCATGTGTGGGATAATTCCTAAGTAGTTCTTTTTTGTTTCCAATTAAATGAATCTGCTTCCCCAGGGCATGTCGGGGGAAATGGACAAAGAGAGTCACTCGTGCATTGTTCAGTACATTGTGTTCCCACCTCACACTACATCTACTAAGGACAGGTAGGAATGGCACTGTGTTCACTGCTAAGCCTGACAAGAACTATTAAAAGTGTGTCCAATTAGTAGCAAGTCATCAATCCTGTCATTTTCAGTTGACATGAAAGCTTTGGCAACAGTTGCTAGATTCAGTCAACATTTATCACATCAATCAAGGAAATATGCCATTTCATTAGTTTTCATTTTCTGCTAGTTGAATAACACATACAGCTGTTTCTCCCTTGTTGACCATTGTCTCCATTTTTGCAGAGGTTTTTCTTTCGCTATTTTCCATAGAGCTAGCCAGCTAGCATTATAGGACTATGATAACGTGCTTTTATATTCCACCTATAGTAGAATGACTAGGTGAACTCTACAGCACCACACCTGTTTTGATCTGGAACAAATCAGAGTTGTGGATGTTGTTTCAGAGATCTGGAGTGATCATATGCAAAGAGATTAACCTGCGTCAGAATCCTACTATTATATTTGACTGCATGTGTTGTGTGCGTTTGTATGTAGCCGTTTAGTACGAACACCGCTTCAGCCTCCAAAGGTCATGGGGACGGGACATCTTCTTGCGCAACAAGGTTATTATGTAATAAAGGATGTGAGTCACACTCCCATCAAGTTGCCACTCAATAAAAACAATAAAAGAACAATCAAATACAGGAGACGCTTAATTACATTCAAGAAATGTCAAAAACTTTCTATCCACAGACTGATGTCATCTGCATCTTTTGCCCATTTGCGCAAATATCGATTTTTTTCGCAAAATCACAAAAACTGCGAAACTGACTTTTAATTTGGGCTCCCACAGTTTTTGCTAAAATTGACAGCAAACTTTAAACAAAAAGTCTTCAGATGCTCACGACAAAGTTATTAACAATCATCTTGCAACGACCATCGATGACTGAACGGTAGCGCTTTGAATTTTTGTATATTAGCGATGTTATGAAAATGCTACTAAATCGAAAATGATTCATCGTATAAAGACCAAACTTTACACATATGGTTGTCTTATGGCTCTGAGGTTTGTCCTACAGTTTTGTTACATAATTCCACAAGGGGGCCCCAAAAACTCAAAGTTTATGTCTCCTAATCCTCTGCAGGAATTTTCACAAAACTCACAGCACAACATTTTGGGCCATACCCTCGTCTACAGCAACACATTGGTCATGATAAGTAAAAGTCGGCGGGGCTTAATAATATAAAATTGATGATCTCACCCTTGAGGTTGCCCAGGGAAGGGAACCACTTTTGCAGCGAGTGTGTGAGGAACTGAATGGCGTTAGACTCCTCAAGGCTTTCCGCTAGTCCAGTGATGGGGACGTTGCATCTTCAGTTTTTGTCCTCCATATCAGCTAGCTTAAGCTGAATTGAATCCACGTGCTCTCGTGGTTGGCTAGCATCTTGGTGTTGCCCACAACATCAGACCGTATCTTGCCAATTTCTGCTTACTCAATATAGCTAAAAATATGGCTGCAAGTCTGTTTGGATAGCTTTTAATTTTTCCTCTGTGTCCTTTGCCATCGTTTGAAGGTAATCGAAGCGTGACTCAAGGAAGCCACGTTGCTTCTCTAGCACCGCGTCCGCCAGGGCCTCCATTTCAGATTTCCCTCTTGTAACCGGAGTTTTTTTAGTTGAATCGACCATGGCTTCTTACAGACAGCTTAACGACATTGAGTGACCAAAAAAAAAAACGTTGTCTCAAAGGTATAAAATAATGAAATTGACAATACTGGGTCAGTACTAAGGAATCTATGCTATAAGCCGCGAGTGGAGTACCGTAATTTTCGGACTATAAGCCGCGACTTTATTACACAGCACTAGGGATGTAACGGTATACCGCAAAACGGTCGTTCGCGATATGAAAAGGCCACGAATGTCAACCGTAAGTTTTTTCTTGTTATACCGCGTCACGGTATTACAGGCGAGCTTGCATGGTAAATGCGCTCCGTCATTGTGGAGAGTCTGGTGAGCAACGTTGTCATAAACGTAGCACTCAATCTAACACTGTATGGGCCACACCAACATTGGAAACCAAACAATAACACATTGACACAACATCTTATCACTGAAACATGACTTCTAACCTTAAACTGAACAGTCACGTCTCACGTGGGCCGTTGTTTACACTAGCGCGTGCAGCTTCACCACATTGAGTCACGTAGCAGCAAAGAAGAGAGAGAAAGAGAAAAGGGAGCTAGATAGAGAAAAAGATCGACAGAGTAGCTTACCAGACTGAAGAGAAAGTTGCTTGCGTGTCAATTATATCATTATGAATCCAGGCGAACGTGAGGAAATGAGATTATAAAAAAAAAAAAAAAAAAAAAAGAATAGAACATAATAGAATAGAATCCACCGCGACCGCGCATTAAATCCCCGGTAAAGTCGGCGAACTTCCGTGAAAGGCAGATGAAGGAAATAAGTCCAAAGATCCTTGATATATTCATCACAACTTCACGTGAACTCAGCATAGACAGTATATAAAAGCTACCAGCATGTTGCGCAATTCTATGGAATCCCTACTATGTCAAACTTAGGTGACACTACTTTGGTCAAATGAAGGTGACGTTGCGAAAGTGTGAGGAAGGGAGGGGGAGAGGAGTGCACTGCAAAAACATTGATTTTGAGACTGCAATTTAAGTTAATAACAAATAAAAATCATAAATAAATATTTTACAGAGTTCATTGTGTCTGTCATAATGTAGGCCTATTAAGGTAAAACATGGCTTGTAAAAATAGAGTTGATAAGCAAATAAAACATAAATAAATGGGGAAATTATCACACTATTTAAATCATTTTTATTTTATACATACTTTTACAGTTACAGACAAGTGACTAAATTAAGTTTAGATTTAAAATTCCTATTTCAGTTTGAAAAATATAGGTGTAAAGCTTCTTTAAAAAACAGCAATAGAGAAGCAGTGTCTTTGTTTTGGTGATAAGTTGTTTAAATCTCTCAGAAATCTCTTCTTCATATTAAGATATAAAAAATTCGTATCGTATCGTACTCAAAATTTCATATCGTTACATCCCTACACAGCACAGTATATGTTCTGTAGCTACTACGGATGGACGTTAGTAATCGAGTACTCGAGTACTCCTCGTTGCAAATTAACTCGATTGGTAATGTTGGATGAGGAAAATATTTTTTTTTTGTCTGTAGCCTTTAGGCCGGAGGGCCGCCCCTATTTTAAAATGTTATATACGTGTACAAAACGGATAAAATAAAGTTTAACAAAATTAAATATTTTGATTAGGGCTGTCAAGCGATTGAAAAAAATTAATCTAATTAATTACAGGCTCTGTGATTAATTAATCTAAATTAATCGCATACTTTTATGACACTTTTATGCCCGTTTATAAACAGCTGTATAGCCTACTACAGTTTGTTTTTGTTTCTCTCTCTCGCTCTCCGTCTCTCGTAACTTCTGTCTCCTCCCCTCAGTCAGGTTTCAAACTAGCGCCAAATTTTCTAAAAAAAAACAAGCAGACTAAATGACGACTTTCCATCTCCCACAACTGAGCCGATTCATTCACCATCGTCGTACTCATAGGCAAAAATATTGACACACACACACACACACACACACATACATACACACACGGGGCGGGTGTCCGTTTATGCGGAGACGAGACAGCTAGCAAACAAAATTGAGACACACGGAGGAAGATTGAGAGATACTGTTTTGAACCTACAGTACATTGTTGCACCCACTAAATCAATAATGCACAGACACTGCGGAGAATAAAGTAAGATGTCTTCCTACCTTCATGCTTATTTGCCCGAAGCATCCCATAAACCGTCCATAGAGCCCTCGCCCCCTTTCCCCTGCTTCTCTCTTTACTTTTCTCCCTTCTACCCATGCGGGCCGTGTAAGCAATTGGCCGTGTCAAAGGGCATTATAGAAGTGCGATTAATCTGCGTTAATTTTTTTAATCGCGTTAATCTTTCTGTGATTAATTAACGCGTTAATTTGACAGCCCTAATTT
The DNA here is from genome assembly GCF_949987685.1 of Ammodytes marinus. Classification (NCBI taxonomy): domain Eukaryota; kingdom Metazoa; phylum Chordata; class Actinopteri; order Uranoscopiformes; family Ammodytidae; genus Ammodytes; species Ammodytes marinus. Next base: position 32,550,472 of record NC_137212.1, read on the forward strand.
TGATGCAAGTGCAATAAACTGAGTGTTGTGTCAAACAGCAACTGCAAATAAATGCCACCTCCGTGCCACCGCAGCGCAGCCTGTGTTCTCCACGGCACCGCGGAGCTGAACGCGGTCTCTCCTTTCTCCAGAACATTTTCAGGAATATAACTGTCCAATTATTTCAAAGCAGATGATAAAGTTACGTTCATAAAAAGGGGAGATAACACCCGTTACTCTCAGTTAGTAATGAGTAGACTCCAGGTGAGCATGCAAGGTGCTCTCCGCTTGGAAAGAAAAGTAAAGAAGAAGCAAGGCTTACTTCAGGCACATTCGCTCCGAGCCAACAGCAGTTAAGAAGAAAATGGGGATGAGACTTAAAAACCGACCGGTGTAACGTTCCGTTAATGAGGAATTTGTCGCGGTAACAATTCACGGACACGGAGTGAGGATTATGCGGTTGGATATACAATCACTAAGTCTACAGCTTTGGTGAGTTATTTATATGTATTTAAATTGTAGGACAATCATTTTATAGTATTTGCTGCCCTTCTTATTTTAAATGGTGACTTAGGCAATTTTTTTTTGTTACAACTACAGCCCATGCTTTTTTCTCTTTTTTTCTCCCCACCGCAGACCTACTCGATCGGTTTAAATTGTGGCCCGGCTATTTAATTACTTTCAGTGAGGAAAAGGTGTTTTAAACTTGTGGAAAAATAATCCTTAATATCATGGCAACTGGGACTGTTTGACAATAAGCATTGAGCGCTTTATTGCGGTGAACCGTTATTCTGCAGACAGATGAGTTGCGTTCTAAAAATAGAAAAAAGTTTTATCACTCGAGTAGCGAAAACACTACTCGTGCCCATCCCTAGTAGCTACTATTGCACTAAATGGTAACACTGGAATACGTTATGCAAATATGTTAATAAATGGGAGCTTCCTCAAGCAGCCATCTCTTTCCCGACAATCCCCTCTGTGCACAAACTCTTACATATGGTAATTACACATTCTAACACCTGCGGCTTATAGTCCAGTGCGGCTTATAGTGCGGAAAATACGGTATTTGTGCTTCAAATTGTACACGGATGCCCTGGTACAGGCTTTCTTCAGTAGGAACTGCAGCATAAAGTGACGAAGAAGGAGTTTCCCCCGTATTAATGTCGCTGCGCTATGAAATGTGGGTAATTCCCTTAGCCAACATCTGCATAGATGCTGACTTACAGAAAAGGTGCTTAAAGGGCATGATGATGTGACTGTGTGACAGCCCTAAGCCCTCACTGACTTAGTGGAAGCGCGCCTCAAAGTCTCTGAGTCTGTAAGGGTGGACATCGGGATTGGGCCCGGCTCCAACAGTTTTTGCAAGATTGACACAACTTTACACATGACATACATGGATCCTCAAGCCATAAGTTAACATAATCATTCTATTACAACCATCTGTGTCGGTATCGTAGCTCATTGAATTTGTGTTAACTAGCTACGTGTTATGTAAATCCAAAACGGTTCATCTTATAAAGACCAAAGTTGACACATGTTTGTCCGATGGTTCTGAGGTTGGTACTACAGTTTCGTAGCATTGCTCCTCAAGGGGGCACCTATTTGCGTGGGAGGCTTGATCCCTGTTCATAACTGCTTGCAGTTGTAGTCATTATTATTATTACATTCTCCAGCCTGTGTTTTTCTGCTCTTGCATGGGTCTCCAGCTTCTCCACTGATGATGACAACGACACTGAGGTGGAGGCAGTAGACGTGGACACAGACCTCAACCTAGTGACCGAGTGCTGGGTAGAACCACAGAGCGGCACCGTCATCAACTGTATGGAGCAGCATCGCCACTTCCAGGGCCTCAAGTACCAGGAGATCCCTCAAGCAGTGTGTACAGCTAGTTTCTACAGCATTACAGTCTGTCAATTCATTATATAATACAATGTAACGGTTGGGGATGATAGGCTATATTTCGGTAAGTGTAAATACCAAGAAATACAAAGAGTTCCTCCAACTTCATGCTTGTTTTGTGGTCTGACATGCACTGGTAACTGTGGGACCTTATATAGACAGGTGTGTGCCTTTCCAAATCATGTCCAAACAACTGTTATTACTAAAGGTGCACTCCAATTGGGCTGTAGAAACATCTAAAGGATGATCTGTGGAAACAGAATGGACCTGAGCTCAATTTTGAGCTTGATCACAAAGGCCGTGAATACTTATGTACAAGTGATTTTCTTTGTTTTTTTATTTTTAATACATTTGCAAAAATCTCAAACAAACCTGTTTTAAGCTGTCATTATGGTTTATTATGTGTAGAATTTTGAGGGGAAAATGAATTCAATCCAGCATTATTCCAGGCAGTAACATAACAAAATGTGGAAGGAGTGAAGCGCTGTTTACAGTGCATACTTAATGTATGCACTGTAAATAAGTTAAAAAAGCCATTTGATTTCAAAGGAAAGAAAAAGAATAAAAAAAATTGGACTGAAACGTTGTAGGCTGAATATTTAGCTTATTATCCCCTACCCTTATTTCAAAAGTTATCATTTTAGACACTACTAGTTTAAGTGGAGTTGTTGAGATGGTTTGTGTCTGATAGTGACCTTGTGTGTTGTAGATCTTCCCAAGGGATCTGGCCTGTATGTCCACCATGATGACCTTTGAGTATCTGAGTCAGCTGTGTCAGAACAAGGAGCAGGTGTGCGCGCTTCCACCTGGAATCAAGGATGTGAGAGGTAATAAAACACTCTTACTCTTTACGAATTTTCCTTTGTATATATATATATATAGACAGTTGTGTGCCTTTCCAAATCATGTCCAAACAACTGTTATTACAAAAGGTGCACTCCAATTACGAATTTTCCTTTGTAGATTGTTTCTTAACCCTGGTTATACTGTAGATCAGGGTTCAGTAACCGTTTTGACACAGAGTGCCAGTTTGAAATGTTCTTGTTAATGAGTGTGCCATAATCAACTTCTGTACAAATTTAATTAAGTACAATGGTCTGGTAGGACCAGGTTAGGTCGACATGCTTAAATGCATTGAGTTTCTGCCATGTGATTGGCTGATAAGTTATATGTGTTAACAAGAAATTGAACCGGTGTACCTAATAAAGTGGCCGGTGAGTGTATGTCTGCTGCAAGTAATGGCGGACTGTTTTTAATGTAACATCTCTGTACTGCTGTATTTCAAAGGCATAATGTCTGTGTGTGTGTGTGTGTGTGTGTGTGTGTGTGTGTGTGTGTGTGTGTGTAGGTGAAGCCTGTGAGGGAAGCATTCACATGGTCCCTTTCCAGTTTGACCTGATTCAGCTGCTGCCACAGTGCCAGCAGGTGGAGCTCTTCTTCCACACATTCAGTACAGGTACTGGACTCCTTTCTTCACTTCAAACATCTTCATCTTTCATTGAATGATAGACACCATGAAACACAATACTTCTGATTAGGGCACATTTCGGTATTGTGCGGACCAACTTTGTAGTGACCTCCATCGTGTTTTCCAAATGTCATTTGATTGCATCCAAATTCCTGACATGTGGAAATCTTCGATCATCATCCCCATCCCCAAGTCATCTAACCACAAAGAATGATTTTAGGCCGATAGCTTTAACATGATGAAAATCTTTGGAAAAAATTGTTAAGGGCCTTGTCATGTCATCAACAAGTGACACACTCGACCCACTACAATTTGCCTACCAGGTGGGGAGAGGGATAGACGATGCTAAGCTTTTTAGGGTGCACTCGCACTAGTCCCTCGTTTCCACCAAGTAGAGCGGGTCGGAGCGGTTATTTTAGATTTCCATTTGCCAAAAGTTGGGTAGGGTACGGATATAAGCCAGCCTAACTGCTCTAAGCCTAGATATCACATAGCTGCCGCAGCCAGCGCTGTTCGCTCACTGTCTCTTTCGGCTTGCACCGGGCCGTCTCTGTGCATTTACTGGCATAATACGCTCACAACAGGGGGGAAACGAGGTATTGGCAAACTTGCCCTGTTCCGTGCTGAAGCACGATTGACCCAGTAAAAAAATCTTTTTGCTTTGCTTTATGCTGCTCTCACCTTTCTCTCTCTCTCTCTCTCTCTTATAAGCCTACACCTAGTCTTACACATGATACATTCTCAAACATTATATGTTCAAGTCCAAGTGATGGGCAATTCTGGTGCTGACTAGTAAGGCATCGGACGTTTAACCGACTATGCATACCTAATAAATTCATGTCATGAACACTCTCTGTTCACTTGCTTGTGTTGGCTCATTAGCATCTGTACTGTGCCTGAGCACACCTCTCGTGCCGTGCTGGAGTACGGATGGCGTGCTCACACTAGTCAAATGGTCTAGACTTTAGGGGGCAAAAGTGCTCGGGCACGGAACAGATGGCCTAGTGTGAGTGCGCCCTTATTCTCAACAACCTCTTCAAACATCTAGAGAAGCCACAAGCACATGCCAGGCTCCTGTTTGCTGACTTATCTTTAGCATTCAACACAATGCAGCCGCATCTCCTCATAGAGAGGCTTGTGTGTGATTCTAATTTGCTCCATCAGCTTATTTTATGGATTCTTAACTTGCTAACTGACAGGGAGCAGAAAGTATCTGTAAACGGCCGTCTCTCTGACTCCCTAGCCTCTTCCACAGGCTCGCCTCAAGGTTGCGTTCTTTCGCTTTTATTTTTTATTATGTTAAATTCTCTGACTATTCTGTACTGCTGTTTCTCCTGCATGGCTCAGAATCAGGCCACGACATTCTCTCTGTTGCCTTCTGGGGGCGTCGATATGCCCTACCTGTTAGTAGGACAAACCGCTATGCCAAATCATTCATTCCCTCTGCGCCCAAACTTTTAAATTCTTCACAGGTTTTTTGTTCTATTCATATTCTTATGCCTTGTTGTCTTGGCATGTTTTTGTGCATATCACGTATAGTATTAACTCTATGTAGGGGAGAGTGGCCTGAGTTGTGCCGGTGGGGAAGTTGTGCCACACCTTGGAAGAAATTGGAAATGTGACCACATATTTAAGAAGAGCCATCCATTTGACTCATCCTGTAAAGAAGGGAGACACAAGGAATAAGATATAAGCACATTCAAGCTAAAGAAACTGTGTTTTGCCTTTAAAATTAAAATGTTCTTGATCAAGGTTTTTTGATTGTTGTGTCTGAACAAGTTTGAAAACATTTGACACATGTTTTAGTGCTTTAGTGTGCTATACTTTGAGTCTATACAGTTAGCACGATGTCAGCCCTAAACTGTTGCATCATGCTAATTATCCAAAATTCTGGGGTTGGGGTGATTTGTGCCAAAGGGCCTAGGTGAGTTATAAGTAAGTAAGTAAAATGTATTTATATAAGCACATTTATGACAGTTTGCACTGTCCAAAGTGCTGTACATAGTGCATTCAGTAGGTAAACAATGAAGGTAAAATAACAATAATAAAAGACATAAAGCCCATACATCCACATATAAACAAAGATAGTAGTGCAGAGGTAAGATAGTTAATGGGGAGGAAAAGCCAGGGTGTACATATGGGTTTTGAGCCTTGATTTAAAGGCAGAAATGGAGGGGGAATCACATTTGTCAGGTGGAAGTTGGTTCCACAAGCACGGAGCAACTAGTGCAAAGTACATTTCTGAGAGTTGTGCCAGTGGCATAGCTGTATACGCTGGTCACCAAAAAGAAAGTGATCGTCTACAGTAGCTCAGAAGAGACTGACATTTCCATTCACACTTTGTAAAATATTTACTTTAAATAAACCTTAAATAAGTAATTTTCTTATGGATTTGTCTTGCATTACAGTTTATGAGATATATATCAATGGCACAATTTACCACATGGTATTATCTCTTGTGGCACAACTTACACCACACCGGGGGCAAGTTGTGCCATAAGACAACTTTTTTTCCGAAAGCTATATTTCTTAAACAGTTTATTCCAGATCCAAAGTTTTTATTGCCAGGGATGCACAACATCCTGAAATATATGTATATATTTGAGTTGTAGACTTTACTGTCAAGGCCTCACTTTAAAATCACTTTGAGCAAAAAGTGGCACATCTCACCCCACTCTCCCCTATATTTTTATTTATTTATAGACTTCTCAAATCTAAGCTCGTCGGTGTATCTGTTTGTTAGTCTTTTTTGTGTAACATGTTCCATGTACAAGACAACCTGCTGCTCGTAGCTAATTTCCCCTAGTGGGATTAATAAAGTTGTTAAAATTGAATTTAATCAAATATTTTAAATATTGCCATTTAAGTGGAAAATAACTTGGATTTCTTGTTAACAAATATTTTATTTGAAAATAAGAAAATAACTGGAATCTCTAGTAAAAAAATATTTTATGTGAAAATAAGAACTTTAATCTCTAATAAACGTATATTTTCAATATAAATGTCATATGAAAAAAGCCAATAAATCACTACATCACTGGACTAGGCCCAAATCAAAATAATCGACGTTAGCAAGTTTAAGTCGATCACAGGGTCTGAAAGTCGGTTTGGATGAATTGCCCAGCCCTACTTTTGATATACCAAATGACAAGTCATAGGAAAAAACGGTGGTAGTGGGGACAATTTTAACATTTTCCATTGTTGGTTCTAGTAAGTTTCCCCCTGTTGTCATATGTAGCAGTGGAGCGTGTGGAGCAGGCTGCCAGTACTCTGCCAAATGAGCTGCTGCTCAGCCTGTTCCACAGCAGCCTGCAGCAGCAGCTGAGTGACCGAGAGATCCCATTGGCCGACAGCCACCATGCCACCTTCATGCACAACGTCTTGGAGCGGGAACGAGACGGCCAGGGGGCTCCTTTCTCCTTACCTGTTATTAAAGGTGAGTACATGTCCCTGCATCTCCTCTTAGCCGTAGCCTATGTATGTGAGAGCTATACTAAGGGATGGGACCGATACAATATCAGTATTGGGTCTAATATGCTTGCAATTAGAGCTGCAACGATTAATCTAATAATCGATTATTAAAATAATCAGCAACTATTTTGATAATCGATTAATCGTTTAGAGACATTTTTTAATAAAACATTTCCAAATTCTCTGTTTTCAGCTTCTCAAATGTGAATATTTTTTCTGGTTTCTTTAATCCTCTTATGACAGAAAACTGAAATATCTGTGTGTTTTGGACATAACAATACATTTGAGGACGTCAACATGGGCTTTGGAAAACTGATCAACATCACAATTTTCGGACATTTTACGGACCAAACCACAAATCGATTAATAATTGATTAATCAGGAAAATAATCGACAGATTAATCGATTATCAAAATAATCGTTAGTTTGTATATAGGCCCCAATAGGCTCAGTCCTGGTTGCAACAGACCTAGGTTTGAATTGATTATAACCTCATTTAGCACATTATTTTTAAATTTTTTATATTATTTATTCTTTTTTTTCTCCCCCATCTAATTTTGACGATTTAACAAAAAATGTGTTGGTTTGTAAGCACTAAGGGAGCATGTTTGAATAAAACCTGTGAACCTAACCTTTTAAATGTATTTTATTTCATGTTTCTATGTGCTACACAGGCTTAGATATTAAGGTTTTGGTAGACGTTGACAATTTGTAGTATTTTTTCAGAAAACCCTCAGGCATTAAGGACATGCATCCTAGATTGCCATAGTCATCAATGGGTTAATATGTAACCCATCTCTTTATTTTATTATTATTTATTTTTTATGACACTGTGTGTGTGAGGAAAGCAGTGTACAGTGAACCACAACTATCCCTTTAAAGGTGAAGTTATTTATGTTAATATAAGTGTTAAATCGCTCTTTATTCATTCAGTGATCACTTACATAATGTGCGCGTTTCATAAATCCAATCTTTCAGTCAGCTGCTCTGCATGTAATCGGCAAATAAACTTATTGGAGGATCCCAAAATGTATATCCAATCACAAGAGAGAACGCTACAAACCGACACCCGTCTCACTCATGGTCTCACTGCCGCTGCACGCCAGAGCGACAGATGGGTGAATGTTTATGCGCCTACAATGGCGGACCAGGTAAAAATCCTTCCCAATGTCTGTTTTGATGGTTTTTATCATGTTTTATCACACTTATGGATCTGAGATGATGCTAGATAACTCGCTGCTTGAAGACCGCAGTGCATTAATGTGGTGACATAGGGACGAGTGAGGGGACTGCTAACTGCAGTAACTGACAGGAAGTTAGCTAAAAGAACCATTCCGCTTACATCACCCTTAAGATGCGTTTATATAACAGAACGTTTTGGAAGCTTTGTTCAATCCCATTAGTTTGTTTTTCGACATTAATGGAAGGAAAGAGGTTAGAGTTAAATAGGGCTCACATGTGCCCTTTAGCTAAGTTAATGTTACAGCAGGTGTATGTGTACTTAAGTGTTTTCTCGTTATTAACCCATTGATGACTATGAAAGTGAACCCATTCAGGTCAGACATGCCAAGAGGAAAGAACATCTCAGAAGATCTCAGGAAGAGAGTTGTGATGTTTCACATTTGTCTGGGGACAGCTATAAATTAATTAAAAAAAAGTTTGAGCTCCATCTGTCAACCATGAGGTTAATTATCTACAAATGGAGAGCTCTAAGAGTGACTGAACATCAGGTAAAAGCAAACCGAAACATTACATCTAGTGATGATTGAAGACATCTCTTGCAGCATCTTGGACAGATGTGCATGGTTCCACCATAAGAAGAAAAATTTGTCAACATGGCTTTCATGGGAGGGTTGCTGAAGAAGCCTCTGCTCTCAAGAAAGAACAAAACTGCTTGTCACAACTTTACTAGAGAGCACCTGGAGATACTTGAAGTCGTCTGGAAGTCTATTCTGTGGACAGATTAGTCCAAAATGTAACTGTTTGGTCATAACCAAAACCGCCATGTTTGGGTGAAAACGCAACTCTGCCTACCACGAAAAGAACCTTCTCCCAAGTGAAGAATGGTTGTGGCAAATGGTCTGCAACTTGCCATATCGCCAATGTTTGGGTTGGCTTTTACCTGCAAAATCACTTTTCTTGTGGCGCTTGTGGGTATTTTTGAAGGAAGTCCACTTCTAGGCAGATGTTCAGTCACTCTAAGAGCTCTCCATTTGTAGATAATTAACCTGATGGTGGACCAATGGAGCTCAAACTTTTTTTTAATTAATTTATAGCTGTCCCCAGACAAATGTGAAACATCACAACTCTCTTCCTGAGATCCTCTAAAATGTTCTTTCCTCTTGGCATGTCTGACCTGAATGGGTTCACTTTGGTGAGCCTTAGCTGACCTGGTTTTATCTGTTTTATCTAGTGCCGCCCGATTTCTTCCCTAAAGATCTCTCACTACATTGGTCCATTTCATCACTCAATTTGGCCCACCTTATCGTGTTTACCTGTTCGATTTAAGCAATGCAGCTCAGGGTTCACAAACACTTTTGCACATACAAAAGTTGGCAAATCATTTGTTTTAACAATGGATTTCCGGAAAATAAAAATGTGGAATCTATAAACAAACATCTGTTATTTCATATAAAAATACTGGTATTGATAAAAATAAATGTATAATGGTTAAACTCAATAAAATTCCAAAAGGCTCAAGGGATTCATACTTTCAAGCAGCACTGTAAATGCCATTCTATAGCTTATAGCTCAAAGACAATGCAAAGAGACCGCCAAATTGAATTATGGTGTGGTAGGACTATGTTCTAGTTTAATTATAATTTATTGTCAGTATTAAAACCATCATTTGGATCCATGAATAAGAAAACAAATTTTAAATGTATATATCCACCTTCTGTCATTTATCTTTTTGTTCCTACAACAATATACAGAGAAAATTCGAATTTTGGGCATATTCGAATGGTAGAATTAATTGTGATTAATCCACAGCTTACCCTGTGATTAATCTGATTTAAAATTTAAATCGTTTGACAGCCCTAATTATTATATCGGAAAGTATCGGTATCGGCCGATATCCAGAACTCAGATATCGGAATCGGATCGGACTGAAATATAGTGGATAGGTGCAACTCTAGCTTTACTTTGAAATTACACAACTCCATAGCTTTGAAAGGATGCTATGAAGCTGCTCGCTTTTCCTGTTGTCATCATTCAAAATGTCTGCCTCTTCTTGTCAGAGTGTGTAAATCCTTCGCACACAAAGGACACTATGACGTCATGCCACACCACTGGCAGCAGCAGAGAGGTGATGGGATCCACCAGCACGCTACAGGTAATACCATTCAGTACACACTCCCTGCATCAACATTCAACTACTTGACACTAGTCTGAGAACACGGAACATTTGGTCTAATTTCTTGTTTAAAAATGAACCCTCAGTCCTGCTGCTAATGCGTATGCTTCATATTGGCCTATTGATAGCACTTTCTTCTTTAAACACATGGATATCCTATCCATAAGATTTCTGAATCATTTGTTTGGAAACTGGTCAAATGGGTGTTTTATGTGAAAATGAGCTGATAAGTAAAGTTATCTTCGTTAGTCACATTGAAATTTGTCTTCTCAAGTTACCACACTTGACCCTGGTCAGAGCGCAGGGTCAGCCATAGTACAGCGCCCCTGGAGAAGTTTGGGGTTAAGTGTCTTGCTCAGCCACCACTAGTTGGCCGGGGATCGAACCAGCATACCTCATGGTTACTAGTGGGCTCTTCTCTCCTCTGGGCCATCCTACCACCCCTGATATGGAGCATACTCTACATCAGGGCTATTCAATTAGTTTTGAATGGGGGCCGGTTGGTGGAAATGATCCAAAATGAGGGGCCAGAAAAAAATGCCTAAAATTGATGAGCATCACATCAATAGCTACATATACTGTAAAACACTACAACGACATAGGAGTGCATATATTGTCTTTATTTTATCAAATAGAGTTCACCAGCTTATCAAAAAAAAATCCCTATTTGATTAACATAGGTTGCCTGTTTAAGTGTTTAACAATCTTATCAGTTCAGGAAAACACAATAGGTTAACTCTTCAACAGTTTATCAAAATACATAGAAATAAATGTACTCTAAGTGCAACAGCTTATCAAAATACAGGTAGGACTAGGTTTACTAAGAGTGCAACAGCTTATCAAAAAACATATAAATAAATGTAGGCTACTCTAAGTGCAACACCTTACAGTGGTTCCCCCCAAAAATGTGTTTGTCAAGGGGTCACTGTCCAGGGTCATGGGAGGCGCGGCGCCGCGGCAAAAATTTTGGCTGTATTTTGCTCAAAGATGCCAATGCACAGTACAGAAATAAACAACTGCTTATTTGAATACAAAAAAACTACAGACACTGACTTTACAGTTGTGCAATTTTGTTTGCTATGTGAAGGTGCACATTTTGTGCAAACATGCAAAGTTCTACTGGTGCAATATTATGCAGACACACTAAATACAAATAATGGACCATACACTTACACTGCGGTACAATCGCGCCCGCAAAGCTGCATACACAGAGCAGCTGATAGAGAAAAGCTTGGAGACACGTGCACATTTATTTACTGCCGCGGCCTTTCTTGCAGTTATGACCATGCAAAAGCACACATCACACGAGCTAGTAGGGGAAGGTGGGGTGATTTGTGCATTTTGGAAGTTGCAAAACCCCTTGTTTCTAGAAAACCGTGGAAGAAATTGGAAATGTGACCACATATTTAAGAAGAGCCGTCCATTTGACTCATCCTGTAAAGAAGGGAGACACAAGGAATAAGATATAAGCACGTTTAAGCTCAAAAAACTGTGTTTTGCCTTTCAAAGTAAAATTTCCATGATCAAGGTTTTTTGATTATTGTGTCTGAACAATTATAGACACGTTTGAAAACATTTGACACATGTTTTAGTGCTTTGGTATGCTACACTTTGAGTCTATATAGTTAGCACAATGTCAACCCTAAATTGCTGCATCATGCCTATTATCCAAAATTCTGGGGATGGGGTGATTTGTGCGCAAGGGCCTGGGTGAGTTATAAGTAAGTAAGTAAAATGTATTTATAAAAGCACATTTATGACAGTTTGCACTGTCCAAAGTGCTGTACATAGTGCATTCAGTAGGTAAACAATGAAGGTACAATAACAATAACCAAAATAAAAGACGTAAAGCCCATACATCCACATAAACACAGATAGTAGTGCAGAGGTAAGATAGTTAATGGGGAGGAAACACCAGGGTGTACATATGGGTTTTGAGCCTTGATTTAAAGGCAGAAATGTAGGGGGAATCACATTTGTCAGGTGGCAGTTGGTTCCACAAGCACGGAGCAACTAGTGCAAAGTACATTTCTGAGAGTTGTGCCAGTGGCATGGCTGTATACGCTGGTCACCAAAAGAAAGTGATTGTATACAGTAGCTCAGAAGAGAGTGACATCTCAATTCCACTTAACGACACCACTGATGAGAGTTCAGATGGCCAGAAAGATGATGATGGTGACTTTGTCATTGTGACACAATGACGCACAAATCACCCCACTACGTGGGGACAAGACAACTTTTTTTCCAAAAGCTATATTTCTTAAACAGTTTATTCCAGATCCAAAGTTTTTATTGCCAGGGATGCACAACATCCTGAAATATATGTACATATTTGAGTTGGAGACATAACTGTCAAGGCCTCACTTTAAAATCACTTTGAGTAAAAAGTTGCACAAATCACCCCACCTTCCCCTACATTGATTGTGCACCACTAAAAAAAAAAAAATAAAAAAAAATTCTTTTGGTTCGGTCGGTAGTCAAGGCGGGGGCAGTAAATATTCCTTCGCGGGCCGCACTTGGCCCGCGGGCCGCCTATTGAATAGCCCTGCTCTTCATGATAAGGCCGGTGTTGATTTCCGTACAGCAAATTCTCTTCTAATAACCATTAAAGAAATATGAGCCCTAAAGGCCAGGACACACCGGCCCGATAATCGCCGTCATAGAGTCAGGAGGGGGCGTATGTCGTCGGGCTTCTTTTGAGCCAATTGAACATGTTCAATCGGCGGCGGGCAGTCTTTCAGTTAGAGCAATTTGATTTGTGGAGGGCTAGCGAATCAGTGAAGCCCGGAAGTGAGGCGGGTAGCACAAACAGCTAACAACAGTTAGCCATCGTTTTAATGTGTTTGTTTGTTTCGTTCAGCGAGTACTCGCATGCATCAACCCTTGTTGACTGCTCGACACCATGCTCGACACTCTGCTAAAAATGGTGCTCTTTATGGTCCATAAATATAAATACGTATTTCTATCTATGTTTATGGTCTAGAGAGCCGTCCCATCATTTCCGGCTTCCGTATCTTTTCGGGCCACAATACAGATTAGCGCCGCCTGCTGTTATGGAGACATTACGTCCCGCGCAAGCGCAGAGCGTACGGAAAGTCAGCAGTCTCCATTTTCGGGTAGTCGGACTGGTGTGTCCTAGCCTTAACAGACAACGCACAGTCACTGTAACTGTAATATATTTGCTAATCATTTCTTGGTACGAATGTAATTTTATACACACAACTCTGCTGCTAAGTGTTTTTTAAACTTCAAATTATGTTATGATTGGCAAAATATTTATAGTTGGTACTTTTATAACTACTGTAAATGAAAGTCAACACTTTCTGCTGATTTTTCACCTAAAAATATACCGGGAAAGGCATGTGTAAGGCCCCTTGAGCTGCTACGTCAGATTATACTGAATTAAGACAAAATACAACAGGCAAACATTTATCTACAGTCAATCAAAACAGGAGCAGATCAGAAAACCGAGAGGTTTCAAACTAAGATATGACCAAAAGGAAATCTAGAATTAGAGGTCTGTCTCTAATATACAACTGTTTTAAACGGTTCTTTTGATTTATTTTCTTCTATCTCTAGATCAGATTTTCCACCAAAACTACCAGGAACTTTGAGTTCCATGAACAACTGACCACAAACTTTTAGGTCCTGTTCTCACGGTGAAAACGTGACAGTTTTCCCGTTTTTTTTTTTTTTTTTAAAACCCCGTTCAAACACAATTTATCTGACATCTTCAACCGTACACATGTTTTCAGAGGAAACGGGACGAAATCGATGTAGTAAGCATGCCAGGCCAGCAGTTGGTGGTACAAGGTAGTAGTAAATAGCATTTCCGGTGCATCCGGTGTCGGCTGTAAGAATTGAATAAAAAGGCGCGCCTGCGCAAGAACGATTCTTTTTCTCAGCTCTGTGAAAAACAACAACAAACATGGCGTGTCCGCTGTTCACAGCATTGGTGCAGCAATTCCATATTTTGTTGTAGGAGCGATTGTCGGCACGATAACAAACTCATCAGCAACAGCACAGCGAATACAGCTCGGTGATCCGCCGTTGTTGTTGTTTTCCAACTGGCGCACATGGACCTACAAAGACGGCGCATGCCCATGTATCTCCAAACGCAATGCACATGTGTGAGGGTGGAACCGTGGCGTCAGCGTTACCAGGGGAAATGGTTTCGGTTTACAAGAAACCAAAACCGTTGTGTTTTCCAAAAAATCCTCCCTTGGAGGTGATCTCAAAAACTTGCGGTTTCATGCCTGCGTTTGCTGTTTTCATGTACATGATATAGTGCAACCGCGGGAATTTTTCTGCGTTTGCACCGTTTCGTGTTGCTGTGAGAACAGGGCCTTAGTTCCTGGGCCGTGTGGCTGTGTGTGTTTCCACCGGGGTCTGAAGTCCCTTGGAGGTTATGCATATCAGGCCGATGACGCAGGGCCGGCCCTGACCAATTTGGTGCCCTAGGCAAGATTTCACATGGCACCCCCCATTGCATCGCAGTCAGGTCCACTTTTTTAGAGAGAAAATAACCCACGAAATAAAAACCATACTACAAAACAAGTGACATAAAATGAATACAATATTATGATTTGCACAAAATAATGCAGACATTACAATTTGAATAATAATCTATAATAAGTATAGTTTAAATAATTCATAACATTGCATTGAATATAATTCCACACAAAAGCTATATTACAAAATTAAATGACAGAAACCTCTGGTCTCACTTCCGGGTTACAGAGCATGGGGTAGGTGCGATCGCTCTATAGCTCCCACTAACTATTTCAGACTTAACTGATTAAACCCTATTTTCATCGATTTTTTTTTGTGCTTGTGTTGCCGGTAACACTGATACTGTTTTGGAGAAATGCCTAGAAGCAAGAAAAACGCAAAAAGAGATTCGGCAGAGTCAGATATGTCCTCGGACAGCGTGGTTAGCATGGACGTTGGTGCTAGCACAATGGCTTCCATTTCGGATCTGCTTGAGCAGCATAGAGCGGCCATAGCCGCTGAGTTTAAATCATCATTCGCCAGCATGGACACTAAGCTGGACAACATCCAGGCCGTGGTCTCAGGCCAGGGGAAACGTATAACCGATCTCGAGGAGAATGCAGAAACTGTTTGCGGACGCCTGGAGCAACTTGAGGCTATGTGCTCCTCACTGCAGGAAAATAACAAGCTGCTAAAAGCTAAACTATCGGATTTGGAAGGGAGAAGCAGGAGACAGAACGTCCGTATTGTGGGCTTACCAGAGTCACTTGAGGGTGCACGCCCCACCGCCTTTTTCTCCGAGCTCCTCGTTGAAGTTCTTGGTGATCAAGTTCTCCCTTCTCCCCCGGAGCTGGACAGGGCTCACCGCACTCTGGCACCCAAACCGGGCCCGCACGAGAGGCTGCGACCCGTCGTCATATGCTTCCACCGATACCAGACTAAAGACCTGATTATGAGAGAGGCACGTAAACAGGGCGAGCTGGAATACCACGGCCACAAGCTCTGGTTCTACGAGGACTACAGCGCGGAGGTCGTGAAGCAGCGGGCTGAATACAGGGGGGTCTTGGCTGAACTTTATCAGCGCGGTCTCCGTCCATCTCTTCTCTACCCTGCCAGGCTTCGTATTACTCTCCAGAGCGGCGAGAGAAAGTGGCTGCGGTCTGTCTCTGAAGCATCTAACTACATATCTACATTGGGTGTGAGTCCGTAGTAAATACGATTGCCTGCTGTGAGTATACAATTTGGACAAATGCTCTTTTCATATCCCCAGCCAAACTCTCAGACTGATGGTACTACACGCATTTTTTCTCCCTTTTTTAAAAATTTGTAAATTAGCTGGGTGAACGTGACATTTTTGTTGCTTGTCATTTTGACGTATTGTCTAGCTCACTCGCTTTTTTTATTTATTTGAATCTCTATTTTAAAACGGCTAGATAAGCGTGTCTGTTATTTTTTTTTTTTGCCATTTGGACAGCTCGTCTAACTCACGCCTTGTTCTTTTTTTTTTTTGTATTTCGAATTTGTTGGGTGAGCACGGTATGTTTGTTTAGTGTGTTGTCATTTTGACAGTTTGCTGGATTGTTCATAGTGTTACTAGCTGTTATGGGGTGAATTGTACAAGCTAGCACAGGTCAGAAAGTTAAGGATGTTTGTTGTGAAACTAGTAAGGGTCTTTTGGGGTTTGCTGTTTAGAGCAATATATGGGGTGGGTTCTGGGTGGGATGGGGTGGTGTTAACTGGGGGTTTAGCTGATAAGTTATCACCTGCTGTGCTTTCAGTTATATGTGTTTTCCTTTTTTTGTGTGTCTTTCTTTTCCTCTGTATTTTGCTACTCTTTTTCTTATCGGAGCAACTCTTTTTACTTTCACTATAACTGAGCTAGATGAAGGGCAATCTTAATTTAATTAGTTGGAATGTCAAAGGGCTAAATCACCAAGTGGAAAGGGGTAAGGTCTTAACCCACCTAAAACGGCTCAGGGCTGGAATAGTTTTCCTTCAAGAAACCCACTTACATGACTCTGACCATGGGCGATTAAGTAAATGCTGGCGTGGACAATTTTTTCATTCCAATTTCAGGGGTAAGGCTAAGGGCACAGCTATCCTTATTGATAGTAATATTCCTTTTGAGTCCTCAAACATTATATCAGATAAAAATGGACGTTTTATTATTGTTTCAGGCAAACTTTACAATAAGTCAGTCATCTTGGCCAACGTCTACGCGCCTAACGTCGATGATGTAGAATTCTTTAAGAGAGTTTGCCTTCTCAGGATGGATACGAGATATTTAATGAACATGCTGTTCTAATGTGCAGCGCGTTGTTTATTATTAATATAACGGCCCGTCATCAGACACATGTAGCCGGATGGTTTTATACATCGATCGCTCCATAAAGTTATCCAAGTCAGAGCTTTTTGTTTGGGCAGATATTGTTATTTTAAGTGTGTCTTTATGAAGTTTCTTATTAAACGTTTCCATATCACCGGGCCGCTGTGTCCCGCTGTGTGTTTTTTTGGGTTTGTTTCCACCGGCGTGCGTAAAGGCATCACTAGAACAGCTGACGGGAGGAAGCGTGCAGGCGGCCGCTGCCTCATCGTCAGCGTACACGTGCCTAATACATGCGTGACAATACTGCTAGATCGCGTGTCATTCGTAAAAAGAAATGCATTGCATTGCTGTTCAAAAATAGTCTGACATAAAGAACGATCAGTCTGTGAAACTGCTAACGTGAGCGAGTGTTGAGCACTCGTGCACGCGCTCCTCGAGACGGTCAGGCTCGTTCTCGTCACTCACAGCCCGGTGAGAAATGCTCCTCGGTGTACACAGATCAGCATCCGCGAGCGGACATGCTTCATCGATCATGACATAAAGAGCGATCAGTTTGTCAAAATACAAACGTGACTACAGCAGGGGGCGGTACCGAAATGAGGCACCGACACTTTCGTTCTTATTCGGTCTGGTTACTACCGTTTACATCTGCACCGGTGCCATACTGGTACCGGGTTTCGGTGCCCAACCCTACCCAGGAGTGTCTTAAATAAACTGGAGCCAATGTCGGAGTCGGCGGGATTGGAGGGAGGGACAGTCCACTAGTTTGAATAGTTCACAGTGGTGTATATGAAAGGGAGCATTGGTGGCAAAGCGGATAGCTGAATGGTGAAGAACGTCCAGTTTGTGTAGTGCTGTTTTTGAAGCCATTTTATAGATTGTATCACCATAGTCAAGGATGGGCAGGATGGTCATTTTTAAAAGTGTAAGTTTAGCAGAGCGTGTGAAGGATGCTTTGTTACGGAAGAGAAAGGCCAATCTGGCTTTCACTTTAGTCTGAATATTATTAATATGGACGGAGAATGAAAGGGAAGAGGCCAGCCAAAGCCCTAGATATTTATAGGACTTGACAAACTCCAGTTCGGAGTTGTCAGCGCAAAGGATCTTGGGGGGGCTGGAGTTGTTGTTTTTTCATTCGAAAAGTATGCAATTTGTCTTTTTAGAGTTGAGCCGTAGGTGGAGGTTGTTGAAAGAGTGCTCAATAGAAGTGAGACTGTCCTGAAGAGTGGTGGCTGCGGAGCTTCTATAATTTATTTTATAGTTTGTCTATTCTCTGTAGTTGTGATATTTTAAGCTTAACTTGTATTTTTAAAAGATAGTATTAACAGTATTAGTAAAAAAAATTTAAAAAAGTTTTGGTAGCCAAATTATTTCATTTTGTTGTTGTTGTTGTTGCGACGCCCCCTATGGATGGATGCGCCCTTAGCATTCGCCTATACCGCCTATGCCCAGGGCCGGCCCCGTACGTATGACATATGGCGAAGCAGTAAAAGTATCTGCACTGCACATAATTTTATAACATGCTACATTTAATAAATGTTGAGTTTCAACAGAATCAGTGAATCAGAATCAACATATTATTTCTTTATCTATTTTATCAGAGAGACAATCGTATGGTGAAAAAAATTATCAAAGAGACTGCTGAGATGAATAGTGGAGCTGGCTAGGTGCGCTGTGTGGCTGCTCTGGTCTGTTAACACGGGCACCGGATAGATTATTTTTCTGTATATTTTAGCAGAGAACAGCGGCCATTTGACAGTAAAAAAATAAGAAAAATAAAAGACGAGACTACTGAGCTGAAGTGTTGCATCGCTGCCGAGCGCGCTGTGTGGCTGCTCCATAGACTGTACAAATGTCTGCTTGATCCGCCCCCAAGTGCAATTGCTGTGTTCACACCTGCCTGAAAGATTTGCACAAGGGCGAAAGCGCTCCTGAGTTTGCTTCAAACGAACACGGCAGGTGTGAATATTTCCTAAAATCTCCTCTGATCTCTAAATAAAGGCCCAGACCGTTTGTTTACTTAAAGCGGCTACGAGGAACTTTTAAATATCTTTAAAACAGCCTAATTTTTGCTATGATAATCATAAATTACCTTTAACAGCAAACGAGACCATCAGTGCAAAGAAAGCAGTTTTTATATAGTTGTATTAATGTCTTTGGACTGGTCGCACACCCAGTCCAATTTTCAGCTTGCGCAGACAGGCTCTATGGTCACATATTCGTATTGGTCGCAGATTTCAGTGCAGCGCAGCAACGCGATTTGAGTAGCCTATCCCTCCAGGTAAGGCAAAGGGAGCCTTGTTTGAAACAGTTATTTGTCGTAATAATGACTGATAACGGGGCAGAACCATCAAAGAAAAAAAGAAAATTCAATCAAGAACAATCAAAAGCTAAAAGGGAGAGTGATAGATGGGTGGGAGGAGAGCGTTGCCAAGCAACTAGAACTTTGATTCACTTAGTTTACTCCTAAGTGAATCAACGGTACTAAAACAAAGTTCACTTTGCTTCATCATCAGATGACCATAATTTATCTGAAATAGTCATTATTTACAACAACATAAACACATTACCTCATTGTGATCCATCCTGCCGTCTCTCGTTCATTCGTTTTCTGTGAGGGCACGGAATCTTTCAGCTTCGTGAGTGGTTATTGACACTGCATCAACTCATTGCAATCAGGTGTGTGTGTGTGTGTGTGGCACTGACTGGCATTAGTTGATGCAGTGTCACTAAAGCCTGTTACATACTCCGCGAGAAGAATTTTCCTTATTTCTTTCAAACGCGCACTTCGCTTTCCTCATTGACTTCAGACTGACCAATCACACAATAGTTCTCGGCAGAGGTGGGGGTAAGTCACTAATGTGCAAGTCTCAAGTCATAACCTTCAAGTCTCAAGCAAGTCCAAGTCCCTGTGGTGAGAATCAAGCAAGTCACAAGTCAAGTCATTGCTCAGGTCAAGCAAGTCACAAGTCAAGTCATACAAAAATCATATTATCTAACCCAGTTTCTACATTTAAAAGACCTGCATTTCACAGTTCTCTTCTTCATTCCGTCATCGACAACATCATCCTTGAACTACAATTGAATTATTCTTGGTCTGACCGAGGGGTCTTCAACTAAAATTGAAATGGGTCCAGTTGACAACATTTTCTTACAGCAAAGGTCCAAATCTCATAATGTCTGCATCCAATAGCGACCCCTTATCTATCACATATGATCAACACCGCACATTTCCTTTTCTTTCAACCACATTTAGGCTACTTTCAATTTCCAAGTAGCTTACATGGAAAACAAGAAAGGCAAATAGTAACAGATAGCCTACTTACACAAAACAGACACTTAATGCCCATAATGCATTTAGAATAAAACAGGGCAAGGATCTGCGCTATGGCAAAAATATCATATCACCTTTTTTTCATACTGGGGGGCGAACTGTCATAACGGGCAGTTTGCTGTGCTGTCGGTGCGGTGGCAGCGGCTGTGAGCTGTCAGAAGGAGCCGGTGAACGTGGAAGGTTGAACTGCATCATATTCATAACCGCTGTTTTGTCTCACAGAGATGCTTATATAAAGCCTACAGTCCGTGGAGGTAGGGTGCTCGATAAGGAAGCATGCGTTATCAAGGCAGCAGCGCTGCAGGAAACGCTCGTTACTTTCGTTTTCTTTTACAAGACTTCCCGGGGCCGTTACAACGTGAAAAGGGAAGGGAAGAAGGCGCTACATATTTACTGTGATTGGGTTATAAGCGTGTGGGAGGCTCACGTGAATTACTCTTGGTCTAGCCCATGGACATATAAAGAAAGGTCTAGCCGCCTCCATGACTGCTGCTCCTGTGTTGACCTGCTGACGCTGTTTGTCTGTGCAGCGCACTGCGTGCATTGCACTGTAAAATCACCCGGTCATGTTTCAAAATAAAACATAATTTCCAACGTAATCTAACTTTTAAAAATTCAAGTCATTTCGAGTCATCTGTCCCAAGTCTAAGTCAAGTCGAGTCTTTTATCAGTGTTAGTCAAGCAAGTCTCAAGTCCTCAAATTTGCGACTCGAGTCTGACTCGAGTCAAGTCATGTGACTCGAGTCCCCCATGTCTGGTTCTCGGACAAGCTGCGAGAAGAAAGTTCGGCCCGGGTGCAAGAACAGCTAAACAAGAGCTGAGAGAAGAAAATGACGTCATTTTCTTCTCGCAGCTCTGTCACCGAGAACTTTGTTCTTTCTTCTCGCGGAGTATGTAACAGGCTTAACCACTCTAACAGAGCCGAAAAGATTGCGTGCCCTCACACTTTCAACACGGACTGGCACTATATTGCGTCCTAATCATTTGACACTCGCACCGGCCTGCACGCGCTAGAAAACAGCTTTACGACAGATGGCGTCGTAAAAAATACTACCGCTTTTGTCCAAAGGGGCCGCCAGCCGCCAAAGTTCCTCGTAGCCACTTTAAGAATATCTTCTTGAACAAAAGATGGTCAAATAAGCCTTTAAAATGGTGGTAGAAGCTGTGAATGGAATTATATGACTATATGAATGAGTCCTTCTAAGTACAGAAATAAACCTGTGTTTCCCTGTGTGTATTGTCAGAGTTTCAGTAATGCAGACCTAGTGGATGAAGAGCCTGTGTTAGGGGACAGGAGCTGCTCTACACCACAGTGGAGGTGCTATGCAAAGTACATCAGCTCCCAGCAGATCCTCCTCACCTTCCTTCCTGCTTCCTTTACCGGTGCAACTTGATTTTTCTCTCATATATAAAATGTTTTGGGGATTTTCAACTAAATCTTCATAATGCAACAGAGTTGACTGTCGTTTTCCAGATGTTGTGATGTTGATGCCATCGGAGAGTTGTGTGAGCACTCAGGAGGAGGACACACTGACCCAGTCCCAGGCTGACTCCCCGTGTGGGGGGCTGCACCGCTGTGAGTCTGGCCTCAGTCCAGCAGCCTGTATGGGGCAGAGGAGCTCCAGTAGTGGACCCTCCCCACACACTGTCGACCAGGACAGCTGGGACAGCCACATGTCTGACACAGAGATGGGGACCCCAGGCTTAGGTTGGTCTCATTGTCCAGAATTGAATAAACACTTGTGCACCACAATACATACTGTTCATGTGTTTACACACACCAGTTAGAATCATAACAACAACCCAAAATGTAATAACTGGTCGATAATGTAACAAAATGCTGAGACCAAAACTTAATAATTGTTTGGTCAAAATGTAGTAACTTATGACATTTTGGGTCAGTAATTACATTATGGAGCGAGCAAAATATTTTTGTAGTGTAGGATCAAAGTTTGTGTATGAACACTTTGAGCCTTGAATAGCATTATAACTATTGAAAGAATGCTTTTATCGAAACTACACTTCATTGGAGCAATAAGCCCTTTAATCCATACATTACTGACTCACTCAATAATGTGTTACAATAATTA
Organism: Ammodytes marinus; assembly: GCF_949987685.1. NCBI lineage: Eukaryota > Metazoa > Chordata > Actinopteri > Uranoscopiformes > Ammodytidae > Ammodytes > Ammodytes marinus. The sequence goes on from NC_137212.1 coordinate 32,572,885, forward strand.
CACTATAAGGAGAATTTTTTTTGCTCGCTCCATAATGTAAAAAATTACTCTAAGTATTTTGTTACATTATCAACCAGTTATTACATTTTGGGTTTTGTTAAAAAAAATGTAGGTCGATGTTTTGGGCTCTTACAAGGCTGAATGATTTAAGGAAGATATCTACTGTTTCTTTTTCAGATGCCGGGGGAAAAGAGGGAGTCCAGTTCTGTGATCCAGAGAGGGCCTTTAGCAGGCAGCTTTCTCAGCAGAGCAGCAGTGACAGCAGCCAAATCAAGTGCCCAGTCTACGTCTACAACTGCTCCCTGGAGACGCTGAAGGAGCAACTGGTTCAGCCCAACTCCAAACACCAGCCCAGGGACATCTTCTTCAGGTACTGAGAGAAAAAAGGCTGCCTCAAAATAGAAAAAGAAATGGGAAAAAGATTTCAAGGAATTCAAATGGTGATAAGGTTAATAGATTTTGGATCTTGACTTAAATGTAGTTTTTCACCATGCACACATCTTTTGTTTTTACAGTGAGCATGTTCTGCAGCAGATACTAATGATCAGCTCAAGTGGAACACTTGTGGCTTTTTCAAATCTATGCTGACAACGTATGAACTAATCCCTATTTACAAGTGAGAAAATTAACAGAATGGGCCTTTGCAGTGAGAACATGGCTTTATTACTTACTTTTAAATGACTCTCGCCAACATTTATTTTTTCCAAGATAATTCCAGTTTCTTAAAAAATGGGTCATATTTTTGGGATAATGTTTGTCGTTCCTGTGGGAAACAATATTGTTCTCTTTAAGTTAATTTATGAGATGTAAGACTGCAGTGACAACACCAACAAGGGAATGCAGAATATGGGCTGTGTTGATATTGAGTCCCTTGACCAACAATAGCAGATATACTCAGGGTTTACGGGTGGATGCTGGGGTTAAGGTTGGCCTTTTTTAATAATTAACTGATCAAGACAGCAAGAGAATAATCAGAGCACTGACAGCTTAACTAACTACACAGCCATGATTAAATGTGTGCGTTGCATAAATGTTGGAGTGAGAGGAGTATACCATGTTTGAGTAGTGGCAGACTCGGGCTGAACTAGGTCGCAGGCTTCACTTCATTGGTGTTGGAACTAGGATTAGGCCAGGAAGGTAAAATCCCTTCTCATTGAATCCTTTATAAAACAGTGCTCATTTACTTAATGATTTACAATCCACAATGATCTCATAGCTCAAAAAAGTTACTATAGTTGTGAAGTGAAGTCTAAGCGTCTCTCGGTCCGTCTGTCTAGATCGTTCTTTAGCTCTTTCTCAAAATGAAAAGGGAAATGATTCTTAAATGTTTATGCACATGGACAGAATTGTTGGCCAAATGACTAAATAGAAATGTAATATACAGTGGCTTGCAAAAGTATTCATACCCCTTGAGCTTTTCCAAATGTTGTCACATTACAACCAAACACGTAAATGTATTTTATTGGGATTGGAGATTTAAGTGGAATTAAATGATACAAATGAACTACAAACTGAAAAGTGTGGCGTGCAAAAGTATTCAGCCCCCCTGAGTCAATACTTTGTAGTTCCACCTTTCGCTGCAATAACAGCTGCAAGTCTATTTGGGTATGTCTCTACTAGGGATGTAACGATATGAAATTTTTAGTACGATACGATATTGTGATTGATATCACAATATCACAATACGATATTAACCCATATTGATGACTATGGCAATCTTGGATGCATGTCCTTAAAGCGGCAACGAGTAACTTTTAAATATCTTTTAAACAGCCTCATGTTTCCTCTAATAATCATAAATTACCTTTAACATCAAACGAGACCATCAGTGCAAAGAAAGACGTTCTTATATAGTTTTTATTACTGCATTTGATCTGGTCGTACACCCAGTCCGATTTTTGGTTCACGCGTGCATGCTCTATGTTCACATATCCGTATTGGTCACAGATTTCAGTGTGGCGCAGGGACGCGATTTGAGAAGCCTATCACTCCAGGTGAGGGAAGGGGAGCGGGAGCCTTGTTTGAGACAGTTGTTTGTCGTCATGATGACTGATAACGGGGCTGAACCATCAAAGAAAAAAAAGAGAATGCAATGAAGAAAAGCTAAAAAGGAGAGTGATAGTCGTGCGGGATGGCGTTGCCAAGCAACGTATACACAATTTCACGCAGCGAACCTAGACTGCAGTGTTTACTCCTAAATGAATGAGCGGTAGCCTACTAAAACAAAGTTTACTTTGCCTCACCGGCATCATCAGATGACCATTATTCATCTGAAATAGTCATTATTTACAACATAAACACATTACCTCATCGTGATCCATACTAACTAACTGCCATCTCTCGTTCATTCGCTTTGTGTGAGGACACGGGGACTCGTTCAGCTCCGTGAGAGGTGACAATGCATCAACTCATTGCAATCAGGTGTGTTTAGCACTTACTGGCATTAGTTGATGCTGTGTCACCCATAGACTCACGGAGCCGAAAAGAGTCCGGTGCCCTCACACTTTAAACACACGGACACGCACCATATTGCTTCCTGATTATTTGAATCTGCACTCCCTGCACGAGCTAGAAAACAGCTTCACGACAGCTGGCGTCGTAATAATACTACCGCTTTTGTTCAAAGGTGTCGCCAACGTGCCGACTTACTCGTAGTAGCTTTAATGTCTGAGGGTTTTCTGAAAAAATAGTACAAATTGTCAACGTCTACCAAAACCTTAATACCTTAAGCCTGTGTAGCATATAGAAACATGAAATAAAATAAATTTAAAAGTTAAGGTTAACAGGTTTTATTTAAACATGCTCCCTTAGTGCTTATAAACCAACACATTTTTCTAAAAATCGTCAAAATTAGATGGGGGAGAAAAAAAATAAATAAATACTATAAAATATTTAAAAATAATGTGCTAAATGAGGGTATAATCTTGCTTCCTTTTAGCATGGATAGTAGTGACTGAGTGTGCAGTGGAGAGATAAAGATAGACAGATAGAGGAAGGAAGAGATAGCTTTATTTTATTATTTAGTTCTATTATCACTGGCACCATAAATCCGACTTCCCAGTACAACTGGAACGCAGACTGATTCCCGCTGTCGGGAGCCGATCAGCTGGTCCAAACGGCTGTATACCACGCAGATGAAAACGAAACTGAAACTTAACTATCGCCTGGCTGGGCTGAATTTGAGTTGGAGCAGCAAAATATAGCCTAAATTCTTAAATATTGTTAATAAATAGATGCAATGTGTTGTGTGATTTTCGTCAGTAGCCTATAGTAGACCTAGATTCTGCGCTCCGAAAGCCACTAACTGTTCTGTAATACACTATCGCCGACACAGCCGGCTTATTTTTTTTATTGTTTTATTTTTTATTTATTCTTTATTGACTGATTTGGGAATTTTAAATCTAAACTTAATTTAGGCACTTGTAAAAGTATGCATAAAATAAAATAATATAACAATAGTGTGATAATTTTCCCATTTTTTTTAAATGTTTTATTTGCTTATCAACTCTATTTTATTCAACACTATTTTTACAAGCCATGCTTTTACCTTAATAGGCCTACATTATGACAGGCACAATGAACTCAGTAAAATATTAAATTATGATTTTTATTTGTTATCAATTAAATTTGCAGTCTCAAAATCAATGTTTTTGCAGTGCACTCCTCTCCCCCTCGCTTCCTCACACTTTCGTAACGTCACCTATGTTTAGAGATTTAAACAACTTATCACCAAAACAAAGACACTGCTTCTCTATTGCTGTTTTTTAAAGAAGCTTTACACCTATATTTTTCAAACTGAAATAGGAATTTTAAATCTAAACTTAATTTAGTCACTTGTCTGTAACTGTAAAAGTATGTATAAAATAAAAATGATTTAAATAGTGTGATAATTTCCCCATTTATTTATGTTTTATTTGCTTATCAACTCTATTTTTACAAGCCATGTTTTACCTTAATAGGCCTACATTATGACAGGCACAATGAACTCTGTAAAATATTTATTTATGATTTTTATTTGTTATTAACTTAAATTGCAGTCTCAAAATCAATGTTTTTGCAGTGCACTCCTCTCCCCCTCCCTTCCTCACACTTTCGCAACGTCACCTTCATTTGACCAAAGTAGTGTCACCTAAGTTTGACCTAGTAGGTATTCCATAGTATTGCGCAACATGCCGGTATAGCTCAGTTCCTATGCTGCGTTCACGTGAAGTTGTGATGAATATATTAAGGATCTTTGGACTTATTTCCTTCATCTGCCTTTCACGGAAGTTCGCCGACTTTACCGGGGATGTAACGCACAGTCGCGGTGGGTGTTTTTTTTTTTTTTTTGTATCATTTCCTCACGTTCGCCTGGATTCATAATGATATAATTCACCCGCGAGCAACTTTCTCTTCAGTCTGGGAAGCTACTATGCCGATCTTTTTCTCTATCTCTCCCTTTTCTCTCGCTTCTTCTTGACTCAATGTTGTGAAGCTTCACGCGCTGCTCTGCGTAGTGTAAACAACGGCCCACTTGAGACGTGACTGTTAATTTTAAAGTTAGAAGTCATGTTTCAGTGATGTTGTGTCGATGTGTTATTGTTTGGTTTCCAATGTTGGTGTAACCCATACAGTGTTAGATTGAGTGCTACGTTTATGACAACGTTGCTCACCAGACTCCACAATGACCGAGCGCATTTACCATGCAAGCTCACCTCTTTACCGTGACACGGTATTACAAGAAAAAACGTACGGTTGACATTCGTGGCCTTTTCATATCGCGAACGACCGTTTTGCGGTATATTGTTACATCCCTAGTCTCTACCAGCTATGCACATCTACAGACTGAAATTTTTGCCCATTCTTCTTTGCAAAATAGATCAAGCTCTGTCAGATTGGATGGCGAGCCTCACATAGGCTAGTGTAGGGCTGGGCGATATGACCAAAATTTCATATCCCGATATAGGAATTTCATATCCCGATAACGATATATTTGACGATATAGCATATTTTTTGTAAATTCAATTAATAAATATAAAAAAACAATATAAATAATCAAATTCTCTACAAATAAAGTATTTACCCATATTTGATTATTTTCTGCTTTAATTCAAACGCAAATTTTCAAGCATTCAACAAAAAAGAAAATGCAAATGTGACATTTGAGTAGTTTTGGGCCATGTGGGGTTTCAGGGCACTGAAATTGACTGAATTGGTGGATTCCTCGCCAGCTAAGCTCTTTAGCCTAATGGAGCTATCCTCTTTAGCTGAGGCTGCGGCGGCTTGTAAATTCACCACGCGGTGAGGGTGAGCGCCCCGGGGAGCGCAGGCGCTTCTCACCGCTGAGAGAGAAGCCGAGCTGCGCATTCTGGGAACTTTACACTGCGAGCCAGGCAGCGCTTGACAGCCCCCGGGGACAGCAGCCGAACTGCCCCGCTAGCTTGGCTGCTAACCCCGCGAGCCTGTCAAGTGCTGCCCGGGTAACGTCGGCTCGACTGCTCTGTCAGCGAGGATATGTGATCCTCTCCCCATGGTGCAAACACCGACAGGTCTGTTACCGATGGGTTTCAGTGTCCGAAATGAACTTTGATTATCACACAAGCGAGAAAAGCCTGGCGCGGTCTGGCAGAAATAGTGTGATGGAAGCGCAGCGGGGCCAGGAACTAGGAAGCGCTTAGTGTTTCTGCTTCAAAATAAAAGTCAAAGTTGACTTTAATTCCTCACATTTCACCAGTCAAAGGCTTTTAATGTGAAGTTACGCTGAAGGAAATCTTCGGTTTGAATAACGGTAACTTAACTGCGAGCTACATGTATAGTTTGTGTCCTAAAGAGTGGGATTGGCAACATAACGAAATAAACAATATTGCATAAAATGAAACGATAGACGTTTTTGTTTCGTCAGACGATATATATCGCCATATCGCACAGCCCTAGGCTAGTGTTTTGCATTCAGGCCAAAAACTTAAATGTTGGTCTCAACTGACTAGAGCACCTTCCTCTATACCTTGACACAAGCCATGGGACATAGCAAACATGTGGAGGAAGGTCTTCTGATCAGACTCAAATTGAAGTTTTTGCCCTGAATGCAAAACGCTATGTGTGGCAGAAAACTAACACTGCACAGCACCCTGAACACACCATCCCCACCGTGAAACGTGTTGGTGGCAGCATCATGCTTTGGGGATGCTTCTCTGCAGCAGGGACAGGGAAGCATGGGAAGATGGATGGAGCTAAATACAGGGCAGATAACCTGTTAGTCTGCAAAAGACTTGAAATTGGGGCAGATGTTCACCTTCCAGCAGGACAACTACCCTAAACATACAGTCAGATCTACAATGGAATGGTTTAGATCAAAGCATATTCATGTGTTAGAATGGCCCAGCCAAAGTCCAGACTAAATCCAATTGAGAAGATGTCTCTCTATTAAAGTTTTCTTTTCAACAAAGGCGAGTGTGGCTGGCCGGTCTAACGGCAGCAAAAAAAAATAGCGTTGCGTTGGAATGCCCCACATTAGGTCTGTCTCATGTCTTCGTTGTTGTTGTTTGTATGTTATAAATTATAAAAATTTGATAAAAAAAAAAGTTGGTAACACTTTAGTTTGATAGTCCACTGTTGGCACTCAACAAGCCATCAGTAGATATGCAGTTGCATGTCAACAGTGAATGAGTTGATATTCAACAGAACTATCTCAACAGATAAGTAACATGTATTCAACTAACTGTAAGTTAACTATAAGTTGCACTATTAGTAGATGGTTAGTTGATATTTGACAGAGCTTGTTCAACAGATAATAAACAAGGATTCAACTAACTGCCTGTTAACTATACGTTGCACAAGTAGTAGCTGTTTAGTAACAGTCACCTACACACGGTGCCTATTGATTGATAAAATATTCTCATCTTTATTTTACAATGAACATATATGATCAACAGAGGGTTGAATGTTCATTCATTAGATGTGTTCCTTGTGAGTGGGGGGAAAGTTGATCCATATGAAACATAAGTTGAGTATTGGTTAATAACAACAGTTGATAGTCAACTTACTAGAAGTTGACACTCAACTGATAGTTGAATATTTGTAAAGAACATGTAGTAAAAATTATAATGTCTGTTGCAGACTGTTTTTCTAAAAATAAATTAACAAAATAAAATGATCCTATAGTTAACTAACACTTAGTTGAATGCATGTTACATGTTTGTTGATAGTTCTGTTGAGTGTCAACTAACTCACTGTGGAATATCAACTAAACATCTACTAATAGTGCAACTTGTAGTTAACTTACAGTTAGTTGAATGCTTGTTTCTTATCTGTTGAAATAGCTCTGTTGAATATCAACTAACCATCTACTAATAATGCAACTAATAGTTAACTGACAGTTAGTTGAATGCATGTTACGTGTACAACACATCTACTAATAATGCAACTTATAGTTAACTGACAGTTAGTTGAATGCATGCTACATATATCAACTAAACATCTACTAATTGTGCAACTTATTCTTAACTTACAGTTAGTTGAATGCATGCATATCACATGCTATTCATTCAGGGGTGCGATGGCCACCCCACTCTAACTCTGTGGCCCACCTTGGCCAGCCCCAGTCAAAATGTCCTGGAATCGCCACTGTGTGTACCCGTGTGTACGATGTGGCTCTTTGCAGTAACACAGTAAAAAATGTGGCTCTTTGTCTCTGACTGGTTGGCCACCCCTGGCCTAAATGATGATGATGAGCCCTCTGGAGCAAGAATACGGCAAACCGAAAAGATATGTTGCGGTACTCTAATGAGGTGCAGACGTTCCTCTCTTTGGTAGCCGACAAACGGGGAATGCGAAAGAGGCGTTGCTTTCATGTGGCGTCGCTATGACAAACAGCTACATCAAGTGGTATTTAACTCTCTACTGGATAACAAAGCAAAAAGCGGATTAAGAGTATGTCCGTCCGTACCCATAGTGGAAAAGCGCAATTAGATGCCAAGTTAGAAAAACTTAATATTTTCAGTTTGCATAATCCATTTAAAATGTATATACATTTTTTGAATGTCAAGATCCGGTCCTCATTCAAGTGTAGGTCATTTCATGCAAGAGAGACGATAATAGTCAGCTATCACCTCAACATGAAGGAAAACTTCCTTCAATATTTCCGTAGCTGGCTGTCAGCGGTCAAAGACTGTACGGTAGTGGCACATTGATTTTTCTCCAGTCTAATTTACTTAAATGTTAGTAAAGATGAAAGCAGCAAGGCATCCTCCCTTCTTAGGCTAAAATGTGAAAGTGCACAATGATGTGAACAACTAATTTTAGTGTTTATAAAGTCGCTAGAATTAGGGGAAACAGTGTCTTTGAAGCACATTTTTTTCTGGGGGGGGGACCCCCAGACCTCCCGTTTAATTGTATGAGCCCAACAGTTTTTTTTTAACATCTACAAAGACAGTGTTTGGTGTTTCGTTACATTACATTCTATTTAGCTGACGCTTTTATCCAAAGCAACTTCCATTAAAGCTACTACGAGTAAGTCGGCACGTTGGTGACACCTTTGAACAAAAGCGGTAGTATTATTACGATGCCAGCTGTCGTGAAGCTGTTTTCTAGCTCGTGCAGAGAGTGCAGATTCAAATAATCAGGAAGCAATATGGTGCGTGTCCGTGTGTTGAAAGTGTGAGGGCACCGGACTCTTTTCGGCTCCGTGAGTCTATGGGTGACACAGCATCACGGAGCTGAACGAGTCCCTGTGTCCTCACACAAAGCGAATGAACGAGAGATGGCAGTTAGTTAGTATGGATCACGATGAGGTAATGTGTTTATGTTGTAAATAATGACTATTTCAGATGAATAATGGTCATCTGATGATGCTGGTGAGGCAAAGTAAACTTTGTTTTAGTAGGCTACCGCTCATTCATTTAGGAGTAAACACTGCAGTCTAGGTTCGCTGCGTGAAATTGTGTATACGTTGCTTGGCAACGCCATCCCGCCCGACTATCACTCTCCCTTTTAGCTTTTCTTCATTGCATTCTCTTTTTTTTCTTTGATGGTTCAGCCCCGTTATCAGTCATTATGACGACAAACAACTGTCTCAAACAAGGCTCCCGCTCCCCTTCCCTCACCTGGAGTGATAGGCTTCTCAAATCGCGTCCCTGCGCCACACTGAAATCTGTGATCAATACGGATATGTGAACATAGAGCATGCACGCGTGAACCGAAAATCGGACTGGGTGTACGACCAGATCAAATGCAGTAATAAAAACTATATAAAAACGTCTTTCTTTGCACTGATGGTCTCGTTTGCTGTTAAAGGTAATTTATGATTATTAGAGGAAACATGAGGCTGTTTAAAAGATATTTAAAAGTTACTCGTTGCCGCTTTAAGTGCATTCAACAATGAGGGTACAAACTCAGAACAACAAGAATCACGTCCGTGCTATAGCTGCAAATAAACCAAACTACAAAGTGCCACAAGTAAGTGCTACATGGAGATGTAACAAGTGCCTTCCAGGCAGCGCTGCCTTTAAGGTTCCGCTGGGGGAACAAAACACCATCGAGTTACAAACGCCACTGTGTCCACATGGTGCCCTTTTAATTTTTTCGCCCCTGCCCTTCAAACAGTCTGAGTCCGCCACTGTCTAGGGATATGAGACGTTATCTATACAGCTGGCCTAAGTGTATCCTAACAGGCTACATGGCTGACCTAGTGCCTGAGAGATAGACAGACACACAAGACAGGCATACATTAACTATTAATCTTTGACATTAATATAAACTATACCAAAGCCCGAAAATTCCCTCACAGTCATAACATGTAAAGGACAGGGAAAGGTAAACATACCTTTGTTTCATTAAAGGCATACTAAGCAATCATAATCCAGAACACTTTTTGTCAAAATCAGCTAATATCTACTCACCATCCACTACCTGTCCATCGTGTGTGCACACTGAAAAAAAGTGTTTTCACACAGCAATGCCCACAACATCACATATCTACGTTTTGAGGAACGGCCCGGCCCGGCTGCTCGTCGAAACGTGGATCCCCAAGTAACAAATGATCAGAATATCGTATTCGACATATTTAATGTTTTTTGTGTGCTTGTTTTTTTCTTCTCTTATTTCGTATTTTACAAAAATGCTAAGACCAAACAACCGTGCTTGCTACCGCTTTGCAAGTGAGTGTGTATGTTGGAGCAGTTTGTTTTCAGTGACATTTTGACCCCTTGCTTTGCACTTGATGAATTGCACATTCTATGCCAATCAGTCTTGTTTCAACTGCTTGATGTTTCTGCTTTGCTGTGGTTTTCATCTGTTGCATCAAACTCATGCTGTGCTACTTCAGCTGGGACTCACAGGCTTTTTGCCTTTTTTTTTGTAGTGGAGATGTGTATTTGGCAAAATATTTCTTAATGATTTGATTTTAGTTTTACACATATGTGATTAAGGTTGATAAATTAACATAAATATTTGAAAATTGTAAATGAAGTGATGGGTGCGGTGTGATAAGTGTGTGTATTCCATGCTGCAGGACACTGTCTCAGGAGCGCAGCAGTCCGTCCCCTTGGAGCGACCTCCTGGCTCACTCTCACAAACATAAGGAGCTGGCCAACTACTGCAGCCTGTTGCAAGAGCATTATCACCAGAGTTACGTCAAAGGTCAGCTCACTTCTCAACTGCCTCCACCAACATACACTTAAAAGAAGTTACGTAAAATCTCACTGGAGATGGCTTGGTATTGTGTGAACTCTGATTTATGCACATACTAATAAGTAATACATATAGTAATAGTACTAATAAGCACATACAAATCAGTTGGTAGTGTGAAGTAGCCTACCGGGGAGGAGCTATGGGTATAGCTATGTCTGAATCTTCTGTTTACAAATCAAAAACAGCAAGTGTTACTCATGTAAAATACACCCACCACTCATTCTAGTGGGGCATAAGTGATCATTGAGTGGGATTAATTTTGAGTTATATATACCATACTTTCCGGACTATAAGGCGCACTGGACTATAAGCCGCAGGTGTTATAATGTTTAATTACCATATAGTCCAGGCAAAATAGCGTTTTTCATAGAATAAATTGTAAAAGAATTTTTTTCAGCTCAGATAATTTCTATGAGGTGTCCAGAACAACATACTAAAAGTCCTAAGAAATCCTAGTTGGGGAAATATGTTTAATTCTCATCAATCCGAGATGTGTGCCAATAAGGCGAGACACCAATAAATCCCAATGGGGCTATTTTTTTCCTTTAGTCCTATCAAAATGAAACTTTACACAATGAAAGTATCCATGACAATTTAAATGTTTTGTATTACAAGTTTCTTTGAAAATGTATTTTAATATGCAAATGAGCTATACACTAATCGTACACGCCCAAAATAAACCCAAATAGGCTTAATTTTTTTCCTTTACTCCTACCACAATAAAACTTTACATAGTAAAAGTATACTTGAAAAGTAAAACATTTTGTATTACAAGTTTCTTTTTAAATGAATTGGAATATGCACATGAGCTCCACACTTATTGAATATCCAATCATCGTACTGCCAATGGGTGATGGCGATGCTGCTTTTAGACTGGCCTCTAACCTGAAAAACTGCCTGGCTTACTTATAACAGGTGCCTCTCATGAATTAGATCCCCCCCCCCCCCCCCCAGCTAGTGTCATTTTTTACTTTTTTCAGTGCCATTCCCTTTCCAATGCCAAATAGACGAGACGTAGAATCACAGCCTGAAATGGCATGGAGAAAGAGGAGATTGTCACACACCTTGGGACCAATTAACTCGCCTTTTGGAATTTTATTTATTTTGACTATCATTAATTAATTTTTATCAATACCAGTATTTTTTATATTAAATAACAGATTTTTGTTTATCAATTCCACATTTTTCTTTACCGGAAATCAATTGTTAAAACTGATAAAAAAATTAATTATTTGACAACTTTTGTATGTGCAAAAGTTTGTGAACCCTGAGCTGCATTGCTTAAATGGAGCAGGTAAACACAATCAGGTGGGCCAAATTGAGTGATGAAATGGACCAATGTAATGAGAGATCTTTAGGGAAGTAATTGGGCGGCACCAGATAAAACAGAGATTAAACCAGGTCAGTGTAGGCCCACCAAAGTGAACCCATACAGATTAGACATGCCAAAAGGGAAAGACAATCTCAGAGGATCTCAGGAAGAGAGATGTGATGTTGCACATTTGTCTGGGGACAGCTATACATTAATTTATTTGGTTCTTGTGCCATAAACAGCTTGTGTGCATTCAGATCAGTATGATGCAACAAGAGTACTAACAAGTCTGTGTCATCACCTACTGAGACTGTGTCTTTTGTTCTGGCACAGGCAATGGCAGTTTGGACAATGAGCACATCTGCATCGTGCTTTGCATGGTTTGTGATACACCATTTTTTGTCTTACAAGTTTCTTTGAAAATTAATTTTAATATGCAAATGAGCTATGCACTAATCAAATATAGGCTACCCAAAATATATCTGCATAGGCTTCATTTTTACCTTTACTCCTACCACATTAAAACTTTACACAATGAAAGTCTACATGAAAAGTAAAACATTTGTATTAGAAGTTAACTTATAATGGTCAAGGCTTTCCAGAAGGGGTTGGTCGAACGTCAGAACAGGGGTCACATCATACTGCAGAGCTTGAGTTGCCACAAACCTCAATGTTGAGTATATGCAGGATTCATCACTGGGATCAAGATCAATCATTGGAAGTAATGTTACTGAAGCTCTCCCAGGGTGTTCATCTAGAAGATGCAGGATCTGCATCATACCAGACCATGATGGCCTTTGAGAGTGAAGGAGTAGGGATGTCTTCCACAAAACATCCAGCTGTGATGTTTTGTTATCTGCTGGCAACAGAGCCAGTGGCTGATACACAATAGGTTCACGTATAGGAGGAATCATAAAGTACTGAATGTGTATGCAACCAACCGTAGCAATATCTGCAGCAGTCACTTGGATCTTTAAAGGAAAAAATGAAGCCTATGCGGATATATTTTGGGTAGCCTATATTTGATTAGAGTATAGCTCATTTGCATATTAAAATTCATTTTCAAAGAAACTTGTAAGATAAAAATGGTGTATAACAAACCATGCAAAGCACGATGAAGATGTGCTCATTGTCCAAACTGCCATTGCCTCTGCCAGAACAAAAGACACAGTCTCAGTAGGTGATGACACAGACTTGTTAGTACTCTTGTTGCATCATGCTGATCTGAATGCACACAAGCTGTTTCTGGCACCAGAACCAAAGAAAGCAACAAAAACAAGACGGATATGGTGCATAAAGTAGACAAAGGAGTTACTTGGTCCCAAGGTGTGTGACAATCTCCTCTTTCTCCTTCTTTTCGCCATTTCAGGCTGTGATTCTACATCTCGTCTATTTGGCATAGGAAAGGGAATGGCGCTAGCCTGGAACTCCAGACCTGCCACTAGGCGCAGGCAAATTAAATGTGCTGCGCCTGTTGGTCTGGGCACTCTCCATTGAAGCTCATTAAATATGTCAAGAAATCCTGAGCTGCGTTTTAATTGGTTCTATCTGATATGGGCGGGCCAGAGCCCTATGTATGGTGCTCTGGGGCCTCGACCCTTTACAATTTGGAAGACGGCACGCAAATCTTTCATTAGCAAGTAAGAGGAATGTTCTGTTTTGCTGACCGACCGCGGCAAAAGTTCGATTTAACAGTTAACCCCGCTGTTCGCTAAACGAACGGGGCTTAATACGTCACATTGTTCATTGCTCTGATTGGATGTAGTGCCATCAAATTGCGTGCAGTGGTATTTGAAGAGACAAATCTAATTCATGAGAGGCACCTGTTATACCCCTGGCAGGTAAGCCAGGCAGTTTTTCAGGTTAGAGGCCAGTCTAAAAGCAGCATTGCCATCACCCATTGGCAGTACGATGATTGGATATTCAATAAGTGTGGAGCTCATGTGCATATTCAAATTCATTTAAAAAGAAACTTGTAATACAAAATGTTTTACTTTTCAAGTATACTTTTACTATGTAAAGTTTTATTGTGGTAGGAGTAAAGGAAAAAATTAAGCCTATTTGGGTTTATTTTGGGCGTGTACGATTAGTGTATAGCTCATTTGCATATTAAAATAAATTTCCAAAGAAACTTGTAATACAAAACATTTAAATTTTCATGGATACTTTCATTGTGTAAAGTTTCATTTTGATAGGAGTAAAGGAAAAAAATTGCCCCATTGGGATTTATTGGTGTCTCGCCTTATTGGCACACATCTCGGATTGATGAGAATTAAACATATTTCCCCAACTAGGATTTCTTAGGACTTTTAGTATGTTGTTCTGGACACCTCATAGAAATTATCTGAGCTGAAAAAAATTCTTTTACAATTTATTCTATTTTTGGCCCCAAAATGCCTTACTTTGCCTGGCCTAATATGTAAGAATTCGTGCACAGAGGGGATTGTCGGGAAAGAGATGGCTGCTTGAGCTCCCATTTATTAACATTTCAACAAACAAGTTGCATATTTGCATAACGTATTCAAGTGTTACCATTTAGTGCAATAGCTACTAGGGATGGACACGAGTGTTTTCACTACTCGTGTGATCGCTTGCATTCCTTGAGGATCAATCGATTCCTCGTTAAACTTTTTTAAATTTTTAGAACGCAGCGCATCTGTCTGCAGAATAACGGTGCATCGCAATAAAGCCCTTAACCTGTGCTTAATGCTTCTTGTCAAACACAGTCACAGTTGCCATATGATTGTAAGGATTTATTTTCCACAAGTTTAAAACACATTTTCCTAACTGAAAGTAATTAAATAAGCGGGCCACAATTTAAACCGATCAAGTAGGTCTGCAGTGGAGAGAAAAAAAAGAGAGAGAAAAAAAGCATGGGCTGTAGTTGGCTAACAATCAAAATAGACACCATTTAAAATAAGAAGGGCAGCAAATTCAATAAAATTATTGTCCTACAATTTAAACACATAGATAGGCTAAATAACTCACCAAAGCAGTAGAAGTAGTAGTTGTATATCCAACCGCGTAATGCTCACTCCGTGTCCATGACTAATTACCGCGACTAATTCCTCGTTAACGGAACGTTACACCGGTCGGCTTTTGAATCTCAATCCTATATTCCATAATAAAGGCTTCTTAACTGTTGTTTGCTCGAATGTGCCCGAAGTCAGCTTGGCTTCTTTACGTGACTTTCCAAGTTTTCCAGCAACGCATTCAGCTCCGCCGTGCTGTGGAGACCACACACTGGCTGCGCTGCACGGAGGTGGCAGTTATTTGCGGTTGCTGTTTGACACAACGCTTAGTTTATTTAACTTGGATCAAACTATTTAATTTTGTTAAACTTTATTTTATCCGTTTTGTGCCGTTTTGTACACGTATATAACATTTTAAAATAGGGGCGGCCCGCCGGCCGGCCTAAGGGCTACAAACACTAAAAA
The DNA here is from genome assembly GCF_949987685.1 of Ammodytes marinus. Classification (NCBI taxonomy): domain Eukaryota; kingdom Metazoa; phylum Chordata; class Actinopteri; order Uranoscopiformes; family Ammodytidae; genus Ammodytes; species Ammodytes marinus. The sequence continues at coordinate 32,588,299 of NC_137212.1, forward strand.
AAACAAAAAACGATTTTCCTCATCCACCAATCGAGATCATTTGAAACGAGGAGTACTCGAGTACTCGATTACTAACGCCCATCCCTAGTAGCTACAGAACATATACTGTGCTGTGTAATAACAGGGTCGAAAAACGGGGAAAAAGTCGCGGCTTATAGGCCGAAAAGTACGGTACTTTGTTTTTCCTTGCGTTGCACTTGTTGCATAGTGTGCCTTTAACAACATGTGTAACACAGCATCAGTCATTTCTTATGTTGGTTGTGTTGTTCAGGGGCTGTGTTCACAACATTTTTATCTTAGCGCTAAGAGTACTCTTAAGGAGCACTAAAAGTTCTTAGTTAAGAGTAATTTCTTAAAACCTATTCACAAAGCTTATGACACCAAATTTTACTAAGGAGAGTGGGAGGAACTCCTAAGCTAAGATAGGAGGGCGGGGTTGAACCTGTTGCTATGAATGACGTCATGTTCATACCTTCTATGCCCACAGTGATTGGCTGAGAGGGAGAGACCCTCTAAGAGTGAATTTATGATAGAAACACTGTGAGCTATCCATATTGTGTCGCTTTATAAAAGTGAAGAGATATAAATACAATGAATGATAAGTGACACTGATTTAACATGAAACCAAGAATATACTGCTGGGTTTACTACACAATAGTTCACAATTAGCCTACAATAGCGCCACATACGCCTATTCATTTTCAATTTTACAATGATTTGAAAATATCCTCATTGAATAGCTGCACGCCTCGCGCTTTCACTGTATTTCTCTCAACGGCGGACTATGCAGCAATAGTCAGACAGCGACAAAACGGGACATTCACCATTTGGAAACAACAGCCGGGGGACTTCCGGGTTACAGAGCATGGGGTAGCCACGATCGCTCTATAGCTCCCACAAAATATTTCAGACCTAACTGATTAAACCCTATTCTCGTCGATTTTTTTTGTGCTTGTGTTGCCGGTAACACTAATACTGTTTTGGAGAAATGCCTAGAAGCAAGAAAAACGCAAAAAGATATTCGGCAGAGTCAGATATGTCCTCGGACAGCGTGGTTAGCATGGACGTTGGTGCTAGCTCAATGGCTTCTATTCCGGATCTGCTTGAACAGCATAGAGCAGCGATAGCCGCCGAGTTTAAATCATCTTTCGCCAGTATGGACGCTAAACTGGACAGCATCCAGGCCGTGGTCTCAAGCCAGGGGAAACGTATAACCGATCTCGAGGAGAATGCAGAAACTGTTTGCGGACGCCTGGAGCAACTTGAGGCTACGTGCTCCTCACTGCAGGAAGATAACAAGCTGTTGAAAGCTAAACTATCGGATTTGGAAGGGAGGAGCAGGAGACAGAACGTTCGTATCGTGGGCTTACCAGAGTCACTTGAGGGTGCGCGCCCCGCCGCCTTTTTCTCCGAGCTCCTCGTCGAGGTGTTTGGTGATCAAGTTCTCCCTTCTCCCCCGGAGCTGGACAGAGCTCACCGCACTCTGGCACCCAAACCGGGCCCGCATGAGAGGCCACGATCCGTCGTTATCCGCTTTCACCGATACCAGACTAAAGACCTGATCATGTAAGAGGCACGTAAACATGGCGAGCTAGAGTACCACGGCCACAAGCTCCGGTTCTATGAGGACTACAGCGCGGAGGTCGTGAAGCAGCGGGCTGAATACAAGCGGGTCATGGCTGAGCTTTATCAGCGTGGTCTCCGCCCATCTCTCCTCTTCCCTGCGAGGCTTCGCATTACACTCCAGAGCGGCGAGAGAAAGTGGCTGCGGTCTGTCTCTGAAGCATCAAACTACATATCTACACTGGGTGTGAGTCCGTAGTAAATACGATTGCCTGCTGTGAGTATACAATGTGGACAAATGCTCTTTTCATATCCCCAGCCAAACTCTCAGACTGATGGTACTATACGCATTTTTTTTTTAATTAGTAAATTAGCTGGGTGAACGTGACATTTTTGTTGCTTGTCATTTTGACGTATTGTCTAGCTCACTCGCTTTTTTTATTTGTATCTCTATTTTAAAACGGCTAGATAAGCGTGTCTGTTCTTTTTTTTTTTTTTTGCCATTTGGACAGATTGTCTAACTCACGCCTTGTTCTTTTTTTTTGTATTTCGAATTGTTGGTTGAGCACGGTATGTTTGTTTAATGTGTTGTCATTTTGACAGTTTGCTGGATTGTTCATAGTGTTACTAGCTGTTATGGGGTGAATTGTACAAGACTTATGTGGGAAGCTAGCACAGGCTAGAAAGTTAAGGCTTGGAATGTTTGTTGTGAGACTAGTAAGGGTCTTTCGGGGGTTTGCTGTTTAGAGCAATATATGGGGTGGGTTCTGGGTGGGATGGGGTGGTGTCAACTGGGGGTTTAGCTGATGGGTTATCACCTGCTGTGTTTTCAGTTATCTGTTTTCCTTTTTTTGTGTGTTTTTTTTTCCTCTGTATTTTGCTACTCTTTTTGTTATCGGAGCAACTCTTTTTACTCTCACTATAACTGAGCTAGATGAAGGGCAATCTTAATTTAATTAGTTGGAATGTCAAAGGGCTAAATCACCAAGTGAAAAGGGGTAAGGTCTTAACCCACCTAAAACGGCTCAGGGCTGGAATAGTTTTCCTTCAAGAAACCCATTTACATGACTCTGACCATGGGCGACTAAGTAAATGCTGGCGTGGAAAACATTTTCGGTAACACTTTATAATAACTATCTGTTGTAACTCGTTAATAGATCATTAGTAAACTCTTAATTAATGATTATTAATGATTTGTTAAGTGTTTGTTAGCAGTTTGTTAAGGATTTATAACAATGGTAGATAGTTAATAGCTTAATAATTTAATCAGTTCATCTGGGACGAGGCTGAAATAGGCTATAGACTATACACAGTGCATGGGCAACTGAGGGCAGCCCCATTTTCAAATATTTTTAAATAAACTCAATACACACTGTGCATGCCATGGACTTGAACGTGACGTGATCAGTTAATCTCGGATTACCTCCCAGATGAACTGATTCAATTATTAAACTATTAACTATCTACCATTGTTATAAATCCTTAACAAACTGCTAACAAACACTTAACAAATCATTAATGATCATTAATTAAGAGTTTACTAATGATCTATTAACGAGTTACAACGGATAGTTATTATAAAGTGTTACCAAATTTTCATTCTAATTTCAGGGCTAAGGCCAGGGGCACAGCTATCCTTATTGATAGTAATATTCCTTTTGAGTCCTCAAACATTATATCAGACAAAAATGGACGTTTTATTATTGTTTCAGGCTAACTTTACAATAAGTCAGTCATCTTGGCCAACGTCTACGCGCCTAACGTCGATGATGTAGAATTCTTTAAGAGATTTTTTTCTCAACTCCCCGATCTCAATTCCCATTCTCTTATTCTTGGTAGGGATTTCAATTGTTATCTAGATCCAGTCTTAGATCGCTCTTCCCCCAAACCTGCCACTCTTAGCAGATCTGCAGGTTATATCAAATCATTCCTTGCTGATTATAGCCTCTCTGATCCATACAGGTTTTTATACCCCACAGGAAGAGAATATTCATTCTTTTCACATGTCCACCACACTTACACCCGAATTATTTTTTTGTTGATAATTCATTGATGTCAGAACTAAAGTCATGCAGTTATGAAAGTATTGTGATCTCAGATCATGCTCCTCTGCTCCTTCAACTGGCTTTCTCTGACGTTGAGTATACAAGAAGACAGTGGAGACTGGATCCATTGTTGCTCACAGATGAGAGTTTTCTTTCACACATCTCTACACATATTACAACTTTTTTGAGTATAAATAAAACACCAGATGTGTCCAATGCAACAATTTGGGAAGCCCTGAACGCCTATTTGAGAGGTGAAATTATATCATTTGCAGCATACAAAAATAAGTGTACAAAACAGAAACAAACTGAAATAGCTGATCAGATTCTGAACATAGACAGACAATATGCTAATTCACCTTTATCTGAACTTTACAAAGAACGTTTAAAACTTCAGACAGAATTCAACCTTCTTTCCTCTCGTCAGGTTGCTGACCAGTTGCTTAGGAGCAGAAGTACTTTTTACGAGCATAGTGACAAGATTGGCAAACTCCTGGCCAATCAACTGCGCGGATTTAGAGCGAAGCAACTCATCCCTGGAATACGGACAGACAGTGGGTGTACAACATCAGATCAGAAATTGATAAACGAAAAGTTCAAAACATTCTATTCAAATTTGTATAGTTCTGATTGTACAGTAGACGCAGCGGTGATGGAAACCTTTTTCAGTAACCTAAACATGCCTTCCCTTTCTCAAGACCTGAGACATAGCCTTGAGGCACCTATTACTCAGAGAGAAATTATTGCAGCAATAACATCTATGCAATCAGGCAAATCTCCTGGTCCAGACGGACTTCCATCTGACTTTTTAAAGAAATTTTCAGCCGAATTTTCGCCTTTTTTATGTTCAGTATTCTCAGACTCATTTGACTTAGGTAAACTCCCGCCTTCGTTCTACCAGGCCTGTATTTCCCTGTTGTTAAAAAAGGATAAAGATCCTCTAGATTGTGCATCATACCGACCAATTACACTATTAAATACGGATGTGAAGATACTTGCTAAAATTCTCGCCCACAGATTGGAGGATGTTCTCCCCTCTATCATATCCCCCGACCAAACTGGGTTTATAAAGGGACGCCAATCATTTTATAATATCCGCCGGCTAATGAACATTTTATATTCCCCCAGAAATATTGAATCAGAATGCCTCGCTTCTATGGATGCTGAAAAAGCATTTGATAGAGTAGAATGGAATTATTTGTTTTTCACCCTTGAGAAATTCGGTTTGGGTCCTGTTTTCACTTCTTGGGTTAAATTATTATATGCATGCCCTTCTGCCTCAGTATTAACAAACAGCCGCTACTCAAGTAGTTTTGATCTGCACCGTGGGACGCGGCAGGGTTGTCCTTTGAGCCCACTCCTTTTTGCTATTGCAATCGAACCACTTGCGATTGCCATAATTTTTTCAGATTTCTGCAAATCAGGCATTTTACACAGAAGCTAATTCCCCAATTCCCTTATAAACCGCCAGCCAATCATGTTGATTTGTTTCTTTCTGTAAACCCCACATTAAAAGGCTCAATTTCTGTGTTTTTCAACCTTATTTCAAAGTTGCATAGCCCCTCTTTAGCAGCTATAAGAACCCTGTGGGAGCAGGACCTAGGCTCTGCCTTCACAGATCACATGTGGGATTCAGTCCTGGATCGGATACACTCTACCTCCATGTGCGCCCGACACGCTCTTGTGCAATTTAAAGTAGTACATTGTATCCACATATCTAAAACTAAATTAGCTCGTATGTTCCCCGATGTAGACCCGACCTGTGATAGCTGTAAGAGCGCACTGGCATCACTCTTTCACATGTACTGGTTGTGCCCCACCTTGACTGAGTTCTGGACATCAGTTTTTCAAACAATTTCTGAAGTAATTCAGCATCAAATTGAGCCGAACCCTTTCACTGCTATTTTTGGCATTGCTCCAAATCCGGGCTTGCCTAAAGTGAAGCTGAAGGCCTTTACTTCATTACTTGCTCGTAGGGTTATCTTACTCAAGTGGAAAGATCCTGCTCCTCCTTCCCACTCACATTGGATTAGAGACATTATGGCATGTATGAATTTAGAGAAAATACGTTACATTACCCAGGGATCCGAGAATAAATTTGACAGAACTTGGCGCCCCTTCCTAAATTAAAAAAAAAAAAAAAACAATAATTATAGAAGAGTAGCTACCCCCTCCCCTCTTTTATTTGATTTAATATTATTATTTTTATTTTTATTTTATTTTTTCATATTGATTGTTTGTTTTTGTTTCTTGTGGTGTGTGTTTTGTGTTGTTGGGTGTGAGGGTGGGATGTGGGTGGGGTATGTTCGGGAGAAAAAGGGGAAAAAATGTGTACTCGGTGTGCTACAATTCCGTTGTTACTAACATTTAATAAAAAAACCTTTGAAGAAGAAACAACAGCCGGCAAATGGTAAAGTGCATGCGGAAGGAAAAAGGCGAGACATGCAACTATACAGTAGCGGACCTCTGGAACAGAGGAGATGCTGTGAAGCGCCAAATATTGGCCTACTCTAGTAGGAAATTAAACCCAAACGTGACACCAACAGTAACTTTCAGTGCATCGTAAACCGACAGCAACTGCAGGAAAAAGGAGCTTGATAAATATATTTTTTTAAATAAATATAAATAAATGTGTCTATACTTTTTAAATAAAGCTTTACTAAGATCATTAAACCCTCACAGTTATTAAGGTATACCTTTCAGAAAGCTTACTATCATTAAATCTCTCCAAAATGCCATCAAATGATTGTCTGTGATTTACACTTAGTGACTTAGGAGACTCCTAGCTTTTCATAGATTTTGGAGCTCTTTTTAGCGCTAAAATGCTTTGTGATTTACACTTATCTTAAAAAGTTAGGAGTCCTCAAATTAGGAGTGAAACGCCCAATACTTTTAAGAGTTACTCCTAAATCAGCAAGTTAGGACCTACTCTTAGCCTTAAAATGTTTTGTGAATGCGGCCCCAGGTGTGTACCGTAGCCTGCAGCAGTCTTACAGCATTAGCTCCCAAGATGTCCTGGTTGCCATGGACTACTGTGAAGAGTCTCTGCAGGAGATGGACGTGACTGCCTTCCTGAAGACCCTGTGTGGACACATCAGGGTGTTCAGGGAGCAGGCTGAGGCCCCAGGCCCAGGGGGGAGGAGCCAGACTGAGGCTCCAGGCCCAGGGGGGAGGAGACAGGCTGAGGCTCCAGAGGCTCCAGGCCCAGGGGGGAGGAGCCAGTCTGAGGCTCCAGGCTCAGGGGGGAGGAACCAGGCAGCCTTCGTCTTTGGAGAGATAGAAGATGATGGGCCTGTAATGGCCTCCTCGTCCAGGTAAGACTGTTTGCTTGGGGCGACTGTGGCTCAGTTGGTAGAGCGGGTTGGCCGATGATCAAAGGGTTGGAGGTTCGATACCCGTCCTGCCTCTTGTGTCATAGTTGTTGTGTCCTTGAAAAAGAAATTTAAAAAAAAGTGTCATTATAAAAAAAAAAACATAACCAATATAACATTTTGTCAAAGTCAGTAAGCATCTACCCACGATCCGCTACCTGTCTGTACTGTTTGTGAGTGCTGGAAAAAAAGTTCAGTGTTAATACACAGCCTTGGCTCTGTAAACTGGTATGTTAACAAAGGGGCCATCGTAGCTAGCAACTTGTCCATTTTCTTTCAGCGCACACTGGACAGGTAGGGATCCTTAGGATATTTGACTGATTTTGACAAATAATTATTTTGAGAACTGACAAGCTACTGCTACATAGGGCTGCCCCCTTATAGTCGACCCAACCTTTAGTCGACCAGAAATGTCATTAGTCGGACAAGATTTCATTGGTCGCTTAGTCGCAGGGAAAATAAATTGAGAAAAAAAATCTGTGTAAAATGTTCTAATGAAAATGTCTTTATAAAACCCCCGGCATCACCTATTATACAGACTTCCACGGGCGAGAAAATGAAAGGTAGAAAAGATAAGAGAAGTTTAGGTTTTTAACTTTAATAGAGTTTATTAGGCTGACTTTATCTATCACCGCGGCGCACATCGTACCAGCCGACGCTCATCTAAACGGGAAGAGAACATGGAGTCTGTCTCAGCTTACGATCATGACATTAAAAGCAATAATTGACTTGTTTATAACATGAACACTTTTGAATAATAATTTTCATGAGGCTGTTCAGTCAGAAAGTGGCGGATGTTTAAAGGCACTCTCCGTTCCATGTTCTTATCCTGACGGTACTGCAAACGATTTGTGGACTTATGGACCAGAATGACGACTACTGGTCAACCAGGACATTCTTAGTGGGGGCAGCCCACTACTGCTACGGTAGCTAGGCTGTTTTGTTGTGGCTTAATATATATACTGATAAAACTACATCATTCATAAATCTTTGGAAGTAACACTACAGTGTGGATGTTTTATTAGGCAGATGAGTATAGTATTATCTTATTTAGTTTTATGATGAATTGTGATCGATAATAAAAATAATTTTTCAAAATCAAGCAGTCAACAAATGCTTTGGATTCCTTGTGGTCCGCAGGCAGCAGTTCTATTTCCAATGAGCTAGCACGTGTATTACTGTGTCCACATTTCTGCCAATAGCATTGAAATGGAAGATGCCAGTGAATCTGAATGTAGAGGGAAATCCCCTGCTCCTACATCTCCACGGACCCTGAATGAATCCAAGACAGCTAAAATCCCAGAATTCCCTCTGACACTGCTTCAGACACAGTCCAAGTGTGAAGTGTATCCAGATCTGCACAAAATAATACAGGTATGGTCTAATGTCCTCCAGATCAGAATGATTAATTTTCATTGATCATTTTCTGAGTAATAAGCAAATGAGCTGATACGCTAACAAGTTAGAAGTGATATTATTCAAATTTCTTATTATCATTCAACAGGATAAATTCATGGAGATGATGTCTCAGTATTTCAAGACTGTGCCCTCCAACCCACATTACTTCTTCTACTGCCCAACGTCAATAAGAAAAGAGGTGAGCTGAGAAGTGTTTTGCATTTCCCATTTTTAGCTTGAGTACACTTTGCTAGTATCAGAGAAATAGATTAGGATATATTGTGAGAAATAATGAAATATAGAGGAGGACAGCACTTCAAGTAATTTTTTTGTTCATCCACCCTAAGTCGGAAGTGAATATTAGGGTATATTATAAAGAGAGTTAAAAACCAGAATATGTGAAAATACGTGCTCTATACATAACAGGGTTTTTCCTGCATAGAGAAAGTTTTGGCGCGCGCCAAAGTGGATTTATCCAGCGCCAAAGGAAAATCAGGAGCGCCAAAATGATAAAGATTGAGAATAAATATAGCTATTTAAAATATAAAAACCCAATTTAAGTCATCCTTCTTGAGGGGCTGGGCAATAACTTGAATTTAATTTACTATTACGGCTTCCCTCAATCATGAAAACAAAATAATCGTTATTAAACCATCATTGTTCCGCACGCCGGGGCTTGCAGGCTTGTAAATGCAGCGAACCCTTCTGCTATGCGCTCCGCTCGGCCCCTCCCTCACCTGATAAGTTAGCTATCGGCTGGTCCAGAGAGTACGAGGGAGATGTTGCGCATTGCCGGGTGTTTTGAAAAACTTCTAGATGACGAGAATAAAGGTAAAACTAATTGTGTTGTCTGAAAACACTTCAAACTCACAACAAACTAAAATAGTGTGCAAGATATGTCACGCGCGGACACGCGAGTCACGTGGCATACGAGAGAGAGAGAGAGAGAGAGAGAGAGAGGACCTGATCTGCACCAATTTGTTTATTCACTTTAAGTCGAATCATAGTGGTCTATGACCAAGCAATCAATGAATAAGTTTAAAGCTCCTTGACTCCTGCCACCACAACTGTCAACACTACAATGCAACTGCCTATCCACCCTGCTCCTTGACATAAATAAATCATTCCCTTACATTTAATGCTATCAAAAGACGTGCCCTATCAACACCATTTACAACTGGTTATTTTTATTTTGACATATTTATTTTATTCAATTATTAAAAATATGTTTCACTTTATTTCTATTCTCCCTGTTTTCAGTTCAATTAGGCCTTTGTTTAAAGTCCAAAGTCATGGTATTATTAAAAAAAAACCTTGTTAAACGTAAAATAAATGCATAATGTTCTTAAATCAATGATTAACTGTCTTTAATAATCGTGATAACACAATGTGATTACTCAAAATAATCATGATTATGATTTTTTCATAATCGAGCAGCCCTACCTTCTTGCAATTTCCATGGTTTAGATCAATTAGAAACAATTAAAGTATTAAATAGTCATTATTAGTATTTTGACTTCACAGCCTCCCCCAACATATCTGTGACTCTGAGTCCCTCACCATCATCCAGTCCAAACTCAAGACCCATCTCTTCTCCTCCGCCTACCCCTAGTTCACCCACCAACCCAACTTTACATGTTCTTTTTGTTTGTTTATTGTTTTTGTAAAGCGCTCTGAGTGAGAGAAGACCGCTATATAAATAAAATGTATTATTATTATATCTACAGGTTGTTTATTGTGATTTCATAAGCGTCAGTGAGCTCCATGGTAACGCAGTGATTGACAGTCTGACTGAAATGCTCTTTATCTGGACAGAAACTGCCCTCTCCCAACCCCACACCCTCTTAAAATACACAAACCATTTGCCTTTACTGTTGCACATAGTCGCGACCCCAAAAAAAGTTGGTCGCGTACTGACCCCCCCCCAAAGGCCCATTCTGAGCCAGGAAAAAACCCTGCATAAGCATGAGAAATTTTCAGTTGTAGTTCAGTTTTTTTCTAACCACTTCAAAACGAGCGCCCTCAGCCGCGAGACATTTTAACAGCCATTTTTTTGTATTTCAAAATTATTTATAATATTTTTTTTTATTATTCAAAAATATTTTTTAATTATTTTAAATTCGTATAAAAATACAAAGGTACAGTGTAACTTTTGGTGTGTCAAAACACTGATACATTTCCAGCGTATATTTTCATAACAAAATAAACCACCTTTCTGTTTGAAGTAAGAAAGCTTCCGTAAAGAGCACCTATTATGCTTTTTAAATTTTTATGACCTATAAACGTTATAATGATTTATAGTCATGTTTAACATACTAAAGTGTCAAATAATGACTTACATGCATTTAGACATATTCCCTGTTGACCGTCTTGGGTGGCTGTGCAGAGCGCTAAACACTAGGACAGCCGGTCGTGATTCACTTGTTCAAATTTCCGGGATTTATCTACGTAGATCAATCCGGATTTTTCCATGTATGGTAATGCTGCAACGTGCTCAGGCACGCTCCTGCCATGCCCCCACCTGCCTGCTCAAATCTGGCCATGCGCCGCTGAAAGTCTTCCGGAAGGTAACCAATTACAACGGAGTGGGGTTGGCAGGAGGGGGCGGAGAAGGACAAAGCCTGTTGTTGACAGAGTATGCTGAGAACGCCCAGATGAGAGGAAGAGTTTCCCGAAAATCTACATAGTTTTTTGTGCTGTGATTCATGTCAGGTTGCTCTATAGGAGTCATTAATGAGAAATTAAGACCAGAAAAGTAGTATAATAGGAGATCTTTAAGAAGGGTACTTGTGGTGTAGTAATAAGAGATGCCCCCTATAGGCTAAGTCCTCCTCGCAGCAGACCCAGTTCTCTGCATCTCCTCCCTACTTTGCCCCATTTCAACTTTGTCTGACCAAATCTGTCTAAGCGAAAAACGCCCAAAAATGATCTTGTGTTGGGTTTATCAGCCTGGATGAGTGTTAGCACTGTGCTTTGTCTCCCCAGGACGACTCAGAGGACGGGGAGACAGGGAGAAGAGCCAGTGAGGAGCTGCTTTCAGAGGCTGATCCAGAAGACTATGGTGAAGATTGGTGCATTTTCACTTATTTATTTATTTCTATGCACACATTTAATAAGTAACTGTTAAGGTTTCTGTCTTGTGCAGGTTGTTATGCCTGGGACTAAGGGGAACATTTTGAAAAAATATGATATACAACAAGTTTATCTGTACCATTCCACTTGTCATACAATAGATAAACCACGGCAAAAAAATAAGAAATAGAGAACTATCCCTTGTAGTCCCTACTGTAGTTCTGTTTGATTCTTGTGATTGTTGCTGTGGTAACAGTAGTCAATAGGGGTGGGAAAAATAATCGATTTTCTGATTAATCACGATTCTCTCTCGAACGATTCCGAATCGATTCATAAAAGTTAATAATCGATTTATATAAAAAAAAATATATTATATATTAAATATTAGTATTTCCTGCGCCACTGCGTATGCACACCACACAAGTCCGAGTTGTTAAAAGTGGCGACAAAAGTGCTGAGAGCAGCAAACCATATGACCTGCACTGGCTTTGTGTCCGTTTACTTTTTTGTATGAGAGCTGAATTCCAAGCCAAACTTTTTGCACAATGTGTTGAAATGACATAGAAAATAATAGAATAGAAATCCTATAGAAACATGATTCACAAGAGTAGAAAGAAAATTAAACTGAATCGGTTTAGTTTTTACTAGAGGTGGGCATAGATTAATTTTTTTAATCTAGATTAATCTAGATTAATTTTGGAATTAATCTAGATTAAAATGGCTCATTTGAATTCATTCATAATATGTGTGTGCTCCCTAAATAATGACTCAAAGTAAGTCTTTGAGAACGTGTTTCTCAAGACAGGTGGCGCATCAGACCAGGGGCTCATCTCCTGTGCAGGTGCACACCTAATGCATCAAGTTAACTTGCGTGCAGAAAGAGGATGTCACGGAACTCATGTCCGTTAGCTTTTCAATATAAGACTGTCAAAATAAAAGTCCCGCAAAACAATCGTTATTTTGGGGATTAACTTCTCCGCGTGAGAAATTTGAGTTGTAGGCTAGCGTGTGAGAGTGTGAGCTGGTTGATATGAATGTGTCTCACGGCCAAAAGGGTGAGACTTGGCAGCTCTGTCAGTTGTCAAACAAAGCGGACGGACGTGGTCTCTATAGCAACGAGATCAGCTGAGCTATCACTGATAAAAAAAAATATTGTTTCCATAATGATTTCCATAGCCTTAAGCCATAGGCTAGCCTACATGTTGTGTAATTCAGTGATTTTCAACCTTTAATGAGTCGAGGCTATGCATTGGCTTTGGCGATTTCCCTTGCCTCTTTTTTTTCTCTCCACACAAAGCTCTCCCATTGCACACACGCATGCCCCGGCCGCTTCCGAGAGCACAGACTGTTAGAACTCCTACAGTAAACCAATTCCGCATTGCACAAGGTGCAAACAACCTTGGTCTTGTCGAGGTTTCCATTGGGAAGCTTCTTAAAAATACATTTTCCCTGAAGCAAACCCGGCGGCTTCCTAGCTGCATCCATGTCAGCACGTTACGTTTGATGTGGTAGGCTACACAGATGCGAAGTCGGACTCGTTCTGACTCGTGCACTACAGTGCAATTCGGCCAGGTATATATCCGCGCTAAAATAAGAGGAACAAGAGATTAACGGCGATATTTTTTTTATCGCCGATAAGAGTCTGGCGTTAACGCAGCACGTTAACGCCGTTATCGGCCCACCACTAGTTTTTACATACTTCCATATTGTGTTGAAAGCTGCATTGATTATTGCACTGGTCATAGAAAGTCATATTTGTGACAAGAAAAGCTTTTTCTCTAATACAATATTAGAGAAAGCAATGCATCTGTTGATTGTATTTAATGATCATCACTAAAGTAGGAAGTGATTAGCAAACTCTGAGTAGCAAACTCAGATGTGTATATAAATATATTTTTGAAAATCACACATAGGTATGTACGTAAAAAAAAATTGCATTGAGAATCGAATCGTTGACCTCGGAATCGTATCGTGAGGTGCCAAGAGATTCCCACCCCTAGTAGTCAATGGCTTTCCCGTCTTAAAAAAGAAGAAGACGGTGAGGACAATAATGCCTCGTTTCCCCTGAGTAGAGCGGGTCGGGTCAGAGTGGGACAGCTCGGTTTTAAGAATCTCGGTGGTGTTTCCACTGCCAACCTTAGATTTAGGCTGGACTGCGATAATGCGCCGCCAGAATATGGGTCAAACTATCGGGCTGTGGAACAACTGTGGTCAAGCCAGCGGTCTCTCATTTTTGCTTGGTCAAACCAGCCGCTTCTTTATTTATTCCCCCGTTTTGTGAGCATATTACGCCGGTAAATGCACTGTGACAGCCCGGTGCAAGCAGACAGAGACAGTGAGCGAACAGCGCTGGCTACCCAACTTTTGGCAAATGGAAAGCCAAAATAACCGGACCGAACCGATCTGACCCAACCCACCCTACTCGGTGGAAACGAGGCATAAGGGATGTTCATCTTTAACCGGTAACCCATAAGAAGACTTTTGACCTACTGATACTAACGGTGCAGCCAGGTGATTCTGGTGAACACTTGTTGTCCAAATCCCTTTTTCGTCAAAATCAGTGAATATTTCCTCATGATCCTCATGTGCTGGGAAGAAAATCTGGTGTTAATATACAACCCAGGCTCTGTAAACTGGTATGTTTACAAAGGGTATGTTAACAAAGTGGGCCAAACCTGCATCATATCGTCCTCCATGTTTCTGCTAGCTAGTGACAGTTGGTCGTCCTCTTCGTCGATTTTTGCACTACTTTTGTGTGTTTTTTTCCTTTTCTGGGCATTTCTGTACGTCTGTTAATTCTTTTACAGCTTTATCGCCTTACAAAAGAATAAATCCGAGTTTGTCGGACACTTTTCGTTAATTCGGTCAGGAGCCTGCTGCACTACGCTGCCATCACTTAGCATGCCACACTGGAAGTCCAGTCCCCATCACCGTGTTTCACTGGCGGGACGGTGTTCTGTCTCACAGACAAGGTTTAGTTTGAAAGAGTCTGATAGTAAACCATGCCAACATTCTATTCAAGGTCCAGTTGGTTTAATTGCACACAGATTAAAATTTGTTTAAAAAGGAAGGCTTTCTTTGACCTGAATGATCTGTTTTTTCCTATGTTTTTGAGGTGCAGAAGTGTGTTTATTTAACTAAAGTTTAGCCTATTACAGGCCTAGGCCATTTAATTCTTAGAATTGAATCATTCATAAATCAGTACAAAAATAATGTTGAGGAACCTGGAACTAAACATTAGACTACCATATGACTATCAACAAAACTGTGGCCCCTGAATTTACTGAAACAGGTTAAATCTTGAACAGTATGAAAAACAAATGAATCGGGATAAATTCATGATGATGTGATCCTGCCATAAAAAAAGGTGATGTGATATTTTTGCCATAGCACAGATCATTACCCTGTTTTATTTTACATGCATTATGACCATTAAGTGACTGTTTTGTGTTGGTATGTATTTGTTACTATTTGCCTTTCTTGTTTTCCATGTTTAAAGTAAGTTATTTGGAAATTGAAAGTAATTGTGGTTGAAATGATAAGGAAATGTGTGGTGTTGATCATATTTGATAGACAAGGGTTCGCTATTGGATGTTCGGACCTTTGCTAGAAGAAAATGTTGGTAACTGGACCCATTTAAATTTTAGTTGAAGACCCCTGCTGTATAGCATATCTCATAATACAGCTCTGGAAAAAATTAAGAGACCACTCCAAATGTTCAGTGTCTCTAGTTTTACAATGTATAGGCATATTTTTGAGTAAAATGAACATTTTGAATTTATTCTACAAACTACTGACAACATTTCTACCAAATTCCCCCCAAAAATATTGTCATTACACTGCGTTCCAAATTATAATGCAAATGAGATCCTAAATAGTCGATGCAAATCACAGTCAGTATAATTTTCAAGTCAACAACCGTTAGAGTATATTTAAAATTTTATTGCACAAACCTCCCAATAATAAAAGTATTTTTTTCAAAAATAAAAACTCCAAATGCACTGTTCCAAAGTATTATGCACAACAGAGTTTCAAAACATTTTATAGGTTGTAAACAACTAAAAATGGTCATTTGTTGAATTTGCAGGATGTGGAGGTCATATTTAGTGAAATCAAAAGCTATTTCAATCAAAAACATCTTAACAGGCCAAGTTACATGTTAACATAGGACCCTTTCTTTGATATCACCTTCACAATTCTTGCATCCATTGAACTTGTGAGTTTTTGGAGAGTTTCTGCTTGAATATCTTTGCAAGATGCCAGAATAGCCTCCCATAGCTGCTGTTTTGATGTGAACTGCCTCCCAACGTCATAGATGTTTTGCTCGAGGATGCTCCAAAGGTTCTCAATAGGGTTGAGGTCAGGGGAAGATGGGGGCCACACCATGAGTTTATCTCCTTTTTATGCCCATAGCAGCCAATGACACGGAGGTATTCTTTGCAGCATGAGATGGTGCATTGTCATGCATGAAGATGATTTTACTACGGAAGGCACTGTTCTTCTTTTTGTACCACGGAAGAAAGTGGTCAGTCAGAAACTCTACATACTTTGCCGAGGTCATTTTCACACCGTCAGGGACTCTGAAGGAGCCAACCAGCTCTCTCCCCATGATTCCGGCCCAAAACATGACTCTACCACCTCCTGTCTGACGTCGCAACCTTATTGGGACATTGTGGTCATTCACCAACCATCCACTACTCAATCCATCCGGACCATCCAAGGTTGCACGGCACTCATCAGTAAACAAGACTGTTTGAAGATGAGTCTTCATGTATTTCTGAGCCCACTGCAACTGTTTCAGCTTGTGATCACTGTTTAGGGGTGGCCGAATAATAGGTTTATGCACAACTGCAAACTTTTGGATCATACACCTTGAGGTTCGCGGGACTCCAGAGGCACCAGCAGCTTCAAATACCTGTCTGCTGCTTTGTGATGGCATTTTAGCAGCTGCTTTCCTATTCTGATGAATTTGTCTGGCAGAAACCTTCCTCATATTACCGTACTTTTCGGACTACAAGCCGCGACTTTTTCCCCGTTTTTCGACCCTGTTATTACACAGCACAGTATATGTTCTGTAGCTACTGGGGATGGGCGTTAGTAATCGAGTACTCGAGTACTCCTCGTTTCAAATGATCTCGATTGGTGGATGAGGAAAATCGTTTTTTGTTTTTTTTAGTGTTTGTAGCCTTTAGGCCGGCCGGCGGGCCGCCCCTATTTTAAAATGTTATATACGTGTACAAAACGGCACAAAACGGATATAAAGTTTAACAAAATTAAATATTTTGATCCAAGTTAAATAAACTAAGCGCTGTGTCAAACAGAAACCGCAAATAACTGCCACCTCCGTGCAGCGCAGCCAGTGTGTGGTCTCCACAGCACCGCGGAGCTGAATGCGGTGCTGGAAAACTTGGAAAGTCAAGAAGCCAGGCTGACTTCGTGCACATTCGAGCAAACGACATTTAAGAAGCCTTTATTATGGAATATAGGATTGAGATTCAAAAGCCGACCGGTGTAACGTTCCGTTAACGAGGAATTAGTCGCGGTAATTAGTCACGGACAGGAGTGAGCATTACGCGGTTGGATACTACTTCTACTGCTTTGGTGAGTTATTTAGCCTATCTATGTGTTTAAATTGTAGGACAATAATTTTATTGTATTTGCTGCCCTTCTTATTTTAAATGTCTATTTTGATTGTTAGCCAACTACAGCCCATGCTTTTTTTCTCTCTCTTTTTTCTCTCTCCACCGCAGACCTACTCGATCGGTTTAAATTGTGGCCCGCTTATTTAATTACTTTCAGTGAGGAAAATGTGTTTTAAACTTGTGGAAAATAAATCCTTAATATCATATGGCAACTGTGACTGTTTGACATAAGCATTGAGCGCTTTATTGCGGTCAACCGTTGTTCTGTAGACAGATGCGTTGCGTCCTAAAAATAGAAAAAAGTTTGACGAGGAATCGATTGATCCTCGAGGAATGCAAGCGATCACACGAGTAGTGAAAACACTCGTGCCCATCCCTAGTAGCTACTATTGCACAAAATGGTAACACTTACGTACGTTATGCAAATATGCAACTTGTTTGTTGAAATGTTAATACATGGGAGCTTCCTCAAGCAGCCATCTCTTTCCCGACAATCCCCTCTGTGCACGAACTCTTACATATGGTAATTAAACATTATAACACCTGCGGCCTATTGTCCAGTGCGGCATATAGTGCGGAAAGTACGGTACCTTTATCCGAACGAACCCGTCTGTGCTCTGAATCAGCCACAAATCTCTTCACAGTATGATGATCACACTTAAGTTTTCGTGAAATATCGAATGTTTTCATACCTTGTCCAAGGTATTGCACTATTTGACGCTTTTCGGCAGCAGAGAAATCCTTTTTATTTCCCATATTGCTTGAAACATGTGGCCTTCTTAATAATGTGGAACGTCCTTGTTAAGTAGATTTCCTTTGATTGGGCTTACTTAGCAAACTGATTATCACAGGTGTCTGAGATTGATTTCAATGATCGAAAGCGCGCTGAGACACAATACATGAGTTAAAATTAAATACAAAAAATGTAATGTTTATGACACTTAATTCCAATTTGCATAATCATTTGGAACACAGTGTAGAAGCATTTCCATTTAGTAATGAAGAGATAAAGATTGAAGAAAATTCCAGACTGGTCTCTTTTCCCATAGCTGTATAGTTATTTTCAGTACTTAAAGTGTAACACTTATGATGTCAGTACATATTACATTTCTAATGTACTCCAGTTATTTCCAGTACTTACATTTGTACATATTGTATAATTATGTTCCTACTTACTTACATATTTATTTTTTATTCTTATATCTTATTCTTATATTGTTACAGTCAATTGTGCTATTCATCTAGTGATATATAAAAAGCCTGATTTGTGTTGTTGTGTGTAGAGAGCATGCCAGGCTGCTGCATCATGACAGAGAGCGACCCTGATCTCTTGGTGGAGTATGAGGATCATCCAGGAAGCAGCCAGTCCCAGTCTGACTCTAACACAGTCTACCATGACCAGGACTCCTTTAGTGTGCTGGAGGGAGACTCCCCGCTGGAGCTGGACATGCCACCACTCTTTGTTCATGTTACTTGCTCTGTCAATGTAAAGAGCTGCCATGGCTCCATGCCTATACAGACACTGCCCACCTGCTTGGGTGAGTACAGCCTTGATTGTCACTTGCCCGAGAGAAATGACACAGAAGTTTAAGGAATAGTTAAACATTTTTCCTTTTCAGCTTAATGCCTAACTAAATACATACATGACCGTCACATGCACTTCCCTGTTTCTTTCCAGTATTTGGGTCAAGTCAAGTCCACTTTATTGTCAATTCTTAAAATATGCAGCAACGAGCAGAGTCGCTGTTATCTCTGGGTTGATAGAACGGACAGCACTTTATGATCATTAAGTCTGCCAGCGGTGAACAGTGTTTGCATACCACAACGACGTCCCAACACCAAGCATTACTGATGTACACACAGACTCCGCTGCCTTTCTTCTTTCCTCTTTTCACGAGGATTCTGTCCGAACGGTGGCACGTGAACCGCTCAAGCTGAACGGCTGAGTCTGGAATGCTGTTGGTCAGCCAAATCTCAGTACACACATAAACTCAGCCCTCCATCACGTTGCGGCACGCAGACCTCAGCAGCTTTAAAAGATCCATTTTATTTTCCAGAGACCTTACGCTTGCCAAGAGGAGAGTTGGAAGAGCGGGCCTGTATGGCATCTTAGCCAGCCTCCGTGTTTGCCTGGCTTTTGTCTTCTTTCACACCGCTTTCGCCGTCTCCTGTAGTTTGGGTCTGAGTCTATCTGTCAATAATTCATCAGTAAGGTTGCGGTCAGCCTTTCTGGTAAACCTTTCCAGTAAATACCGACGGCTATAAGTGTGTTTTTCCATAGGAAAATGCGGAGAAAAGTCAACAGAAAAGTCAGAAAAAGTAGAAAAAACGCGCTGTTGGCACCACGGGCCACTGCGTCTGTACGCGCCACCATCTTTTTCTATTTGATTCTAAAATTACAAAAAGTGTCAACATTTAGAGCGCAACATAATGTGGTATTTAAACATGTCCCAACAAGCACACAGGAGCCCTTAGTGATGTTGTGAAGTTTATATTTTGACTGGCTCCCCTTGACTACCAGTGTTTGAAATAACCCGGATGAGGGACCTTTGCCCATTTCTAAATCCAATATGCAAGCACAGTTTCTGCAACAGTTTCTTTCACCTCATGAGCCAAGGAGTGAGGCAAAAAGCCAAAATTAAAAATGTAGAACTATTCCTTTAACACATAAGTCTAGTTAAGATATGGATTCCTTTTATATTAAAGGAAATGTATATATTTTTAATATTGAAAAGGTGTTAGTACGTTATTACCGTAAAAAGCCTATATTGAAATTTTGCAGTGCTTAATTCAGTTTTGTGATTGCAGGTGAGATTATTTCCTGCCTGGAGAATGCAGAGAACTTGCAGTCAGTGGATTTGAATGAGCTCTCAGTAACATTAGATATTTTCGTCCTGACACTACCTCTGGAGATTGAAGTCATGGCTGATTTCCATCATAACAGGTAAATTGCATGACAACATATGTTTGATTAAATCTTGTCTCTAAACTCCTCACCTTGCAGTATAAAGTTAAATTAATTTATCTTTATTACTTAATTTACACAAGGCACATTGAAATGTGTCTTTTCGCAAGTTATCCACACTTCAGAGGGGGTCAGAGTGCAGGGTCAGCCATAGTTCAGCACCCCTGAAGCAGTATGGGGATAAGTGTCTTGTTGAGTTCTGATGTTCTTCTGTATTCAAACCGTTCAAAGTAGTTCAGATAAACCTTTTATACATTTTTGCATATGTTTTGCTCTTTTAAGTTACAATTACTGCATTGGTATGGAGCTCCTAACATTACACATAACTCCACAACTTTACCACCAAAATGTATTATACCGTATTTTCCGCACTATAAGCCGCACTGGACTATAAGCCGCAGGTGTTATAATGTTTAATTACCATATGTAAGAGTTTGTGCACAGAGGGGATTGTCGGGAAAGAGATGGCTGCTTGAGGAACCTCCCATTTATTAACATTTCAACAAACAAGTTGCATATTTGCATAACGTATTCAAGTGTTACAATTTAGTGCAATAGTAGCTACTAGGGATGGGCACGAGTGTTTTCGCTACTCGTGTGATCGCTTGCATTCCTCGAGGATCAATCGATTCCTCGTTAAACTTTTTTCTATTTTTAGAACGCAACGTATCTGTTTGCAGAACAACGGTTCACCGCAATAAAGCGCTCAATGCTTATTGTCAAACAGTCACAGTTGCCATATGATATTAAGGATTTTTTTCCACAAGTTTAAAACACATTTTCCTCACTGAAAGTAATTAAATAGACGGGCCACAATTTAAACCGATTGAGTAGGTCAGCGGTGGGGAGAAAAAAAGAGAAAAAAAGCATGGGCTGTAGTTGTAACAAAAAAATTGCCTAAGTCACCATTTAAAATAAGAAGGGCAGCAAATAATATAAAATGATTGTCCTACAATTTAAATACATATAAATAACTCACCAAAGCAGATAGTTGTATATCCAACCGCGTAATGCTCACTCCGTGTCCGTGAATAATTATTCCTCATTAACGGAACGTTACACCGGTCGGTTTTTGAATCTTATCCCCATATTTCCTATTGAAGGCTTCTTAACTGTTGTTGGCTCGGAGCGAATGTGCCTGAAGTAAACCTTGCTTCTTCTTTACTTTTCTTTCCAAGCGGAGAGCACCTTGCATGCTCACCTGGAGTCTACTCATTACTAACTGAGAGTAACAGGTGTCATCTCCCCTTTTTATGAACGTAACTTTATCATCTGCTTTGAAATAATTGGACAGTTATATTCCTGAAAATGTTTTGGAGAAAGGAGAGACCGTGTTCAGCTCCGCGGTGCCGTGCAGAACACAGGCAGCGCTGCGGTGGCAGTTATTTGCAGTTGCTGTTTGACACGACGCTCAGTTTATTGCACTTGCATCAAAATTAGGGCTGTCAAACGATTACAATTTCAGATTAATCACAGGATTCTGTGGATTAATCACGATTAATTTTACCATTCGAAATATGCCTGAATAATTCGAATTTTCTCTGTATATTGTTGTATGAACGGAAAGATAAATGACAGAAGGTGGATATGTACATTTAAAGTTATGTTGATGTCTGATCACACACACCTCTGAAAACTGCAGACGTTTGTGTCCTCGCGGGCTCTGAACAGAGCGGACAATGTTTCTCCTCCTGTTGCTCCCGACATCAACTGCCAGCCACGGCAGTTGATTTTATATACTATCTATGCCCCCGACACAGACGTGACAGTTTAAAACTTTAAAACACGGCACGGGCTAACGTGCTGCTATGTTTGGCTGCGCGCAGCTACTGATCCTGGGTCAGCCACAACGTTAGATGACTGTAGTACAGAGCCGGTGGGATGTACGGGGCGGATCATTCTGCGCATTCGTTAAAAAATAACGCCGTTAATTCCAGAAATTAATCACCCTGCGTTAACGCGCTAATTTTGACAGCCCTAATCAAAATATTAAATTTTTTTAAACTTTATTTTATCCGTTTTGTGCCGTTTTGTACACGTATAGGCCTATAACATTTTAAAATAGGGGCGGCCCGCCGGCCTAAAGGCTACAGACACTAAAAAAAAGAAAAAAAAAAAAAAACTATTTTCCTCATCCACCAATCGAGTTCATTTGAAACGAGGAGTACTCGATTACTAACGCCCATCCCTAGTAGCTACAGAACATATACTGTGCTGTGTAATAACAGGGTTGAAAAATGGGGAAAAAGTTGCGGCTTATAATCCGAAAATTACGGTAATTATTTGATATCAGACAGTAATCTTTATCAGCTGAGGCCCCGTGTCTCCTAAAGTGGTCACCTGCCGTATGTATAAATAAAGGTTGATGCAATCAAACGACACAAAGTACTTTTACTGGACTGTGGCTCAGGTGGTTAAGCGGGTTGGCCAACAATCCAAGGGTTGGCAGTTTGATCCCCGCCCGGCCACCTGTGTCATGGTTGTTGTGTCCTTGGGCAAGACACTTCACCAACCTTGCCTTGTGTGAATGTGTATGTTTGAGGTGTTGGTCGGAGGGTCCGTTGGCGCTGAATGGCAGCCACGCTTCCGTCAGTCTGCCCCAGGGCAGCTGTGGCTACTCTCGTAGTTTACCACCACCGGTATGACTGTGTGTGAACGAATTGAACCAGGAACCCTGTAAAGCGTCTTTGAGTGCCTAGGCAATAAAGCGCTATATAAAACCTATCAATTATTATTATTATTATTATTATTACCTTGAGTTGAGCTTGGGGTCAGTATGTCCTCTCTGTGTGCAGGTACACCTCAGAGAGCAGTGTGTCCCTGAATCGTTCACCTGGACAGCCCTCCTCCTATCGCTCTGATGAGGGGCTGATGGCAGGGCTGGACAGTCTGAGGGGGGCTGCTGTTGATGGGTGAGTCTTTCCTTAAACATATGCTTGTTCTACATATACACTGTGTGCACAATTTTTATTTAATTTATTTTATTATTAATTTTATTATTGAAAAACTACAGTGCTCTCGGTCAATCCAAAATGTTACTGAACCTAAACCTGAATGTTTAAGAAAGTAAAAGTGACAAACATTTTCCCATCTCACTTGTTTATTTTCATCTGTTAAAGTGAGAATAATAAAACAACTCAAAATATACAAATAAAAACTAGAGGTGGGCATAGATTAATTTTTTTAATCTAGATTAATCTAGATTAATTTTGGAATTAATCTAGATTAATCTAGATTAAAATGGCTCATTTGAATTCATTCATAATATGTGTGTGCTCCCTAAATAATGACTCAAAGTAAGTCTTTGAGAACGTGTTTCTCAAGCCAGGTGGCCATCAGATCAGGGGCTCATCTCCTGTGCAGGTGCACACCTAATGCATCAAGTTAACGCGCGTGCAGAAAGAGGATGTCACGGAACTCATGTCTGTTAGCTTTTCAATATAAGACTGTCAAAATAAAAGTCCCGCAAAACAATCGTTATTTTGGGGATTAACTTCTCCGCGTGAGAAATTTGAGTTGTAGGCTAGCGTGTGAGAGTGTGAGCTGGTTGATATGAGTGTGTCTCACGGCCAAAAGGGTGAGACTTGGCAGCTCTGTCAGTTGTCAAACAAAGCGGACGGACGTGGTCTCTATAGCAACGAGATCAGCTGAGCTATCACTGATAAAAAAAAATATTGTTTCCATAATGATTTCCATAGCCTTAAGCCATAGGCTAGCCTACATGTTGTGTAATTCAGTGATTTTCAACCTTTAATGAGTCGAGGCTATGCATTGGCTTTGGCGATTTCCCTTGCCTCTTTTTTTTCTCTCCACACAAAGCTCTCCCATTGCACACACGCATGCCCCGGCCGCTTCCGAGAGCACAGACTGTTAGAACTCCTACAGTAAACCAATTCCGCATTGCACAAGGTGCAAACAACCTTGGTCTTGTCGAGGTTTCCATTGGGAAGCTTCTTAAAAATACATTTTCCCTGAAGCAAACCCGGCGGCTTCCTAGCTGCATCCATGTGAGCACGTTACGTTTGATGTGGTACACAGGTGCGAAGTCGGACTCGTTCTGACTCGTGCACTACAGTGCAATTCGGCCAGGTATACATCCGCGCTAAAATAAGAGGAATAAGAGATTAACGGCGATATTTTTTTTATCGCCGATAAGAGTCTGGCGTTAACGCAGCACGTTAACGCCGTTATCGGCCCACCACTAAAATAAACATTTCTGACATGTAAAAAAAAAAAAAAAAAATCAGTGACCAATATAGCCACCCTTCTTTTCAATAACTGTCACAAGCCTTCCATTTATGGAGTTTGTCAGTTTCTTGTTTCTGTTGACGATCAACCTTCCAGACACTGTTGCGAGAGGTGTACTGATTTCCTTCACTGTAAATCTCCCGTTTAAGCAGGGCCCACAGGTTCTCAATAGAGTTTAGGTCAGGTGAGGAATGGGGCCATGGCATTATTTTTTCATCCTTAAAGGCCTACTTCACCGGTTTGAATATGAAGGTGTATTGAATTCTGAGATTCTATGTAGTATAAATGTGCAAAAAAAAAAAAAAATCGGTTCATCCTAGCCTAAAGAGAAATGTAGGGTTAAAAAAAAACTTACTTTGTAAATATTACTGTGATGTCTTTTACTGTGACATCACAGTAATATTTACAAAGTACGTTTTTTTTTAACCCTATATTTCTCTTTCTGTGATGTCACGAGAAAGAGAAATATAGGGTTAAAAAAAACACTCTTTCTGCCTTTTCTCAGGCTAGGATGAACCGATTTCAATTTTTTTCGGACATTTATACTACATAGGATCTCAGAATTCAATACACCTTCATATTCAAACCGGTGAAGTAGGCCTTTAAGGATGGCTAGCCATGCAGTTGAGTACTTCGATCCATGCGATGTAGCATTGTCCTGCATAAAAATCATGGTCTTCTTGAAAGATGCAGACTTTTTCCTGTACCACTGCTTGAAGAAAGTGTCTTCTAAAAACTGGCTTGGGAGTTGATTTTGAGGCCATCTTCAACCCGAAAAGGTCCAACTAGCTCATCTTTAATAATCTGTCTTCAGATATTTCTTGGCCCAGTCTTTTCGTTTCAACTTGTGTGTTTTGTTCAGTGGTGGTCGGGTTTCAGCCTTCCTTACCTTGGCCATGTCTCTAAGCACTGAAAACCTTGTTCTTCTGAGCACTCCAGGTAGGTTGCAGTTCTGGAATATGGCAGCACTGGAGGATAATGGGTTCCTGGTAGATCATGTTTGATTCTTCTCAAATCTTTGGCAGTTAATTTGCGTCTTTTTTTCTCAATAAGTTTCTAGCGACCCTGTTGACTATTTGCAACAAAACGTTTGATGGTTCTGTGGTCACGCCCCAATATCTTTCAAGAGTGCTGCATTCCTCTAAAATACTTTTTACAATTTTTGACTTTTCATAGTCCGTTAAATCAGTTTTTTGGCCCATTTTGCCTGAGGAAGAGAAGCTGCCTAATAATTATGCACACCTTGATATAGAGTGTTGATCTCCTTAGGCCACACCCTCACAAATTTTGCAAATACACATCACGTGGTATACTTAAATCCAATAAGCACTCAAGTTTATACAGCTTGAAGTTGGAAAATATGCATAAAAATTATGATATGGCCCCGAACGGAGCCTTCAAGGCAGCGCTGCCTGGAAGGCACTCCCCGCCCCCAACAGTTAGGGTAAGGGTAAGGGTTAGGGCCTTCCAACTGTTGCCCTCTGGAAAGCACTACAGAGCAATCAGAGCAAAAACAAACAGGCTAAGAAAAACTGTTTCTACCCTTTTTTTTTTTTTACCTATTATTAATTTGTTTTATTTATTTATTTATTTTAAATCACTTTTTTTGGGAGCCTCTACCCAAATTTGGTTGGACTTTGTGCAATGACAATAAAAAGCACAGAAGGGTTTTTAGTGTTTATGTGTGATGGCTTCTTATTTATTTTTGTGACAGTAGTATCCGCTCCACATGCTGCTGCTTTAATGCCTCTTTGGCACAAACTGTGTCACCAAACTACATCTTTCTTTTATCCACCTCCCCAACAGGAACTTGGATTTCACACTGTGAAATCTATTTTCCTTATTTTCTTTCTGACGGCGTTTGCCACTATTGCCTTCATATAGTCAGTATGAAGTAGTCTGGCTAACCGGATATAGACAAGTAGACTAGACAACTAGTATTGCACGCCGCTCATGGCAGATACTGTGGTAAAACTCCTCCCCTTCCTCTTCCCCAGTGTAGCCTACCCTTTATGCTCCGCTCAGAACGGGAGACAACAGAAAGTGCGCGCGTGTTTGATACGGTTTGATAGTATCCAGCTCATTATGTTGCACAGTGCACACGCACACACGGCCCTCGTCATTAAGTGGTTGGTCAGTATAGTAGTTATAATGGGGTCAAGGTCGGCACCAAATTGCAGTAATTTCAAAGGACACATTGCAGCTTCTGGGGCTTAGTACTGCCCAAGACGATTTTGATTGCTTTAACCCATTGATGACTATGGCAATCTAAGAATGTCCTTGATGCCTGAGGGTTTTCTAAAAAAATTGTATGAATTGTCAACGTCTACCAAAACCTCAATATCTAAGCCTGTGTAGCACATAGACACATGAAATAAAATAAATTTAAAAGGTAAGGTTCACAGGTTTTATTTAAAACCCTTAGCGCTTACAAACCAACAATTTTTTTTAAAAATCGTCAAAATTAGATGGGGAAGAAAAAAAAGAATAAAATAATATAGAATATAAAAAAATATTGTGCTAAATGAGGTTATAATCCTGCTTCCTTTAAGCATGGATAGTAGTGACTGAGTGTGCAGTGGAGCTAGAGAGATAGAGGAAGGAAGAGATAGCTTTATTTTATATTTAGTTCAGTTATCACTGGCACCATAAATCCGACTTCCTAGTACAACTGGAACGCAGACTGACTCCCTCTGTCGGGAGCCGATCAGCTGGTCCAAACAGCTGTATACCACGGAGATGAAATCAAAACTGAAACTTAACTTAACTATCGCCTGGCTGGGCTGAATTTGAGTTGGAGCAGCAAAATATAGCCTAAATTCTTAAATATTGTTAGCAAATAGATGCAATGTGTTGTGTGATTTTCGTCAGTAGCCTATAGGCCAGGACACACCAGTCCGACACGTTCCGACTACCCAAAAACTGGAGTCGCCGTTTCAGGAAGCTCCAGTCTTTCCGTCGCGGCCATTTAACACACCGAGACGACTGCTTATTTTCTGTACGTTTTTCTCCACAACAGCAGGCGGCGCTAATCTGTATTGTGGCCCGAAAAAATACGAAAGCCAGAAATGATGGGACAGCTCTCTAGAGCAGGGGTGGCCAACCAGTCAGAGACAAAGAGCCACATTTTTTACTGTGTTACTGCAAAGAGCCACATCGTACACACGGGTACACACAGTGGCGATTCCAGGAAATTTTGACTGGGGGTGGCCAAGGTGGGCCACAGAGTTAGAGTGGGGTGGCCATCGCACCCCTGAATGAATAGCATGTGATATGCTGTACAACCAATTCAAAGATGATTTATAATCCCAAATGCCCAAATCATTGTAATGTTTGTCAGAAAACTAAACACCTGAAGGGGTGTCTGGGGGCATCCCCCCCAGAAGATTTTTTTGTGTTTTTAACATGTAATCTAAGCATTCTGGTGCATTCTGGCGAAGATAATAAAGGAAAAAGTCAATATTTATTTCAGCTCAGATGAATAGTAAAATTAGCAAGACAACATAACTTGCTAGCAGCCAGATGCCTAACAACTGCACAGAGGGACGGATGACCACTAGCTTTTGACCAAATATCTTGCTAAAAAAATAAACCTTTATTTATGAAAGTCTGCCCTTGCTAAGAACATGTTACACTCGCTAACTACAAACTTTAATTTTTTTATTCAGATTTCAAAAATCTGCTGGGACACGTGCCTATACACATGCATGGGTGGCACGCATGTCACAAGCACACTTATGCTGTTTTCAAGACCTTTGCTGACCAGAGACCAGTTCTAGTGGCCACAGTCCTACCATTAATTTAGTAATTGAAAATTGCAAACTGATCTCATATCAGTGGATTGGAGTGTTGAACTTGGCAACTACCTATCAAAAAAAGTTAAGAAAGAAAAAAAAAACATATCATCTCTGAACTAGGATACATATCAGGAAAAAAATGTAATTAAAAAAATAAAATGAAAATAAAAAATAACATTTGAACTGGGGGGGGGAGGGGCACTGGGGTGGCCAGTAAGATTTCAAGGGGGGGGGGGGGCGTTTTTATTTTCGCGGGGAGCTTGCACATGCATGCACAAGCATTATTTATTAAAAAAAAAAAAAAAAAACAGGGGGCCCCACACTAGGACTTGAAATGCCTGTGTAGGTGCTGTTTTCCTGGACCTTAAGAGGGCTTTTAATACCGTCAACCATAGTGTTCTTATCTCAAAATTAACTTGTTACAATTTTTCCCAGGAAGCATTACTGTGGTTTGAATCCTACTTATCAATTAGAAAACAATGCGTGTCCATCTCTGGCAACAAATCTTCTTACCTTGAGTGTCCAACAGGGGTCCCACAAGGGAGTATTTTGGGGCCTATTTTATTCACTATGTATATAAATGACCTACCGGAAGTGTGTAGAAATGTAAACATTCAAATGTATGCTGACGATGCAATTGTTTTTACACAGGGCAGGAATACTCATGAAGTTTCACAAATTTTAACAACAGCCATGACCCAAGTGCAAAGCTGGGTCAAAGATTCATGTCTCCAACTAAATGCAAAGAAAACAGTCTGCATGATGTTCACTAAACAGCCAACCAGTCTTCAACAGTCTGGCGTTTACCTGGACGGTGTAGAACTTAGTTTAGTTAATGAGTTTAGATATTTGGGCCTAACTTTGGACCCAACATTAACATTTAAAAAACATATCAAACAATTAACAAAGACTGTAAATTTTAGTATATACAATTTCAGACAAGTAAGATCCTTCATGACTACTAATGCTGCTCGAATGTTTTTACACTCGATGATTTTTTCACATATTGAATACTGTATAACCACATGGTCACTTGCTGCTGTCACAACACTAAAACCAATACAATCCCTTTTTAAAAAGGCCATAAAAATCTTTGACAAAAAGCCATTTTCGTTTCACCATTGCATTGTTTTAGATAAACATCATTTATTAAATTTTCATAACTTTGTTTATTTTAAAAATGCATGTTTTATATATAAAATTTTGCACAGACTTGCTCCTCCACCTTTGAAAGATTTTATTAAGCTGAAGTCTGCGAGTGGGACTGGCACCAGGGCCATAGCCCGAGGAGACTGTGACGTCCCATACAGACGTACTACATTCGGACAAACTGTTCTGTCAGTCAAAGGAACTAAATATTGGAATACTCTCCCACTCACAATAAGAGACTCACAAAATTATTCAACCTTCAAAACACACCTCAAACAGTGGATAAAAGAAAACCAAGTCTGTGACCACCTTTAAACTCTTTTATTTTCTTGTGATATATGTATTCTATATATATACTTTGTATATGTATTCTTTTTTTTAACCTATATTTCTTTGCATGCCAGGGACAACATATCTAGCATTTTTGCTAAAATCTGGCATTTTTACAGCTGTAAATGTTACAGCTGTTCATGAATATGCACTGTCCCTAATAATAAATTAAAATTAAAACTGCAAGCAGTGATGACCGGGCCCTCGCCCATCCATGCTGCTCGCCGTCCTGGCCGTCCTCGGCGCTCCGGGCGACCGCACAAGAGAACACAAGAGAACGTGCCTCTTCGGAGCGCGCGGCACAGCAATACCTGTCGCCGGAAGCGCGGAAGTTGCCGCGACGTGCTTGATATGGATGCAAGGACGACCTCAGGCCTGGACTCTTACCAGGAAGGTGAAGTTTGGAGCACATTGACCATTGCAGAGCGAAATTACAGCGAAGCGCGACGTGTGCTTGTGTACGGTCGTTACCGTGCGAAAGGCCGTGATTTGCAGTAAATAAACGTCCACATGTGTCTCCAAGTGTCTCTGTAGGCTATTTCAAAGGAAATTAAGCAAGTACACTAATTATAACATTAATCAATTATAGGTTTGCATCACAGAAGGCATATTGGCCTATAATAATGAAAAAACACCACCTATGTGTACAGTTGTGAAATGTTTTGAATGAAATGCAAACCTCAGTTAATCATTTGCTCTTGTTTCTCTGTCCTGAGATTCACACAGACTGAGCAGTCTTGTTTAAATGTTACAAATTGAGCTAATTAACGGAACTCCAATTTTTTTTGAAGTTGCTGCAGAAGTTATCTCAGCTAATTGTATAATCAAACATCTAATTTTATATTAAGGTGATTGTATGCAGAATGCTCATGCCAGAAACAGTGTTTTTGTACGGATTAATAAATAAATATTAGCAGGTTCTCAATAGTATTTCAATTTGGGGGAGGGGGGGGGGGGCGAAAAAATGTCTGTCCCCTGGGGGGGCATGACAGAAAATAATTGAGAACCACTGGGCTAAGCGAAGTCTTCAGTCCCTTTATTTGTAATGCAATACTGCCATTTAGTGGGAGTAGGATGTGTAGATAAATGTATCCAGCAGATGGCAGTCTCTTCCTACTTAATGTAGGAAGAGAGTGCCATCTGTATAAATAAGCTCCCATTCACAGCATGCAGTACCAATGGGTTGGCCACTAGTCCATGCTGGCTGCTCGGAGAAGGCAGCATCCTGGGGGCCTGGTTTTATGGGCGAATATTGCTAAAAAGAACACTTCCTGTTGATTTTGGGGCGGGGCGTCAAGAGGCTTTTTTGTTCGTACTGGGATTGTACATCGCTGTATGAAATTGTGTGGTTCTAAGTACAACACAGCCTTAGTTATGATCAATCAAAGGGTTCATGACGTGCGTTTGTGATGGTTTTTGGCCAATCAGGCGCCGGTGCTGCAAGACGGTGGTTCCGATTAAAACAAGCTTTCGGGTATATCATCTTCCATGTCGGAGGACGTACCCTATCATATTTTCTTTTGCACAAAAAGTTGTTATGTGTGCACTTTACTCTGCAATCCTGCAGAGTAATGTGGAGTTCTGACTTTTGCCGCCATGTTGGCAAATATCGGCTCCCACCTCGTCATAGTTATTCAGAATCAAACAAAAAAATTATTGGTGTATATTCCATGTCTTGTGAGTGTCCCTAGAGTTTTCGTTTTGCTAAATATGTTCCTGCTAGGAGTTAAAAAATTTTGAACTTTTTGAGGATTTTCGAGTCAGAAATTCACATATTTCCCTTTAAAAAAAATCCTGTTGATTGTGGGGCGGGGCGTCAAGAGGCTTTTTTGTGGGGCCTGCAAAGATACATTTGGGTTATTAATTTGGTGCAGCTAGGTATAACACAGCCTGAGTTATGATGAATTAAAGTTTCGTGAGGTGCGTATTTACGCGAACTTTGACCCCAAAAAGATCCCTGGTTCTCGGACAACTTCCTGACCTTTCCGCAATTCCTTATCGGGCAAGGGTCTTTTGTATTTGAGAAGTGGTTTGACGTCCCTGGCGTCAAAACTCTAGGAGCCTTTCGTCGAAATGCGAAAAGATGGTTATGGCGGTTTTAGGCACTACATCCAACATGGCCGACTTCCGGTTGATTTTGGCTAATGACATACAATTGCATTTATGTGCGCCTTGGGCCATTACATGTTGTCCTGTAATTTCAGGCTTCTAGCCCAATTTTTGAGCATGCATTTCCTGAAAAACAGTTTTTGGCCATAGGGGGCGCTATTTTTGAGATCAAATCCTGAACCACTGATACATTGCAATTTTTTGCAGGTCTGATGGGTACGCCACATATTTTCAACTTATGCATGACGGGAAGTGGGTGAAAAGTCCCATTTTAGATTCCAAAGAATAATAATAATTAAAACTGCAAGCAGTGATGACCGGGCCCTCGCCCATCCATGCTGCTCGCCGTCCTGGCCGTCCTCGGCGCTCCGGGTGACCGCACAAGAGAACGTGCCTCTTCGGAGCGCGCGGCACAGCAATACCTGTCGCCGGAAGCGCGGAAGTTGCCGCGACGTGCTTGATATGGATGCAAGGACGACCTCAGGCCTGGACTCTTACCAGGAAGGTGAAGTTTGGAGCACATGGACCATTGCAGAGCGAAATTACAGCGAAGCGCGACGTGTGCTTGTGTACGGTCGTTACCGTGCGAAAGGCCGTGATTTGCAGTAAATAAACGTCCACATGTGTCTCCAAGTGTCTCTGTAGGCTATTTCAAAGGAAATTAAGCAAGTACACTAATTATAACATTAATCAATTATAGGTTTGCATCACAGAAGGCATATTGGCCTATAATAATGAAAAAACACCACCTATGTGTACAGTTGTGAAATGTTTTGAATGAAATGCAAACCTCAGTGAATCATTTGCTCTTGTTTCTCTGTCCTGAGATTCACACAGACTGAGTTGTCTTGTTTAAATGTTACAAATTGAGCTAATTAACTGAACTCCAATTTTTTTTGAAGTTGCTGCAGAAGTTATCTCAGCTAATTGTATAATCAAACATCTAATTTTATATTAAGGTGATTGTATGCAGAATGCTCATGCCAGAAACAGTGTTTTTGTACGGATTAATAAATAAATATTAGCAGGTTCTCAATAGTATTTCAATTTGGGGGAGGGGGGGGGGGGGCGAAAAAATGTCTGTCCCCTGGGGGGGCATGACAGAAAATAATTGAGAACCACTGGGCTAAGCGAAGTCTTCAGTCCCTTTATTTGTAATGCAATACTGCCATTTAGTGGGAGTAGGATGTGTAGATAAATGTATCCAGCAGATGGCAGTCTCTTCCTACTTAATGTAGGAAGAGAGTGCCATCTGTATTGTAGTGAGCCAGAAATTCACATATTTCACTTTAAAAAAATTCCTGTTGATTTTGGGGCGGGGCTTCAAGAGGCTTTTTTGTGGAGCCTGCAAAGATACATTTGGGTTATTAATTTGGTGCAGCTAGGTATAACACAGCCTGAGTTATGATGAATTAAAGTTTCGTGAGGTGCGTATTTACGCGAACTTTGACCCCAAAAAGATCCCTGGTTCTCGGACAACTTCCTGACCTTTTCGCAATTTGACTTCGGGCAAGGGTCTTTTGTATTTGAGAAGTGGTTTGACGTCGCTGGCGTCAAAACTCTAGGACCAGTACGTCGAAATGTGAAAAGATGTAAAGTGGCGGTTTTAGGCACTACATCCAACATGGCCGACTTCCTGTTGATTTTGGCCCAGGACATAAAATTGCATTTATGTGCGCCTTGGGCCATTACATGTTGACCTGTAATTTCAGGCTTCTAGCCCAATTTTTGAGCATGCATTTCCTGAAAAACAGTTTTTGGCCATAGGGGGCGCAATTTTTGAGATCAAATCCTGAACCACTGATACATTGAAATTTTTTGCAGGTCTGATGGGTACGCCACATATTTTCAACTTATGCATGACGGGAAAGGGGTCAAAAGTGACATTTAAGAGTCGGAATAATAAATTAAAACTGCAAGCAGTGATGACCGGGCCCTCGCCCACACATGCTGCAAGCCGGAAGCGCGGAATTGTCGGCGACGCGCTCGCCTTCTGCACATACCCAGCAAGTTTGATGATGATAGGACCTACGGTTAAGGATTTATGGCCAATTTGTGGATAGGCAGCGCCCCCTATGGGTTGGTTGCGATAAGCTTCGAGGGACATGCTACCACATGACTTCTGCACATACCCAGCAAGTTTGATGAAGATAGGACCTACGGTTAAGGAGTTATGGCCAATTTGTGGATAGGCGGCGCCCCCTATGGGTTCGTCACGATAAGCTTCGAGGGACATGCTACCACATGACTTCTGCACATACCCAGCAAGTTTGATGATGATAGGACCTACGGTTAAGGAGTTATGGCCAATTTGTGGATAGGCGGCGCCCCCTATGGGTTCGTCGCGATAAGCTTCGAGGGACATGCTATCACATGACTTCTGCACATACCCAGCAAGTTTGATGATGATAGGACCTACGGTTAAGGAGTTATGGCCAATTTGTGGATAACCCCGCCCCTGTGGCGCCCCCTATGGGTTAATCGCGATAAGCTTCGAGATACCTGCTACCACATGACTTCTGCACATACCCAGCAAGTTTGATGATGATAGGACCTACGGTTGAGGAGTTATGGCCAATTTGTGGATAGGCGGCGCCCCCTATGGGTTAGTCGCAATAAGCTTCGAGGGACATGCTACCACATGACTTCTGCACATACCCAGCAAGTTTGATGATGATAGGACCTACGGTTAAGGAGTTATGGCCAATTTGTGGATAGGCGGCGCCCCCTATGGGTTCGTCGCGATAAGCTTCGAGGGACATGCTACCACATGACTTCTGCACATACCCAACAAGTTTGATGATGATAGGACCTACGGTTAAGGAGTTATGGCCAATTTGTGGATAGCCCCGCCCCTGTGGCGCCCCCTATGGGTTAATCGCGATAAGCTTCGAGATACATGCTACCACATGACTTCTGCACATACCCAGCAAGTTTGATGATGATTGGACCTATGGTTAAGGAGTTATGGCCAACGTGTTATTAAGCCCCGCCCCTGTGGCGCCCCCTATGGGTTCATCGCGATAAGCTTAGAGGGACATGCTACCACATGACTTCTGCACATACCCAGCAAGTTTGATGATGATAGGACCTACAGTTAAGGAGTTATGGCCAATTTGTGGATAGGCGGCGCCCCCTATGGGTTGGTCGCGATAAGCTTCGAGGGACATGCTACCACATGACTTCTGCACATACCCAGCAAGTTTGATGATGATAGGACCTACGGTTAAGGAGTTATGGCCAATTTCTGGATAGGCGGCGCCCCCTATGGGTTGGTCGCAATAAGCTTTGAGGGACATGCTACCACATGACTTCTGCACATACCCAGCAAGTTTGATGATGATAGGACCTACGGTTAAGGAGTTATGGCCAATTTGTGGATAGCCCCGCCCCTGTGGCGCCCCCTATGGGTTAATCGCGATAAGCTTCGAGATACATGCTACCACATGACTTCTGCACATACCCAGCAAGTTTGATGATGATTGGACCTATGGTTAAGGAGTTATGGCCAACGTGTTATTAAGCCCCGCCCCTGTGGCGCCCCCTATGGGTTCATCGCGATAAGCTTAGAAGGACATGCTACCACATGACTTCTGCGCATACCCAGCAAGTTTGATGATGATAGGACCTATGGTTAAGGAGTTATGGCCAACGTGTTATTAAGCCCCGCCCCTATTCACATATTTCACATTTAAAGACTTCCTGTTGATTTTGGGGCGGGGCTTCAAGAGGCTTTTTTGTGGGGCCTGCAAAGATACATTTGGGTTATTAATTTGGTGCAGCTAGGTATAACACAGCCTGAGCTATGATGAATTGAAGTTTCATGAGGTGCGTATTTACGCGACACTTTGACCCCAAAAAGATCCCTGGTTCCGGGCTAACTTCCTGATCTTTTCGCAATTCCTTATCGGGCAAGGGTCTTTTGTATTTGAGAAGTGGTTTGACGTCGCTGGCATAAAAACTCTAGGACTAGTTCGTCGAAATGCGAAAAGATGTAAAGTGGCGGTTTTAGGCACTAAATCCAACATGGCCGACTTCCTGTTGATTTTGGCTAATGACATATAAATTGCATTTATGTGCGCCTTGGGCCATTACATGTTGTCCTGTAATTTCAGGCATCTAGCCCAATTTTTGAGCATGCATTTGCTGAAAAACTGTTTTTGGCCATAGGGGGCGCAATTTTAGAGATCAAATCCTGAACCACTGATACATTAAAATTTTTTGCAGGTCTGATGGGTACGCAAAGATTTTCAACTTTTGCATGACGGGAAGGGGGTCAAAAGTGCCAAAAAAGAGTCGGAAAAAGAATAATAATTAAAACTGCAAGCAGTGATGACCGGGCCCTCGCCCACACATGCTGCAAGCCGGAAGCGCGGAATTGTCGGCGACGCGCTCGCCTTCTGCTCATACCCAGCAAGTTTGATGATGATAGGACCTACGGTTAAGGAGTTATGGCCAATTTGTGGATAGGCAGCGCCCCCTATGGGTTGGTCGCGATAAGCTTCGAGGGACATGCTACCACATGACTTCTGCACATACCCAGCAAGTTTGATGATGATAGGACCTACGGTTAAGGAGTTATGGCCAATTTGTGGATAGGCGGCGCCCCCTATGGGTTCGTCACGATAAGCTTCGAGGGACATGCTACCACATGACTTCTGCACATACCCAGCAAGTTTGATGATGATAGGACCTACGGTTAAGGAGTTATGGCCAATTTGTGGATAGCCCCGCCCCTGTGGCGCCCCCTATGGGTTAATCGCGATAAGCTTCGAGATACATGCTACCACATGACTTCTGCACATACCCAGCAAGTTTGATGATGATAGGACCTACGGTTAAGGAGTTATGGCCAATTTGTGGATAGGCGGCGCCCCCTATGGGTTGGTCGCGATAAGCTTCGAGGGACATGCTACCACATGACTTCTGCACATACCCAGCAAGTTTGATGATGATAGGACCTACGGTTAAGGAGTTATGGCCAATTTGTGGATAGGCGGCGCCCCCTATGGGTTCGTCGCGATAAGGTTCGAGGGACATGCTACCACATGACTTCTGCA
The DNA here is from genome assembly GCF_949987685.1 of Ammodytes marinus. NCBI lineage: Eukaryota > Metazoa > Chordata > Actinopteri > Uranoscopiformes > Ammodytidae > Ammodytes > Ammodytes marinus. The sequence goes on from NC_137212.1 coordinate 32,625,048, forward strand.
CATACTCAGCAAGTTTGATGATGATAGGACCTACGGTTAAGGAGTTATGGCCAATTTGTGGATAGCCCCGCCCCTGTGGCGCCCCCTATGGGTTAATCGCGATAAGCTTCGAGATGCATGCTACCACATGACTTCTGCACATACCCAGCAAGTTTGATGATGATTGGACCTATGGTTAAGGAGTTATGGCCAACGTGTTATTAAGCCCCGCCCCTGTGGCGCCCCCTATGGGTTCATCGCGATAAGCTTAGAGGGACATGCTACCACATGACTTCTGCGCATACCCAGCAAGTTTGATGATGATAGGACCTATGGTTAAGGAGTTATGGCCAATTTGTGGATAGGCCCCGCCCCTGTGGCGCCCCCTATGGGTTAATCGCGATAAGCTTCAAAGGGACATGCTACCACATGACTACTGCACATACCCAGCAAGTTTGATGATGATAGGACCTACGGTTAAGGAGTTATGGCCAACGTGTTATTAAGCCCCGCCCCTGTGGCGCCCCTATGGGATTCATCGCGATAAGCTTCTAAGGGACATGCTACCACATGACTTCTGCACATACCCAGCAAGTTTGATGATGATAGGACCTATGGTTAAGGAGTTATGGCCAACGTGTTATTAAGCCCCGCCCCTATTCACATATTTCACATTTAAAGACTTCCTGTTGATTTTGGGGCGGGGCTTCAAGAGGCTTTTTTGTGGGGCCTGCAAAGATACATTTGGAGTTGTAATTTGGTGCAGCTAGGTATAACACAGCCTGAGCTATGATGAATTAAAGTTTCATGAGGAGCGTATTTACGCGACACTTTGACCCCAAAAAGATCCCTGGTTCTCGGACAACTTCCTGACCTTTTCGCAATTCCTTATCGGGCAAGGGTCTTTTGTATTTGAGAAGTGGTTTGACGTCCCTGGCGTCAAAACTCTAGGAGCCTTTCGTCGAAATGCGAAAAGATGTAAAGTGGCGGTTTTAGCCACTGAATCCAACATGGCCGACTTCCGGTTAATTTTGGCCCAGGACATAAAATTGCATTTATGTGGGCCTTGGGCCATTACATGTTGTCCTGTAATTTCAGGCTTCTAGCCCAATTTTTGAGCATGCATTTCCTGAAAAACAGTTTTTGGCCATAGGGGGCGCAATTTTAATGCACAAATCCTGAACCACTGATACATCGAAATTTTTTGCAGGTCTGATGGGTACGCCACATATTTTCAAGTTATGCATGACGGGAAGGGGGTGAAAAGTGACAAAGTTGCGGCGGAATAAAAAGAATAATAAGAATTAAAACTGCAAGCAGTGATGACCGGGCCCTCGCCCACACATGCTGCAAGCCGGAAGCGCGGAATTGTCGGCGACGCGCTCGCCTTCTGCACATACCCAGCAAGTTTGATGATGATAGGACCTACGGTTAAGGAGTTATGGCCAATTTGTGGATAGGCAGCGCCCCCTATGGGTTGGTCGCGATAAGCTTCGAGGGACATGCTACCACATGACTTCTGCACATACCCAGCAAGTTTGATGATGATAGGACCTACGGTTAAGGAGTTATGGCCAATTTGTGGATAGGCGGCGCCCCCTATGGGTTCGTCACGATAAGCTTCGAGGGACATGCTACCACATGACTTCTGCACATACCCAGCAAGTTTGATGATGATAGGACCTACGGTTAAGGAGTTATGGCCAATTTGTGGATAGCCCCGCCCCTGTGGCGCCCCCTATGGGTTAATCGCGATAAGCTTCGAGATACATGCTACCACATGACTTCTGCACATACCCAGCAAGTTTGATGATGATAGGACCTACGGTTAAGGAGTTATGGCCAATTTGTGGATAGGCGGCGCCCCCTATGGGTTGGTCGCGATAAGCTTCGAGGGACATGCTACCACATGACTTCTGCACATACCCAGCAAGTTTGATGATGATAGGACCTACGGTTAAGGAGTTATGGCCAATTTGTGGATAGGCGGCGCCCCCTATGGGTTCGTCACGATAAGCTTCGAGGGACATGCTACCACATGACTTCTGCACATACCCAGCAAGTTTGATGATGATAGGACCTACGGTTAAGGAGTTATGGCCAATTTGTGGATAGCCCCGCCCCTGTGGCGCCCCCTATGGGTTAATCGCGATAAGCTTCGAGATACATGCTACCACATGACTTCTGCACATACCCAGCAAGTTTGATGATGATTGGACCTATGGTTAAGGAGTTATGGCCAACGTGTTATTAAGCCCCGCCCCTGTGGCGCCCCCTATGGGTTCATCGCGATAAGCTTAGAGGGACATGCTACCACATGACTTCTGCGCATACCCAGCAAGTTTGATGATGATAGGACCTATGGTTAAGGAGTTATGGCCAACGTGTTATTAAGCCCCGCCCCTATTCACATATTTCACATTTAAAGACTTCCTGTTGATTTTGGGGCGGGGCTTCAAGAGGCTTTTTTGTGGGGCCTGCAAAGATACATTTGGGTTATTAATTTGGTGCAGCTAGGTATAACACAGCCTGAGCTATGATGAATTGAAGTTTCATGAGGTGCGTATTTACGCGACACTTTGACCCCAAAAAGATCCCTGGTTCCGGGCTAACTTCCTGATCTTTTCGCAATTCCTTATCGGGCAAGGGTCTTTTGTATTTGAGAAGTGGTTTGACGTCGCTGGCATAAAAACTCTAGGACTAGTTCGTCGAAATGCGAAAAGATGTAAAGTGGCGGTTTTAGGCACTAAATCCAACATGGCCGACTTCCTGTTGATTTTGGCTAATGACATATAAATTGCATTTATGTGCGCCTTGGGCCATTACATGTTGTCCGGCAATTTCAGGCTTCTAGCCCAATTTTTGAGCATGCATTTCCTGAAAAACACTTTTTGGCCATAGGGGGCGCAATTTTTATGCACAAATCCTGAACCACTGATACATTGCAATTTTTTGCAGGTCTGACCTGCCCGCAGAGTTTTACAACTATTGTACCAGGGCAAGTAGGGGAAAAGTCCGATTTTAGATTCCAAAGAATAATAATAATAATAATTAAAACTGCAAGCAGTGATGACCGGGCCCTCGCACCTCCGTGCTGCTCGCCGTCCCGGCCGTCCTCGGCGCTCCGGGCGACCGCGTGAGAGAACGCGCCACGGTCTCCTCTTCTTCGGAGTGCGCGGCACAGTAATACCTGTCACCGGAAGCGTGGAAGTTGCCGCTACGCACTCGATGCGGATGTGAGGAAGTCCTCGGGCCTGGGCTCTTACCAGGCGGGTGAAGTTTGGAGCGCGTGGGACAGTGCATAGCGAAATTACAGCGACTTCCTGCTTCATGACGACGACGCCGAGAAACTACTAAGGCCATGGAGCCGATTGAACCGGCTTCCCGTGTTATCGTTGTCTCTAGACCTCCCTGAGCTGCTTTGAGGTTGATTTGATCAAGTGTGTAGGACTTGAAGGTAAATAACTATCATGCAATATTTACTTTGCCCAGCAGTTGGCGCTCTCACTTTTTCTTAATATTATTGTGTGGGCTTACTCAGACCTTGGGTCTCATTAAGTATATCAAATGTTGAGAAGATCAGACTGAGTATAGTGGAGTTACAGCTACTTCCTGTTTACTGGCGAAGACGCCAAGCTACGGCGAAGGCGTTTTGACAGGTGGCACTCTCACTTTGTATGAATATTAGCGTGCAGGCATCCTCAGGCCTTGGGTCTCATTAACCATAAGAAATTTGAGATGATCAGACAAAGTATAGTGAAGTTACAGCGACTTCCTGTTTAGTGAAAAAGACGCCAAGCTATGGCGAAGGCCTTTCAGCCAATGAAACCAGCTTCCATTTTTATCATGGTGGATGTCTGTAGACCTCCCTGAGCTGCTTTGAGGTTGATTTGATAAAAGTTTGACAGACATATAGCTAAATAACCAACATGCAATATTTACTTTGCCCAGCGGGTGGCGCTCTCACTTTATATGAATATTAGCGTGTGGGCATCCTCAGGCCTTGGGTCTCATTAACTATATACAATTTTGAGATGATCAGACGGAGAATAGTGAAGTTACAGCGACTTCCTGTTTAGTGGCGAAGACGCCAAGCTACGGCGAAGGCGTTTCAGCCAATGGAACCAGCTTCCAGTGCTATCATGGTGGCTGTCTCTAGACCTCCCTGAGCTGCTTTGAGTTTGATTTGATCCAAGTTTGTAGGATGTGTAGGTAAATGCAGCAACATGCAGTATTTATATTGTCCAGCAGGTGGCAATCTCTTCCTACTTAATGTAATACTGTCATCTAGTGTGCAGCCCTTTCTTTATAGGTCCATGTAGAGAAAAGTTGAAAAAATGGCGAATATTTCAATTTAAAAGTCTTCCTGTTGATTTTGGGGCGGGGCTTCAAGAGGATTTTTTGTTTGTCCTGGGATTATACATTTCTGTATGAAATATTGTGCATCTAGGTGTAACACAGCATGAGTTATGATCAATGAAAGGGTTTTCATGAGGTCTGTTTTTGATGTTTTTTGGCGAATACTTCAAGATAAAAGTCTTCCTGTTGATTTTGGGGCGGGGCATCAAGAGGCTTTTTTGTTTGTACTGGGATTGTACATTGCTGTATAAAATTGTGTGGTTGTAAGTACAACATAGCCTGAGTTATGATCAATCAAAGGGTTCATGACGTGCGTTTGTGATGTTTGTTGGCGAATCAGGCGCCAGTGCTGCAAGACGGTTATTCCGGAAAAATCGAGCTTTCGGGTATATCATCTTCCATGTCGGAGGACGTACCCTATCATGTTTTTTTTGCACAAAAAGTTGTTATGAGTCCACTTTGCTCTGCAATCCTGCAGAGTAATGTGGAGTTCTGACTTTTGCCGCCATGTTGGCGAATATCGGCTCCCAGCTCGTCATAGTTATTCGGAATCAAACAAAAAAATTATTGGTATATCTTCCATGTCTTATGAGTGTCCCTAGAGTTTTCGTTTTGCTAAATATGTTCCTGCTAGGAGATAAAAAAATTTGAACTTTTTGAGGATTTTCGAGTCAGAAATTCACATATTTCACTTTAAAAAAATTCCTGTTGATTTTGGGGCGGGGCTTCAAGAGGCTTTTTTGTGGAGCCTGCAAAGATACATTTGGGTTATTAATTTGGTGCAGCTAGGTATAACACAGCCTGAGTTATGATGAATTAAAGTTTCATGAGGTGCGTATTTACGCGAACTTTGACCCCCAATAGATCACTGGTACTATGGAATTGTAGAAATCTTTTCGCAATTTACCATCGGGCAAGCGTTTTGAGTATTTGAGAAGTGGTTCGACGTTCCTGGTGTAAAAACTCTGGGACCAGTTCGTCAAAATGCGAAATTATGGTTTTGGCGATTTTAGGCACTAAATCCAACATGGCCGACTTCCTGTTGATTTTGGCTAATGACATAAAATTTCATTTATGTGCGCCTTGGGCCATTACATGTTGTCCTAAAATTTCAGGCTTCTAGCCCAATTTTTGAGCATGCATTTCCTGAAAAACACTTTTTGGCCATAGGGGGCGCCGTTTTTGAGATCAAATCCTGAACCACTGATACATTGCAATTGTTTGCAGGTCTGATGGGTACGCAAAGTTTTTCAAGTTATGCATGACGGGAAGGGGGTGAAAAGTGCCAAAAACTCCGGAATAATAATAATTAAAACTGCAAGCAGTGATGACCGGGCCCTCGCCCACACATGCTGCAAGCCGGAAGCGCGGAATTGTCCGCGACGCGCTCGATACGGACGCGAGGACGACCTCAGGCCTGGGCTCTCAGCAGGCGGGCGAAGTTTGGAGCGCGTGGGACAGCGCAGAGCGAAACTAGAAATTCCCGCGGAGATATTGAAAGTACAAGCCCCCCTTCTAAATCGGGGAAGAAAAAAAATCACGGCTGACCCCTGTGGTCCGAGAGACTTTACCGTAGAGCAACATGAGCTGTACATGTCTGACAAATGATAAGTCAATCGGAGTCAGGGGGAAAGGGGCGTAGCCTGGCAAACATAGCATCGGTTAATGACGTTTTTCGCATTTGTGGCGCCCCCTACGGGTCAACCTCGACAAGCTTAGAGGGACACGCTACCACATGTCTTTTGCACGTATCCTGCAAGTTTCATGATGATAGGACCTACGGTTAAGGAGTTATGGCCAATTTGTGGATAGGCGGCGCCCCCTATGGGTTCGTCGCGATAAGCTTCGAGAGACATGCTACCACATGACTTCTGCACATACCCAGCAAGTTTGATGATGATAGGACCTACGGTTAAGGAGTTATGGCCAATTTGTGGATAGGCGGCGCCCCCTATGGGTTCGTCGCGATAAGCTTCGAGGAACATGCTATCACATGACTTCTGCACATACCCAGCAAGTTTGATGATGATAGGACCTACGGTTAAGGAGATATGGCCAATTTGTGGATAGCCCCGCCCCTGTGGCGCCCCCTATGGGTTAATCGCGATAAGCTTCGAGATACATGCTACCACATGACATCTGCACATACCCAGCAAGTTTGATGATGATTGGACCTATGGTTAAGGAGTTATGGCCAACGTGTTATTAAGCCCCGCCCCTGTGGCGCCCCCTATGGGTTCATCGCGATAAGCTTCGAGATACATGCTACCACATGACTTCTGCACATACCCAGCAAGTTTGATGATGATAGGACCTACGGTTAAGGAGTTATGGCCAATTTGTGGATAGGCGGCGCCCCCTATGGGTTGGTCGCGATAAGCTTCGAGGGACATGCTACCACATGACTTCTGCACATACCCAGCAAATTTGATGACTATAGGACCTACGGTTAAGGAGTTATGGCCAATTTGTGGATAGGCGGCGCCCCCTATGGGTTCGTCGCGATAAGCTTCGAGGGACATGCTATCACATGACTTCTGCACATACCCAGCAAGTTTGATGATGATAGGACCTACGGTTAAGGAGTTAAGGCCAATTTGTGGATAGCCCCGCCCCTGTGGCGCCCCCTATGGGTTAATTGCGATAAGCTTCGAGATACATGCTACCACATGACATCTGCACATACCCAGCAAGTTTGATGATGATTGGACCTATGGTAAAGGAGTTATGGCCAACGTGTTATTAAGCCCCGCCCCTGTGGCGCCCTCTATGGGTTCATCGCGATAAGCTTAGAGGGACATGCTACCACATGACTTCTGCACATACCCAGCAAGTTTGATGATGATAGGACCTACGGTTAAGGAGTTATGGCCAATTTGTGGATAGGCGGCGCCCCCTATGGGTTCGTCGCGATAAGCTTCGAGGGACATGCTACCACATGACTTCTGCACATACCCAGCAAGTTTGATGATGATAGGACCTACGGTTAAGGAGTTATGGCCAATTTGTGGATAGCCCCGCCCCTGTGGCGCCCCCTATGGGTTAATCGCGATAAGCTTCGAGGGACATGCTACCACATGACATCTGCACATACCCAGCAAGTTTGATGATGATTGGACCTATGGTTAAGGAGTTATGGCCAACGTGTTATTAAGCCCCGCCCCTGTGGCGCCCCCTATGGGTTAATCGCGATAAGCTTCGAGATACATGCTACCACATGACTTCTGCACATACCCAGCAAGTTTGATGATGATAGGACCTACGGTTAAGGAGTTATGGCCAATTTGTGGATAGGCGGCGCCCCCTATGGGTTGGTCGCGATAAGCTTCGAGGGACATGCTACCACATGACTTCTGCACATACCCAGCAAGTTTGATGATGATAGGACCTACGGTTAAGGAGTTATGGCCAATTTGTGGATAGGCGGCGCCCCCTATGGGTTCGTCGCGATAAGCTTCGAGGGACATGCTACCACATGACTTCTGCACATACTCAGCAAGTTTGATGATGATAGGACCTACGGTTAAGGAGTTATGGCCAATTTGTGGATAGCCCCGCCCCTGTGGCGCCCCCTATGGGTTAATCGCGATAAGCTTCGAGATACATGCTACCACATGACTTCTGCACATACCCAGCAAGTTTGATGATGATTGGACCTATGGTTAAGGAGTTATGGCCAACGTGTTATTAAGCCCCGCCCCTGTGGCGCCCACTATGGGTTCATCGCGATAAGCTTAGAGGGACATGCTACCACATGACTTCTGCGCATACCCAGCAAGTTTGATGATGATAGGACCTACGGTTAAGGAGTTATGGCCAATTTGTGGATAGGCGGCGCCCCCTATGGGTTCGTCGCGATAAGCTTCGAGGGACATGCTACCACATGACTTCTGCACATACTCAGCAAGTTTGATGATGATAGGACCTACGGTTAAGGAGTTATGGCCAATTTGTGGATAGCCCCGCCCCTGTGGCGCCCCCTATGGGTTAATCGCGATAAGCTTCGAGATACATGCTACCACATGACTTCTGCACATACCCAGCAAGTTTGATGATGATTGGACCTATGGTTAAGGAGTTATGGCCAACGTGTTATTAAGCCCCGCCCCTGTGGCGCCCCCTATGGGTTCATCGCGATAAGCTTAGAGGGACATGCTACCACATGACTTCTGCGCATACCCAGCAAGTTTGATGATGATAGGACCTATGGTTAAGGAGTTATGGCCAACGTGTTATTAAGCCCCGCCCCTATTCACATATTTCACATTTAAAGACTTCCTGTTGATTTTGGGGCGGGGCTTCAAGAGGCTTTTTTGTGGGGCCTGCAAAGATACATTTGGGGTTGTAATTTGGTGCAGCTAGGTATAACACAGCCTGAGCTATGATGAATTGAAGTTTCATGAGGTGCGTATTTACGCGACACTTTGACCCCCAATAGATCCCTGGTACTGTTCTAACTTCCTGACCTTTTCGCAATTCGTTATCGGGCAAGGGTCTTTTGTATTTGAGAAGTGGTTTGACGTCCCTGGCGTGAAAACTCTAGGACTAGTTCGTCGAAATGCGAAAAGATGGTTTTGGCGGTTTTTGGCACTACATCCAACATGGCCGACTTCCTGTTGATTTTGGCCCTGGACATGAAATTGCATTTATGTGCGCCTTGGGCCATTACATGTTGTCCGGCAATTTCAGGCTTCTAGCCCAATTTTTGAGCATGCATTTCCTGAAAAACACTTTTTGGCCATAGGGGGCGCCGTTTTTGAGATCAAATCCTGAACCACTGATACATTGAAATTTTTTGCAGGTCTGATGGGTACGCAAAGATTTTCAACTTTTGCATGACGGGAAAGGGGTCAAAAGTGACAAAAAAGAGTCGGAAAAAGAATAATAAGAATAAAAATCGTACCGATTACAATAGGGCTTTCGCACATGTCTGTGCTCGGGCCCTAATAATAATAATCGTACCGATTACAATAGGGCTTTCGCACATGTCTGTGCTCGGGCCCTAATAAAAATCATACCGATTACAATAGGGCTTTCGCACATGTCTGTGCTCGGGCCCTAATAAGAATAAAAATCGTACCGATTACAATAGGGCTTTCGCACATGTCTGTGCTCGGGCCCTAATAAGAATAATAACAATCACACCGATTACAATAGGGCTTTCGCACATGTCTGTGCTCGGGCCCTAATAACAATCGCACCGATTACAATAGGGCTTTCGCACATGTCTGTGCTCGGGCCCTAAAAAAAAAAAAAAAAAAAAAAAAAAAAAACGGGCCCCCAGATCGTTAAGGCCACCCCTGTGATAATGACAGGACTGGACTCCTACAGTACTAAAGACGACAATTTTCAACAATGAACATTGTGTGCACTGCCTCACACACAAACTCTCAGTTCAACCAAGTCCACAAACAAAAATATAACAATTTAAAATAGCGTTTTTCTCTTACTATGCATGTTGCTTTGTGGGACTTACTTTTAGCATGGAGAGAGCTGAAGTGGCGCGGATTTGAAGCCTTGAAATGCGCAAATGACACCTGGCATATAAGGCAGAATGGCCTGCCATAACGTTCAACAAAAAATATGAACTCTCCCACTCTGTTTCGGAGCGAACTTGACACAAATAGTTTACTCACGGAAAACCTCCCTCCAAGCTGAGCGGGCAGTTTTATGTTGCGTCCGCACCAAACGTTTGCGAACGTTATGTTGCGTCCTCAATTAAACATTTGCGAACAGGCATACACATAGGGCCTACACATTAATAAAATAAAAAATTAAATAATAGACAACATGTAAAACGAACGTAAGAGCCGCATGAAACATTTGCGAACATGCACACACATAGGCCCACACAAAAAAAAAAAGTATAAAAAAAAAAGAAAAAAAAATTATAATCACATAATTTGATATGAACTGAAGAGCCGCACGAAGCTGGGCAAAGAGCCGCATGCGGCTCGCGAGCCGCGGGTTGGCCACCCCTGCTCTAGAGCATAAACATAGATAGAAATACGTATTTATATTTATGGACCATAAGAGCACAATTGTTACATTACATCTGGCTTGTGTGTGGATTATAAAGGGAAACGGACGTAGGATGTGAGTGCCCACTGTTTTCTAAATGCAGATCCACCTTTTGAGGGGAATCTTATGCACAGGTTTCTAAATGAGCCCCCTGCACTTCCTTTGAATGAATGTGAACAAGGCTTTGTGTTTGCTTTCCAACAGGATCTCAGGTGATTCCCTATCCAAACTCCCACTTCCTCACAAGTTAGCAATTCTGGCCACAATGGACGAGGTGAGTGGTCTTGTGAACTATCAAAGCAGTAACACAACAAAAGATCAAATGCATTATGTTCAAGTAGAGAAGAGAGTAGCTTCACTCATTAAATTGACCCAAATATGCAGTGTATTCCAAGCCAGTCTGGGCATCCACACACTTCTCAAGTACACTTTCATATAAAAGTAAGTCACACTGGATTCCCATTTTTCACATTCGGAAACTGAAAGAGGAAAATGCTATTAGCCTTTTAATCGTGTTATATTTATCGAAACCAGTGATGTATTTTGCCTTTTGAAATAGACATTAACTTTATCTGAATAGAATAAGCGCTTCAGAAAACAGAGTAATATTTTGAATTCCTTGATTTCCATCTGAACACGGGTAATAATTAAATTATGTCAGGTTTTCTTGAGGTTTGGAATAAAGAGATAGCCCCCTGCTTTGACCTCTGGCTTATACAGTTTTGTAATGCTTTATATATGGAGAAAATTCTATTTCAGGGAAAGCAGAACAATTTATACAGATATGGCAGCCTTTCCTTGACTATATAACAGTACTGAAGGGACCTTCATGACACCTTATTGACTTTTTGACTTTATTTGTTGCTTAACATTTGCCTATAGTTAAAAAAAAAAAATCCTTAGAAACCTGTAAAATAGAGTATGCCATGTTGGTTGTTTTCTCTTTTGTTTTTGTGTTCACTTTCAGTTGTGTGTTTTGTTTGAAAAAAAACAATAATAAAAAGTACTCAACCTCTTTTATATTTTCAATTATCTATAAGCTTAATTTGCACACAAGACATATTTTTTTATACAATAGACATAGTTCCATGGACTGTACTGACACACTTTTTCTAAAGTGCATGAAACCTTTGATTTTTACTGGCATTGTAAAGGCATCTTTGTAAAGTACATTATGAGCCGCTTACAAGCTAAGTCCTATTTTTATTACAAGGGCTATAGTCAGGGCTGTACAGTGCGACAGTTTTGATGCATTTGCTACTGAAATTGATCACGTGCGATGATGAATACAAATCCATTCGCACTCGTGCGACAGGCTGCTAATGAGGAGAGGCTGTCTTTGAAACACAGAGGAGAGATGCACAACACTGCTTAGAGGGCTCTACATTAACACTCCAAATGGGGGTAAGTGTAGACTTAGGCAAGTAAGTTATTGAGTCCACCCTCCACTTTGGCTGGTGAAAGATATAAGTCCTCGGGATCTGTGCTCGTGCAGCGATTCTAGGTATAAAAACTTCACCAACGGTAATTAGCAGAAGGAGACGGCACATTACCGCAGTTAAGTTAGCGTGTGTACAAACAGAACATTTCCTGTGCGCATTCACATTAAAAGCCTGTTACTAGCCAAACGTGAGTTGACTTTTATTTTGAAGCCTGTAAGCCTATTCCTGTAAGAACAGGAAGTTAGCGCTTTTTTCTAGCTTGAAAGGCAACTCCTTCAGCTGCAGCGAGCAGTCAACAGTAGCCTAGTCTATTTAAACAAAGTTCTAAATAAGCCACTGAAAAGCTACTCCCAACACATTCACAACAACCTATTTAATTTATCCTAAATTGTACCAATATGTATACTTATTTATTTAATAGGCTATTTTTAATGTTTTAAAGTTTGGTTTTAATTAACAGAAGGACATTATAATAATAATAATTCTGAATCAGCATAAAATTGCAATTGGCAGGTTAGATTCTTTTGTCTAAATTGCAATCAGTGCACCCCTATTAATTTTTCCATAATTATTGCTGCACACACTAGGATATAATATTAATTGAGAATCTCAAATGAGACCAAGATAACATGCTCAAAGGTAATTAGAGCGAAATGCAAGGGTTAAGGTTATGCAAGTTTTCGATCATACTTTGTGTGCTACCAAATTTATTTTTGTGCTACTGAATTTTTTTGCTTGCTAGCACCAGTGCTACCACCTAAAAAAATAAGCGTACAGCCCTGGCTATAGTGTTAACACACACAGTGATTGATGATCTTTTATTTTTTGGTGTGTGTGTGTGTGTACAACTATTTTTGTGAGAACCAATTTGAGTTTTAGGCGTGATGACATTTTGGCTGGTTTTCACTTTGGGACAGGCCTTTAAAGGACTGTTTGAAGTTTAAGGTATGAATTAGGTTTATTTAGGGTTAGAGTAAAGGTGCGAACACACTACACGCGTTACCTACGTATGCTTTACGCGGGTAACGCAGCTAAAATGTTGCTTGATCATTTTGTGTCAAAAATGGTTCTACGCTCGTAACGTGCCTAGTCTCCCTCCCGATAATGTATTTCCCCTAATCAACCATGGCTGCGATCAGACCCGACCCGACACAACAGCGTGCATGTCCGCACAAAAACAACAACAACACGGCCAACAACTGTGCCAAAAGACAAACTGAACAGCACAAATAGCCTAGCATTAAAACAGCATTGCATATTCACGGCAGCTACATAACAAACACAGTTACAGCAGCATCGGTGCACGGCGGCACAATATAACATGACTGTGACAGGGGACCGTGGCTGGCGTAGATCAACACCGGTGCTTCGCTGTACTTGTCGTGAAAGTCCCCCGGACATAGCCGTCATGTTTGGGTAATATGAGGCGCTAGCCGCCTGCATACAACAGGGTGAGTTAAGTTATGCTATACGGCGCTAACTTGTTTTATCGGCTAAAGCACAGCCGCACATATTCACTGAATTAACCAGGAAGTCCATTCTCCTGGTTTACTCTCCCCACGTCTTCTACTCCCGAGCTGCTGTCATACAGCACCGGCTGCCTGCAATACATTTTCCTCCTCGGTGTCTCTCAGCCTCTGTGTACACTGTTCTCCGACCGTGCCAATGTATGTGACGTCGGGGCAAGCCCAACGCGGCTAATCGTCACGCGTAGGAGCGTAAAAAGTTTAATTTTTTTAACTCTGTGCGTAGCTGCGTATATACGCGGCACATACGCGGCTAACGCGGCTAACATGTTGCTTTTACGCGCATAAACCAATGGTTCCCTATGGAAAAATTGCCGATTTTATACGCGTCTGTACGCGTGTAACGCGTTTAGTGTGTTCGCACCTTAAAGGTTGGGGATAGGCATTTAGTTTTGAGGGTTAGGTTAAGGGGCTAGGGAATGTATTATGTCAATGAATGTCCTCACAAGTACGCCGTAAAAACGTGTGTGTATGTGTGTGTGTTTCAGATCCGCTGGCAGCTTGAAGATGAGATAGTGTCTGCTCTGCGTCACTCTCGGTTCATCAGCTCTGTCACGCTGCACAAAGTGTCAGAGCATGTGTTACGCTCCAGTGGTCGTCCACACTGTCACTGTGAAGATGTCCCACTGCAGTTTGTCTTTGGGCCCGAGCAGTCTTTGGAAAAATTCAAAGAGGCAAGGACACACACACACACACACACACACACACACACACACACACACACACAGACAGACTCATACTCACACAAGCTTTGAATTCAAACTTTTTTAACAGAAATAATGTTTCCTTCGCAAATAAATTCTAGATGGTTCTACATGTTGTGTTCAATGTTAAGCTTATTGCAATGCCTCTAGATGAAATATCAAATAAAGGTGAAAACACCCAAATGTATATACATAAAAGAAAAAGAAAGATGTTTGATTGTGGAATATGATGGGATAATGTGTGATCGTGCAGGAGTTCCGCAGGCTGTCGTTGTGTGGCTACGTGTTAAATGGAGAAGAGGACAGCTTCTACTACCTGTCCCTGAGCAGACTGCCCCCTCACAGGACTCAGCCTAGCCCCAACGGCACTGCACACCTGGAGGGTAAAGCAGAGGCTACACGGGCACACAGCCAGGTCAGATACTTCATTTTGCAGTGATGTGTATAAGTCATAATAACAAAACACATATGAAGGTACTAGGGATGGGCGTGAGTAATCGAGTACTCGAGTACAAATGAACTCGATTGGTGGATGAGGAAAATCGATATTTTTTTTTTAAGTGTCTGTAGCCTGTAGGCCGGCGCTATTTTAAAATGTTATACACGTGTAAAAAAAACGACACAAAACGGATAAAATATAGTTTAACAAAATTCAATATTTTGATCCAAGTGAAATAAACTGAGCGTTGTTTCAAACAGCAACCGCAAATAACTGCCACCTCCATGCAGCGCAGCCAGTGTGTGGTCTCCACAGCACCGCAACACTGAATGTGGTGCTGGAAAACTTGGAAAGTCACGTAAAGAAGCCAGGCTGACTTCGGGCACATTCGCTCCGAGCCAACGACAGTTAAGAAGCCTTTATTATGGAATATGGGATTGAGATTCAAAAGCCGACCGGTGTAACGTTCCGTTAACGAGGAATTAGTCGCGGTAGGATAATTATAGTCACGGACACGGAGTGAGCATTACGCGGTTGGATATAGGCTACAACTACTAGTTCTACTGCTTTGGTGAGTTATTTATCTATGTATTTAAATTGTAGGACAATCATTTTATTGTATTTGCTGCCCTTCTTATTTTAAATGGTGTCTTTTTTGATTGTTAGCCAACTACAGCCTTTTTTTTCTCTTTTTCTTTCTCCCCACCTCAGACTCGATCGGTTTAAATTGTGGCCCGCCTATGTAATTACTTTCAGTTAGGAAAATCTGTTTTAAACTTGTGGAAAATAAATCCTTACAATCATATGGTAACTGTGACTGTTTTACAATAAGCATTAAGCGCTGGGTCTTGGCATTATTGCACTGCACCGTTATTCTGTAGACAGGTGCGCTGCGTTCTAAAAATAGAAAAAAAGTTTAACGAGGAATCGATTGATCCTTGAGGAATGCAAGCGATCACTCAAGTAGCGAAAACACTACTCGTGCCCATCCCTAGAAGGTACACCTATTCACCATTAACTAGCTGCCTATTTACATGCATATTGGTGGCATATTTGCTCTTAAAGGGAAAATTCGCCGATTTTCAACCTTAACTCATCCACCATAAAATCCTTTGGGTCGCATTATATCCCTGTGTATTTTTTCAACATTGTCCATTTCGCGGGGACTGAGCTTCAAACATCCATTCACCAGTGACGTTTCTGTGGCGTTTCTGGTTCAAGGAAGAGCTCGTGCAGACTACTGCCTCTCGGAGCCGAGCTCACCAACCCCCCTCCCTGTGAATTCAGGGGGCGGACTCTAAAAGCACGTGCGAACCAAAACAAACTGTCTGTCCATGCCCATGGTCCGTGCCAGTTTACTTGTATCATTTCCTGCATTGAAAATTGCATCTTTTCACACAAGCACAGACAATATCATGGATGAGGATACTCTAAAAAGTGTTTTGGCTGACTGGAATGAACCAGCAGGGTATTTAGTTGGGCCAGAGAAGCCTACCCTGCTGAAGAAATTCAGCAAGGAAATACAGTATGCAGAGAGGCTGAGGCTGCAACTGTTTTAGCCTTGGTTAGCGTTAGCCTTGTAAGACAATACAACTGGACCACCACTAGAAACCAAGAGGCATTTTCAATATCCCAAAAATTATTTGGAAAATACAACAAATACCAGCAAGACCGGGAGGGCAGATGATCATTGAGTGAGTAACATTATTTTTTTCTAGCATGTTGTAACGTTATCTTTGTCACATTGTGTTGTCTGAGCCATTGCACTGATGTTGCACTTCGTAGCATGTCTCTAGCACTTATCAGAAGAACCCTTTACAACAGGTCGAATAAAATGACCAGTCTTTTGTTCTTACATTGGCTGCTATTGTTACATTATAGCTTTGTGGAGAATAACCACTTGTTTTGTGTTTACTTTCTTTAGACGTAATCGACTTGTCGCACGTAGGTTCTTTATTGAGTGGGTGCTCCAAAGGGGAGAGACTTGGCAAGGGGACTGCATCGTCATACCTGATTGTGTCATACAGCGCATCAGAGCAAAATATCCATCTCCAAATGGTCACTACAGGACATGCTGAAGAAGACGCTACGTAGAAGCTACGGATGAGCTATGATCAAATATTTTGACCTGTAAATACTGCTGCTAACTATGGACACTGATTGAGATTTAATCATGTGAAAATGTGTTAATTCTCCTTGACTGTATTTATAAATAAAAATAATGGTAACGCTTTATATTAAGGTTCTTGTTATAAGCCTTAGTTAATAGGTAATAAGGACCTTATAAGATGCTTATTAACATCAGTTTGTGTTAATAAGACTATATTTAAGTGTTAATAATAACACAATAAACATGTTTACTGTGTGATTATAAGACTTTTATAAGCACTTATAAGAAACTTCTTAACTATTTATTGATTGCTTAATAGCATTAACGAAAGTCTCATGAGTTTCTGATAGCTGTTAATAAAAGCGTTACAAACCCATGTATTGAGTCTTACTAACTTACCTATTATGTCATAGTTAAACCTTTACTAAGGATTGTTTGTTGCTTTATGAAGGTGAACACACCTTTATTATTTGTTTATTAGCAGTTAACTATGTTCTAAGAACGATGCTTATTAAGGTTAATATGTCCTTTATTAAACAGGTAATAATGCATTTTGAAGGTACCTGATCTAAAGTTCCGTTATGTCTGGACAGATTTAGATAAACGGAACACACATACACACACACATAGACACATAGCACACACGACCCCTGACCACATAAGCCTTCTTCTCTCCTTACCCCCTCTCCCTCCCTCGTTGCAGAATGGATGCCGCGGGCATCCATTCAACAGGGCTTGGGAACCACCAGGGGGCGTACGCAGCCTGCCGGCTGCGTACGCCCCCTGGTGCCTGGGCTGTGACACCTACCGTCCCATAAACCCCTAACCCGTACCTTTGTGCTTATCAACGTGTTCTATTTGTCTGTGGCGTTATCATGTGCTTATTTTGCCAAGGTGGTTTTTGTACTAATCACACACTTTGCACCCATAAGGAGCAGAGTGTGAGAGTAGCATTTTTTTTAACCTGTCTTTCCCTGATGTTCTCTTTATCCTTTCCTACTTTAAGGGGCGCAGCGCACGCTAGACGACTCTTCAGTGTATCCCCCCTGTCTCCCATGTTTGGTTACTGTCACTCTATGTCTCTTGGCGGGGTATAACTGTAAACAGATTATCGTTGTTCTGAAACATGTACAATGACAAAATAAATCATATTGAATCTTGAACCGACAGACAGCTGAGTGCTGTACAGAGCCGGACTGAGAGCGTTGGAGGGATCCTCCGCCTCAAAACATAATTATAAAACAAACAAGAGGTCTAAAGGCCCGGACACACCGGCCCGATAATCGCCGTCGTAGAGTCGGGAGGGGGCGGGGACACATCTGTTTGGTGTGTGCCGTGAAATCGGTCGTCGTAGATGCCGTCGGCGGCGGGCAGTCTTTCAGTTGGAGCAATTTGATTTGTGGAGGGCTAGCGAATCAGTGAAGCCCAGAAGTGAGGCGGGTAGCACAAACAGCTAACAACAGTTAGCCATTGTTTTAATGTGTTTGTTTGTTTCGTTCAGCGAGTACTCGCATGCATCAACCCATGCTCGACACTCTCTGCTAAAAATGCTCTTTATGGTCCATAAATATAAATACGTATTTCTATCTATGTTTATGGTGTAGAGAGCCGTCCCATCATTTCCGGCTTCCGTATTTTTTTGGGCCACAATACAGATTAGCGCCGCCTGCTGTTATGGAGACATTACGTCCCGCGCAAGCGCAGAGCGTACGGAAAGTAAGCAGTCGGCTTGGTGTGTTCTTTGCACTTTTTTGGCCGCGACGGGAAGACTGGAGCTGCCTGAATCGGCAAACTCCATTTTCGGGTAGTCGGACTGGTGTGTCTTGGCCTTAAAACGAAGATGATGAACACAGGACTGTAAAAATCTAGTTCAATATCTAACCTGTAGAGGGCGGTTATACGCTAAACAACGTCTAAACTGCCTGAATCTTATAAGAAGAAGAAGAAATTCTTCATTGCTTGAGTATACTTCAACTGAAAACGTTTCGACGCACCTCGCATACACAATCGATCTTTGAGTAGACAGTATGCAGTATATAGATGGTGAGTATGTAGGATGTATGGCTTTCCGAACACAGCCCCACAGTGAAATAATACGAAGCGCGCCATTACTGTACAGTTTACACGGGTGCTGTGTCTGTGTGGTCTGTGTGTATGTCACCATGGTAACTAGTGATGGGTCTGTCGCGAACGAGCCGGTTCAAAGAGCCGGCTCTTTTAAGTGAACGAATGGAGTCGGCTCCCAATTGAGAGTAATTTTTTTTTCAATAAAAAGTTTGCCTACATTTTTATAGGTGTTTCTATGTAGGCTTTGTCTATCAGAGAGGTCTACAAGCTAGTCAGTGCATTTCATTGGTGGTTTCAGAGAGTTAAAAAGGTCTTTAAATGCAATGAAAACAATCAGGTATGCAATGTATTGTTATTAGAAAATTAAATTTTTACTTTGAATACTTCAGTAAAAAGGATGTATTGAATAATTATAGTGGTATAGGCCTACACATACGAATCATAAGTCAAAACGGGGCTACATTTGGCTGAATTATAAAAAGTACATGTTATATGGAGAGCCGTTTGGGAGCCGGCTCTTGTTGGTGAGCCGATCCAAATGATCCGGCTCACTAAAAAGAGACGAAATTCCCATCACTAATGGTCACACGAGCAGCTCGTAATCTGGGCGGGCTGCAGAGCGTAGCCCCCGTGCAATGCATCCTGGGGCCTGTAGGAACTGTAAAGCGTCAGCCCCGCGTCATCAGTTTAAATCCAAAATCATTGTGTTCTCTGCCAATACGGATACATTTTTTGGGGGCTTTTTTCATTTGACTACTAATATACTCGGCCCTGATATACCATTCACATGAAAAGCGGCGAATTTTCCCTTTAATTAGTCATAAGAAAGTTGTTGAATTACAATCTGAATAAGCTTGCTCAGTGTATAAGTACAAGGGTTAACAGTGTCCAACTAACACTAATGGTTAACACTCCAAAGTGCCCTAACGACTACAGGCCTATTGCCCTAACATCAGTAGTGATGAAATGCTTTGAGAGGCTCATCCTGCATTACATCAAGACCTGTCTCCCCTCAAACCTGGACCCACATCAGTTCGCCTACAGAGCTAACAGATCGACAGAGGACGCCATCGCTACTACTCTCCACACTGCACTCAGCCACCTTGAGAAGCCAGGGAGCTACGTCAGGATGCTGTTTATTGATTATAGCTCGGTGTTCAACACCATCATTCCTGACATCCTGGTGGACAAGCTGACCAACATCGCACTCCCCCCTCCATCTGTGCTTGGATCAAGAACTTCCTGACTGACCGCCCTCAAACGGTTAAGGTAGGCACCACCTGCTCCTCCACCCTGACCCTCAGCACAGGTTCCCCCCAGGGCTGTGTGCTGAGCCCTTTCCTGTACTCCCTGTACACGCATGACTGCACACCCATCCACCCCTCCAACACCATCATTAAATTTGCAGATGACACTACGGTCATCGGCCTCATCACCGGAGGGGATGAGACCGCGTACAAGGACGAGGTCAACAGGCTGGCAGGTTGGTGCTCGGAACACAATCTGCTGCTCAACACCAGTAAAACCAAGGAGATGGTAATAGACTTCAGGAAACAAAAGGGGGAACCAGCCCCACTGAGCATAAACGGGGACTGTGTTCAGCGGGTTTCCTCCTTCAAATTCCTCGGAACACACCTAGCCGAGGACCTTTCCTGGACTACCAACGCATCCGCGGTGGTGAAAAAGGCCCGACAGCGACTTCACTTTCTAAGGATACTTAGACGCAACCATCTGGAGGAGAAACTGTTAGTGACTTTTTACCGCAGCACCATCGAGAGCGTCCTGATGCATTACGGCTTGGTTCTCCAATTGCACTGTGGCGGACAGAAAGAACCTGCAGAGGGTCATTAACACAGCGCAATGCATCACTGGCAGTCCCCTACCCTCGCTTGAAGACATCGCCAGCAAGCGGTGTCTCAGGAGAGCTAGGGCAATCACTGCAGACCCCTCACACCCAGGACAGCACTTGTTCAATCTACTGCCCTCGGGGAGGAGGTACAGGTGCCTCAACAGCAGGACAAATACACTAAAAAACAGTTTCTTTCCCTGGGCCATCAAGTCCTTGAATTCATTGTGTGTGTGTGTGTGTGTGTGTGTGTGTGTGTGTGTGTGTGTGTGTGTGTGTGTGTGTGTGTGTGTGTGTGTGTGTGTGTGTGTGTGTGTGTGTGTGTGTGTGTGTGTGTGTGTGTGTGTGTGTGTGTGTGTGTGTGTGTGTGTGTGTGTGTGTGTGTGTGTGTGTGTGTGTGTGTGTGTGTGTGTGTGTGTGTGTGTGTGTGTGTGTGTGCTATGCTGGATAAACAAAGTATATATTGCTATGTTTCTCCTTTTATTCTTTGCTATTTAATCAATTAACTTATTACTGCTTTCCTTTTTTTTTATATTTATTATGCACAGGCCGAAGAAGCACTGCAATTTCATTGTATACCTGTTGTGCAATGACAATAAAGATTCTATTCTATTCTAATAAAGTCTGTTACACATAACATATTCCCCATTCTAAAGTGAGTTCTTGCTCATAACTAGTTCACTATTACAGTTGCCTCCTCTTTACACCTAATAAATTCATTATAGTATTGTATCCTTTTTATTTTATTCACACATGCATATACAAACTAGCACGTCAATATTATATTCCTCTTCAAAAATACACATATCTCTAGGGCGTCTAGCAGCAGACCCGGATTCGAACTCGGGTCTGCTGCGAGGCCTGAGCCTCAAGGGGGACACTCTCTCAACACTGCACCACGAGTGCCCCCCACCCCCCTATTTTTTATAATCTTGTTACATTTAGTCACTCTGGATAAAAAAATTATTCGATAAAGTTAATTTTTTTAACTTGAACTCTACAACTGCAGAATGAAGACAAGAAGTCCATCAGTGCTGACGTTCCCAATGACCCATGTGCAGAAATGAGTGAGCCAATCACAGCTGTGGAGCCTGAGTCACATGACTCAGTCAGCATGGGGGGTGAGCCTACCTCAACATCCACAATCAGCATGCTGGACTCCACGCATTCAGCCTCTCACAGTGAGTTCTAGACAGACATACTTCATAACTCTTTATGTCACATCACTGCATTTTTGTTACAGCCTCTGTAAACCTGGTCTAAAATGAATATCATATCAAAGTTTTAGTCCAGTTCACACTCCAAAAAAGGGCTTTGTGGGAAATGTTTGGAGATTTGATAAACTATATATTTTTTAAAACTTCATAAAGAAACTAATCAGAAAATTCATGATTCCATTTGCACGGACGGCAATATGGCGGCCATCTTGGCTTTTCAAATAAGGCGACCTTATTTTCGCCACCAGTTCAGTCAGTGTCAGCTTACTTCCTGCTTGCCGCCTGTGTCCTGTAGTCATGTGCGTTGCGGTCGCACACGCAGAGCCGCAGCAAACACACACAGAGCAGCTGATAGTCTGACACCCCTGCCCTAGAGCCTAGAACACACCAATTACCAGCCAGTCTCTTAAAGCAGCTACGAGTAACATTTAAATATCTTTTAAACAGCCTCATGTTTCCTCTGATAATCATAAATGACCTTTAACAGCAAACGAGACCATCAGTGCAAAGAAAGACGTTTTTATATAGTTTTTATTACTGCATTTGGTCTGGTCGCACACCCAGTCCGATTTTCGGTTCGCTCGTGCAGGCTCTATGGTCACATATCCGTATTGGTAGCAGATTTAAGTGTGGCGCAGCAACGTGATTTGAAGCCTTGTTTGAGACAGTTATTTGTCGTCATAATGACTGATAACGGGGCTGAACCATCAAAGAAAAAAAAGAAAATGCAATGAAGAAAAGCTAAAAGGGAGAGTGATATAGGCTACGGGCGGGACGAGGGCGTTGCCAAGCAACGTGTATACAATTTCACGAGAGCAAAACTAGACTGCAGTGTTTACTCCTAAATGAATGAGCGGTTGGTACTAACACAAACTTTGCTTTGCTTCACCATCATCATATAACCATTATCTGAAATAGTCGTTATTTACATCAACAACACAAACACATTACCTCATCGTGATCCATACTAACTGCCTTCTCTCGTTAATTCGCTTTCTGTGAGGACACGTCTTTCAGCTCCGTGAGAGAGAGTAGTTAGGTGACACTGCTGCATCAACTCATTGCAATCAGGTGTGTGTGGCAGTGACTGGCATTAGTTGATGCAGTGTCAAAACCACTCTCACAGAGCCGAAAAGAGTCCTCACACTTTCAACACACGGACATGCACTATATTGCGTCCTTATCAGTCCACACTCGCACGCCTTGCACGAGCTAGAAAACAGCTTTGCGACAGCGGGCGTCGTAAAAATACTACCGCTTTTGTCCAAAGGGGACGCCAACGTGCCATCTTACTCGTAGTGGCTTTAACTGTTGATTTCCAAATGTATATTGGAGGCTGTCTGCAGGAATGCAGAGTTTTGAATTTGATTAATGTTGTTGGGATGTATGTGAGTAATCCATTCCTCGAATAGTCATTTCAAATAAGCTTAAAAGTGAATTTGAGTTTTATGTTTGTTTTCTTTTCATCTGTATGGGGGAAGAGTATAAATATACTTAAGATTTGTTTTTTGGCATTGTTGCTTTAAAAAATTTTTATTAGACATGTTTGGTGAGACAGAGATGAAATGGGAATGGGCAGAGAATGACATATGGAGAACAAATAGGAGAAAATTGTTTCTCTCCCTAACCGTAACCCCTAACCCTATCATAACATATACTTTACATGTAACAGCAGCTTAAGAATAATACACTGGGCCGGCAACAATTTCAATGGGTCAACGTCATTGTATATCTTCTTTCCTAAGGCAAACTCAGGCCAGGTCGAGTCCAGAGTGTGGTTTCCAGCCAGGGCAGCCTGGACTCAGATATGGAAGGTCAGTGTGATAAATGGATGCATACATACAAAGATATATAGGTATATAAAAATATGAAAATATAAAATAATTATTAAAATCAAAATTGCATAGTGCATACTCCATTTCCACAGATTGAAAACATGGATTCATGTACATACATCCATCCGAAGAGTTTATCCTACATAAAGAATGACGCTGTTAGGTAGCCGCCTTTTTTTAAGTCTGAAAGATGTCTTCATGGAAATGGGTTGGAACTACGCGTCCGCTCGTGTAGAGGTCGCAGTATTGGTTTTAAATTGGATTAAATAGTTTCGACTCAATTTTTAAGCTACGTTGTAAATATAAAGCGATGCGATGTATTAACCCATTTACTCCTAAAACGCCTGCTAAAAACGCCTTTAAAAACCTTTGTTAATCTAGGTTAAATATCCTTAACTCCTGAGGGTTTTTGAAAAATACTAAGAATTGTCAAATTCTACCAAAACCTTGATATCTAAGCCTTTGTAGCACATATAAACATGACATAAATTACATTTAAAAGGTAAGGATCACAGGTTTTATTAAAACATGCTCCCTTAGCACTTGCATACCAACAAATTTTTTCAAAAATCCTCAAAATCAGATGGGTGTGGGGGGAGAACAAATGTGAATACATTACATAAAATATATTTAAAAATACAGTGCTAAATGAGGTTATAGTCCACTTCCTTTAAGCATGGATAGTAGTGACTGAGTGTGCAGTGGAAAGAGAAATATAGGAAGACCGATGGAGGGAGGAAGAGATAGCTTTATTTTATCCTTTAGTTCATTTAGTCACTGGCTTTAGACTCACTCCTGCAGTCGGTAGCCGATCAGCTGGTCCAAACATCTGTTTGACAGGGGATGAAACGAAAGTGAAACTAAACTATCGCCTGGCTGGGCTGACTTATGGTGGTGCAGCCAAATATAGCCTAACAATTAATACATATTGTTGTTACTAAACATAAGTAATGTGTTGTGTGATTTTCTTCAGTAGTCTACAGTAGACCTAGATTCTGCACTCCGAACGACACTAACTGTTCTGTAATATACTATGGCGGATCACGTGAACACAAAGTCGGCTTCTTTTTTTTCTTTTTCTGATTGATTGCAAGATTTTCAGCGACCCACACAACATTTGGGTGATCACGTGGTTTTAAAAAATCAACTTGAACCAATGACAGTGCATTCTATGCTGCACATGTCCTGAAAATTACGACCAGTCAACAATGTTGCGCCATGCAGCAGCCGGCAGGAGATTTAGAGCTGTGCATCGCAATATGCTAGCCTGGTTCTACCAGACCATCGTACTTCATTTCATTTGTACAGAAGGTCTGGAATCGCTCAATTGACAAACGTTAACTCACTTGAAGGCGGGTGTCTGTTGAAGTTTAAAACTATTGGATCTGCCCAGTGCCACTCTGGATCTGCCAACCAACCATGTCATGCGCCGGCTTCTTAGCCACTCCTTCTGTTCGCTGATTGGACCGGCAGAAATCTGTTTGGAGAAAATCTAAGAATATACTGCACACCCAGACTGACTACTGAAGGGAAATGAAAATTGAGCGGAAGTAGTAGGCGGGCGGTGCCAGGCTAGCAATATGCGGCGGTAGAAACAATTTTGTGGCGCGCACCATCAGGTACAAATGGGTTAAGACCACCCAGATCTCACACAGCAACTTGTATATCAGCTCTGTTTTCACATTTTCAAGGAACTAAATGTTGAATATCGAAATATGTACCATATCACAATATATCGTGATGTATCATATGGTGACCTATGTATCAAGATGTGCATCGTATCGTGAAGTCCTTGCCAATAAACAGCTCTAGTGTATTGTCATTGAGGGCAGATGGAGAATACTTTTTACGGATTATAACAAGGCAGGCTGTCTTCCACTAGCCTGGCTCCGCCCGCCTACCTACTCCCGCTTAATTTTCATTTCACTTCAGTAGTCAGTCTGGGGCTGGGGTGTATTAGTGGGATCCTGCACAGGCAGCGAACAGAGCGAGTGGCTGAGAACGATGACGTCGAAGTTGCGCCCCAGTTTCAGTTGAATGCTGCGTTCCTTTATACTCGGAACTCGGATATTTCCGACTTGGCAGTTCCCACCTGTCTGTGTTCCAGTGCATCTGCTCGGGAAAGTATGGACGCCTACAACCTTTCTCATCCAAATAACTAAACGTTAGGCTCTAGCAAGTTACCGTTGCCAGGTACCGGTAGATCCATAGACTACAATATGTAGTGAAGTCGGAAATTTCCGAGTTCCCTGTACAACTGGAATGCACCGTCAGAAGCCGGCTCATGACTAGGGATGGGAATCGAGAACCGGTTCTTATTCAGAACCGGTGCCGAGTCAACCAATTCCTTGGAATCGTTAACATGCCTGCTTAACGATATCGCTTATCGGTTCCGCTCGTTGCAAATGCGTCATCACTTCAGACATGTGCTGCTTTGTTTTGGTTCAGAACGCAGCAAACATGACGTCGATGCAGAAGCGCTCTAAAGTGTGGTTGTATTTTACACGAAAGGGCAACAATACGGCCACTTGCAACAATAGTAAAGTTTCCATTTCATCAAACGAGCACTAGCAAGCGCGCAGACTGCGATCCTGACGGTTAAACGTCCACTGCCTTACTAAACGGCACCAGAATTGCCCATCACTTGGATTTGAACGTAAAATTTATGAGAATTAACGTGTGTGTAGGCCTTGGTGTGGGAGATACATAAAAAGGCGAGAGCAGCATAAAGCGAAGCAAAAAGGATTTCTTGACCGCTGCCAAAGGCACTCGTTCATCAGCTGTTATTGCTGCCTTTACGCACGGCGGTGGAGACGAACCCAAAACAACACACAGCGGGACTCGGCGGTAAGCAAACGTTTAACAAGACACTTTATTTAACAAGACACTTTATAAAGACAGTAAGACACACTTAAGATAACGTTCTCTGTCCGATACAAATAGCTCTGCCTTGGATTACTTGATGGAGCGATCGATGTGTATAAAACCATCCGCTATGTGTGTCTGATGATGGGCCATTATATTAATAATAAACAGCGCGCTGCACATAAGAACAGCATGTACATTGTAAAGCTGTGATGGAGCGGTGACTACCCTTTGCTGGCGTGGTGAAGAATAAGCAAAGCGATAGATTCTCTTTTAGCCTTTATGGCATATTTATTCTCTTCTTGAATAGCCCTACAAATTGGCTGCCAACTTCAGCGTCGTAGTCAGTTCAACAACAACGTTCAACGTGACAGTTTGACCTGAGGCGTTCCGTCCATGGACCTACACTGTGTGCAAAATTTTTAGGCAAGTTGTATTTTTGAGGATTCATTTTATTATTGAACAACTACAGTGCTCTCGGTCAATCCAAAATGTTAAAGAACCTAAACCTGAATGTTTACGAAAGTAAAAGTGAGGTTTTGTCTTTCTTACGAGAATATATATATGTTTTGCTATTATTAGGCAACTAAATAAAAAAACGAAAATTTTCCCATCTCACTTGTTTATTTTCATCTGTTAAAGTGAGAATAATAAAACAACTCAAAATTTAGAAATAGACATGTCAAAAAAAAAAAAATCAGTGACCAATATAGCCACCCTTCTTTTCAATAACTGTCACAAGCCTTCCATTCATGGAGTCTGTCAGTTTCTTGATCTGTTGACGATCAACTTTTTGTGACGATCAACCACAGCCTCCCAGACACTGTTCCGAGAGGTGTACTGATTTCCTTCACTGTAAATATCCCGTTAAAGCAGAGCCCACAGGTTCTCAATAGGGTTTAAGCCAGGTGAGGAAGGGGGTCATGTTATTATTTTTTCATCCTTAAGGCTTTTACTGGCTAGCCATGCAATTGAGTACTTCGATGCATGTGATGGAGCATTGTCCTGCATAAAAATCATGGTCTTCTTGAAAGACGCAGACTTTTTCCTGTACCACTGCTTGAAGAAAGTATCTTCTAGAAACTGGCAGTAGGTTTGGGAGTTGACTTTGAGGCCATCTTCAACCCGAAAAGGTCCAACTAGCTCATCTTTAAAGGCAACTATTAGTATCTTTAAAGATGAGCTAGTTGGACCTTTTCGGGTTGAAGATGGCCTCAAAAGATACATATTTGTACCGTACCGTGACGGTACAGGCACCTATTTGGTGTTACAGAGGCGGACCGCGGTCCGTATGTGGAATACAACGTTATTATATGGCGAATGTACAGGCTTGTTTTGCGGTGTGGAACTTAAAACGCTTAATATAGCGACAAAGTCGCTAAGTTGCTAACACTGCCTGACCCTCATGCTCATCATGGAGATAATAGACTCTCAATCGCTGGCTGCTACTGCGCACGTGCGAGCCGACCCGGAGGCTAAATGGTCCAGGGGGAACTCCGACGACAAGTTTTAAGTTCCACACCGCAAAACAAGCCTGTACATTCAGACAAAAAGGTTGCAGCAACAAGTCTTTTTTTGGCTTCAAAAGAAAAACAAGATTTGTTTAAACCGAGGTACGTACCGAACCGTGACTTTAGTGTACCGTTACACCCCTACAGGACAATGCTCCATCACATGCATCGAAGTACTCAATTGCATGGCTAGCCAGTAAAGGCCTTAAGGATGGAAAAAATAATGACATGACCCGCTTCCTCACCAGACTTAAACCCTATTGAGAACCTGTGGGCCCTGCTTAAACGGGATATTTACAGTGAAGGAAATCAGTACACCTCTCGGAACAGTGTCTGGGAGGCTGTGGTTGCTGCTGCACAAAAAGTTGATCATCAACAGATCAAGAAACTGACAGACTCCATGAATGGAAGGCTTGTGACAGTTATTGAAAAGAAGGGTGGCTATATTGGTCACTGATTTTTTTTTTTTTTTGACATGTCTATTTCTAAATTTTGAGTTGTTTTATTATTCTCACTTTAACAGATGAAAATAAACAAGTGAGATGGGAAAATTTTCGTTTTTTTATTTAGTTGACCAAAGTTGAAAGTTGGTCTTATCTTTTCAAAAGACTTATTTGTATTTTTTCTGTCAGTTGAATTTTGTTTCAGGTGCAAATGAGCACTGTTAATATTCCAAAAGACACAAGCTCTTCCTTGACTGTTTTAAGTTTGTGTCTTTAGTTTTTAGGGCACATAATGGCATTTGGGCTTAAAAGCCAAACATGTTTTTTTTTTGTCTGGCCCAATTAATGTGAAAATTGACAATTTCCTAATCCTAAAGTAGCCTACTATTGATCATCTTTAAAGCTCACATATTATGCACTTTGCTGTCAATTTTATATGGTCTAAGTAGTCCCTAATACTTATTTTTTTAAATGTTTGCTGAAAAACCCGTTCAGATCATTTATTGTAGCAAGCCTCTATACCCTGATGTTCCTCTGGTCTCCGGATGACCTATATTGGTGCGATCTGGCTAGCCCCTCCCACCGTCTCTGCCGGGCTTTCTTTATATGGGCTCTCCCACCGTCTCTGCCGTGCTCTCGCGATACTAGAGAGACACTGCGTGACTTCGGCCGGTAAACACCCGGCCGAAGCGAAGCCATACTTTGACATAACAGTTTGACATGATTAAAACCAATGAAAACAGTAGCCTCACAGTTTGATTTATACAGGAATAACTTCCCACCCTTTGTGGTGTTAAAAACTAGTCATTATTAAACTCCAATGGGAAAGCTAAGTTAGTGCAATAGGCGCAAACGTTGGATGCTAAATCCGAAGCTACATGCGCGCTAACGGCTAAAAATACCCCACAAAATCAGTGAAAACAGTAGCCTCACAGTTTGATTCATACAGGAATAACTTCCCACCCTTTGTGGTGTTAAAAACGAGGCATTATTAAACTGCAATGTGAAAGCTAAGTTAGTGTAATAGGTGCAAACGTTGGATGCTAAATCCGAAGCTACATGTGCGCTAACGGCTAAAAATAACCCTCAAAATCAGTGAAAACAGTAGCCTCACAGTTTGATTTATACAGGAATAACTTCCCACCCTTTGTGGTGTTAAAAACGAGGCATTATTAAACTCCAATGGGAAAGCTAAGTTAGTGTAATAGGTGCAAACGTTGGATGCTAAATCCGAAGCTACATGTGCGCTAACGGCTAAAAATAACACTCGAAATCAGTGAAAACAGTAGCCTCACAGTTTGATTTATACAGGAATAACTTCCCACCCTTTGTGGTGTTAAAAACGAGGCATTATTAAACTCCAATGGGAAAGCTAAGTTAGTGTAAAAAGTGCAAACGTTGGGTGCTACTCCCGAAGCTACATGCTACACTAGGTAAATAACAGGCAAACAACCATTGAGGAGATTCCTTTTAGTTTCACCGATGGAATTACTACACAAGTAGTTCCCTAAGCTTTGTCTCGTTATAAACGCAGCATTATTAAGACTGCTGTGATTAAGATAAATGAGTGGATTATGAGCAGAATGCTTCACTCCATGCAACACTCTGCATTAGGGGTGGGAAAAAAAATCGATTTTCCGATTAATATCGATTCTCTCTCGAACGATTCTGAATCGATTCAGAAAAGTTAAGAATCGATTTTTTTTTAATAATTTTTTTTTAATAATTTTTTTTTTTTTTTTTTTTTTTAAATACTAATACTTCCTGCGCCATTGCGCATGCACACCACACATGTGCAAGTTGTTTCCAAAGTGGCTTCAAAAGGGCTGAGAGCAGCAAACCCATGACTTGCACAGGCTTTATCTCTGCTGAATTCCAAGCCATACTTTTTGTACAATGTGTTGAAATGACATAGAAAATAGATAATAGAATAGAAATCCTATAGAAACATGATTTACGAGATTAGAAATAGAATAAAACTGAATCGGTTTAGTTTTTACATACTTCCATATTGTGTTGAAAGCTGCATTGATTATTGCACTGTTCATAGAAAGTCATATTTGTGACAAGAAAAGCTTTTCTCTTAATACAATATTAGAGAAGGTAATTCATCTGTTGATTGTCTTTAATGAGCATCACAAAAGTAGGAAGTGATTAGCAAACTCTGAGTAGCAAACTCAGATGTGCATATAAATATATTTTTGAAATTCACACATGGGTATGTACATAAAAATTTTTTTGCATTGAGATGCATTGAAAATCGATTTTGAATCGAATCGTTGACCTCTGAATCGGAATCGAATCGAATCGTGAGGTGCCAAGAGATTCTCACCCCTACTCTGCATGGTTTGCTGCACTATGGGGATCTTGTCGCTTAGCGGGGAAAACAACATGGCAGCCATCCATCGGATCTCGGAGCCGTGGACCAATAAGAAATGGGGGGGTGGGGTTATCAGACTTTTTTTTTTTTTTTAGACAACTGCACGGTGGACTTTACTAATGTGGGGGGGAAGCATCGGAAGCATGGACATATAAAGAAAATATGGGGATGTGGCTGTGCCGGCTGTGACGACATAGCCGGCGAGAATTCTGACTGGAGTAAATTGGGGGGGAGGGGTGGGGGTTTCAGAAAGGGGGAGAGTGAGAAAAGGAGAGATTGTTATTTTTTTGGATATTTTGGCAGTCTCTAGGCACACCGTGGCCCCATGGATATGTTAGAACACATTTAAAAAGTGCATTTAGCATAATATGGGACCTTTTAAAAGCACAAACTAGACACACTTCTGATCAGATATTAAAGAGATTTAATACAAACAAACTAATTTGTACTTATTCTCTCACCCAATGAGAATCGATAAGAGAATCGCTAAGGAATCGGATCGATAAGCAGAATCGGAATCGTTAAATTCTTATCAATTCCCATCCCTACTCATGACATACGTCACAACCAAACGTTATGCGATTGGTTGGCTAATCCAGAGTGGCACTGGGCAGATCCAATAGTTTTAAACTTCAACAGAGAGCCGCCTCCAAGTGAGTGAACGTTTGCCAATTACAGCAGTTCCAGACCTTCTGTACAAATGAAATGAAGTACGATGGTCTGGTTGGACCAGGCTATTCTTCCACAGCACTGGAACTTACTTTCTCCTGGCTCAGAGTCATTTAAAAAAATTTAATGAACTATTAGTATTCAGACAAAGTAAGTAACCTCCACACAACAGCTCCAGACAATAACAATACATGCTTTCATATTCATTTAAAACTGACATTATTGAGATTAAAAATCTCTTTTACAAAAGAGTCCTGGCAAAGACAGGCAGCAGCACAGTTAGTTACAGACAATCATTTAAAACATAAAAATAGAGTCACAGTCAGAACATCATCAAACAAAGCATGTACATACAGAAGAGCCAGCTTCAACATCATTAAGTAATGACTTAAACATGTTTAGAGAAACCAGCTCCTTAAGTTTTAGCGCATTTTGCAGCTGGTTCCATGAAAAAGGAGCAGCATAACTAAATGCCCTTTTCCCCAGTTCAGTACGGACTCTAGGCACAGTCAGTAAAAACAAGTGCTCATAGCGGAGCTGATACTTTCCTGTGCTTTTCTGAATGACATACTTCTGCAGGTATGTAGGAAGAACACCGAGGATGGTTTTATAAATAAGGATATGCCAATGATGGAGTCTGCGGGTGGACAGGGCAAACCATCCAACTCGAGGATACAAAGAGCAGTGGTGCGTGAGGGTTTTAAAATCAGTAACAAATCTCAGTGCTCCATGGTAGACCGTGTCCAAAGACTGTAGGCATTTTGAAGATGCATTTATATATATAACATCACCATAATCCAACACAGACAAAAAGGTTGCAGCAACAAGTCTTTTTTTGGCTTCAAAAGAAAAACAAGATTTGTTTCTTAAGTAAAAACCTAATTTTATCTTTAGTTTTTTCGAAAGCTGCTGGATATGAGGTTTAAAAGAGAGAGCATCATCAATTATAATTCCCAGATATTCACATGGAGACATAGATTCAATGACAGAGCCCTGCAAAGTGGTGATAGGAGGGAGGTCCGAGGGCTTTGATTTAGCTTTTATGAACAGCATGAGCTTTGTCTTTTCAGCATTTAAAACACGTTTTAAATCACACAGGTTACGTTGCACAGTGTTAAAAGCAATTTGGAGCTGACAGAGAGCCTGATTTGGGATAGACACAGAGCAATATATCACAGTGTCATCGGCATAAAAGTGAAAATTTGTGTTTGGGGCTTTACAATCCAGACAATTAATGTAAATAATAAAGGTCCTAGAACCGATCCCTTTGGCACACCCTTGGATACATTAAGAGAGGTAGAAGTAATACCTTCTGCTTGCACACACTGAGATCTGTCTGATAGATACGCTCAACAAAAATATAAACGCAACACTTTTGTTTTTGCTCCCATTTTTCATGAGATGGACTTAAAGATCTAAATTTCATTCCAGATACACAATATTACCATTTCTCTAAAACATTGTTCACAAATCTGTCTAAATGTGTGATAGTGAGCACTTCTGCTTTGCTGAGATAATCCATCCCACCTCACAGGTGTGCCACATCAAGATGCTGATCTTACATCATGATTAGTGCACAGGTGTGCCTTAGACTGTCCACAATAAAAGGCCACTCTGAAATGTGCATTTTTTTGCTTTATTGGGGGTCTGGGGACTCAGAACCAGTCAGTATCTGGTGTGACCACCATTTGCCTCATGCAGTGCAACACATCTTCTTCGCATAGAGTTTATCAGATTGTCAATTGTGGCCTGTGGAATGTTGGTCCACTCCTCTTCAATGGCTGTGCGAAGTTGCTGGATATTAGTGGGAAGTGGTGCACGCTGTCGTATACGCCGGTCAAGCACATCCCAAACATGCTCAATGGGTGACATGTCCGGTGAGTATGCTGGCCATGCAAGAACTGGGACATTTTCAGCTTCCAAGAATTGTGTACAGATCCTTGCAACATGGGGCCGTGCATTATCTTGCTGAAAAGTGAGGTGATGTTCATGGATGTATGGCACAACAATGGGCCTCAGGATCTCATCACAGTATCTCTGTGCATTCAAAATGCCATCAATAAAATGCACCTGTGTTCTTCGTCCATAACAGATGCCTGCCCATACCATAACCCCACCACCACGGGCCACTCGATCCACAACATTGACATCAGCAAAGCGCTCACCCACACGACGCCACACACGCTGTCTGCCATCTGCCCTGAACAATGTAAACCGAGATTCATCCGTGAAGAGAACACCTCTCCAACGTGCCAGACGCCATCGAATGTGAGCATTTGCCCACTCAAGTCTGTTACGGCGACGAGCTGGAGTCAGGTCAAGACCCCCGATGAGGACGACGAGCATGCAGTTGAGCTTCCCTGAGACGGTTTCTGACAGTTTGTGCAGAAATTGTTTGGTTATGCGAACCAATTGTTTCAGCAGCTGTCTCAGTGGCTGGTCTCAGACGATCTTGGAGGTGAACCTACTGGATGTGGAGGTCCTGGGCTGGTGTGGTTACACGTGGTCTGCGGTTGTGAGGCCGGTTGGATGTACTGCCATATTCTCTGAAACACCTTTGGAGACGGCTTATGGTGGAGAAATGAACATTCAATGCACAAGCAACAGATCTGGTTGACATTCCTGCTGTCAGCATGCCAATTGCACGCTCCCTCAATGCTTGTGGCATCTGTGGTGGCCTTTTATTGTGGACAGTCTAAGGCACACCTGTGCACTAATCATGATGTCAGATCAGCATCTTGATGTGGCACACCTGTGAGGTGGGATGGATTATCTCAGCAAAGCAGAAGTGCTCACTATCACACATTTAGACAGATTTGTGAACAATGTTTGAGAGAAATGGTAATATTGTAGCCTGGCTCCGCCCGCCTACTTCCGGCCAAATTTTATTTTCCCTTCAGTAGTCAGTCTGGGTGTACAGCCCATTTCCCAGTTTTGCCGGAGATTCGACAGCCGGTCCAATCAGCGAACAGAGCGAGTGGCTGAGAACGATGACGTCGAAGTTGCGCTCCAGTTTCAGTTGCCAGAAGCCGGCTCATGACACACGTGACGACCAAACGTTATGCGATTGGTTGGCTAATCCAGAGTTGCACTGGGCAGATCCAATAGTTTTAAACTTTAACAGACACCCGCCTCCATGAGTGAACGTTTGCCAATTACAGCACTGCCAGACCTTCTGTACAAATGAAATGAAGTACGATGGTCTGGTAGCACCAGGCTAGTAATATTGTGTATCTGGAATGAATTTTAGATCTTTAAGTCCATCTCATGAAAAATGGGAGCAAAAAACAAAAGTGTTGCGTTTATATTTTTGTTGAGTGTAGTTTTTAAACCAACCGACAGCTTGATCAGACAAACCGATGCTGCAGAGTCTTTCTAATAATAAGGCATGATCCACAGTATCGAAAGCCTTTGATAGGTCAACAAAAAGGGCTGCACAATGTTGTTTGTTGTCTAAAAATTCAATAAAATCCTTTACCACTTTTAAAGCAGCTGTTGACGTACTATGTTGTTTCCTAAAACCAGATTGAATTCAGATAAAATACTGTTTGTTGATAAAAAGTCCTTCAGTTGTTGGCTTACAATGGATTCCAATACCTTATTTAAAACAGACAGTTTGGAAATGGGCCTATAGTTGTTTAGCACAGTGGGGTCCCCCCCTTTTAACAGTGGGAGAACAAAGGCAGATTTCCAAATAGGAGGAATAAACGAAGTGCAAACAAAGAGACTTCACTCACATTAAATAATCAGGCTTCAGGTAGGAGCAGTGTTTGTTTCATTCACAGTGTTGTAAATTAATGTATGTTAGCAATGTTTACAGACTTAACATGTATTAATTTTTATTCTATTTTTAATCATCGATCATTTTACTTTTGTAGTGGACCATTGTACTCCCTCTGTGAACATACTTGTTTTAGCTTGGTACTTGTATTCACAAATGTGTGTTGTATTCTTTGTTGTCCATGGTGGAAAACCAGTTTCGATTAATTAGGTTTAATTAATAGACACTGGTTAATAAAGATGAATTAAGGTAATCCTACTCCTAAATAATGAAGATAATGTAAATGTTGAGATCATAATGTTTCCTTGTGAAGGTTATGATGGTGGCAGCAGTGACTGTGAGTGTGAGAGCCCCACCCTGGATGAAGCAGAGGGCACCTACCCATTGATGCCCCACTTCTGGCTGATTGTTCAGATTCACCAGGACAGAGTGAAGGTGTTCTCCCACTCCAGGTCAGACAAACATCAGAGAAATTCACACAAAATAGATAGGCAATTTACAATTGAGCAGTGTGTGCACGCAGTTTAGCTTTCTACTAGTTAGCCGGTCAGCTTTATTTAAAAACCCGAAAATAACGTTTGAGCTTATCGATACCGCTATGGAATCCAGTAGGTCCTATGACGTAATGTTACATCTTGAGTGTTACATCACCTATAGAGCCGTGTCATCTCAATCTAATTAAGACTACTTCAGCGTATTTTCCAATCATTGTTTCACATCATAGACTGTGAAAAGTTGTACCTTTGACTATCTTGAGAAAATCTTCAATTCCGTCTCCGTCAGCAAAAAGAAAAGAAAGAAAAGCTGGTGCCGCTGCAGACAGGCTCGGCACCATCTCATCATTCATTCAAAGCAGCTGTGATCGGCACACAACCAGACTGTTTAGCAATTCCCGTCAGTTAAAAATGGTGATACAGTTTTTAAATCCATGTTAAAATCTGCAGGATATATAGCTAGTTGGCTCTTTTTTTTTTTTATTGCAAACGGTTTAAAATGTGATGTGTTCAGGTCGGCTCAGTAATATGATCATTAGGCAAAGGTTTATAAAAGGTCATCATGGTGTGTTCAGTTTTTGGCGACAAATTTGAACAATACAGTTTGGGTGAAAAACTTGTTTTCACAGCAATATAAAATAGATATTAAAGATTTACAGTGCAAAAGCATTCATATTCCTTGAACTTTTCAAAATGTTGTCACGTTACAACCACACCAGTACATTTACTTTATTGGGATTTTATTTGATAGACAAACACAAAGTGGTGCATAATTATGAAGTGGAATGAAAATGATACATGGTTTTACAATTTTTTTTATAAAATAAAAATCTGAAAAGTGTGGCGTACAAAAGTATTTAGCCCCCCTCAGTACTTTGTAGAACCACCTATCGCTGCAATTACAGCAGCAAGTCTATTGGGCAATGTCTCTACCAGCTTTCCACAGACTACAGACTGACATTCTTCTTTGGAAAATAGCTCAAGCTCAGTCAGATTGGATGGAGAGAGTCCGTGAACAGCTATTTTCAAGTCTTTCCAGAAATACTCGATTGGATTTAGGTCTGAACTTTGCTGGGCCATACTAACACATTAATATGCTTTTATCTAAACCATTCCATTGTAGCTCTGGCTGTATGTTTAGGGTAGTTGTCCTGCTGGAAGGTGAACCTCCGCCCCATTCATTCTTTTGCAGACTTTAACAGGTTGTCTGCCCTGTATTTGGCTCCATCCATCTTCCCATCAACTCTGAGCAGCTTCCCTCTCCCTGCTAAGGAAAATCATCCCCACAGCATGATGCTGCCACCACCATGTTTCACTGTGGGGATGGTGTGTTCAGGGTGATGTGCAGTGTTCACACATAATGTTTTGCATTCAGGCCAAAAACGTGCATTTGGGTCTCATCTGACCAGAGCCCCTTCCTCCACATCTTTGCTGTGTCCCCAGCACGGCTTGTGGCAAGGGTTGGAGGAAGGTGCTCTGGTCAAATTAGACCAAAATTTAAGTTGTTGGCCTGAATGCAAAACGCTATGTGTGGCGGAAAACTAACACTGCACATCACCCTGAACACACCTTCCCCACCGTGAAACATGTTGGTGGCAGCCTCATGCATGGTGCTTCTCTTCAGCAGGGACCAAGCCCCAACCACAGCGAGTTCTACCAGCATCTAATGCGGAAGTGACAAAAAATTAAGTTCACCGCATGGTCACTAAGAGGTGGTACCAAAACAGAGCAATTTCCTTTTGACTCCCCTGTTAAATAGGCCGTTTTCACAGCATTATAAAACCTATTTACGGGCCTGGTCCAAAAAACCATTCTAGTCTGTATGTTTAGGTCATATCTCCATGACAACACTGAGGGGGGTGAATTTTTTTAGATAACGCTAGTTTTTAAACTAGGGCTGTGCGATATATATCGTCTGACGAAACAAAAACGTCTATCGTTTCATTTTATGCAATATCGTTTATTTCGTTATGTTGCCAATCCCACTCTTTAGGACACAAACTATGTAGCTCGCAGTTAAGTTCCTGATATTCAAACCGAAGATTTCCTTCAGCGTAACTTCACATTAAAAGCCTTTAACTGGTGAAATGTGAGGAATTAAAGTCAACTTTGATTTTTATTTTGAAGCAGAGACACTAAGCCCTTCCTAGTTCCTGGCCCTGCTGCGCTTCCGTCACACTATCTCTGCCCGAACGCACCAGGCTTTTCTAGCTTGTGTGATAATCAAAGTTCATTTCAGACACTGAAACCCATCAGTAAACGACCTGTCGGTGTTTGCACCATGGGGAGAGGATCATATACAGTATCCCCGCTGACAGAGCAGTCAAGCCGGCGTTACCCGGGCAGCGATTGACAGGCTCGCGGGGTTAGCAGCCAAGCTAGCGGGGCAGTTCGGCTGCTGTCCCCGCGGGCTGTCAAGCGCTGCCCAGCTCGCAGTGTAAAGTTCCCAGAATGCGCGGCTCGGCTGCTCTCTCAGCGGTGAGAAGCTCCTGCGCTCCCCGGGGCGGTCACCCTCTCCGCGGGGTGAATTTACAAGCCGCCTCAGCTAAAGAGGATAGCTCCATTAGGCTAAAGAGCTTAGCCAGGGCTGTACGCTTATTTTTTTAGGTGGTAGCACTGGTGCTAGCAAGCAAAAAAATTCAGTAGCACAAAAATGTATTTGGTAGCACACAAAGTATGATCGAAAACTTGCATAACCTTAACCCTTGCATTTCGCTCTAATTACCTTTGATCATGTTATCTTGGTCTCATTTGAGATTCTCAATTAATATTATATCCTAGTGTGTGCAGTAATAATTATGGAAAAATGAATAGGGGTGCACTGATTGCAATTTAGACAAAAGAATCTAACCTGCCAATTGTAATTTTTTGCTGATTCAGAATTATTATTATTATAATGTCCTTCTGTTAATTAAAACCAAACTTTAAAACATTAAACATAGCCTATTAAATAAATAAGTATACATATTGGTACAATTTAGGATAAATTAAATAGGTTGTTGTGAATGTGTTGGGAGTAGCTTTTCAGTGGCTTATTTAAAACTTTGTTTAAATAGACTAGGCTACTGTTGACTGCTCTCTGCAGCTGAAGGAGTTGCCTTTCAAGCTAGAAAAAAGCGCTAACTTCCTGTTCTTACCGGCTTCAAAATAAAAGTCAACTCACGTTTGGCTAGTAACAGGCTTTTAATGTGAAGGCGCACAGGAAATGTTCTGTTTGTACACGCGCTAACTTAACTGCGGTAATGTGCCCGCTCTCCTTCCGGTAATTACCGTTGGTGAAGTTTGTATACCTAGAATCGCTGCACGAGCACACATCTTTCACCAGCCAAAGTGGAGGGTGGACTCAATAACTTACTTGCCTAAGTCTACATTTACCCCCATTTGGAGTGTTAATGTAGAGCCCTCTAAGCAGTGTTGTGCATCTCTCCTCTGTGTTTCAAAGACAGCCTCTCCTCATTAGCAGCCTGTCGCACGAGTGCGAATGGATTTGTATTCATCATCGCACGTGATCAATTTCAGTAGCAAATGCGATCAAAACTGTCGCACTGTACAGCCCTGGCTTAGCATTTATTAATTGAATTTACAGAAAATATGCTATATCGTCAAATGTATCGTTATCGGGATATGAGATTTTGGTCATATCGCCCAGCCCTTTTTTAAACTATTGGAGGTTTAAA
Organism: Ammodytes marinus; assembly: GCF_949987685.1. NCBI lineage: Eukaryota > Metazoa > Chordata > Actinopteri > Uranoscopiformes > Ammodytidae > Ammodytes > Ammodytes marinus. The sequence goes on from NC_137212.1 coordinate 32,664,413, forward strand.
TGTACGAATAATTAGGGACACGGCTTCTAGAGTGACAGCTAGCCGCACACTGGCCCTCACTTTGTCTCGGAGGTATACAAGGCTAGATGGGCGTATCTCCCTCCGACATCATATCCATGTTTTTTTATCGGTGATAGGAGGAGTAGAAATCTGACAAGATGGGGACACGGATAGGCCAGGAAGATTGGATGCAGTTGAATTAACTGAGGTCAGCCCGAATGCTACATCCATTTTATATACTATCTATGGCAAGGACATGGAAGCTGGTCAGAGTTGATGGGAAGATGTATGGAGTCAAATACAGGGCAGAAAACCTGTAAACGTCTACAAAAGACTTGAGACTGGGGCAGAGGTTCACTTTCTAACAGGACACCAACACTAAACATACAGCCATATCTACAATGCAATAGTTTAGATCAGAGCATAGTCATGTGTTAGAATGGCCCAGTGAAAGTCCAGACCTAAATCCAATTGAGAATATCTGGAAAGACTTAAAAATTGCTGTTCAAAGGCTCTACATCCAATCTAATGCTGAATCTGAAGCTGGAGCTATTTTGCAAAGAAGAATGAGCAAAAATGTCACTCTCTAGATGTGCAAAGCTGGTAGAGACATACCCCATTAGACTTGGAGCTGTAATTGCAGCGACTTTTCAGTTTTTTTGTTTATAAAAAATTGAAAACCACATATCAATTTCATTCCACTTGACAATTATGCGCCACTTTGTGTTGGTCTATCACATAAAATCCCAATAAAATAACAGTATGTGTGTGGTTGTAATGTGACAAAATGTGGAAATGTTCAAGGGGTATGAATACTTTTGCAAGCCACTTTATATGCAATTAAAGCAATAATACTAGTTATCTTTTAACAAAATTATAGAAAAGTATCGATTGTGAAGCTTGATTCTGAGCTAAAATGAGTTTTCTGAGCCCCACAAAAGCAGCCCAGGTGCCTGGCCAAAATTGGCCCATGTTTCATTAAAAGTTATAATTAAATTATACTCATGATTGTTAAACAGGCTTTTTCTTTTTATTAGGGCAAGTAGAACAGCTGCCCTATGGGCAAGTACAGGAACTGTTCTACTTGCAAGTAAACCCATGATATATCCCAAGTATTTCAGAGTAGGCATTCAATTTTAATTGGTCCAGATTTTTCAGAGTGACACATTTTATTTTTGCTTGTTCTTTCACGCTTATAAATAAAAGAATGGTATCAAATTTCTATGAGTGTATTGTAGGTATTCTCATTAAACTCCAATGACAGTAATACAGTTGCAGTCAAACCTTCTGCACAATTCCTAAGATTAGATTTACTCTCAGATGCTTGATAGTGATTGCATTTTCCCAAATTGTACAGGTACTTCACAGAAGGAAAAGAGGTGAGTGCTGAACATTTGGACAAGAAGAAAGAAGACCAGCAGCTGAGTGAATACATCCAACTAGATCAGATTGTGGTCCGGAAGATTGGAGAAATCTGCAGAATAGTCAATCAGGTAATGCAGAAAACCACAAACTTCATCACAGATTGCTCTTTTGTTTCTTCTTTGAAAAACTTTACTAACTTTACTTTTAAGAAAATCATAAAAATGAAGGGATACGTTTGTATACACCGCGTTAAAAATTATTATGCAAATTGGATTGAAGTGTCATAAACATTTAATTTTTTGTTTTTCAATTAAACTCATGTATGATATTGTGTCTCAGGATGCCTTGGATCATTGAAATTAATCTCATACACCTGTGATAATTAGTTTGCTATGTGAGCCCAATCAAAGGAAAAACTACTTAATAAGGACGTTCCAAATTATTAAGAAGGCAACAAGTTTCAAGCAATATGGGAAAGAAAAAGGATCTCTCTGCTGCCGAAAAGTGTCAAATAGTGCAATACCATGGACAAGGTATGAAAACATTAGATATTTCACGGAAACTTAAGCGTGATCATCGTACTGTGAAGAGATTTGTGGCTGATTCAGAGCACAGACGGGTTCGTGCAGATAAAGGCATAATGAAGAAGGTTTCTGACAGACAAATTCATCGGATTAGGAGAGCAGCTGCTAAAATGCTGTTACAGAGCAGCAGACAGGTATTTGAAGCCGCTGGTGCCTCTGGAGTCCCGCGAACCTCAAGGTGTAGGATCCTCCAGAGGTTTGCAGCTGTGCATAAACCTATTTTTCGGCCACCCCTATACAATGCTCACAAGCAGAAACGCACTGGGCTCAGAAATACATGAAGACTCATTTTCAAACAGTCTTGTTTACTGATGAGTGCTGTGCAGCCCTGGATGGTCCAGATGGATGGAGCAGTAGTGGATGGTTGGTGAATGGCCACCATGTCCCAACAAGGCTGCGACGTCAGCAAGGAGGTGGCGGAGTCATGTTTTGGGCTGGAATCATGGGGAGAGAGCTGGTAGGCCCTTTTAGGGTCCCTGACGGTGTGAAAATGACCTCGGCAAAGTATGTTTAGTTTTTGACAGACCACTTTCTTCCGTGGTACAATAAGAAGGACAGTGCCTTCCGTAGTAAAATCATCTTCATGCATGACAATGCACCATCTCATGCTGCAAAGAATACCTCTGTGTCATTGGCTGCTATGGGCATAAAAGGAGAGAACCTCATGGTGTGGCCTCATCTTCCCCTGACCTCAACCCTATTGAGAACCTTTGGAGCATCCTCAAGCAAAACATCTATGAGGTTGGGAGGCAGTTCACATCAAAACAGCTATTCTGGCATCATGCAAAGATATTCAAGCAGAAACTCTCCAAAAACTCACAAGTTCAATGGATGCAAGAATTGTGAAGGTAATATCAAAGAAGGTCCTATGTTAACATGTAACTTGGCCTATTAAGATGTTTTTGATTGAAATAGCTTTTGATTTCACTAAATATGACCTTCACATTCTGCAAATTCAACAAATGACCATTTTTAGTTCTTTACAACCTATAAAATGTTTTGAAACTCTGTTGTGCATAATAATTTGGAACGGTGAATTTTGAGTTTTTCATTTTTGAAAAAAATACCGTTAACATTTGGAGGTTTGTTCAATAAAAGTTGAATCATACTTTAACAGTTGATGACTTGAAAATTATACTGACTGTCATTTGCATCGACTATTTATGATGAATGCATGAGAGTGATGGCCCAGGCAAGTTTCAGTAAGTTTACAGAAGTGCCTCACTATTACTGTCTTTGACCTTTGGAGAAATGTATTTATTCAGGTTAAGGGGAAAACACATTGCATTTATTATTTCAACTATTGAGTAATTTTTCAAAGAGCATTCTAGTGTAGGCCTATAAGATTTATTTGCATAATTTTCAATGCTGCTTTATTTTTGTGTGGGAAATAAATGTTCCAAAACGACCAATAACCTCTGTATTTAAAACGAAATCAAGCAAGTAGGCTAATAATAACCATTATAATGAATTATAGGCATCACAGTAGGCCAGTGGTTCTCAAAGTGTGGGGCGCGCCCCACCGGTGGGGAATAGAGACATTACTGGTGGGGCGCAACAAAGGGGAGGAATAAATGTCCACATCCGTGGCGCATAGTTTTTAAAAATATTTGAATATTTATTTTTTTAACGTTTCCCAGGGTGAGTTGGAGGAGTGGAGGAGAGCCCCTGCTATTTCCCATCTTCAATTAACACATAAAAACCATAATAACGTGGATAGAACAGACGCCAAAATCATCGACTCAGCACGCGGGCTAGGCGCAATCACTAATAAAGAGTGTGGTGCCAGATGTGCAATGGACACACTGTGTCATTCACCGGGAAGCGCTGGTAGCGTAAAGGCAGCTCATCCCCGAACCAAACAAAGTTTTGACAGAGGTTGTGAGTGTGCTCAATTTCATCAAAACCCGACCAATGAAAGCGCAACTGTTCAGCTGCTGCTGCTGCAGACGGGCTCGACACCGTGCGCATCAACAGTCATTCAAAGCAGCGGTGGTAATCACACAACCGGACGGTGTAGAAAGTCCCGTCAGTTAAAAATTGTTATCCACTTTTCAAATCCATCTTAAAATCGGCAGGATATAGAGCTAGTTAGCTTGAAATAAAGTTGCTAACGGTGTCAAATGTGTTGTGTTCAGGTCGGCTCGGTAATATTATGCAAAAGTATATAAACAGTCATTATGATGTGTTCAAATGTAACAAAATAAAAATAAAAATTTAGTTTTTGGCAAGTTTTTGAATAATATAGTTTTGGTGAAAAACTTGCTTTTTCAGCAATATAATATAGATAGTAAATGGAATTATGACCTGTTTAACGTCCTATCTTGAGCTCTGATCATCTTATTGGCAATGAAAGCAATAATACAAATTCTCTTTCAACAAAATAGAAAAGTATCGATAGTGGTATCGATAAAGACTCGGATCGTTAGGGAGACTCGATAATGGTATCGATCAATAAAAATTAACAATCCCCATCCCTACTTGAGAGTGGCAGTATCAAGCTTGCAGACCTATTTTGAAAAGATGTGCAGTGCAAAACAGGCAAATTGCAGCCACTAATGCAGGCCTAAGACTCACATACTGACTTGCTCAATCGTTTTTGACAATTTTTTGGGCTCAGATTGCAAAGTGATGACACAGATGCTTATATTTTCTATATTTTTGAATTGTATTTCCTGATTTTATTTCAGTACATTTTAAACTTTTAAGCTTGACCTATTTTGTTACTTTTTTGTTGACGCAATCGGGGACAGGTGGGGCTTGAAAATATCCCCACCTCCCAAGTGGGGAATCACAAAGAAAGTTTGAGAACCACTGCAGTAGGCCTATTGTCCACAATAATCGCACATCCCCCCATCCAAAGAGGAACTTTAAAAAGTTGAATTTGCACTTTGATGTGCATAGATATGTTAAGTGTATGGTCCATTATTTGTATTTTGTGTGTCTGCATCAAGCCCCAACCACAGCGAGTTCTACCAGCATCTAACGTGGAAGTGACAAACCATTCTAGTCTGTATGTTTAGATCATATTTCCATGACACCACTGAGGGGGGTGAATTTTTTTCAGGCTAGTTTTTATTATTAAAATTTTGCACTCACTTAGCCTCGGAGGTATAGGTCAGCTAGAGGGGCGTATCCCCCTCCACCCAAGGTCACATCAATGCCCTATCAATGCCCTTTTTTTCCAATGACTCGTGTGTGCACGCTCGGGCTTTCTGTTTAGATTTTAAATGGACATAAAACATTTTGCGGATGCATCCGAGACCGTGCTGTCAATTAACGTTAACGTGTCAGTAGCAGGCACCTGTGTGTGTGGGTGGGGGGGGGGACTTGTGTGCGCGCACGGCCGCGCTCGGGCTTTCAGTTTAGATTTTAAATGGATATAATACATTTTGTGGAAGCATCCGAGACCGTGCTGTATTATTACAGTGAAAACTGCGTAAAGTGCAGTCTTTACCACTATAGCGGACAGGTGGAGCAGGTGAGGAGTTGTTGAGGACGTAACAAAGGCTGTGTCGGTCTGCTGTGTGTGTCCCGCTCGTCAGAGGGAGGCGGGGTTTATTCAGAGATTACTTCATGCTCCGTTCTCACTGTGATCACTGTGGCCTTCAGTGTGCGCACGTACTTCTAAAAACTTCACAATGAAGGATGAAGGATGCACACCTTCGTACTTCTAAAAACTTCACAATGAAGGATGCACACCTTTGTGCTGTGCACAAGCAATATCCGGAAGCACATGCCGATCTGACTAAAACTCAGAGAGATATGCAAGCCACAGACACACACACACACACACACACACACACACAGACACAGACACACAGACAGACGTTTCTTGCTTTATAGATAGATGTTTGCACAACATTTCTTTTTTTTTAGCATAGTGTTTTTTATTCTGAATGAAAAAGTATAACAATACAATGTATATCACACAATGTGCATGTAACACTTGCAGAATACAAATGAATGACATTTTTGTTTTTTTACACCCAAACCCCCCTCCCCCCCACCCCCCATGGCGAACATACACACTACCCTAGATGACAAACAGTGACCCAAGTACAGAGCACAAACAAAACAAAAAAAGCATTAGAGTGCAGGAGGACATGTCAGTTAATAAATAATAATAAAAGATAACTTAAGAATAAAGTCAAAATAAAATAAATAAAAAATAATAATAACAGCGATTATTATAGTAAATTAAAAAGGACAGAAGGCTGGATGGGGAGGGTCCTGAGCTACAAGTCTGCAGAGAGATTTTTCAATTTGTCGAAGTGTTGTATAATTGGGCCCCAAGTAGAACCAAATTTGTCAGGTTGACCCCGAAGCGAAAACTTAATTTTTTCTAATTTTAAAAAGAACATAAGATCCTTCACCCACACAGTATAACTTGGGGATCGGGGTGATTTCCAGTCCATCAGAATTCTCCTACGCGCTAGGAGGGTTGAGAAAGCAATAGCATTTTTATGTATATTGTTTAAGTCTGGATCTTTATCAGAGTCTGTACCAAATATACACATAGAGGCATTGGGTTGAAGGTTTAGGTTCAAGGATTCAGAAAGGAATTTAAATATGCCATTCCAGTAGTCTACCAGTTGTGGGCAGGACCAAAACATGTGCGTAAGATCTGCAGGTGAATTATGACATCGATTGCAGCTATCTTGTACATTTGGGTAAATCTTTGAGAGTTTGGAATTACAGTAGTGCAAGCGATGCAGTACCTTAAACTGTATTATGCTTAAGCGTGAGCATGATGAACTCTTATTCACTCTGATTAAAGCTTGATTCCAAAATGATTCTGATAAACTCACTCCCAACTCTTTTTCCCAATCTCCCTTAATCTTGACAATATTAGTCTCAGCCGCTGAGTTAATAATCTGATATATTCTGGATATACAACCTTTAAGCTTTGGTGGTGAATCCAAGATTCTTTCATATAATGATTCCTGGGGTAAGTTAGGAAAACTAGGGTTTAGAGATTTGGCAAATTGCCGTACCTGGAAATAACGGAACAGATGGTTTCGAGGGATATTATATTTCACAAATACATCTCCGGAGCTTCCAAAAACCCCACCTATATATAATTGACCAATGTTAGTAATGCCGTTTTTAAGCCATAAATTGAATGCATGATCCAGTCTAGAGGGAAGAAAGAGGTGACTATTATGGACAGGAGTTAGACTAGACGCAGCACAGAGGTTAAATCTTTTGCGGAACTGGGATAAGATTTTCAATGTTGTAATTACTATAGGGCTGGATGAGTATTGTCTTGGGGAAAGGGGGAGACTAGAGGTCACCAACGATACAAGGGAGCAAGAGGGGCACGAATTAGCTTCAATTAGACACCAGTTAATTTGGGGGAATTTAATCCAGTACATTATTTTCTGTATATTTGCAGCCCAGTAGTAAAATCTAAAATTGGGAAGAGAGAGACCTCCTTGAGTGCGATGTCTTTGCAACATCACTTTATTTATCCTCGGTAGTTTATTGCCCCACAAAAAGCCTGTAATGAGCTTATCTAAAGTAGTAAAAAAGAGTTTAGGCAAGAAGAGTGGCAGACACTGGAACAAATACAAAAAGCGTGGAAGAATGTTCATCTTAATAGCGTTAACCCTGCCTGCTAGTGAGAAATATATCGTTTTCCATCTGTCAAAGTCTTCCTTAATCTTAATCAATAATGGAGAAAAGTTCCTATCATACAAATGTTCATATTTCCGAGTGATATAAATACCCAGGTATTTAAATTCAGAATTACATTTATGAAATGGCAGTTGCATTTCTGGGATTTCAGTAGCCAAATTGTTTAAAGGGAAACATTCACTTTTTGCAAAATTCAATTTATATCCGGAAAATGGCCCAAATTGTCTAAGAATTTCTATTAATGCCGGGGCAGATTTAGCTGGGTCGGAAATATAAACCAATAAATCATCAGCATAAAGAGAAGCTTTATGCTCAGTGCCCCATCTAAGAATACCACTAATGTTTGGTGAGGTTTTAAGAGCAATTGACAACGGTTCAATCGCCAAAGCAAAAAGTAACGGGCTTAAAGGGCAGCCTTGGCGGGTACCTCTATGTAAATTAAAATATTCTGAATGTAATCTATTTGTAATGACTGAAGCTTTGGGAGAAGAATACAAAAGTTTAACCCATGACACAAATTGGTGACCAAAACCAAAGTTCTCCAAGACCCTAAACAAATATGGCCATTCCACCCTATCAAATGCTTTCTCCGCATCTAAGGAGATAACCATCTCTGGAACCTCTTCAGATGCAGGTGAATAAATAACATTTAGCAGGCGGCGGATATTACTGAATGAGTGGCGATTGGTAATAAAACCAGTTTGATCATCGGAGATGATCTGGTGTATAACTGTTTCCAGCCGCATAGCCAAGGCCTTCGCCAATATTTTATAATCTGCATTTAGAAGAGATATTGGACGATAAGATCCACATGCATCTGCGTCCTTCCCAGGTTTTAACAGCAGAGTAACTGATGCCATAGTAAGAGTTTGAGGCAGGGTTCCTTGGGCCAATGACTCATTAAACATGTTAAGCAAAAGTGGTGATAGTTTGTCTGAAAATTTCTTAAAGAATTCAATTGGAAAACCATCTGGCCCAGGTGTCTTCCCACTTTGCATGGCTTTGATTGATTTTGTTATTTCACTTATGTTCCATGACTGTTCTAGATTCCCGGCTTGATCGTTTCCAATTTTAGGAAAAATTATACCCTCAAAGAACATTTCCATGTCTGTATCATTAGGTGGACTTTCAGATTGATATAAAGTAGAGTAGAATTCTTTAAAGACATTATTAATTTCAGATGGGATTATTGTTAATTGATTTAAGATATTTTTTATTTGGGATATATGCTGTGAATTGGCTTTAACTTTAAGCTGGTGTGCCAGTAATCTTCCCGCCTTCTCACCACTTTCATAATTGAGTCCACGTGCCCGCAGAAGTTGCCTCTCTACTTTACCGGTTGACAATAAATCATATTCCTTCTGTAAATTCAATCTCTGCTTGGAAAGGTCTGGTGATGGTGTCATTGAATTTTGTGAGTCTAACTCTCTTATAGATTTTAAAAGTTTGTCTTGTTTTTCTCTGCGTACCTTATTTTGTAAGGAAGAAAAAGCTATAATTTCTCCCCTGATGACAGCTTTGAGAGTCTCCCAGAGAAGAGAGGGGCTTACATTGTCTTTCTGGTTGTTTATGAGAAACTCATCAATGACCTTATTAATCAAATCACAAAAGCTTTTATCACCTAGCAGGAGAGAGTTGAGCCTCCACAGAGGGCGGGGTTTCTGCAGGAGATTAAATGACAGATCTAGGATTAATGGCGCATGGTCTGATTCCACAATTGCAGAATATTCTGTATTAGCCACTGATGGGAGAAGAGTTTTATCTATAAAAAAATAATCTATACGGGAATATGAATGGTGTACATGTGAATAGAAAGAAAATGTTTTCTTGTTGGGGTTCTGGAACCTCCAGGGATCAATGCATCCAACCTGATCCATAAAGGCTGATAAGGCCCTTGCCATTTTTAATGGAGGTATTAAAGCAGGGTTGGATCTATCTAGATTGGGGTTAATTAGACAATTTAAATCACCTCCAAATATCAAGTAATAAGAATTTAGAGAAGGAATATTGGATATAATTTTCTTTATAAAATCTTCATCATCCCAATTGGGGGCATATACATTAACAAGTATCACTGGTGTATGAAAAAGTGATCCAGAGATTATAATGTAGCGGCCATTCGGATCAGAAATAACATCTGCTGCGGTAAACTGAACTTTTTTATGGAAAAGAATTGCCACTCCCCTTGATTTGCTATTGAAATTGGAGTGGAATATTTGACCGACCCATGGTCTTCGTAATCTAAGATGATCCTCTATTATTAAATGTGTCTCCTGTAAAAAAATTATTTCAGATTTGAGTTTTTTAAGGTGAGCAAAAATTCGAGCTCTTTTAACAGGGCCATTTAGCCCCTTAACATTCCAACTGACAAATCTGGCAGTGTCTCCTCCTGTTATTACTCCACTTAACATTACTTTACTCTGGGTTTATTGTTATATTCTATTTGTGAAAGGTAGAGGTAGTGTGTATCCCAAAAAACTCTGAACACCCTGAGAAAAAAAAAAAAAAACTAAAGAGAACAAAAACAAAACAAAAAGGAACAACTTTAACACGTTCCATTCCTATGCTGGTCTCCCTAACAGGGGCTAGCCGCAGGATTCCCTTATCTTGTCCCCCGAGAGACATTTCCTATATTTCTCCTACTTTGAGAGAAAACACCCAACTTATTCAAATCCTATATTAAATGTAGTGTATAATTTCCCACAACAAGTACAAACCAACTGCATAAAAGCTTACATCTGAGCCACAAATTAGTAAAGCTGAGTAGTCGCCTCATTAACAATTAGTGTGAATAGCAGTTACCAATATCTGCATCGGGGCATGAGAAGTGTGTGCGCGTTTCTGCGCACCTGCTCACACAGTTCAGCTCTTACATTGTCTTATCCAAATTAGCCTGCAACGCGCCGCTCATAGAAGGCCCTCGCTTCTTCGGGGGTGTCGAAGTAGAACGATTCTCCATCAAAGGTGACGCGCAGACGTGCCGGGTGTAACAGTCCGAAGCGGATGCCTTTTTTGTACAGCTCCTGCTTGATGCCATTAAAAGTAGCTCTCTTTTTGGCCAGGTTAGCACTCATGTCTTGGTACACTCTCAAAGTCACATTGCGGTGTTTCAGTTCGTGTTTCATTGCCCACCTTAATGTTTTTTCCTTGTCAGAGAAGTTATGGAAGCACACGATGAAAGGCCTCGGCTTTGGGGATCCTCGTTCCGGTAGCGGGCCGGTGCGGTGCGCACGGTCGATGGGCGGGGGTGACGTGAATATCTCCCCGAGAGCCTCCATCAGAAAGTCGGCTATGAACTGCTTCGGCTCCTTGCCAGTCTCGCTGCCCTCCGGTATATTCACAATGCGAAGATTAGATCGGCGCGATCTATTTTCCAGGTCTTCTACTCGGTCTAGGAGGTGTTTGTTTTGGGACTCCAGGGATTTTACCGTTGCTTCGGTCAAAGTGATCCTTTCAAAGTTTTCTCCCACTCTCGTTTCGGTTTCGGTGAGGCGTTTATTAAATGAGTTCACATCCTCTCGCAACGCGTCAACGGAGGCTTTCAATGACTGTGACGTGGTTTGTATGAGCTTCGCCATATCCTCCTTCATACTGGCTCGTTGGTTTTCAAGCATGGCTGAGAGTTGTTGAACTGAAGCGGGCTCGTTAACTTCGGTAGCAGGCTGAGTGTTTTCTGTAGCGGAGCCTGCGCTCGTCGCCATTTTGGCTAGCTGTTCAGGTTGCGAATTAGCACGAGTTATGTAAGCTTGAATTCCTTGTTGTTTGCGGCGTTTTGATGGCATATCTTATTTATTCCATTTCCAATGCGCATTCGGCGGCTTGTTGTGAGGCAAAAAGTGAAACAACGGGACCGTATTGAAGGTAAATAATGCAAATTAGTCGGGAGCCTCTTCTCGCGCGTCTGTTCACTACATCGTCTAACCCGGAAGTCCGTTTGCACAACATTTCTACCTGCACATAGCAAACAAAATTGCACAACTGTAAGGTCAGTTGTCAGTTGTATTGTTGTTCTCAAATAAACAGTTGTTTATTTATTTAGTGCGTATTGGCATATTTGAGCAAAATACCCCCAACATTTTTTTGTCTGACGATCAGCTGGGAAAGAAACAAAAACCTCTGGCGGACGCCAGCCTCTCTCAGCCTCCGCCTGGCGCCATCGAACTGTCTGCTGTCTTAGATCACGTCTGCTGCGAGGTCTGGGAAGACGCTGATGCGCTGTCCCTCGTCGTTTTATGTGCCCTTTTTGCGGGCTATTTGCATTATCTTTTTCTTCACCGGGTCGTGGTGTATTTTAGCAAACATGACGCGTGGCTTGTTGTTGCTCGGCAGCCCGATTCAGTGAGCCTGGTCCACTTTCATCCCGTGGGGAAAGTTTTCAGCTCCCAAAAGTTTAGGCAATAGGTCTTGATATTTTGTCTTCGAGATCGCCCTTCTAGGTCACACACTTTGGCTTTCAAGAGTTTGTTCTGTGTAGCCAGCTCGTTGCAACCTTTTTCTAGCGAGGCGTGTCTCGTGTACGTCTCGATTCTCCTCCAGGCTGGTAATGCGAGAAGAGTTTGAGGCCAAACTAGTTTTCACCTCAGTGATGGATGTCTCTACGTCGTCAAACCTTGTGTTCATAGAGTTTTCTATCGGCCTGTATGATAGCAGACAGGGAGTCATCAGTGTTGCCGTAAGGTCATCACTGGCGCTAGCCGAGCCTGGTGAGTTACTAGCTAGCTCGTCCGACAGCAAGTCACCTTCACTCCCCAAAAGATCGTCCAGCGTCTTTGGGTTCTTTTTCTTGGTCCTACCCATTGTTAAGAGCTTTATGCGTTATTTGCCACCTTCAAAAGGCAAAAAGAAAATTGTGTTTTTTTTTTTTTTTTAAATATGTCGAAGGTGGAGGAGCTGAGTGAAACACAACCTATTCCATGGCCTGCTCACTAGTGTCTCCGTGTCTGACTGTATTTAAACTTGAAAACATATACAGGTCCTTCTCATATAATTAACATATTGTGATAAAGTTGATTATTTTCCATAATGTAATGATAATAATTGAACTTTCATATATTTTAGATTCATTGCACACCAACTGAAATATTTCAGGTCTTTTGTTGTTTTAATACTGATGATTTTGGCATACAGCTCATGAATACCCCAAATTCCTATCTCAAAAAATTAGCATATCATGAAAAGGTACTCTAAACGAGCTCTTAACCTAATCATCTGAATCAACTAATTAAAGGTCACATATTATGCTAAATGCACTTTTTAAATGTGTTCTAACATATCCATGCGGCCACGGTGTGCCTAGAGACTGCCAAAATATCAAAAAAAATAACAATCTCTCCTTTTCTCACTCTCCCCCTCTCTGAAACCCCCACCCCTCCCCCCAATATACTCCGTTCATAATTCTCGCGGTTTATGACGTCATAAACTGCACAGCCACATCCCCATATTTTCTATATATGTCCATGCTTCCGATGCTTCCCCCCCACATTAGTAACCAGAAATTTCCACCGTGCAGTAGTCTATGATAAAAAAAAAAAAAAAAAAAAAAAAAGTCTATGATAACCCCACCCCCCCATTTCTTATTGGTCCACGGCCCGAGATCCCGTGGCCGAGATCCCATGAGATCTCATCGTGAAAATTTTCAGAGCGACAGCCATGTTGCTTTCCCCGCTAAGCGACAAAATGCCCATAGTAGCCTACAGCCTGAATGTTACATACACCAACACAGAATGCTTTTGCTCATACTCCACTAATTTATCTTATCCACAGCAGTCTATGCCTCGTTTTTAATAACACAACGGATAGGAAGCTACTTGTGGGTTTTTGCAAACAGTGAAACTGAAAGGAATGTTTTTATTGGTATTTTTGCCTGACTGGTGTATAGCTATTTAGCTTTGGGACAAGCATTCAGCTTTTGCTCATAAAAACATAATTCTTTTACCCAGACCAGTCTGGAAAGGCCTCGTTTTTAACAGGACAAAGGATTGTAACTTAATAGTGTGGAAGTCAATTTTGAATATATTTTTTTCACTGATTTGTGTGGTATTTTTAGCTGGTAGCTCTCATTTTTAGCTGGTAGCTCACGGGCTAGCTTTGGGACAAGCATTCAGCTTTTGCTCATAAAAACATAATTCTTTTACCCAGACCAGTCTGGAAAGGCCTCGTTTTTAACAAGACAAAGGATTGTAACTTAATAGTGTGGAGTACATTTTGAAAATATTATTTTCACCGATTTGTGTGGTACTTTTAGTTTATTTTATCGTCCGAGTCTTATTTTTAGCGTTAGCGCCCATGTAGCTTCTGTTGTAGCTCCAAGTTTTGCTCATAACACGCTGTTTATACTCCCCACAGCAGTCTGAAAATGACTCGTTTTTAGAAATCAAACTTTGAAGCTACTGTTTTCACTGGTTTTAATCATGTCAGGTCATGTCAAACTGTTCTCTTAGGTTAGATCTGCCCGGAGCCTCCGGCGGTAAACACTGTGTTCGCAGTCACGACTCACGTAGTGTCTCTCTAGTATCGCGAGAGCACGGCAGAGACGGTGGGAGAGCCCATATAAAGAAAGCCCGGCAGAGAGGTGGGAGGGGCCAGCCAGATCGCAAAAATATAGGTCATTTTGAGCCCAGAGGGCAATCAGGGTATAGAGGCTTGCTACAATAAATGATCTGAACGGGTTTTTCAGCAAACATCTAAAAAAATAAGTATTAGGGACTACTTAGAGACCATATAAAATTGACAGCAAAGTGCATAATATGTTACCTTTAACTCTAAACACCTGCAAATGATTCCTGAGGCTTTTAAAAACTCCCAGCCTGGTTCATTACTCAAAACCGCAATCATGGGTAAGACTGCCGACCTGACTGCTGTCCAGAAGGCCATCACTGACACCCTCAAGCAAGAGGGTAAAGGTGCAAACACACTAGGCACTTTACACGCGTACAGACGCGTATAAAATCGGCCGTTTTTCCATAGGGAACCATTGGTTTACGCGCGTACATGGCGAGTAGGTGCACCACTCGCGCTAAAGCAACATTTTAGCCGCGTTAGCTGCGTATGAGCCGCGTATATACGCACCTACGCAGCTACGCGAGGAGTTCAATAAATTTAACTTTTTACGCTCCTACACATGACGATTAGCCGCGTTGGCCAATCAGCGTTGGGCTTGACCCGACGTCACATACATTGGCATGGTCGGAGAACAGTGTACTGTACACAGAGGCTGATGAGAGACACCGAGGAGGAAAATGTATTACAGGCAGCCGAGCCGGTGCTGTATGAAGCCGCTCGGGGTTAGAAGACGTGGGGAAAGTAAACCAGGAGAATGGACTTCCTGGTTAATTCAGTGAATATGTGCGGCTGTGCTTTAGCCGATAAACAAAGTTAGCGCCGTATAGCATTAGTTAACTCACCCTGTTGTGTGCGGGCGGCTAGCGCCTCATATTATGAACCCAAACATGACGACTGTCCGCGGGACTTTCACGACAAGTACACGAAGCACCGGTGTTGATCTACGCCAGCCACGGTCCCCTGTCACGGTCCTGTCACAGCCAGGTAGGGTAATTTTGGCTACTTGCCGTTATGTTGTGCCGCCGTGCACCGATGCTGCTGTAACTGTGTTTGTTATGTAGCTGCCGTGAATATGCAATGCTGTTTTAATGCTAGGCTATTTGTGCTGTTCAGTTTGTCTTTTGGCACAGTTGTTGGCCGTGTTGTTGTTGTTTTTGTGCGGACATGCACGCTGTTGTGTCGGGTCGGTTCTGATCGCAGCCATGGTTGATAAGGGAAATACAATATCGGGAGGGAGACTAGGCACGTTACGCGCGTATAACCATTTTTGACACAAAATGATCAAGCAACATTTTAGCTGCGTTACGCACGTAAATCGCCTAGTGTGTTCGCACCTTAAGACACAGAAAGAAATTTCTGAGCGAATAGGCTGTTCCCAGAGTGCTGTATCAAGGCACCTCAGTGGGAAGTCTGTGGGAAGGAAAAAGTGTGGCAGAAAACGCTGCACAACCAGAAGAGGTGACCGGACCCTGAGGAGGATTGTGGAGAAGGGCCGATTCCAGACCTTGGGGGACCTGCGGAAGCAGTGGACTGAGTCTGGAGTAGAAACATCCAGAGCCAGTGTGCACAGGCGTGTGCAGGAAATGGGCTACAGGTGCCGCATTCCCCAGGTCAAGCCACTTTTGAACCAGAAACAGCGGCAGAAGTGCCTGACCTGGGCTACAGAGAAGCAGCACTGGACTGTTGCTCAGTGGTCCAAAGTACTTTTTTCGGATGAAAGCAAATTTTGTATGTCATTCGGAAATCAAGGTGCCAGAGTAGGAGGAAGACTGGGGAGAAGGAAATGCCAAAATGCCTGAAGTCCAGTATCAAGTAAGTCAGTGATGGTCTGGGGTGCCATGTCAGCTGCTGGTGTTGGTCCACTGGGTTTTATCAAAGGCAGGGTCAATGCAGCTAGCTATCAGGAGATTTTGGAGCACTTCATGCTTGCATCTGCTGAAAAGCTTTATGGAGATGAAGATTTCATTTTTCAACAAGACCTGGCACCTGCTCACAGTGCCAAAACCACTGGTAAATGGTTTACTGACCATGGTATTACTGTGCTCAATTGGCCTGCCAACTCTCCTGACCTGAACCCCATAGAGAATTTGTGGGATATTGTGAAGAGGAAGTTGAGAGACACCAGACCCAACACTGTGGATGAGCTTAAGGCCGCTATCGAAGCATCCTGGGCCTCCATAACACCTCAGCAGTGCCACAGGCTGATTGCCTCCATGCCACGCCGCATTGAAGCAGTCATTTCTGCGAAAGGATTCCTGACCAAGTATTGAGTGCATAACTGAACATATTTATTTGAAGGTTGACTTTTTTGTATTAAAAACACTTTTCTTTTATTGGTCGGATGAAATATGCTAATTTTTTGAGATAGGGATTTTTGGTTTTTCTTTACTTTTTTGCCAAAATCATCAATATTAAAACAATAAAAGGCTTGAACTACTTCAGTTGTGTGTAATGAATCTAAAATATATTAAAGTCTAATGTTTATCAGTACATGAACGTACAGAAAATATTGAACTTTATCACAATATGCTAATTATATGAGAAGGACCTGTATATCTCACATGACCAATAATGTGTTCCGTTGCCTAGATACAGGGGGTGTCTCACATTACCCGATGTCTCATGTTCCCCCGTTCTCCCCTATATGAAACTTTCACATTTTGAATTCAAAAGAGGGGGAAATATTTACGGAGAAAAAAAAAACCTTTTCCATTATTTTCTAATGACATGAGATGTGTGTGTGTGTGTGTGTAGCGTATGCTGCTGCAGGACCTACACGACAGCCATGTGTGTAACACTCTGCTGGTGGCTGAGAGTGAGGAAGATATCTGGAAGAATGAGTCTCTCTCCAGGCAGAGGCTCAACACCACCGATGGTAAGTGTATTTCTATAGCACATTTCCTACACCAAGCAAATTCAAAGTGCTTTACATAAAGTGCAATTAAAAAGAACAGAACATAAAAGACATTAGCAAAAAAGCATGGATACAAAAATAGGTTATCATCTAACTATTGTTCACATTTACAGTGTCCTAATGTTTTTTATAAATATATATTTTTTGTCCAAGAAAATTATAAAGAAAATAATATTAAAAAATAAAAGAAAGCAAAGGAAAAAAAGTAATATACCTACATTCATACAGGAAATACATAAAAGCTAGTAAAGGCCTACATACACACTCACCGGCCACTTTATTAGGTACATCAGTTAAATTAACACATATAACTAATCAGCCATCCCATGGCAGCAACTCAATGTATTTAGGCATGTAGACCTGGACAGGACAACTTGTTGAAGTTCAAACCGAGCAACAGAAAGGGCGTTTAAGTAACTGTGCACGTGGCATGGTTAATGGTGCCAGACGGGCTGGTCTGAGAATTTCAGAAACTGCTGAACTACTGGAATTTCTAGACAACCATCTCAAGGGTTTACAGAGAATGGTCCGAAAAAGATAAAATATCCAGTGAGTGGCAGTTGTGTTGACAGAAATGCCTTGTTCTCAGAGGTCAAAGGAGAATGGGCAGATTGGTTCGAGATGGTAGAAAGGCATAAGTAACTCAAATAACCACTCGTTACAACCAGGGTATGCAGAATACCATCTCTGAACACACAAAACGTCCAACCTTGAAGCAGATGGGCTACAGCAGCAGAAGACCCAGGTGCCATTCCTGTCAGCTAAGAACAAGAAACTGAGGCTATAATTCGCACAGGTTCACCAATAATGGACAATAGAAAATTGGAAAAATGTTGCCTGGTCTGATGAGTCTCGAATTCAGTTGCGACATTCAGATGGTAGGGTCAGAATTTGGCGTAAACAACACAAAAACATGGATCCATCCTGCCTTGTGTCAACGGTTCAGGTTGATCGTTGTGGTAGTGTAATAGTGTGTGGGATATTTTTTGGCACACTTTAGGGCCCTTAGAACCAATTGAGCTTTGTTTAAACACCACAGCCTACCTGAGTATTGTTGCTGACCAGGTTCATCCCTTTATGACCACAATGTACCAATCTTCTTATGGCTTCTTCCAGCAGGATAGTGGACCATGTCATAAAGCTCAAATCATCTCAAACTGCTTTCTTCAACATGGCAATGAGGTCACTGTACTCCAATGGCCTGCACAGTCACCAGATCTCAACCCAATAGAGCCCCTTTAATAATAATAATAATAATAATAATAATAATAATAATAATAATAATGGACTGGATTTAAATAGCACTTTTCATGGCACTCAAAGCGCTTTACAGGATTCCAGGTTCCATTCATTCACACAGTCATACTGGTGGTGGTAAACTACGATAGTAGCCACAGCTGCCCTGGGGCAGACTGACGGAAGCGTGGCTGCCATTCAGCGCCTACAGCCCCTCCGACCACCAACTCAAACATAGGTGGGATGTGGTAGGGCTGCACTATTAATCAAATTGTAATCACGATCATGATTTTGGCTTCCCACGTTCAAAATGACATTATCGTACAATTTTTTTAACGTGTACTCCGCTTCAAAGCAAATCAATTGCTCCCCAAACCACTTGCTAATCATGTGTCTGCTTGAAGCAATCACAGCCAGTCCATGTGACTACTGTTTCTCGTCTTGCCAATAGTACATGAAAACTCCAACCTGGCAACTCCAGGCTCCCCGAGAGTTGTCATTTAAAGTCTGGTGGCTCCGCCCCCAGAGTGTGAATAACTTTCCGCCCGCATAGAAAGCACTAATAACTCCATACCTTGAGTGCCTCTGTTTCACCGGCGTACACACGACCTGAAGCGAAGACGAAACCTGCCGTTGCGAGTTAAGGCATGAGGCAGCAACGGTTAACTAATGTGGACTGCTGCTGAGTGTTGCCTGCAACTTCCTGTGTCTGACATATTAGAGCCATATAGGTTGTGATTTATTAACAAGGATTTTAGTGACAAGGCGCAGCTCCTATTATATTTATTTTAGTTATCCAGTTTGGGCACAATTGTATTTGGTTCAAAATCAAGTTTAATTCACATCCATCATGCAGGTACAATGAATGGAGTAACACATTCTATATTTTGCTTCTAGGAGATTTAAATCATAAGTCAAATCAGTTTTATTTGTATAGCCCAATATAAGTCATTTGCCTCAGTGGGCTTTACATTCCATTAGGGGTGGGAAAAAAAATCGATTTTCCGATTAATATCGATTCTCTCTCGAACGATTCTGAATCGATTCAGAAAAGTTAATAATCGATTTTTTTTTTTAATAATTTTTTTTTTAATAATTTTTTTTTTTTTTTTTTTTTGTAAATACTAATACTTCCTGCGCCATTGCGCATGCACACCACACATGTGCGAGTTGTTTCCAAAGTGGCTTCAAAAGGGCTGAGAGCAGCAAACCCATCACTTGCACAGGCTTTATCTCTGCTGAATTCCAAGCCATACTTTTTGTACAATGTGTTGAAATGACATAGAAAATAGATAATAGAATAGAAATCCTATAGAAACATGATTTACGAGATTAGAAATAAAATAAAACTGAATCGGTTTAGTTT
Source organism: Ammodytes marinus (assembly GCF_949987685.1). Lineage (NCBI taxonomy): Eukaryota > Metazoa > Chordata > Actinopteri > Uranoscopiformes > Ammodytidae > Ammodytes > Ammodytes marinus. The sequence continues at coordinate 32,684,079 of NC_137212.1, forward strand.
TTACATACTTCCATATTGTGTTGAAAGCTGCATTGATTATTGCACTGTTCATAGAAAGTCATATTTGTGACAAGAAAAGCTTTTCTCTTAATACAATATTAGAGAAGGTAATTCATCTGTTGATTGTCTTTAATGATCATCACAAAAGTAGGAAGTGATTAGCAAACTCTGAGTAGCAAACTCAGATGTGCCTATAAATATATTTTTGAAATTCACACATGGGTATGTACATAAAAAATGTTTTGCATTGAGATGCATTGAAAATCGATTTTGAATCGAATCGTTGACCTCTGAATCGGAATCGAATCGAATCATGAGGTGCCAAGAGATTCCCACCCCTACATTCCATACAGTATGACACCCTGCCCTTAAACCCTTAGCTTGGCTGAGAAAAAAAACACAGTAAAAAACCCTTTATCGGGATTTTTAAAAATTTAGAAATCTCAGGGAGAGTTGACAGAGTAAGGGATCCCTCTCCCAGGACGGACATGCTGCAATAGATAATAATAATAATAATAATAATGTACACAATGAGTGTACAGGTGATGAAACAAAGTGCAGCCAAAGCAGTTTCTCAGCAAAAGAAAAAAGTAAAACAAAAAAGCACAGCAAATCAGCATTCAATATCAAAACAAAACAGTATTTAGTGATCACTTAATAAGTATCTAAATCTGCCCAGATATATAAATGGCCTTACTTGAAGAGATCACTCCTGCAACTCAAAATTGTTTGTCCGTTGGGATTCGACTACTTCGAGGAGGCGAACGGGTGTCCGTGTCTCAGGGGCTCGTCAGTTCGGCAAGACGGCTTCTGCGTGGAAGGAAAAATTGGAGCTAGGGAAGCTGGTCGCCTGCCCTTTCCTTAAAATGTAATTCACTCCTCAGCGAATTAAAATGTGCACTGGTTATTTCCCTGTTTCTCTGAAAAAATTGTCAGTCAACTAGTTACGTGGCCACCCTGGCCAATCAAAGGGAGACTTGGTATTCATGGGTGGTATCACCCAGGTAATAAAGCCAAAATGGCGTAGAGGCAGGGCCTGAATCCAGAGTTTTAATTGCAGTATCGGTTGAAAAAGGGAGCAGTTTAAATGGACTTAAACACAACCCCCCATTGTGGCCTTTTCCTTTTAGAAAGGAATACAAACATATTCAAATATAAATGAACTTTTCCAACTCTTCACCACTGTGTATTAAACACTTTTTAATATGCTGTTGTGTAATATTTCTGTCGCCTTGTATATTTTGCCCGTGCCCAGATTACAGCTCAGAGGAGAGCTACCAGGCCAGAGACTACCTGGCAGCCACCATGCACTTTATCCCTGGACACTTTGCCTGTGACGTGGTGTGGAGCACAATCATCCACATCCACCCACGCCTCAAGATGGGACCCAACATGGGTGTATCTAGGGGTGAGTGCTGGATCTCAACTATATGTACACTCTATACATGCATTGAAATCAGGGCTGGGTATCGTCAAGGACTTTGCGATACGATACGTATCACGATACACTGGTCACGATACGATATATCACGATATATCACGATATATTGCGTATCTTGATATATCACGATATATTGCGATATTCCATAAACAAGTTGCCTTGTCAAACATAACAGCACAATATAGTGATAATTGTACAGACAAATGAAGTCAAAACTATTTAATTCACAACTTCCTTTACTATTTTTCTTCCTTTTTTTTGGTTTTGGCAAATTATCAAACACTGCTGCAGCTGCCATAACATCAAAATAACAAATCCAATTCACTGTTGTACTAACTGTACAGCACACAATGAAAATGAAAACACATCAGTGTGCTTTTGTGACACAGTGAATCTTAAGTATTTTTATAAACAAAACTGATCTAACTTCAATAGTCAGTATCCTAGAGGCTCAGGCCTGACAGCAGACATGGGTTTGAATCTGACCCGTGGTTGTTTCATTCCCTCTCTGCCCCACTTCATATCTGTATCTCTGCACTGTCAATAAAGCTTTGAAAAGCAATAATAAAAAAAAAAATCGATATTTTGATATAAAAATCGATACTGATATCGGGAAACTAAGTATCGCGATATATCGATATTTCGATTTTTTGACACAGCCCTAATTGAAATCCACAATGAGTGATCACATTTACTTCATATTTTATTTGGCCAAACCAACCTCAAAGGAATCTCCTGTTTTTAATTTTATTTACAGAAAGGAAATTTACAAATTCTTAATGCATTTGAAAAATACGGTGCTTAAGAAAGTAAAAAAATATATATACACCCCAACATCCTACACAGGGTTATTTTTTGTACAATAAATAAGTAGATCAATACTTGATCCAATTACATAGATAATCAAAAAAACATCTCTTTAATATGTATGTTATCTCGCCCTTGTCAAATGTAAATCAAAAAGGGGAAACAAACAAAACTGAATGTGCAGATAAACACACCACCACATATTCTAGTGAGGCAGAAGTGATCATTGAGAGGGATTGTTTGTGTGACTCTATAATTTCATTTTTAATGATAATTTTACATAGTCAGCCTTTAAACATTGCTGTAAATTAGGTGTGTAAAAAATTAAATAGGGAAATAAGTAAGTGGTCTTTCATTTGGACAAGTGATCTAGTGACATACCCTTCAAGTTGCATAGCTCCGGTTTTCATATTCACACTAATTAATTAACCACTTTATCGTATTGTATTTTTAATATAGTAATGATTATCTCTAGATTTATTTTGCAGCCATGCCAAACATATAACATATGAAGTTTTTTTGTCTCCCTATGGCAGCCATCCAGGCCCTGCGCTCTGTCCTCAACTCTTTCTGTGTGGTCAACAGGAAGAACATGTTTGTCTACCAGGAGCGTAGTACTAAATCAGTCTTCTACCTGAGGTTAGTCTGTCATTCATTATCATTATTCAAGCTTTGCTTTTTCCCTTCAGTGGACTTTAGTGTTTCTATATTAGGATGCATATTTGTATTCAAGTTATTTTAATTCAAACACACACAATATCCTATAAACCAGGGGTGTCAAACTAATTTTCACAAAGGGCCACGCTACAATATGAGAATCACACTAAGGGCCAGACATGTAGTTTACTGACATTCCTTCTTTTTAATCCAAAAAGTAAAAATAACATATTTATGAATATATTGTAAACAACCTGAGAACATGGATATAGGCTAGGTTTCGTTTCAACATTTGGGGGGACAAATGAGCGTCAAACTCTTAATTTCTGGCATTCTGGTGGATTTTTATCCAGCAATCTGTTCCTTTTCTGCAACAATTTATTGTGGAAATGTATTTTTTTCTGTGAAGGAAAAGACAAGATTCAGGGGCCTCATTTATAAAACTTTCTACGCACAAAAACCTTGCGTAGACAGGCAGAATGTGCGGTCAAATGTGCGGTGGCAAAACGGTGGTATTTATAAAATAATTCTTTGCGGAGAAGTGTGCGTATTCCCACGCAAACTTTTGACCATGCGTAGAGCTCACGCAAGGTTTTGCTGACTCGGGGAATCAGCGACACTCAATGGCAACACCACGAAATGAAGCTCAGTCATCAGAAAAACACAGACAAATGACTGTGAAATGCTTGGCACCCAATATATTTAGTCAATAAAATGTATAAGCTTACCTATAGTTGTGAATATATGGCTACTGTAGGCCTAGTCCAGGGGTGGCCAACCCGCGGCTCGCGAGCCGCATGCGGCTCTTTGCCCAGCTTCGTGCGGCTCTTCAGTTCATATCAAATTATGTGATCATAATTTTTTTCTTTTTTTTTTTCTTATACTGTTTTTTTTGTGTGGGCCTATGTGTGTGCATGTTCGCAAACGTTTCATGCGGCTCTTACGTTCGTTTTACATGTTGTCTATTATTTCATTTTTTATTTTATTAATGTGTAGGCCCTATGTGTATGCCTGTTCGCAAATGTTTAATTGAGGACGCAACATGACGTTCGCAAACGTTTGGTGCGGACGCAACATAAAACTGCCCGCTCAGCATGGAGGGAGGTTTTCCGTGAGTAAACTATTTGTGTCAAGTTCGCTCCGAAACAGAGTGGGAGAGTTCATATTTTTTGTTGAACGTTATGGCAGGCCATTCTGCCTTATATGCCAGGTGTCATTTGCGCATTTCAAGGCTTCAAATCTTCGGCGCCACTTCAGCTCTCTCCATGCTAAAAGTAAGTCCCACAAAGCAACATGCATAGTAAGAGAAAAACGCTATTTTAAATTGTTATATTTTTGTTTGTGGACTTGGTTGAACTGAGAGTTTGTGTGTGAGGCAGTGCACACAATGTTCATTGTTGAAAATGACTGCCCTGTCGTCTTTAGTACTGTAGGACTGAGTCCAGTCCTGACATTATCACAGGGGCGGCCTTAACGATCTGGGGGCCCGTTTCAAGTCCTAGTGTGGGGCCCCCTGTGTTTTTTTTTTTGTTTTTTTTAATAAATAATGCTTGTGCATGCATGTGCAAGCTCCCCGCGAAAATAAAAACGCCCCCCCCCCCCCCCCCCTGAAATCTTACTGGCCACCCCAGTGCCCCCCCCCCCCCCAGTTCAAATGTTATTTTTTATTTTCATTTTATTTTTTTAATTACATGTTTTTCCTGATATGTATCCTAGTTCAGAGATGATATGTATTTTGCTTTCTTTCTTAACTTTTTTTGATAGGTAGTTGCCAAGTTCATCACACAAACACTCCAATCCACTGATATGAGATCAGTTTGCAATTTTCAATTACTAAATTAATGGTAGGACTGTGGCCACTAGAACTGGTCTCTGGTCAGCAAAGGTCTTGAAAACAGCATAAGTGTGCTTGTGACATGCGTGTGTATAGGCACGTGTCCCAGCAGATTTTTGAAATCTGAATAAAAAAATTAAAGTTTGTAGTTAGCGAGTGTAACATGTTCTTAGCAAGGGCAGACTTTCATAAATAAAGGTTTATTTTTTAGCAAGATATTTGGTCAAAAGCTAGTGGTCATCCGTCCCTCTGTGCAGTTGTTAGGCATCTGGCTGCTAGCAAGTTATGTTGTCTTGCTAATTTTACTATTCATCTGAGCTGAAATAAATATTGACTTTTTCCTTTATTATCTTTGCCAGAATGCACCAGAATGCTTAGATTACATGTTAAAAACACAAAAAAAATCTTCTGGGGGGGGATGCCCCCAGACCCCCCTTCAGGGGTTTAGCTTTCTGACAAACATTACAATGGATACTAACATGATTTGGGCATTTGGGATTATAAATCATCTTTGAATTGGTTGTACAGCATATCACATGCTATTCATTCAGGGGTGCGATGGCCACCCCACTCTAACTCTGTGGCCCACCTTGGCCACCCCCAGTCAAAATTTCCTGGAATCGCCACTGTGTGTACCCGTGTGTATGATGTGGCTCTTTGCAGTAACACAGTAAAAAATGTGGTTCTTTGTCTCTGACTGGTTGGCCACCCCTGGCCTAGTCTATGGCATGCAGTTGTGATGTATAGGTTGAATTACTTATCAAGTAGGTCTATACATGTTTTGGTTATTTTATAAATGTAATCTTATAGCGCTACTCTATAATAATATCATATACGTCGGGAGGTGTTTCCGTGAGTGCCCAGCGGGAGAGAAAATTTTAAGAGGTGAGTAAAAAGAAGTTTTGTACAAAGTTAAGCCCAACAGATATTAATTAAATTGTATATTTCGTTAGATAAAATCATGTTATGAATTTAGCAAATCATTACACGCATCTCTTTCCCATAACAATTCACCCTGGAAGATATAACTGTAATCTGACGTTGTTGGAAATGTGTGGATCTCACGGGAGATAAACAATTCTCTCGAATAGACTATAGGCATTATTTCACTTGTCACACCATATTTTATATAGGCCTACATATAGTAGGCTATTACAGGCCTACGCTAATACGTGATATTGCATACAGTACAAAGTTGGGCGAAACTGCTTTACAAAGACTACAACGACTGTACCAATCATGATATGTGATAAGCGCGCGGGTGTGTGTGTGTGTGTGTGTGTGTGTGTGTGTGTGTGTGTGTGTGTGTGTGTGTGTGTGTGTGTGTGTGTGTGTGTGTGTGTGTGTGTGTGTGTGTGTGTGTGTGTGTGTGTGTGTGTGTGTGTGTGTGTGTGTGTGTGTGTGTGTGTGTGTGTGTGTGTGTGTGTGTGTGTGTGTGTGTGTGTGTGTGCCAGTTTCTGCAGCACATGCACGTCACGGTCTTTATTTCTTCCCAGTCGCTTTCTTTGCGGCAGGTTGCCTCCCTTTTTTCCTCATGTCAGTCAAAATTCCGTGCTTATTAAGTGCCGCGTCATCATATTCAGGAGCTATTTAGCATTCGCCATGTATGGTAGATTGTGGGATGAAACTGGGAGGTGTAGTGGGATGACATCGGGCGAAGATCGTCCGCGCACAATTCACCGCAGGTGGGTAATTATAAAGGGAAGATTGCGTGCAACTGTGCGCAGCACAGTTTTATAAATCTCAACTTTTTTTTCTTGGCTTTTTCTTGGCTTTGTGCGAACGCAATGTTTTGGGAAGGTTTCTACGCACACCGTTATAAATGAGGCCCCTGGTTACTGGAGAAACAACTATAATGGAATATAATACAATAAGGCTCTCAGGCATCTTCTATTGTTCAAAACTATCTGCACATTCAAAACACATCACGTTATGGGTATTTCTTTTTAAGGAATCATGACTCAGCACCAGTGTAAACTATTTATGACACTTAACATTGGTAATGAAATACCAAGCCACCATTGGAAATGAAAAGGGTGGGCTATCAGCAGCTAGCTAATGTTAGCTAGTTAGCTAAATTGTAATTTAAGGCAACTTGTGTCATGGTTGTTGTGTCCTTGGGCAAGACAATTCACCCTTCTTGCCTCGTGTGAATGTGTATGACTGCTGTATGCGCTGAATGGCAGCCACGCTTCGGTGACAGCTTTGTTAAAGCTCCCATATTATGCACTTTGCTGTCAATTTTATATGGTCTAAGTAGTCCCTAATACTTATTTTTTTAGATGTTTGCTGAAAAACCCGTTCAGATCATTTATTGTAGCAAGCCTCTATACCCCGATTGTCCTCTGAAAATGTTTTGATAATTTTATATTCCTGAAGTAGTTCATACTAGCACCAATCATCAACAGAAAAAACAAATGGATAACTCGATTAATTCCATTTGTTTAGTTTAAGAAACGTTAAATATGTCAACACCGTCAGATGTCAACTCTGTCAGATTTCCTGTCTGACGCTGGTGACAGGCCAATGACGGAGTTGACATTCAATGTGAAGGCATCATATTTGGGTGGTTTTCAAGTTATTATAATTACATTAAATACAGAAATAGGGTTTAGTTTTTTCTAATACTGTATTTATGGAAACTCTTACAATCTTTTGTCATGGATGATTCTTAAAAAGTACAGGATGATATACAAAATTAGTCACTTTGGTCTTAGTCTTTTTGAGCAAGTCTGATTGAAAGACTGTAATGTGAATCTTGAATTAACGCTCAACCAATAATATGCTGTTATAAAATCACTGTTATTGACTATTCTACGTATTTGATTATCTGGGTTTTTGTCACCACCATCCGATATGTCAAATTCATAAGATATACAGGTGAAACTCGAAAAATTAGAATATCGTGCAAAAGTTCATTTATTTCAGTAATTCAACTTTATAGGTGAAAATAATATCTTATACAGACTCATTACATACAAAGTGAGATATGTGAAGCCTTTATTAGGTCTTCTTTAAGGGATTTATAGCATTTTGTGTTTTATGTCTGGTTATTTTGACCGTTGTGGTGTCTTTTTTTATCCTCGTACACCTCTGTATGGTTGCGAAGACTGGCAGGTGATCGCTTGTGTCATTTAATTAGCCTGGCATTCCCAGACCTGCCACTAGGCGCTGGCAAATTAAATTTGCTGCGCCTGTTGGTCTGGACACGCTCCGTTGAAGCTTTATCAAGAAAACCAGAAATCTGGCTATGGTTTCAATTGGTTCTATCTAATATGGGCGCGCCAGAGCCCTTTATATGGTACTTTGGGGAGGACGTAACCGGATGACGACAGTGACGTGCATGCGACGTTGAAGCTGTGATAGTAAACATTAAAGATGGCTGCGGATATGTTGTGTGAGTTTGAGACTGCTTTGGCCTCGACCCTTAACGATTTGGAAGACGGCACTCAAATCTTTTATTAGCAAGTAAGTGGAATGTTCTGTTTTGCCGACCGACAACGGCAAACGTTTAATTTCTTTCAAAGGTTTTTTTATTAAATGTTAGTAACAACGGAATTGTAGCACAACGAGTACACATGTTTTCCCCTTTTTTTCCCGAACATACCCCACCCACATCCCACCCTCACACCCAACAACACGAAGCAAACGTTTAATTTAACAGTTTAACAGCTGTTCGCTAAACGAAAGGGGCTTACGTCACCTTGTGTATAGCTCTGATTGGTTGTAGTGCTATCCAACTGCGTGCAGTGGCATTTGAAATGCACGAGTAGGAGCCGCCCCTTGAGTTGGAAATTACTATTGATCGTGGCCAGACCCTCTATCGTTCAAGATATCAGGGTCTGGATTTCCAGGCTATCATTTAATACTAAACCACTGTGAACTTTCCTATCCCAGACATTTGTGAATATGTTGTCAATAAGTGTAGCACTGTGTGTTTTAATTCTGGTTGGACGTGTGATTGTAGGATATAAGCTGTTGCTATACATTGAATCAATAAATTCTGCTGTTGAATTGTGTTCTTGCGAGTTTAATAAATCAATGTTAAAGTCTCCACAGACAAACACCATTTTCTTGTTATTTATGTTGTGATATACACTCACCGCCGCACCGGCCACTTTATTAGGTACAGCGGTTAATTTTCTTGTTAACACATAACAGCCAATCACATGGCAGAAACTCAAAAGGGACAACTTATTGAGGTTAAAACCGAGCAACAGATATTTGTTTTATGCTTTATTGATAGTGCAGAGAGACAGAGGTGAAATGGGGCAGAGAGGGGAGTGACATGCAGAGAACGACCGCGGGTGGGAATCGAACCCGGGTCTGCTGCTGGGCCCGGCCCGGGAGGGGGACGCCTTACCAACTGAGCTAAAGGCGCCCCCGAACGTGGCAATGTTGAGGGTGCCAGAAGGGCTGGTCTGAGTATTTCAGAAACTGCGGATTTTCACGCACAACCATCTCTAGGGTTTACAGAGTATGGTCCGAAAAAAGAAAAAATATCCAGTGAGCGGCATTTGTGTGGACGTAAAATGCCTTGTTGAACTCAGAGGTCAGTGGCGGATGGGCATACTGTTTTGAGATGATAGAAAGGCAACAGTAACTCAAATAACCACTTGTTACAACCGCGGTATGCAGAATACCATCTCTGAACGCAAAACACGACCAACCTTGAAGCAGATGGGCTACAGCAACAGAAGACCCCACCGGGTGCCACTCGTGTCAGCTAAAAACAGGAAACTGAGGCTACAATTCTCACAGGATCACCAATATTGGACAATAGAAGATTGAAACATCATGCCTGGTCTGATGAGTCTCGATTTCACTTGCGACATTCAGATGGCAGGTTCAGAATTTGGCGTAAACAACATGGAAGTATGGATTCATCCTGCCGTGCACCATCAACCATGCCACATTCAAAGTCACTTTAACCCCCTGTCTTCCTCATTCTGATGCTCGGTTTGACTTCAGTACATTGTCTTGACCACGTCTTAATGTCTAAATGCATTAAATTACTGCCATGTGATTGGCTGATTAGCTTTTTGTTTTTATACGCCATTTAACAGGTGTACCTAATAAAGTGGCCAGTGAGTGTAGTTCAGCTATTTTTTCCTTAAATGTCATCACAAGAACCAGGTTTTCTGTACACACAGCTTATCAGAATATTTTCATTATTTTATTTTTCCATCTCAATTTCAACAGTAATGCATTCCATGATATTGTCCAATGCAAATGTCATTTTACTGGCATGTTTACATTTGTAACTGATATCAATATATAGTGCAACCCCACCACCCTCGATTGAGTCCTGTTAAGAAAAATCATTTCATATCCCTCAATATCCACCATGTTACTTGTCTCCTCACTAAGCCAGGTGTGTCCAGTTGCCTTAAACAGTGTTTGATTTTTGATAAGTTTGAATTAAGGCTCCTGCTATTAAAATGTATGATGAATATTGACCCGTCCATTATTACACTTTTTCTGAATTGTTCTTCTGTATAATATTCACAATGGCTGTGTGTGTTATTATAAAACTTGTTTTCAGGATCAATGTTATTTTCAATGTCTTGTGGTTTATGTTCTGTGTATTCAAAACATTTAAAATTCAGTTTTTCATATTCTGTTGATAGGTTATAGTCCGAACTTGTCATGGGTGTTCTAGGTGTGTTCAGTTCAGTGTGTATTCAGTTACCTTGTGTTTTTTCTTTCATACCTCAAACTTATCCAGCTCGGTGACGTCTCTGACGAGGAGCACTTTCGCTGACTCTGGAGTGGTTCCATTCAGTTTAATGAATACTTTGCAGTTGGAAGACCATGTTGCTTGAATCTTGTTTTGTTTTCTTAGGATGCGTGCTTTCCTTGTGATGTACGCGTTCTTCTTGGTGAGGTGTTCGTTGATGTAGACGTTGGTTCCTTTTAATTTCCTTCCTTGTCTGATGATTGCTTGTTTGTTCTTTCTGTTGGTAAACCAGATTATTATTGCAGGCGCGACCGTTTTGTTTTTACTGTGCGGGGTATGACAGGCATCGATGTCTCCGCTGTCAACAGAAATACCCTTGCTTTCCAAAAAGCAAATGACCTGTTGCTCCAGCGACTCACGGTCGTCCTCGGAAGCGTTGGTCCCTTGCCTCCCGGCGGCGGTGTCTTTGGAGGCTGCAGCAGCCCTGGCGTAGCTCCGGTGTTTGGTCCTCAGACCGCTGATGATTAGATCATTCATGCGGGAGTATTGCTCGAGATCGTCCACTCGGTTTTCCAGTAGTGTAATTTTTTTGTGTCCTTTTCCATGTTTTTGATCTTGAGTGTGTGGATTTCACCCATCAGATCCATGATTTGACAATAAGTCAAGTGTAGTAATTCCTCACAAGGGAAGCAACATTTATGTAGCGGTCACAAGTGGTTCAGATTAATTTTGCTATTAGAGATTATCTGAAGATTAATAATACCTTAATAATTTATTAAGGTTCAAAGGGGCACCAGCTCTCCAGGAGTGCAACATAGCAAAAATGTCTCGTTTTATCAATGGTTTAAAATTAATGTTGATTAAGTCTAGTGATCAGTTAAAATAAATCAATATTGATAAAACCTACGTATTAGAGGCTGACATCCCACAAAATATTCACACAAATGACTGACAGACACTTCTAGTTACAATAAAAGGGCAAGTTTATATTAACAACAATGAACTTAAGGTAACATCATCCAAATATACCAGCAGAGAAACAACTATCACGTAATAAAAAGAAGAAATGTCTAGAAAAATGTACCTGTGTGCGTGTGTGTGTGTGTGTGTGTGTGTGTAACAAAGGGGACCAAATGGTACTACAGCGTGAGTTTTAGAAAACTACCAAAATGGCGGACAATCTCGTGAAACAATAAATCATAAAACCAAAATGCGGGAAGCTTGAATTCCACGCGATCTTTAACTTTACAATTACAGTCAACACTGGTGTATACGTTAACACTACGGGAGTGGAATCGAACGTACGTAGGAGTGTGTAAGAAAGAGAAAAAGAGATAGTGAGCGCATTAGAGAGAGGGGGAGAGGAGTAGCGGATGGGTGTTAACAAATACCAACAGTAGCCTATTCCCCAGCAGGAGAATAATGAAACCCCAAAGCACTTTTCCTTTGAGGAAAAGAAAGCATGAAAAGCACAGTATCAAACATTCAAAATCAAACAGTTTAGTGATCACTTTAAAAAGTACATCTATATAAACCTATCTGCCCAGATAAATTAAGCCATTCTCTTACTCGGAGCCGCTCCAGAGATTCAGATCTCATCCTTTTATGATTCCCGGTGGGCGATTCCGCGATCAGGAACAAGAAAAAGATTAATTAAAGTCCAGTTGGTCTCGGTGCTTGCCAGCTACAAAGAGACACTTCTGAGTCCGCGACCTTGGCGGGATCGGGGTGAATCAGAAGTAGTGGCCCAGTCGCTATGGGGAAAAGAGAGCGTGGGTCGCCTGCTCTCGTTGTGATCGGTTTAAAAGAAAAAGTTTCTTGCTTTGCTTACTGAAGCCTTTTAACAAAGTCAGTCAATCAGATTTTTACCGCGGCCAGCTGATAAATAAGAAAAACATCCTTTGGTTAACAAAGGAGGGAGAGTCCTTTGTTGCTCCAAAAAACCAGAGCATCCTCAATGTTGTTGCAAACAAATTTTCGATCAAAGAGACTGAATAACGCTGTAAATGGCTTATTTATACATCTCAGAAATGGTTAAGCCTCCTGTGGGCAGGTGACCAACCACAGGGTGGGAGGAGGGGTCCAGTGACCTCTCCGGCCAGTCAGGTGACACCTGGGGTGTTTGTCACCAGATTCAAAACTGCAAAGGGAGGGGTTACTTAATTCCAGTTTAGGCCTGAGCTGGGTCCCCCCTGCTGTTCCCCATGAGGTGAAAGCATGTTGAGCTAATGTGTAGCCCAAAAGCAGCTACATGGGTCAAGCAACGTTTTTATCTCCTCCACCTCGTGAGGCTGGCTTGCCGTTTTCTTTGGTGGCATTTTGTCGTCAGTTAAAAGTTTCAGCATAGAAGAAATATGATTTTCAGCGCAAAAAAATTTAAAGCGCGGGCGACAGCGTGACTGACAGCTGACTTCCTGACTGTGACAGCTGACTCACAACACCTGACAGCTCTACATGTAGAAGGAATACTTCACCCATATGGAACCGGCGTTTTATCATTACAAAATCGCTATTATAATATAATGAATGAGGTTTTTCTTCCCTCAGTCTTCCCTTGGCCCAGCTGTCCTGTTAATCCTGACCCTACATTTTACCATGTGTGATGTCACACATGGGAAAATGTAGGGTTAGACAGTGAGACCATAAAACCCTTATGCCTTTCCTCAGGCTAGGATGAACCGATTTCTAAACCTTTTGCACATTTATACTACATAGGATCTCAGAGTTCAGTACACCTTCATATTTCCACCCGTGAAGTAGGTCTTTAAGTTGTATAAGCCTATATCTACTATATGAAGTAGAAAAGGTCTTTGTCCCAAAACTGATCGTCAGAAAAAGTTCCTTCCTTGTTTCTTTTATTAAATGTTCATAGATGACAACTCTGTTGTTATGTTTTGTCAAAATATATAATTAAATCAACTACAATGATTGTTCTTTGTGTTCATCTTTCCAGACTTTGTGAAACGTCATTAACAGGGAAATACTCAGACCTGGATGGAAACCTCCATGTTACACGCTCCGTTGGCCTTGCTAGAAGTCAAGAGCCCATGTTTTCCGATGATGTAAGTGAACAAATGCAGTATATACCTATTTGGATTAGAAACTTTGAGACAATTCAATTAGCTACCCACCTCAATAGCAGAAAATATGGGGATTGAAAAGCAGGGCAGATCTCCATGGTGGAGTGGAGGTCATGTGACCTTTTTTAAAGGTCAATCAGTGGAAACACTTTTTATGTGGATGAGTTGTGTAATCACATAGTTAACACTTTGCTGTCTGTTTTCTACAGGGCTCCAGGTCTTCTCTGGATGGCTCTAGGCCAGTTGGACAGGTAGACAAGCACATCCTGCTTCTGGTGCATGGAGTGGGAAATGCTGGTAAGAGAGAGGGCCAGGAATGGGACAGACTAGCCCTGCATTCCAAATCGCATTCTCTTTCTTTTTTTTATTCTACATACAACATCTGACTATAAAAATAATCTAGTTAGCATGCAGTATGCTACAATTGGGACATACTTTTACTTATTTATTTCATCATAACATTGCGCCTTGATCTTGCTTTTATATCCGTCACATCCCTGGTTGTTTTCATATGGAGGTTTCGTCGATGAATACTTTTCACAAGAACATCAATGGGAAATCAATTATGTGAGTGACAGGAAGCCAGTGTAAAGATCTCAGAACTGGGGTGATGTGATCCAATTTTTTGGTCCTGGTGAGGACTCGAGCAGCAGCGTTCTGAATTGGCTGAAGCTGTCTGATCGATTTTTTTGGAAGGCCTGCAAGGACACTGTTACAGTAGTCAAGTCTACTAAAGATAAAAGCCCGTTAATTCTTGATATGTTTTTAAGGTGGTAGTAGGCTGACTTATTATTTGATTTAAAGAGGACCTATGATACTTTTCGACTTTTATGACCTATAAACATTGTTATAATGATTTATAGTCATGTTTAACCATACTAGCGTATCAAATAATTACGTGCATGCATTTAGACATATTCCCTGCTGACCGTCTGGGGTGGCTATGCAGAGCACTAAACACTAGGGCAGCCGGTCGAGAATTCACTTGTTCAAATTTCCGGGTATCGTGTCGTCACGGTCCCGGATGTTTCCATGTATGGTAATGCTGCTCAGGCAAGCTCCGGCCGCCATGCCCCCACCTTCCTGAAATCTCCCGCTGCTGAAATGTTCCGGAAGGAAGGTAACCAATCACAACGGAGTGGGGTTTGCAGGAGGGGCGGAGAAGCACAGAGCCGTGTGTGTAGAGAGACTGCTGTGCTCGCTAGGGTGAGAGGAAGAGTGTCCCAAAAATCTACCGTACTTTTCGGACTATAAGCCGCGACTTTTTCCCCATTTTTCGACCCTGTTATTACACAGCACAGTATATGTTCTGCAGCTACTAGGGATGGGTGTTAGTAATCGGCTCCTCGTTTCAAATTAACTCGATTGGTGGATGAGGATGTCTGTAGCCTTTAGGCCGGCGGGCCGCCCCTATTTTAAAATGTTATATACGTGTAGAAAACGGCACAGAACGGAAAAAATAGAGTTTAACAAAATTAAATATTTTGATGGAAGTGCAATAAACTGAGCGTTGTGTCAAACAGCAACTGCAAATAACTGTGCCACCTCCGTGCCACCGCAGCGCAGCCTGTGTTCTCCACGGCACCGCGGAGCTGAACACGGTCTCTCCTTTCTCCAGAACATTTTCAGGAATATAACTGTCCAATTATTTCAAAGCAGATGATAAAGTTACGTTTATAAAAAGGGGTATTACGATTTCGACTATAAAAGTCTGATCTAAATGAAAAGCTAGTATCAAAAGTTTATTAGTTATGTCCTATCAAACCCATATTAACTAACTTGTAGCACAATGCTTTAATTGTTTATTATTGCTTCATAAAGACGACTCTCCTCTCACCACGGTTCCTGCAAGAGACGCCAACTCCGGCCTCTTTGTTTAATAGCGCTCGATTTACCCTCTTCTCCCACCTGAGTTAACGTCTAAATAAAGTACAATATTCAATATATAACACCGTGTTTAAAGTTCCTACTTTATCAGAGCCCCCTCATCATTAAGTGTGATGCCGATCTCCGCTAAACTATAAACCCTTTCTAATATTGTATCAGAAAATCCTTCTCCCGTGTTCACGGAAGGTTTCAATTCACAAGTTATTGCTTATAAGTTATACGTAACTTAGTTTGTAAACCACCCTTCTAGTAAAATAGAACAGATATACTATTTTCAGAATTTAAACATCCTTGTTTAAACCTGGGAAGGTATTATAACCTATTCTTTTATTTTTAAAGATTAGGTGTATCAACATATTCTCTCCTTACAGAGAGGTTAGTTGTATGAGGTTGTGTGTGTTTTAAATCAGTAATGTGCCGTTGTGTGGAATCAAAATGTACTTACCTCCCCGAGGACGAAACCATCTCTTTGAAGAAAAAACCCTAAACCTAAAGTCCTTCTTTTCCAGTTATAAACTAATTCACAACTGAGGCTTTACAACATTTAAGGGATTTTATTTACAAAATACAAGAGAGTATAGGTATAATACATAAAATGGACAATAAAGGAAAAGAAAAGAGGTTGTATGCCTATAACTCATTCAATAGAGTTATTTTGACTTGGTTCTCGTTTCTAAATTTGTTGTAGCTCGTGAAATAATACCCAGACATATTCATGCATGCCTGTAAGTATCATCTTAAGCGCTACGAAATCTTCATAAATTACAAGGACTTATACCGGTATTAGTTATGGACCTATAAAGAAAGGTATACCCCCTAAATAGAGCATTTCCCATGAATACCAGATACTTCCAAGTAATTTTGTCCGATTTCCTAATTCTAATAATTCTTGATCAAGTCATTCTTAGGGTGTATTCACACATGCCGTGTTTAGTTCGGTTGAAACGAACTCAGGTGCACTTCTGCCTTCGGTGCACATCTTTCAGGCAGGTGTGAATACAGCAATCGCACTCGGGGGCGGACCAAACAAGCGGACCGAGACCCAGCTGAAGAGGTGGTCTCGATGCGCTTCAAAACGAACTCTGCTGCAGTTCGTTTGTGGTGTGAATTTGGCCGGACTCGATCTGACCCAAATGCAGGAGGCACTGCGCCTTTGATTTATTTTCTTTTCTTTTTTTTCTTTAATCGCCATCAGCTTCACATTATGGGAAAGTGTTGTTGTCGCCGTTGTTAGGAAGATTACTTGTGGTTTGACCGGGAGCCCCGAGCGAAAATATTACAGTTGATAATGACGCGTACACATGCTGATGTGTTCAGTGATCAGATGGAGAGGGGAGCGTCTCCCGCACAGTGCCAACAGGTTCACGCTGCGCTTTGCATGAAGTGTGTGTTTTTATCTTTCTTCCCAACGTGACCGTCAATACTGTCCCTGTGTCAGTTTGGAACTGAACTGCGCCGAACTGACACCCAGCTGATACACTGCTTAATCAGCTGAGTGTCAGCTTGAGCCTATTCTTCTCTCGAGCCGCGCGTCCAACAGCAAAAATACAGTAGGCCATACATTATGTTTCACATCGTAGGCTACAAGCCACATAACGTGGCATTGACATAGGGCTACATATTATAACCATATGAAACAACAATAATTTGATTTTCTTCTTCTTTATTTATAGGCTAGATGTAGGCCTTTTTATTATTTTTAACCCTGTATTATATCAATGATATATTTCGCAGTTTTTACTTCGTTCTTCCTGCTTCTCTCCACCCCAGAATGTCTGTCCAATGAATGAATGACCTCAGATCACGTGTGGTTTTGCTTCGTAATGCTGGTTCACTTGCAAAAGGGGCAATATGAAAGTGGACCACACCAAACAAAAAAAATCTAAACTCTATTTGGTCTGGACCAAAGCAAGTGAACTAACGGACTTTCCATGTGTGAATACACCCTTAGTGTCAAGAGGTTCAAAGATGTGTTTTTAAAAGACTTTGCCTCTAAGTACTTCGAAGTCCAAAATCTTTCAGAGTAGTTTGGACTCACAAAGTTTTTCTAAGTTTTTCTTCTGCCTCCATGGTGAAGACAGATAGAGTGTGCTGGAACAGAGAGTGACAAACTATAGGAGTATATAGTAGTGCCTAGTAAGCCCGCAGAAAGCGGCCCCAAAGCGCCTTGTCCTGCTTCAAACAGGCTCTTATATAGTGAACTGAAAACCAATGAGACTTCGAGAGAAGGAGGAGTGAAAAAGGCACAGCTGTGTGGGGGAACCCCGGTAGCACCCTCCCTCTACTCCTTACTACTGTATGGCCATATAAGGTCCTTCCCCCTATTACTTCCTGTGACCCTATGGTCCTCCCCCTTCCTCTGGTCAACTTTAACCTGATGAGCCTTCCATTCTATTCTGTTTCATTAAACATTTCCTACTTTTACTTATGACAAAAAGAAATACAAATGTCACAATATATGCACAAGTAAAAAGTTACATCATGTTCAATTATCACTTCAGGGGAGATGACACCTGTTACTCTCAGTTAGTAATGAGTTACTCCAGGTGAGCATGCAAGGTGCTCTCCGCTTCGAAAGAAAAGTAAAGAAGAAGCAAGGCTTACGTACTTCAGGCACATTCGCTCCGAGCCAACAACAGTTAAGAAGCCTTAACTATGGAATATGGGGATGAGATTCAAAAACCGACCGGTGTAACGTTCCGTTAATTATTCAAGGACACGGAGTGAGCATTACGCGGTTGGATATACAACTACTAAGCCTACTGCTTTGGTGAGTTAGTTATATGTATTTAAATTGTAGGACAATCATTATATATTATTTGCTGCCCTTCTTATTTTAAATGGTGACTTAGGCTATTTTTTTTTTGTTACAACTACAGCACATGCTTTTTTTCTCTTTTTTTCTCCCCACCGCAGCCCTACTCGATCGGTTTAAATTGTGGCCCGTCTATTTAATTACTTTCAGTGAGGAAAAGGTGTTTTAAACTTTAAAAATCCTTATTATCATATGGCAACTGTGACTGTTTGACAATAAGCATTGAGCGCTTTATTGAGGTGAACCATTATTCTGCAGACAGATGCATTGCGTTCTAAAAATAGAAAAAAGTTTAACGAGGAATCGATTGATCCTCAAGGAATGCAAGCGATCACTCGAGTAGTGAAAACACTACTCGTGCCCATCCCTAGTAGCTACTATTGCACTAAATGGTACACTTGAATACGTTATGCAAATATGCAACTTTATTGAAATGTTGATAAATGGGAGCTTCCTCAAGCAGCCATCTCTTTCCCGACAATCCCCTCTGTGCACAAACTCTTACATATGGTAATTAAACATTATAACACCTGCGGCTTATAGTCCAGTGCGGTTTATAGTGCGGAAAATACGGTACATAGTTTTTTGTGATGTGATTCGTGTCAGGTTGCTCTATAGCAGTTTTTAACAAGAAATTAAGACCAGAAAAGTAGTATAATAGGAGATCTTTAATGTGTGTTTTTTTTTTTTATTCAAGTCTGAGTCCATGACAACACCAAGATTTCTAGCTTGGTGTGTGGTTTCTAACATAACAGATTTAAGCTGTGCGCTGACTTTTAATTGTTCATCTTTGGCACCAAAGACAATTACTTCAGTTTTGTCTTTGTTTAATTGAAGAAAAGGTTGGCACATCCAATCATTGATTTGTTCAATGCACTTACTCAGTGCTTGTATTGGACTATAGTCTCCTGTTGATATGGTTATGTAAATGTGTGTGTCTTCTGCATAATTATGGTAGCACAACCTGTTCTTATTCATAATCTGAGCTAGTGGGAGCATGTATATATTAAACAATAGAGGCCCAAGAATATAACCTTGGGGGACCCCGCATTCAATATTTGTTTGCTCAGATGTGAAATTGCCTATTGACACATAGTAGTCTCTGTCCTTTAAGTAGAATTCAAACAAAAATGTGGCATATTCATTGCAGGCATGTTCAGCACTACTGGCACAGGAGGGTTTGTTAACCTGTCAACAGTAGCAAACAGGGCCCGTGCATTGTTGTTGTTTTTGGTGATGATGTCAGAAAAGACAGACTGCCTTGCACTTTTCAGCTCTGAGTTAAAAGTGCAAAGTTTGTCTTTGAAGATGTCATAATGAACCTGGAGATTTGTTTTTCGCCACCTGCGTTCTGCTTTACGGCACTCTCTTTTTTCTAGTCTGACCTGCGGGGCATTTCTCCATGGAGATTTCTTCTCACCAGAGACAACCTTCATTTTAGTGGGTGCAATAGCGTCTATAACGCTTGTAATTTTGCCGTTAAAGTTGTCTAAAAGCTCATTAACTGAGTTACAGGGGGTAGGGGGTATTGAAGAAAATGCTTGAATAAATGTTTCACTGGTATTTTCTGTAATATACAGTTTTTTGATTACTTTTGATTGATCATTTGTTTGCACAGAAATTGTACTCTCAAAAAATAAACAGGAATGATCGGATACACACACACCAGACACTGTTACTTTAGATATGTCCAGGCCCCTGCAGGATTTAACCTTGTCCTGTTTCTTGAGATAAACTTTGAGAAACAGGGCCCGGCTTATCCTGTGAGTCAAAGGCGGTAACTGTGTAGCCACGGCCCGGTTCATATCAACAAGTGCTTTTATTCCGTAAACAAGCAGGCTCATCAGGCTCGTCAGGCTTGCGAGGCTGTTGATGACGTCGCGGTGGGAGAGGAGGGGGTGTGCGTGGAGGGGTGGAGTACCGGGCGCTGTGGCTAACATTGAGGAGTTGCTGGGGACGTTGGGGGCGGGGGGTACATACGATTTCCATGAACCCCAGGCCAGGAGAGGATGGAGAAAGGGTGATTGTATTTTCTCTGTTTTGCTCTGTTGATAGTTTGCAGACACTAAACTGTTTTCACTTTAATTTGACAGTCCTAAGACCTTTCTACTAATGCTTAGTTGAACATCGACTGATAGTTTGTTGAGAATCAACTGATAGTCAACTATTTTCTCTGTTTTGCTCTGTTAATAGTGTGTAGACACTAAACCGTTTTCACTTTAATTTGACAGTCCCAAGACCTGTCTACTTATGCTAAGTTGAATATTGACTGATAGTTTGTCGACAGTCATATGACAATCAACAGGTAACAGCAACAGGGTGCCTATTGATTGATAAAACATTCTCATCTTTATTTTACAATGAACATATATGATCAACAGAGGGTTGAATGTTCATTCATTAGATGTGTTCCTTGTGAGTGGGGGAAAGTTGATCCATATGAAACGTAAGTTGAGAATTGGTTAATAACAGCAGTTGATAGTCAACTGATAGTTGAATATTTGTAAAGAACATGTAATAAAAAGTACAATGTCTGTTGCAGACTGTATTTGTAAAAATAAATTAACTAAATAAAATGATCGTATAGTTAACTAACACTTAGTTGAATGCATGATACATATTTGATGACAAGCTTTGTTGAGTATCAACTAACTCACTGTTGAATATCAACTAACCATCTACTAATAATGCAACTAATAGTTAACTGACAGTTAGTTGAATGCATGCTACGTGTACAAAACAACATCTACTAAAAATGCAACTTATAGTTAACTGACAGTTGAATGCATTCTAAATATGTATCAACAAATTTTGGCCAGGCCTTGCTCGAAAAAGAGGTAATTTGACCTCAAGCAATTTGCCTGGTTAAATAAAGGTTAAAAAAAAAAAAAGAAAAAAAAAAAAACTTACTCACTGTTGAATATCAACTAAACATCTACTAATAGTGCAACTTATAGTTAACAGACAGTTAGTTGAATCCTTGTTTTTTATCTGTTGAACAAGCTCTGTTGAATATCAACTAATCATCTACTAATAGTGCAACTTATAGTTAAATTACAGTTAGTTGAATTCACGTTACTTATCTGTTGAGATATGTAAACTCATTCACTGTTGACATGCAACTGCGTATCAACTGATGGCTTGTTGAGTGTCAACAGTGGACTATCGAACTAAAGTGTTGTAACACTTTATAATAACTATCCGTTGTAACTCGTTAATAGATCATTAGTAAACTCTTAATTAATGATTTATTAATGATTTGGTAAGTGTTTGTTAGCAGTTTGTTAAGGATTTATAACAATGCCTTACAGACAGTTAATAGACCATTAATACACTTTTAGTTAATTGGTTATAAATGACTTGTTAAATGACAGTTAACCGTTTGTTAAGGATTTATAACTGTGCTTTATAGCATCGCAAAGGGCCATTAGGACGGATAATCCATGACATTGCCGTAATGTATCGACATTAAATGTCCCTCTGAAATTCTGTTTATCCAGTGTTTACCACAAAAAGTTCCCAAACCTCATGGGTTTGTATGTTGTTGTATACTTTTGTATACTACTGTTATGCCATGTGATGGCTCAGTATGTGTGTTTCTATAGATTAAACACAATGTTAAACATTTCATCTGTGGTGTTTCTTTGGTAAAAAACAGTACACAGAACAGCCTATGGGTGGAACAAGGTTGAGGTACAAAAATTTGATATTTTATTTATCATGTCAAATTTCTGTACCTTGAACTTGTTTCACCCATGTGCAGTTTTACAAAGTTTCACTGGTATTAGTAGAAGGTTAACAATCTATTAACAACTGATCTGTAAAGTGTGAGTTAAAATATTAGTTAAAGGCCTACTTCACCGGTGGGAATATGAAGGTGTATTGAATTCTGAGATCCTATGTAGTATAACTGTGCAATTTGTTTTAAAATTGGTTCTTCCTAGCCTGAGAAAAGGCAGAAAGAGTGTTTTTTTAACCCTATATTTCTCTTTCTCGTGACATCACAGAAAGAGAAATATAGGGTTAAAAAAAACTTACTTTGTAAATATTACTGTGATGTCTTTTACTGTGACATCACAGTAATATTTACAAAGTACGTTTTTTTTAACCAGTTTATATTACATACAGAGATATGATTTAGTCACGAGAAAGAGAAATATAGGGTTAAAAAAACACTCTTTCTGCCTTTTCTCAGGCTAGGATGAACCAATTCCAATTTTTTTTGCACATTTATACTACATAGGATCTCAGAATTCAATACACCTTCATATTCCCACCGGTGAAGTAGGCCTTTAAGTATTAGCTAATAGTTTATATATGTTATTGGGACGTTATTCTAAAGTTGCAACTATTCCTCATTTACAAACAATTAATAAATGAGGAATAGTTGCAACTTTAGAATAACGTCCCGATAACACACATAAACTATTAACTGATACTTAATAAGTCATTAGTAAGTAATTCACTACCAGCTTGAAAATTATCTATCGGCTATCTATAAAGCACAGTTATAAATCCTTAACAAATGGTTAACTGTCATTTAACAAGTCATTTATAACCAATTAACTAAAAGTTTATTAATGGTCTATTAACTGTCTGTAAGGCATTGTTATAAATCCTTAACAAACTGCTAACAAACACTTAACAAATCATTAATAAATCATTAATTAAGAGTTTACTAATGATCTATTAACGAGTTACAACGGATAGTTATTATAAAGTGTTACCGATAGTTCTTACAGACGTTGCTATAACGAACAAGAAGATGTAGAACTGCATCTTAATGGAAGAGCTGATGAAACTGTTGATCTTACAAGCTCTCTCCGTGTATAGCATCTGCTTGTGACTTCCTGTCACCTAACTAGCAGCCCTCCCTTAGATAGAGCATACTCTTTTAAAGGTACAGGCACCTATGCCACACACATTACAAAAAACACACTTTCAATGCTAGGGGCAGAACAGTTATTAAATGTTTCCTAACATTGCCAGAATGCGAATTATATGGAGTTGTTTTGTCCAGGTCCAGAGATCACAGATGAGCTGGTCAAGGTGCTGCGCAAGCGCCTCGATGAGACCACTTTGGACATCATTACTGTAATGCTTGTCAGGAACTGCAAGTTGACACCAGCTGATGTGGAGGTAAATTGCTGTCTGATGCTTGGTTAGGAATAAACTAATGCTTATTTAAGATGTACTAAGTATAACGGTTAGTTCATGCTTAGGTAACGCTTATTAAGCACTAAAATAGCAGTTACTAACAGTAAATTAATGCTTTGTTAACAGTTAAGCATTAAGTAAGCATTAAATTACAGTTAATTAATTTACCCTTATTATAAAGTGTGATCCATTTTTTGTTTCTTTATGAAGGCTTTTTTTTTTTTTTTAATGGGGTGTCCCAAGGCCCGCAACCGAACCGGGTTCAAATCCCGCCCGGGTCAGTTCTCTGCATGTCTTCCCCTCGTTGCCCCATTTCAACTCTCTCTCGTCAAATCTATCTAATAAAGCAAAAATGCCATACAAAATTATCTTCAAAAATTAAATAATAATAACTGCTCCACCAGACAGATCACCGTTTATGGTTTCACTTTCGATTCAGGTCGTGTATAAGCCCGTGAGACCCAGCTGAGCTGAGGCGCTGAATATGTTTAAAAGACTATAAAACTATAATATCCAAAGTTTGTTAACCTGATCGTCTGCACCAACCGGGTAATTTGGTTATTGGGAAAGGGGTATTAAAGTGTGTTTTTGTGCTTCACCGTTGAAACATTGTATTTACAGTATATGTTGTTTTTTATTCACATGTTATCAACATTGACAACATATAGTACCAATTAACTGCTAATTAGTGTATATTAAAGGATGTATTAACCTGTTCCAGCTTTAGATCCCGTACCTGCAAAATGTATGACAAGCAGCATAGTCACTGCTAATAAATGAACAATAAAGCTGTTCATACCTTCATGAAGCAACAAAAAATGCTTAGTAAAGGTTTAACAATGACATAATAGGTAAATTGGTAAGACTCAATAAATGTGTTTGTAATGCTTTTATTAACAACTTTAAAAAATTCATAAGACTTTTATTGTGATTAAGCTATCAATACACTTATAAAAGTGGGCTCATACAAGTCTTATTATCTCACAATAAACATGTTATGCTATTATTAACACTTAAATATAGTCGTATTAACAAAAAATAATGTTAATAAGCATTTATTGAGGGTCTTATTCCCTATTAACTAATGCTTATTACAAGGACCTTAATATAAGGCGTTACCAATAATTCTATAAATTCACACTACTGACAATGGTTTTGTGGTCAGTTCATACAGCCATCAAGCTCTCCAGCCACTGAGGTGATGAACTTCAGCCTCCCCCAGTATGGTTTCCCCTGGCTGCCTGCTGTCGCTCATTACCTCAGGCAGAACCTCCTCATCTTCCTGCATGTACCCAAGTACACTGACAGCAACACAGCACACCATTTTAAGGTACAATCCAGACAAACTCTTGTCAGAACATTTAGCATAATGAGTTATGTATAATATGTGTAGCATATGTATCCCTGAAATCCTGGCTATCAAAACATTCCTTTATCTACTGATGAAGGCACAGATAGAACAGGTTGATTGACCTTGGCTTCAAGGAACATTTAGCTTTATTGCATCTTTGTAGTTTTTTCACTAAATATAGGCTATGCTGTTCACATAGTAACTACTCACAGGGCTAGTTTATGGATTACTGTAAGTGTTGAGCTAACCGTTAACGCACAAGAAATCCTAAAATAATTGTCGTGGTGATTTTCGACATATCTATATACTTGTACAGAAATAAGAAGAACTAAAACTCAAATGTGTTTTACGAATTTAATAAATAACACAAAATAGACAGAACACAATGTCATAGAGTAATGATTCCGGACTAGGAGTGGAACAGACCATCTCTCACACCCGGAGGTGGTTCGAGGTCTGCCCCCGATTCAACATACAAGAAGGGTATTTAACCCCCTCTACAGCAGAAGTATGAGCTAAAGATTGGCCTCAGGTTTACAGGATGAATGAATGAACGATGGTCTTGTGGTTTTATTAGCCTCTGACTATTTGTCCAAAGGACAGGAACTGCAGTCTTATTGCCCCCCATAAACATTCCACGTATGCAACTGTTTTCAGAAACCCCCCTAGAGTAGAAAGCACATATTTGACTGATGTAAGATTCAATAGATAGTTACAAATACATTTGCCATCACAAGAATAATTCAACATTTTACATTTTTATCTTTTTGCCTCACTCTCTGGCTGAATACATGTGTGCATTTTTGATAATGTTATGGGCATATGTCGCTCATCCGGGTTAGCTTAGCTCAACCACCGGTAGCTAAGGGGAGCAGTAGCCCACCTCCGCTGGCAGCAAGAAAATAAACTAAACAAATCAATATACGCTCCTATGTGCTTGTTGGGACTTGTTTGTTTATGCATGCACACTGCGCTGTTTCCTACCGGTATGTATTTGATTCTAAAATGACATAACTTGCCAAAAAAAAAAAGCCGATTGAATCCACTCCCAGTGGGTTTGTTTACATCGGTCAACCCCGTGGCTCTGGCCGGGGAGGAGGTCTCGCGATGATTCCAATCAGAAGAGAGAACGCTGCAAACCGGCACCCGCCTCACTGCCGGTGCACGCTCAGAGCGACAAATCGGTGAATGTTTATGTGCCTACAATGGCGGAACAGGTAAAAATCCTTCCCAATGTCTGTTTTGATGGGTTTTATCACACTTACTTATCTGAGATGATGCTAGATAACTTGCTGCTTGAAGACCGCAGTGCATTAATGTGGTGACTTGGGGACAAGGGAAGGGACTGCTAACTGCAGTCAGTGACAGGAAGTCAGCTAAACTGACCATTCTGCTTACTGAACCTTTAATGGGGAGGAAAAGCCAGGGTGTACTTATAGGTTTTGAGCGTTGATTTAAAGGCAGAAATGGAGGGGGCATCACATATGTCAGATGGCAGTTGGTTCCACAAGCGCGGAACAGCTACTGCGAAGTACATTTCTGAGAGTTGTACCAGTGGCATACACTGGACACCAAAAAGAAAGTGATTGTCTACAGTAGCTCAGAAGAGACTGACATCTCAATTCCACTTAATGACACCACTGATGAGAGTTCAGATGGCCATAATGATGATGATGGTGACTTTGTCATTGTGAGATTTGCAGGAAAAACCACCTAAACCTGCTAGGCCTTGTTTAAGAAAATTGACCTTCAATCTTTGTAAAATATTTACTTTATTTACCTTAAAGAGGACCTATTATACTACTTTTCTGGTCTTAATTTCTTGTTTTACACTGCTATAGAGCAACCTGACACGAATCCCATCACAAAAAACTATGTAGATTTTCGGGAAGCTCTTTCTCTTATTTTGGCGATCCAGCACGTCCTGTCAACACTTGAGTGTGTGTGCTTCGGGCATCTCCGCTGCCTCCGCCTGTGCTTCGGCAATCTCCGCTCCCCTCCCCCCTCCTGCAAACCCCACTCCGTTGTGATTGGTTACCTTCCTTCCGGAACACTTTCAGTGGCGGGAAGCGCGAGCATGGACCTATAAGGGCGCGAGGCAGACGCAAACAGGGAAGTAACAGCATTACCATACATGGAAACATCCGCGTGGTGACTTCACGAAGTTACATGCGACGTCACGAAGTTACGGAAGGGTAGACCGCTTTGAACACATGACTTCTCGACTGGCTAGAATAGTGTTTAGTGCTCTGCACAGACACCCCAGACGGTCAGGAGGGAATACGTCGAAATGCATGTAAGGCATGACTATGAATCAGCATAACAACGTTTATAGGTCATAAAAGTCAAAAAGCATCATAGGTCCGCTTTAAATACACCTTAAATGACTAATTGTCTAATGGATTTGTCTTGCATTACAGTTTGAGATATATATCAATTGCGCAATTCACCCCATGGTGTTCTCTCTTGTGGCACAACTTACCCCGCAACCGGGGCAAGTTGTGCCACAAGACAACTTTTTTTCCGAAAGCTATATTTCTTAAACAGTTTATTTCAGATCCAAAGTTAATGTTGCCAGGGCTGCACCACATGAAATATAAATAAATATTTTGGTCGGAGACATTACTGCAAAGGCCTCACTTTAAAGTCACTTTGAGTAAAAAGTGGCACAACTCCCTCCACTCTCCCCTACTTTATTTTTGGATTTTTCATTTGAAAGAACACAAACACACAACTGAAAAAGCGAACACACAAACACACAAAAAAGACTAAATAAACAACTAACATGGCGTACTCTACTTAACAGGTTTCTAAGAACATTTTGAATCATTTAATTCTGAAGTATGAACAAAATGTGGCCTTGTTGTTTGGTTTGAGCTTACATTGACTGAATTTCTCTCTTTGTTTATTGCAGCACTATTTTAATTTGAGCAATGACTTGGCTGACGGTGATATCTATCTCTACAATAAACCTGGAGGCCAGGGGACAGGAGGCAAAGGTAATCACATTTACTTTAATTGCAATGTTTCTAAAGTCATGTCCAGTATGTCACTAAAGTTCTTGTGAATAACTTACAATAACTCTTACATTCAGTCTCCAATATGCACTTTAAACATGGCCAAATAGACACTATTATTAAGAGCTGCTTTGCTTTATTCACATGCTTTTACTGTCTAATCGAACTGTTTGTGTAATTTTCTGTGAGTCTTATGTTTTTCTTTTTCTTATTATGTGATAGACAAGTTATTGAATTGAATTGAATATGAACAGGGCCTTGTGGAGGTTAGGTTAAGAAAGTTATAACTGCAAGAACCAAAAGGATATCAAATAATCAATATCTATATCTTTAATTAACCAGGTAAAACTCACTTTTCCAAGAGTGACCTGGCCAGGAAAGCAGCACTATGATAAATTAAGCCCAACCAACACCTACAGTCGCATACAATTCTCATACACCACATGAAGCATCAAATGAAAATACATTACAAGCTCAGGGACAAGGATACCTAAGTTAAATATGAGTATAGTCAGTAGTGTACCGTGGGGTTTCAGTCAAGGCCATGAAGAACTAGGCAGTTGATCTCTAAGAACCAAGGCGCGCACCACTGTTATTTATCCTACACCAGATTAGGGCTGGGCGATATGGGCTAAAATCAATATCTCGATATTTTTTTACTATATCTCGATACACGATATATATCTCGGTATATTTCAAATCTCCTCGAGAGCACATGCTAAATGCTCAATTTAATTAATTTTTTGCATAACCTCACACCAGTAATATGATTTAAATAGTCCCTGCAAAATGTGTCTGCACTAACGATGCATTAGGCTACATGAAACAACATCTTGTTTATATTCTTTAGTGCTTTCTATTGGAACAATTTTAAACTTGCACATGGCAAAGAGTTTGCACATTGTATTGATTATTCCACATCCTTCACTCCCATACAATGGATCCAGCATTATTTTATTTGGAAACATTTTTTTTCCATTTTCTGTTAATCTGTAAACTGGAAACACTAATTATGACTCATTACAACCACTTACTAATTGTTTATCACCGGCCACACTTTAAATGCAGAACAGGTTTTGCTCCATAATAGTAGTAGGGATGTACGCTTATTTTTTTAGGTGGTAGCACTGGTGCTAGCAAGCAAAAAAATTCAGTAGCACAAAAATAAATTTGGTAGCACACAAAGTATGATCGAAAACTTGCATAACCTTAACCCTTGCATTTCACTGTAATTACCTTTGAGCAGAGGTGGGTCGTAACGCGCTACATTTACTCCGTTACAAATACTTGAGTAACTTTTTGAATAAATTGTAATTTTAGGAGTAGTTTTATTGCAACATACTTTTACTTTTACTTGAGTAAATATTTGAAGAAAGAACTGTACTTTTACGCCGTTCCATTTGGCTACGTGACGGTCGTTACCTTATTTTTTTATATATTTTATTTATTACATGCGAGATCTATTTCTCTCATGATTTCTCTCCCCGGGGACGTCTTCAACCAACATCTCTATCACGTGACTATTTCAACCAATAAAAACCACATTACAAAAGCTTGCCAATCAAATGCAGCCACTTCAGTCACATGACAAGTGTTGTCATGTTGTCATAGGGCTCAACCATGGGCTCAACAATGTCTGCGGACTTTTTTAAAGGCTGCGGTTCCGCACCGATGTTGTGTCCGTGGCCGTGCCATGTAGGTTAAACGCATATTTTACCGACTATCTGGGTGAGTCGAGAAAATGGAAGAAACCGCTGATCTCCCTGTAGCCTACTCACTTCGCATGCCCCAGTCTGGCTGTGTGAGAGTCTGAGAGTAGTCTCTTTGTTCAGCCACTCTGTAGTTTCATACGTTAAGTGAGTGTGCCAGCAGGTTTTGATGTGTAACGAAGTTTAATTTTGTGTTTTATATTTTTGGGGCTAAACACAACCTAGATAATTTTCTCAGGGCCAGTGACATATTGTAGGAATTTGTTTTAAAATGTGTATGTGCAAAACAATTGCAACAGTGTTATAAGTGTATTGGTTTTAATTAATATAATTTTGGACAAGCCTAATTTATTATCATTTTAGTTGAAGGGTGATGTATTTAATTTGGCAGATAATTAATTTATTATTGTTTGAGTTCAAGGGTTATTCATTTGATTTCTAAATACCTTATTTATTGTTTTATTTAAAATTATGTTATTTAACATATCTTTATTTGAACATTGCTGTTTTATATTATGTTTGTGTCTATTCTGTACCGTTTGTGTTGCTCTGTATATTTCAAAAATAAATCTGGAGTAATTCAGTAGGCCTACTTGTACTCTTGAGTACTTGAGTAGTCTTTTCACTGCATACTTTTTTACTCTTACTCGAGTAATATTTTTTTTGAGTACTTTTACTTCTACTTGAGTAATTATAATCTTAAAGTAACTTACTTTTACTTGAGTACATTTTTTGGCTACTCTGCCCACCTCTGCCTTTGAGCCTGTCATCTTGGTCTCATTTGAGATTCTCAATTAATATTATATCCTAGTGTGTGCAGTAATAATTATAGAAAAATTAATAGGGATGCACTGATTGCAATTTAGACAAAATAATCTAACCTGCCAATTGCATTTTTTTGCTGATTCAGAATTATTTCTCCCCATAAAAATATAAAAATAATATCTATATCTATATATTTTTTGTATATAGATATAATTATTATATTAATAATAATATATTTTTTTAGGAAATGTTCTTCTGTTAATTAAAACCAAACTTTAAAACATTAAACATATCCTATTACATAAATAAGTAAACATATTGGTACAATTTAGGATAAATTAAATAGGTTGTTGTGAATGTGTTGGGAGGAGTTCTTCCCTGGCTTATTTAAAACTTTAACTACTGTTGACTTTTCTCTGCAGCTGAAGAAGTTGATTTTCAAGCTAGAGCACTACAGGGCTGTGAAGCGCTAACTTCCTGTTCTTACCGGCTTCAAAATAAAAGTCAACTCACGTTTGGCTAGTAACAGGCTTTTAACGTGAAGGCGCACAGGAAATGTTCTGTTTGCACACGCGCTAACTTAACTGCGGTAATGTGCCGTCTCCTTCCGGTTATTACCGTTGGTGAAGTTGTTATAAGCTAGAATCGCTGCACAAGCACAGATCCCGAGGACACATATCTTTCACCAGCCAAAGTGGAGGGTGGACTCAATAACTTATTTTCCTAAGACTACATTTAGCCCCATTTGGAGTGTTAATGTAGAGCCCTCTAAGCAGTGTTGTGCAGCGCTCCTCTGTGTTTCACTGGCTGCCCGCAATTAATGCCGTGGTTGTGTGACGTTGGACCAAAAACTCTTGTGAAGTCGGAGTAATCCGCCCCCCGGCGCTCGTTCGCCTTCCTCTCATAAGGACCAGGCTCTATACAGCGGCCGCTTATGCTGTCAAGCGCCCGCCTCCCCCGTTCTTTCGCCTGTGTAGACTTCTTCTCATAAGCATGGACCTACAAAAAAGGTCCATGCTATGAACGACGGCCACCATCGCCGTCATACGCGTCCTCCTCCACCCGCTCATTCGGCTGTCATAATATATAAGATCACAAGAGCCCTCGTCTTTTTTTCTCCCCCTCTCGTTGTTTTCACATGGCGATAAAAGTAAACACACACAGAGCGCACTGCAGACTACGTCACAGGTGCGCGCCCAGGATACTCTGGTTGGAAGGGGGGAGTGAGTGAGTTGCCAATGCATGTGAGGCCGAGAGCCACAGGAAAGAGGAGAGAAGCGAACACCAGCGAGTCTGGCGGCGGCGGTTAAAAAAAACACATTACGTGCCAATTTGTATTCGATGGTCGCGATAGGGTCATTTTATACATCCCGTGGAGAACATCTCGCGATACATCGCATATATTCGATATATCGCCCAGCCCTACACCAGATAGACTACTGCAGCATCACCATCAGATATTTCATGTCACTCTACAGCCGTTTGCAAACGCACAACACAACACCAAAACAAGCTTCCAGTTATTGTAATAAGATTCACCGGATGCTTGCACAACTTCAACGGATTCAACTAGGTATAGTGACAATATTACCAGTGCGCCGCCTTCACTTCAACATCAAAAATGAAACATGCAAGTAGGGCCTTTATGCCAAATATTTTACAACAGCTATTCCAGACAGCATATTAAGAAGTGTAGTTGAGAGTTGGTTCACATAATATGCTTAGAACGCGGCATCAACACTGATCATCAGAGCATCACCTTCTACTGCCCAAGTCGCAGTAATATAGGCTACAATGACCATATCAAACAAAAAAAAAGCTTTTAAAACCCCACAATTTTTTTTTATCTCTTCACTGTCAAAAGTAACACTCACCCATCACTTGTAGGGGAAATCCATCCTCGGAGCCATTAAGGCTGTTAAAATCCGTGATGTGCCATGTTCCCTTACAGGTTTTAAAAAGCAGACACGGCCAGCAAAATAACTTGTTCCGCTCGGTGCTAGCTTTTAGCCAGTCATAGCGTCGTAGTTACAGTCAGTGAAGTGCCGCACAAAACCTTTGCCGGCCTTGTTAATCCCATCGTGTTTAGGTGTAGGTATTCCTCTTGAAATTATATCTAAACTACAGTCAAAACCGAAATTATTCATACCCCTGGCAAATTTTGACTGAAAGTTACTTTTATGAAACCAGCTAGATTTTTCTTGATTGTAAATGACACAGGCTTCTCCCAAAAGATAATAAGACGATGTAGGGGAGAATGGGGTTATATGTCACACGGGTTGGTTGTCACAATCGTTATATCTCGGAACCAGAAGGCGCTGTCTGTGAAATTTTGGTATGTAAATATCCAGAATTGGGATCAGAGGTCACTTACATAGTCTTTGTTGGAGTTAGACTGCTGAATTTGAGGTGAGAGGACTGTTTGTGTAGATTTGTGGTTAGCAAGCTAATTAGTTGTCAGATGGTTGTTGGCCTTGATGCTAGCAAGAAATTCAAGTTGGGGTTGGTCGTCACATTTTTTGGGGGGTTGTTATCCAAAGGCTGCAGCCAGAAAAGGAACCCAATAACGAAAGAAATTTTCAAGCTGTATCCTCACTGGCACCCCAGAGAAGGAGAGAATAGAGCAGGAAAAGGCAGCTAGCATGCAAAAGAAAAAAGGGCAACTAAATCGAAACAACCCAGTGCATCCCAAACTAGACAAGCTGCCAGGGCTACAGTAAGTTATGTAGGCCTATTTGTCAACTTGACAATGCAATTAAACTTTCATATTTAGTTTTGCTTTCTTGCCTTCTTTTTAAGATTATTCCCATTAACCCATTGATGACGGCTGCTGCGTGATGCCACATTGTATCTTCTGCCTGATGCTGCGTAGCGCAGCATTGTTACTTTATCTAATTTTCATGGCGTGCGCAACATAGAATGCACCGTCATTGGTTCAAATACACATGAGGTGGGTTTTGTTGATTTTTTACGACCACGTGACCACCCAAAAGTTGTGTGGTTTGCCGAAAATCACGCCAATAAAAAAATAATAATAATAATAATTTAAAAAAAAATAAGGCGGCTGTGTCGGCGATAGTGCATTACAGAACAGTTAGTGGTGTTCGGAGCGCATAATCTAGGTCTACTGTAGGCTACTGACGAAAATCGCACAACACATTGCATCTATTTATTAACAATATTTATGAATTTAGGCTATATTTTGCTGCTCCAACTCAAATTCAGCCCAGCCAGGCGATAGTTAGGTTTCAGTTTTGTTTTCATCATACAGCCGTTTGGACCAGCTGATCGGCTTCCGACAGCAGGAGTCAGTCTGCGTTCCAGTTGTACTGGGAAGTCGGATTTATGGTGCCAGTGATAACTGAACTAAATAATAAAATAAAGCTATCTTCTCCTTCCTATATCTGTCTATCTTTATCCCTCCACTGCCCACTCAGTCACTACTATCCATGCTAAAAGGAAGCAGGATTATATCCTCATTTAGCACATTATTTTTAAATATTTTACATTATTTATTTATTTATTTTCTCGCCCATCTAATTTTGACGATTTTTAGAAAAATGTGTTGGTTTGTAAGCGCTAAGGGACCATGTTTAAATAAAACATGTGAACCTTACCTTTTAAATGTATTTTATTTAATGTTTCTATGTGCTACGCAGGCTTAGATATTAAGGTTTTGGGAGACTTGACAATTCGTACTATTTTTTCAGAAAACCCTCAGGCATTAAGGACATGCATCCTAGATTGCCATAGTCATGGGTTAAGATAACATTGTGACAAACAACCCCATAGTGTGTGACAACCGACCCCTTGATGGGGTTGGTTGTCACAATGTGTACGGGTGACGATTAATTTCTTCTTTATTACAATAAGTTAGAAAAAGTGAGGGGTACACATTTCAAGCCAACACCTTAAGCTTCAATTTAATGTAGGAAAGACTATTGAAAGATGCTTAGGTGATGAGCAATTCTCACTAGAGTAAAAAGTGTGCCTACTATCCCCGTTCTCCCCTACAAGAGGCATCATTGTGGAAAGAAACATATTTTTCAGCTTTTATTTACATTTGAACAAAAAGTGGCATATCCAAAATTATTCATACCATTCTCAATAATCAAAAGAAAACGCCTTTATTTGCTATTACAGCAATCAAACACTTCCTATAATTGCTGACCAGCTTTTTGTATGTCTCTCCAGTAGTATTTTTGACCATTCATCTTTAGCAATGAGTTTCAACTATTTCAGTTTGGAGGGCCTCACTGCCATCACCCTGATCTTTAGCTTCCTCCACTGATTCTCAATTCAGTCAGGTGTCTGGCTGGACCACTGTAAAACGTAAACATTTTGCTTTGTGTTTAGGGTCGTTGTCGTATTATTAAAAAAATACAAGAAGTTCCACATGGTGGGAAACCTGTGAGGACATGGTCGGAAGCCAAAAGTTACACCTGTAGTAGGATCACCACCAAGGCCATCCTGGTTAATCTTTGCTCTACTGGAGGCAATGTTTTGTGGCAGACAATCCAACGGATACTGCACACTGTTGGGTTCCTTGGACGCAGAACAATGAGGATGCCACTTCTCCAGATAAGGCACACAAAAGCCCACTTGGCCTTTGCAAATGCTCATCTGGACAAAGAAGAAGACTTCTGGTCTTCTGTTTTATGGTCATATAAAACTATATTGAATTGTTTGGCCACAATGATGTATCCTTCATTTGGCATCAAAAAGGAGAACACCATACCCACTGTCAAACATGGTGGTGGGAACCTAATGCTTTTTTTTTTTTTCAACCAATGGACCAGGGAACCTAATCACAGTAAATGGCATCATGAAAAAAGAGCAATACATCAAGATTCCAACAACAACATCAGGCAGTCTGCAGAGAAACTTGGCCTTGGTTACCATTGGACATTTCAGCAGGACAACGACCCAAAACACACAGCAAAAACGGTGAAGAAATGGTTAACGGACAAACACCTTAACGTTTTACATTGGCCAAGCCAGAGTCCTGACTTGAATCCAATTGAGAATCTGTGGAGGGAGCTAAAGATCAGGGTGATGACAAGAAGACCCTCCAACCTGAAAGAGTTAGAGCTCATTGCCAAAGATGAATGGGCAAAAATACCAGTGGAGAGTTGCAAAAAGCTGGCCAGCAATTATAGGAAGCGTTTGATTGCTGTAATAGCAAATAAAGGCTCGGCTTAGTTGTTTCTATTTAATTATTAGTCAAATTAAATTTAGTTCATTAGTTTTCACGTTCTCAGGTTTCAAAGTTTATTTACTGTTGTACAACTTTTAATTATCTCTGCCCAGTCAGGACGAGCTTTTACATCAGTTTAAAGTTTGAATTGCTTCAAACTTTTGTAACCATGGTAACTTTTCATCACTAACAAGTAGGAAACGTCGGAACAGCAGCTTAAAACTTTGTTGATCCACAAGAGATCCTATTTGGAGCACTATCAAGTATAAAAGTTTATCTACCGTTGCAGAACGTTTAATTCTCTCTGACCAGTTAGGACGAGCTTTTACCACAGTTTAAAATTTGAATATTGTTCAAAGTTTTGTAACTATGGTAACTTTTACGCAAAAGGTTGCCACCAAGAATCAGGAGAATTTGGAACAACAGCTTAAAACTTCAACTCAATGCCATTCCTCAACCCGGTTAATTAATACTCTGACCGTTATGACACACTTTTACCACAGCTTAACGTTTGAATTGCTTTAAACTTTTTTAACCATGGTAACTTTTGCTTCACTAAGGATCAAGAGGAGCTAAAATGACAGTTTAAAAGTTAGTTTAAACTCTATACCATTCATTAGAAACCAATTGTTTCCATACCAATTCCTTTGTGAAAAGAAGAATTGGTCCAGAGCTTCACCCTTTCTATAGAACAAAAAATTACCAAAAACTAACAGCGGTCAATTTGTCCAAGTATTTTGCACCCAAAAAGATTCAGAGTTTTTCTTTCGATTTTTCCTTCAAAGTCTTCCTCCCATGGTTAAAGAACAAGAAGTGATCCAAGATAGTGAACAGTCAGAAATGTCCACAAACAGAGCCTTTCTTGCTCAAAACCCTTTAAATACAGTGAACACAGTGAGTGTGTGTGTGTGTGTGTGTGTGTGTATTAGGAGGGGAGAAGGAGGGTGGGTCTGCTCAGCTCAAGGACCCACTGCCCCCCTTGTCTCCCTCACCAATGACCTGTCCCAGGACAAGACCAGGATTGCCCTTTCAGAGAGGCCTTTAAATAAATTCACATGTATGTATATATTTCAGGATAAAACTTTAACACAACACATTTAGTGATTCTACCTTATTATTAAAGGTCACATGTTCCCTTGTTTGTCGTATTAAAAATATCATACCTCTTCCCTATGAAAACAAGAAATATACATTTCCCATTCCCCTAAGAACAAAATATATATAAGAAAAAATCTCAACACTTTTCACCTAATTCAACTGGTCTTGTGGGTTGATTTCAATTCACAGCAAAAAGTCGAGTGTTGAATCTACTCCCACAGAGTCAATTTCAACACTTTTTCAGGGTTTATATATGTCCAGATTTTGAGTTAAATTTAAGAGTTAAATTAACACTTTCAAAATAACACTGTACCAGAGTTCCTTTTTTAACTCGCAAAACAGAGTTAAAGTAACACTGAGGGATTAAACAAGCAACACTGTCTGTAGTTACTTTCTGTTTTTTTTACTATTTAGTAGTGTTATTTTTGCTCTCCAAAGTGTCAAGCTATTACACTGAATAATGTTAATATTCAAGTGCTGTCAGTTTAACGCAAACCCATTTTAACGGCGTCAATTTTTTTATCGCGCGATTAACGCTCTTCATGGCCTAGCAAACGTTGTGGTTTTTTCACATGCGGTTGCATCAACTAGTAATGTTTGAACAACTGAAACACCACAAACTATTCATATGGCTCGCCATTAAGTTACTGTTAAGTCAACCGGAACATGTCCTGCAGCGTATCTTCACATTAAAATCATTTATCTGGCAAAACGGCTAAACGTCACGTCAATTTTGACTTTTATTTTGAAGCAGAAACCGGAACCTAGCACTTCTTAGCTCAGCTGCGCTACCTTCACTAGTCTTCTGTGTATGACTCGGGGACTATGCGGAAAAAGAACAGAAAATAAAGCTTTTCATTTGCAAAAGTCCTACTTATAACCGTGCGCCCCCACCAAAACCTCCATGAACATTAGTGGCAGCCGCCAGTCATTCATTTTCACTTCAATTTTCGCTATCAAGGGTGACTTAAGCCTCGGCTGCAGCAGCGCCATACCAACCAACCACCAGCACACAAGTGTATGGTGTGTCCACTCCACAAACAGTCTGAAATAAGTCGTGGATGAACAACTCCCAAAACATTTAGGCAGCAACCACCTTAATACTAATTTGTTTTATATAGGCTATAGCCTATGTTGTTTTATGGTTTGGTTTTTGAATAAAAAAGGAAGTTCCAATTATGTTTGTGTATGCTGTTCAAGGGTAGGGTGGGGGAGATCTACACTGTGGGCTATTTGCACTGAATTGGAAATTATGATATTTTAGAAGAAATACACTGAATTACAAGGGTGTAGAGAATGGGTGTGAAAAGAGCATTACAATGAGAAAAAATAATGGGACAAAAAGAAATCAAGGGACATTTAGGCTAGAATAGATAAAAATGTGCGATTAATCGCGAGTTAACTATGACATTAATGCGATTAATCACGATTAAATATTTTAATCGTTTGACAGCACTAATATATGTAGTAATTTCTTACATTGGGGCAACATTTATGTAGCGATTACAAGTGGTTCAGATTAATACTGCTATTACAAATTAATCTGAAGATTAATAAGACCTTAATAATGTATTAAAGGTCAAAGAGGCACCACCATTCATTTAAGAATGGAAAAATAATAGCAAATTGTCTCGTTTTATCAATGATTTATTCTCAAATCTTGATTAGTTTAATGTTCAGTTAAATAAATCAATATTAATAAATCCTAGTCTCAATGATCATTTCCATAAAATAATGTAATCAAATAATTACTATTATAAATTTGGTGATATGATCTTAACACTGAAGGCTACAGAATCCATGACTTGTTGATTGCGGACTTCCCAATAATATTCACACAAATGAATGACAGAAACTTCTAGTTACAAAAGAAAATTCATTTAATTTATTTAACAGAAAGTAAATAAAATCAACACATTTAAAAACCACTAAAACTAAAGCACACAGTGTGTGTGTGTGTGTGTGTGTGTGTGTGTGTGTGTGTGTGTGTGTGTGTGTGTGTGTGTGTGTGTGTGTGTGTGTGTGTGTGTGTGTGTGTGTGTGTGTGTGTGTGTGTGTGTGTGTGTGTGTGTGTGTGTGTGTGTGTGTGTGTGTGTGTGTGTGTGTGTGTGTGTGTGTGTGTGTGTGTGTGTGTGTGTGTGTGTGTAGGTGCAGGTATGTGGGGGGAAGAGCTTGAGGCTTGGTTAGCCTGTGTGTTGTGTTCCCCTAAGGTTAAGATCTCAAAGTATGTAACCCAATTACCAAACAACAATGAATAGTTCAAACTAAGTAAATATACATTTCCAAGGTAACAGTCTTTTAAGCCATGTCTTCTTGCTAAGCTAAGCCCAATAGTTAATACGATACCAGATGTTTACACAGCATTCGTTGCAGTGTTGGAGACTGGTCTTTATGGCATGAGACAGGGGTTTTGCTTTGCAGGTCGGTCTTGATTCAGTTCGGATGAACTGGTGCTTTCTGGATCTTCAGTAGCCGCGTGCTAACTGGCGTTGTTCTCCTCTTGAGGGCCTTGTTGCCAGCTTGGTCTGGTCTTTGGTTCTTCTGGTTCCTCTTTAGTTGCTTGGAGCAGCAGGGTGGATCCTTGTTCCTCTTTGGTTGAGAGGGGCTTCACGGCTGTTTGGACAGGCCGTGCTGTAGAGCCTGGATCAGGGAGACCAGAGCTTGTCTGGGTCCAGAAGGTTGAACTACCCCCGGTCTGGGTGGTTAGCAAGGCAGGAGAGAGCGTGCTACCTTCCTTGAGGTCGTAGAGAAGAGCGTCCTCCAACCTCTCTCGGTGGAGGCGAGGAGAAGAAGAGACTGAGGGGCACTTTACACGGTGAAAATGTGACAGTTTTCCCGTTTTTGGTTTAAAAAAAACCCCGTTCAGACACAATTTATCTGACATCTTCACTCGTACACATGTTTTCAGAGGAAACGGGACTAAATCGCTGTAGTAGCAGCCATGCCAAGCCAATAGTCAGCGGTGACACAGCCTAGTAGATAGCTCTTCCGGTACAATTTGATGCATACAACCTTACTGTAACCGAAAAGTAATGCCATTAACGTTCATTAAGCGGTTGGTGTAAGCTTTGGGTTACAAGTATTGTAAATTACAAGCTTTCTGTCCTCTTATTTCACCGCATTGAACTCATGAAAACAGAAGACATACTTATAGTGAAGGGGCTTTGTGAGCGGCTACTTTCCTGTTAGGCGTACTTCAAAATAGAAGTCGACTCACGTTTGTCCAGTGAAATGCTGTTAATGTTTAGCCAGTGAAATGCTTTTACTGTGAAGCTGTAGCATTAATGCTCCTTTTGTTGAACAGTAACTTAACCGCTGCGTGCTGAACTATGAATAGAGTTTTTTTAATGTAGAGAGAGCCGTGTCCCTGGCATATAGAAGCTACACACGTTTATTTTGCTAGAAAAACCGGCAGAGCACAAATCTTTCCCCAGAAAAAGTGTCGGGTGGTCTCAATAACTTACTAATCACTTAGACTAAATTGGCGAGTGTTATATGTGAGCCCTGCACGACACTCTCCGCTGATCACAGTGATGGTGCCGCGGAGACACCTTTCATGTTATGTTGTCTTCTAACTTTATAACTCACATGTGGGTATTTTGACAGCAAATGTTATAGACTACGCATATGTGAAGTGGAGCCGTGACGTCAGCGTTACCAGGGAAAATGGTTTCGGTGTTTACAAGAAACCAAAACCGTTGTGTTTTCCAAAAAATCCTCCCTGGGAGTAGATCTCAAAAAGTTGTGGTTTCATGCTTGCGTTTGCTGTTTTCATGTAAATGATATAGTGCAACCGCGAGAATATTTCCGCGTTTGCACCGTTTTGTGTTGTCGTGTAAAGTGCCCCTGAGCTGTGCCAGCTCACTTGCTATTATCAAAAACAGCATAAGATTTATTGACCAATGGCAGAAGAGACAGGGGGGGGGGGGGACCTCCTGGCTTATGGTTAGAACAGAGGGACTTATAGGTATGGCTTTGCAAACAAAAGCCTGGCTTCAGGCAGAGAAAGGTATCAAAACACAGACAATGCCTTGGCTCAAGGCAGAGGAATGTTGGGGGTTTTAACAAAACACTATCCATATTTAAAGTCACAAGGCCAGTGAATGAAATACATGTACACATTCACTACATATATATATATATATATATATATATATATTAATATATCATTAAATACCATTGATGATTCCAATAAACAAAGCAATTTTCAAAAAAATTATATTATTTTTTTCTGTTTCATGAAAGCAGTAATTCAAACACTTATACTTAACATATACTTATACTATACATAACATTATGAATGATGGTATAATGTACAAACTTTCATCTGCAACATTGTATGAGCAGTCTGGCTCTCAAGTCTCTGACTGTGGCTGAGTCCTTCAGTTCCCCACATCAATGTTATACACTATTGTCTACAGAAATGTCTAAACATTTAGTAAATCAGCATCATAGGACAAATTAAACAGAAAATGTGCTTTGAAAAGTTCATCAAATGTCCAAAGGGAGCGGTTTGCCTGGCATG
This sequence comes from Ammodytes marinus, assembly GCF_949987685.1. Classification (NCBI taxonomy): domain Eukaryota; kingdom Metazoa; phylum Chordata; class Actinopteri; order Uranoscopiformes; family Ammodytidae; genus Ammodytes; species Ammodytes marinus. The sequence continues at coordinate 32,725,099 of NC_137212.1, forward strand.
GGATGAGATGCATATCCATGGTGATGTAGAAGCTGTCAATCTTGCTCTTCTTCTGACACCCAATAGCAAGGAGGTATGGCTGCCGACCCTGCTCCTCCAAATTGCAGCAGCACTAGGGTTGAGATAAACAAACTGAACATTAGACATAAGAATAATGTGCAGCCACAGAGATAACTACGTGTTACTAAGAAGGTGAAAAGACAAATTATGAGAATCACCTTAATAATATAATTACTAGGGCTGTCAAGCGATTAAAAAATGTATCTAATTAATTACAGGCTCTGTGATTAATTAATCTAAATTAATTGCATACTTATATGACACTTTTATGCCTGTTTATAAACAACTGTATAGGCTACCGTTCGTCTCTCTCTCTCTCTCTCTCTCTCTCTCTCTCTCTCTTGTAACTTCTGTCTCCTCCTCTCAGCCAGGTTACTACATTAAATAAATTTAGGAACTACTAGCGCCGAAAAAAAAACAAGCAGGCTAAATGACTCTCTATCTCCCACAACAGACAGCGCTGCACTGCCACAGGTGTGGTGCGCATGCCGACTCATTCACCGTCCTTCTCATAGCCAAAAATATTGACACACACACACACACACACGCACACATACACCCACACACACACACAAAGGAGGAAAAAAGACAGGCATATGCTTGGAAGAGTGAGAGGGGGCCGGTGTCTGTTTGAAGGAGACGATCGCAGCTAGCAAACAAAAGTGAGACACAGAGGAAGATTGAGAGATACTGTTTTGAACCTATTGTTAATTAGGCACCCACTAAATCAATAATACACAGACACTGCGGAGAATAACATAAGACATATTCCTACCTTCATGCTTATTTGCCCGGAGCTTCCCATAAAACGTCCCTCTCTATGCTTCTTTCTTTACTCTTTAATCCCGTGCGGGCCGTGTCAGCAAGCTACAGGTGCAGCTCCGCTATCGCTTCACCTCTTTTGCACTGGGTCAAAGGGCAATATAGAAGTGCGATTAATCTGTGTTAATTTTTTTAATCGCGTTAATTTTTCTGTGATTAATTAATCGAAATTAACACGTTAATTTGACAGCCCTAATAATTACCTTATGAAAAGACTGCAAGTTTCTCAACTGCATCAGATGCACTATTGTTGGATACTTCAGCCCTGGTGTTGGTGGAAGGAGATGTATCAGCAACAAGGAGGACATGTATTGGTCGTAGTCTGAGGACAAAGAATCACATGGTTTAACTGAAAAGTGTTGTTCAAACTTCATTGATAATGATAAAGTTTTTTTTTTTTTTTTTTTTTTTTTTAACCTTTATTTAACCAGGCAAAATTGCTTGAGGTCAAATGACCTCTTTTCCGAGCAAGGCCTGGCCAAAATGGCAGCAGCTAGAATGAATAAAATACAAGACAAGAAGAAAGCACAGACATGAGAAAACAGAGACGAAAGCACAGACATGATAACATAAGGAGAAAGCACAGACATGAGAAAACAGAGACAAATACATACATTTCAGTGGGTGAAAAAGAAGAACAGTTTTCAGTAGGGCTGTCAAATTAACGCGTTAATTTCGATTAATTAATCACAGAAAAATTAACGCGATTAAAAAAATTAACAGATTAATCGCACTTCTATATTGCCCTTTGACCCGGTGCAAAAGAGGTGAGACGATAGCGGAGCTGCACGGGATTAAAGAGTGAAGAAAGAAGCATAGAGAGGGCTCTATGGACGTTTTATGGGCTGCTCCGGGCAAATAAGCATGAAGGTATAGGAATACGTCTTATGTTATTCTCCGCAGTGTCTGTGCATTGATTTAGTGGGTGCTAACAATGTAGGTTCAAAACAACTCTCAATCTTCCTCTGTGTCTCAATTTTGTTTGCTAGCTGCGATCGTCTACAGCAAACACACACAGCCTTTGTGTGTGTGTGGTGTGTGTGTGTCAATATTTTTGGCTATGAGTAGGACAATGTTGAATGAGTCGGCATAGGCTATGCACACCTGTGTGGCAGTGCAGCGCTGTCTGTTGTGGGAGATAGACAGTCGTCATTTAGCCTGCTTGTTTTTTTTCCGGCGCTAGAAGTTCAGAGTAGTGTTGTTTTTGTCAACGAAATGTATGACAAAATATCGTCGTTAACGAACATTTATCACGTGACAGAAACGAGGCGAGACGCAACGTAAATGGTGGTCATGTGACGAAGACTATAATCAAATATATAATGCTTTATTGTTGACTAATAAAAACGGGACTAAATGTGGTTTACAAAAACAAAAACTCTGATAAAATATCTCTTCATGTTCATTGACAAAAACGAGAGGACACAAAATGTTATAAGGCTATTTTGTCTCGCCATTATTATTATTTTTGCAATATTTCTGTTTCCTGAGTCTCGGGGCTGCAAACAGGCTACGGCTTCAGATTAAAAGCATTTCACTGGCTTAACATGAGTATTTAACTAGACAAACGTGAGTTGGCTTTTATTTTGAAATAGCAGGAAGTTAGCAGGCGAAGTTACTTCCTCAATCCCCACTCGCGGCAATATGGAAGATGCAGCTGTGGCGGTGGGTTAACTATAACGACTAACCAGCTGCAGTCTGAAGTTACTATAGGCTAACTGTCAATATGCGGCCAAACGTACTCACGTCATCTTGACTGGATTCCTGTCGGATATTAACCATGACTCCTGTGTTCCCTGCTCTCCTGAGTCATGTCGAAAAAGTATTCCATTGTTTTCTGAACGAGTAGTAGCCCTATTTGTGGACGTCTATCCATCAAAACTATGACGCAGGTCCTTAGCAACGGTCATTATACCCTTGGCAGAGGTCTGTCTTGCTGGAAATAACAGACCTGTAGAATGCCGTGATTTACATAGGATTTTCAAAGTGTCATGTAATAAGTTCTGTCAACGAATTCCACTGTATGCAGTCTGTGCTTCCAATCTCATGGTTCAAACCATTTGTGTTATATCTTGTAATACAAAATCTGACTTCAGTTTACAAGCAATACAAGTCATACACAAACATTTTATTTGCACTTTGTTATTATGTTATTGTAGCTCTAGTATTCAAGAACCTTTTTTCTCTTAATTAAACTTGAATGTAATGTAAATTTTTTCTGGCATTGTCATTTGAAGCTATTTTATTTAGGCCTATTTATTTTATGTAAATGTATGTCATTAGACAGGAGATTTTGAAAAACAAAGAGAAGCTGTCCGAGCTCCACCAGACTGCTGTTCAGGTTGAGGAATCCGGCATTCTTACATGTTTGGTAGTTCAAATAAATATGATGTAAATTCAATCAGAGCGTCTTCCGTGTCTGGAATTGCATGTATTCCATAGTCTATAAGGTAAAAATAATATAATAAGATAAGATAACCTTGTTTGACTTGTGAAATGGTGGACTTAAAGAACATTTAGGGTGTATTCACACATGCTGTGTTTAGTTTGGTTGAAATGAACTCAGGTGCACTTCCACCTTCGGTGCGCATCTTTCAGACAGGTGTGAATACAGCAATCGCACTCGGGGGCGGACCAAACAAACGCTCCGAGACCCAGCTGAAGAGGTGGTCTCGATGCGCTTCGAAACGCACTCTGCTGCAGTTCGTTTGTGGTGTGAATTTGGCCGGACTCGATCCGACCCAATTGCAGGAAGCACTGCACCTTTTCTTTCTTTTCTTTTTTAATAAATCGCCATCAGCTTCACATTATGGGAAAGTGTTGTTGTCGCCATTGTTAGGAAGATTAGTTGTGGTTTGACCGGGCGAAAATATTACATTTGATAATGACGCGTGCGGCGTACACATGCTGATATGTTCAGCGATCAGATGGAGAGGAGCGTCTCCCGTAGCCTACAGTGCCAACAGGTTCACGCTGCGCTTTGCATGAAGTGTGTGTTTTTATTGTTCTTCCCAACGGGACCGTCAATACTGTCCCCGTGTCAGTTTGGTGCTGAACTGCGCCGAACTGACACCCAGCTGATACACAGCTTAATCAGCTGTGTTTCAGTTTGAGCCTATTCTTCACGCGAGCCGCGCGTCCAGCAGCAAACATACAGTAAAAATTATGTTTCACATCGTAGGCTAGAAGCCACATAACGTGGCATTGTCATAGGGCTACATATTATAACCATATGAAACAACAATAATTTGATGTTTTTCTTCTTTAGTTATAGGCTAGATGTAGGCATTTTTATTATTTTTAACCCCATATTATATCAATGATAAATTCACAGTTTTTACTTAGTTCTTCCTGCTTCTCTCCACCCCAGAATGTCTGTCTAATGAATGAATGACCTCAGATCACGTGTGGTTTTGCTTCGTAATGCTGGTTCACTTGCAAAAGGGGCAATATGAAAGTGGACCACACCAAAAAAAAAAAATCCAAATTCTATTTGGTCTGGACCAAAGCAAGTGAACTAACGGACTTTCCATGTGTGAATACACCCTTAGATTTTGGCTGTACTATACTAGGTACTTGTACTATATTAACTGGGTTAAATATAATTGCATTACTAAAAAGACTAAAATACAAATGTCATTGACTAAGACTAGACTTAAATGTCATCAGTTTTTGTTGACTAAGACTAGACGAAAATAGTCCCAGATAATTCTGACTAAGAGAAGACTAAAAAGCTCAAGACTTTGTCAACTGAAACTTGACTAGACTAAAAAGAGTTTAAACGTGACTAAGACTAATAAAAACTAACATGACAGTTTGACACAAAGACTAGACTAAAACTAAACTTAAAACAGGCCGCCAAAAACAACACTAGTTCAGAGAGAGAGAGAGAGACGAACGGTAGCCTATACAGTTGTTTATAAACAGGCATACAAGTGTCATATAAGTATGCGATTAATTTAGATTAATTAATCACAGTCTGTAATTAATTAGATTAATTTTTTTAATCGCTTGACACCCCTAGTTTTCAGACAATGATAAAGTGCTACTCAGTGAAACATTGACACACTCCAAAATTCGTCATTAAAAAACATGTGAGCCGAGTTTTTTAGTTAAGAGGGTTAGCTAGTTACCAGTAAGCTATAACACAGACTCCTAAACATGGCATTACAAATAGTGTATTCTCTGTAGATGTTTCACAGTAAAGACTGCAGTTCATAGCAACTATTTATAATTGTTTCAGTAAGTTTAATCTTATTGTACTTACCCTGTCAATTGCACGAGGAGAGAAGATTGGCGCTGACTTGTATTCTTGTCTCCAAATGAAGTGGTGAAATGCAGGGGAGAAGCTAAATTAAATCTATGCAGAGTTGATCTGAGTTGATTCAACTCTGACAATATTAACTCTGAGAAATAACCCCAACACTGAACACTAATCAACACAAAAAATTTTAAAGAAACACTTGGGGAGTTGAAATCAACTCGGAAATGTTTAACCCCAAAATTTAAACACTCCAGTTTTTGCTGTGTATGCTGCTGTATCTTAACAGAAGGAGAGGTGACAGACACCATAGCGATTTAAACAGAATATTATATTTTCCAGGGATACAAATGAATATTTCCCCAATAACCCTGGGGCTATATGTGATTAGGTAGTAGATGTCAAAAAACCGAATGAGATGCAAATTTCATCTTTTTAACCTCTATAACGGGTTGTTATTCATTTTGCCATATTCCCCATTTCTGTCAGGTATTGCCTGCATTGCCCTTTCGTTTGTGGACGCTCATGGACGTTCCTTTCAGGTTACAGCCCAAGAGGGTTCCACACTGCAGAGACTGGAGAACTGCAACTTTCCACTTCTCCCACAGCACTTTGATGAGCTGACAACTGTGGATAAAGTGTTGTCCATCAATGTCAGCTCAGGTACAGGTCAACTCAACACTAGTAGAGCACTTAGGGCGCACTCACACTAGGGCCGTTTGCCTGTTCCATGCTGCAGGAAGATTCAGCACGATTCCCCCCCCTCCCCCCTCCCCACTCCCCCCGCTGGCCCGTGGTCACACTGCTCGTAGTCTGGGCACGATTGCACCTTGCCTACGTCACCGTGCGCGTTTAGGATTTGGAGCGTAGTCTACTTGTAGGCTATACGACTGTTTGTGAATATTTTCATCCGGCCAAATTTGCATCATATATTCCACTTCCACATTAGAGCAACGAGAATCCTTAAGCTATTGTTTTTTTTAAAATGTAGCCTTGACGTAATAGGTCGTGGTGGACAGTCTCATATTTGTGCAGCACGCTGTTTATTATTAATATAACGGCCCGTCATCAGACCATACGTACCGGATGGTTTTATACACATCGATCGCTCCATCAAATCCAAGTCAGAACTTTTTGTATGGGCAGAGATCGTTTTTTTAAGTGTCTTTATAAAGTTTCTTATTAAACCTTAGTGTAGGCTACTGTTTCCTTATCACCGGGCCGCGGAGTCCCGTTGTGTGTTGTTTTGTGTTCGTCTCCACCGCCATGCGTAAAGGCAGTATTATGACAGCTGACGGGAGGAAAAAGAAAAAAATCATCTGACGAACGTGAGTAAACACGAAAACCTTTTTGCTTTGCTTTCTGCGCTCACCTATTTAGCTCTCTCCCTCTTTTATTAGCCCACACCTAGGCCTACACACACGTTAATTCTCACACATTTTATGTAGCTACAAGTCCAAGTGGTGGGCAATTCTGGTGCCGACTAGTAAGGCAGCGGGCGTTAAAGGACTATGCATCCTTAATAAATTCACGTCAGGAACTCCGCCTGTGCGCTTGCTTGTGCGCGTGTCATCTCATTAGCATCTGTACTTTGGCCACGGCACACCTCTCCCAGGTGTGCCGTGGCCAAGGGGCTGTTCCGTGCTGGAATACGGATGGGGTGGTCACACTAGCCAAACGTTCTAGACTTTAGTATGCAAATGAGCTTTGGCACGGGGCCGCGGCCCTAGTGTGAGTGGCCCCTTAGTCAAAGTGAGTGAGTGTTAAAGCATACCTGTCACTGTTGTGTCTGCTTGTCTATTCTTAGAGCCCCAGCTGTATGTGCGCTTTGACATCTGGGAACAAGGCAACGTCAGCCCCTTACAACTAAGTGATAAACTGCAGGGGGCGCTGCGCCACACCCTCTGTGATGTGATCATGGAGCTTAGAGTCTTGCCAAATCCTCTTTGTCTCTGCCCAGCAACAACAGTTCAGAAAGAAGAGACTAAAGGTAAGGTGATCACCAAATGGTTACTTCTTTAACTGTAGGGGGGAAAACACTATATAACACTAATCAATCCAATAAAAACACCTCCATACAATATAAATCCTTGTATTAGTTTTTTTCAGTTTTCAGAATTGCCTTCTGTTCAAACTGACTAAAAACCATCCTAAAAGGTGCACATCACTTCACTTAAATATGATTGCCTGTTACTTGTTTATGGGCATCTCTTTCTAAAATGTTTCTTCAGCACTCCTGATTCCTTTGCCTGAGGTGAAAGCAGTGAAGGACAGCCCGCGGCAGCGTAGTGGCTCGCGGGTCTCTAAAAGCAGCCCTACTCCAATCACCTTAACCCAAGCTGTAGGGAGCAGCACCATGCCCGGGACCAGCACACCTGAGTCCACTACACCCACCAGCAAGAGCACCCGCAGGAGCTTCTGGGACATTCTGGTCAGTTCCTCCACAGTTTATTTAGGCTTTCATAATTGAACTGTGTGCAACCTAATCAATGGCTATATTATGATTTATTACAATAGGCAAGGCAAGTTTATTTATATAGCACATTTCACACACAGACGCGATTAAGTGCTCTACATGAAATTATTTAAAAGAGAAAGGGAGAAAAATAGATGAATAAAAGTGGGAGAGACTAATTAAAATACATTTATGTTGATGAAGAATAAAAGGAGCTTCAAAGTCGCTACAGGCGATGATGTGGCTGACCACATCATCGCCTGTAGCGTCCTTCACAATGCCTGGCTACAATGTTTTTAGAAAAGACAGAAATGAAGGAAGGGGCGGAGGACTGCTCATGTACGTGAAAGACGACATTAAATGTAAACAGATTGACCTGGCATGCGCAAATGACATGGAATGTATTGCCGTAGCTATCACCTTGTCTCAGCAAATGTCATTTAATGTTATTGGTGTATTTAGACCTCCCCCATCTGACATTATGTTTTATGAACATTTCAAAAATCTGCTTAAAGAATTAGATACTAAAAAAGAATGTATAGTTCTAGTTGATTTTTATTTAAACTGGGCAGAAAAAAACACTGGAAAGAAACTTAAAGCACTTACAAATCAATTTGAAATTACTCAATTAATAGGTGGACCGACAAGAATCACAAATTCTTCAAAAACACAAATTGATCTAATTTTTAGTAATAAGCCTGAGAGAATCACCAAATTTAATCTCCTTACTGGTTTGTCAGATCACAATATGAATCTTATTTCAAGGAAATTAACAAACAAACAATTTACTTATCGCCAAGACACAAATAAACACTCCCAATGGAATAAGGAAACACGACATGAATACATTTAACCCATTGATGACTATTGCAATCTAGGATGCATGTCCTTAATGCCTGAGGGTTTTCTGAAAAAATAGTATGAATTGTCAAGTCTACCAAAACCTTAATATCTAAGCCTGTGTAGCACATAGAAACATGAAATAAAATACATTTAAACGTTAAGATTCACAGGTTTTATTTAAACATGCTCCTTTAGCACTTACAAACCAACACATTTTTCAAAAAATCGTCAAAATTAGATGGGGGAGAAAAAAAAAGAATAAATAATATAAAATATTTAAAAATAATGTGCTAAATGAGGTTATAATCCTGCTTCCTTTTAGCATGGATAGTAGTGACTGAGTCTGTAGTGGAGGGATAAAGATAGACAGATATAGGAAGGAGAAGATAGCTTTATTTTTATTTTATTATTTAGTTCAGTTATCACTGGCACCATAAATCAGACTTCCCAGTACAACTGGAACACAGACTGACTCTTGCTGTCGGGAGCCGATCAGCTGGTCCAAACGGCTGTATACCACGGAGATGAAAACGAAACTGAAACTTAACTATCGCCTGGCTGGGCTGAATTTGAGTTGGAGCAGCAAAATATAGCCTAAATTCATAAATATTGTTAATAAATAGATGCAATGTGTTTTGTGATTTTCGTCAGTAGTATATAGTAGACCTTAATTCTGCGCATCAAACGCCACTAACTGTTCTGTAATACAGTATCGCCGACACAGCTGGCGTATTTTTTATTTTTTTATTGGCGTGATTTTCGGCAAACCACACAACTTTTGGGTGGTCACGTGGTCTTAAAAAATCAACAAAACCCACCTCATGTGTATTTGAACCAATGACGGTGCATTCTATGCTGCGCACGCCATGAAAATTAGATAAAGTAACAATGCTGCGTTACGCAGCATCAGGCAGGAGAGACAATGTGGCATCGCGCAGCAGCCGTCATCAATGGGTTAAGGAAGAACTTGGTCAAATTGAGTGGACTGATGTTCTACAAACAGATGATCTAGAAGCTTCTTGTGAATTTTTCATATGCACAGTAAATAAAATTAAGGAAAAATACAACAAACCATTTAAAAACAGACGTGCTAAGAGTAACCTACCTTGGTGTAATGAGAAACTGCCGAGTTGACGAGATGACAAGTTTTTTTTAAATCTCCGCAAACAAAGTGGTTAATGAATTAAGAAAGACAAAAGCCAATTTCTTCATGACTATTATTAAAGAAGGGAAAGGAAATAGCAAATGAATATGGAAGAATATTAATAAATTAACAAAGACTGACAGTAAGCAAAATCAAGGACACGGACGTGAACTGAAAGTACAGGGAATTATTACAAATTACTTTAATGAAATTGCCCTAACATTTAATAAATATTTTTGACTCAGTACAGAATTTGTCACACACCTTTGGTGCAAGATTTAAACAAATCACAGGACCGAAACACACCAAACCGGTTTTTAAATAACTGAAGTTCCTCAAGGAAAGATTTAAAAAATCCTAAGCACTTTAAAATCTTTTAAGGCAAAAGATGTGTTTGAGTGGGACTCAACTTTTATTAAAAGCAATAATCACCTTCAGCACTCCAATTGCACATTTGGTTAATATGTCATTTAAACAGTCAACCTTCCCAAATGCATGGAAGTCTGCAGTTGTAGTTCCAATTTTTAAAACAGGTGAACCAACTGAAGTGAAAAATTATAGACCCATCAGTATCTTGCCTGTTGTATCAAAGATCGCTGAAAAAGTGGTAGCTGAACAACTAACTGCCTTTTTAAACTCAGGACAAGACTCACTTCATCCCATGCAATTCGGGTTCAGGAAAAATCATTCAACTGAGATGGCAACCTGCTATCTCTTTGAAAAAATCAGTTGGTAGGGCGTCCCCCCATGGGCCTCGGCCAGCAGCGGACCCGGGTTCGATTCCAGCCCGCGGACGTTCTCTGCATGTCGCTCCCCTCTCTGCCCCATTTCAACTCTGCCTCTACGCTATCAATAAAGCATGGAAATGCCAAAAAAAAATCTGAAAAAAATTAATCAAAACAAATATTGACAGTGGGAGTGCTGTAGGTGCGGTATTTTTGGACCTGGGCAAAGCATTTGATACTGTTTATCATAGTGTTCTGCTCTCAAAAGTGTCCAATTTGAATCAAGCCCCAACCTCAGCGATTTTTACCAGCATCCAATAAGGAAGTGACCACAACTGTAGTAACCAGGAAGTGCCACTGGGGGCTGGGAGCAGAAGACCGTCATCTCTCAATGACTCCAATGTTAAACATGCCGTTTTCACAGCATTATTAAACCTATTTACAGCCTGGGCCACGAAACCATTTTAGTCTGTATGTTTAGGTCATATCTCCATGACAACACTGAGGGGGGTGAATTTTTTTGGCCCACGCTAGTTTTTATTCTTTTGGAGGTTAAAATGTATTGCCGCGATCTCTTGAGTGACTGCTCTCCGCCCGTTGTCCCTCACTTTGCCTCGGAGGTATACGTCAGCTATCTCCCTCCCCCTCACAAAATGGCGACACGCACAAACCAGGATTATTGGATGCCGTGTGAATAACTGAGGTCAGCCCGGATGCTACATCCATATTATTTACTATCTATGATTTGAATGTGTCTGTGGAAACAATGAAATGGATGGAGTCCTACCTCACTGGAAGAAAACAATGCACCAGACTTGGGGATTCATCTTTCATTGGCTGCCCTGTTGGTGTCCGCAGGGCTCAATTTTAGGACCTTTGTTGTTTAGCTTATATGTAAATGATCTGCCACTTGTATGTCCAGAAGTGGACATACAAATGTATGCAGATGACACAGTCATCCTCGCACATGGAATGAACAGATGTGAGGTGGCCGCCAAATTAACAGAAGCAATGGCCAAAATTTCTGATTGGCTCTCAAAGTCCTGTCTGACACTCAACATCAGTAAAACAGCATACATGTACTTTTATAATAGGAAAAATGGAAATCAGCATGATATTATTGTTAATGGAGAAAGGATCCAGACTGTTTCACATTTTAAATATTTAGGCATAACTGTTGACTCGCAGCTCTCATTTAAGAAACATGTGAAGCAGGTGTGTAATAGAGTCAATTAAATTTAAGGAATTGTAGGTACATTTGGAACCAGCTCCCTCTAGATGCAGCAAAACATTACATGCACTCCATGATTTTTTCACACATCTCATCAGTGGTGGGCCGTCAGGGCCAGCAGGGCCTTTTCTGCTGGCCCTGTCAAAATCCAAATAATATATATACATATTTTTGGTCGGGGGTTGGTTGGAGTTCGCAACTGAAGGCCCTGACTGAAACCCCACGGTACGCTACTGCATCTCATACTGTATTACAAGCTGGTCACAAACTGGAAAAACAACACTTGCTCCACTGCAAACACTTTACAAACAAACACTCAAAGTACTGGACAAAAAGCCATTAAGATATCACCACTGTAACATAATTCAAAGACATAATCTTATGACCTTTGAAAGTTTTGTGTTTCTTGCTGATGTACACTCAACAAAAATATAAACGCAACACTTTTGTTTTTGCTCCCATTTTTCATGAGATGGACTTAAAGATCTAAAATTCATTCCAGATACACAATATTACCATTTCTCTCAAACATTGTTCACAAATCTGTCTAAATGTGTGATAGTGAGCACTTCTGCTTTGCTGAGATAATCCATCCCACCTCACAGGTGTGCCACATCAAGATGCTGATCTGACATCATGATTAGTGCACATAGACTGTCCACAATAAAAGGCCACCCTGAAATGTGTAGTTTTGTCTCACAGCAAAATGCCACAGATGCCACAAGCATTGAGGGAGCGTGCAATTGGCATGCTGACAGCAGGAATGTCAACCAGATCTGTTGCTCGTGCATTGAATGTTCATTTCTCCACCATAAGCCGTTTCCAAAGGCGTTTCAGAGAATATGGCAGTACATCCAACCGGCCTCACAACCGCAGACCACGTGTAACCACACCAGCCCAGGACCTCCACATCCAGCAGGTTCACCTCCAAGATCGTCTGAGACCAGCCACTGAGACAGCTGCTGAAACAATTGGTTTGCATTAGCGTGTGTGGCGTCGTGTGGGTGAGCGCTTTGCTGATGTCAATGTTGTCGATCGAGTGGCCCATGGTGGTGGTGGGGTTATGGTATGGGCAGGCATCTGTTATGGACGAAGAACACTGGTGCATTTTATTGATGGCATTTTGAATGCACAGAGATACCGTGATGAGATCCTGAGGCCCATTGTTGTGCCATACATCCATGAACATCACCTCACGTTTCAGCAAGACAATGCACGGCCCCATGTTGCAAGGATCTGTACACAATTCTTGGAAGCTGAAAATGTCCCAGTTCTTGCATGGCCAGCATACTCACCGGACATGTCACCCATTGAGCATGTTTGGGATGTGCTTGACCGGCGTATACGACAGCGTGCACCACTTCCCCCTAATATCCAGCAACTTCGCACAGCCATTGAAGAGGAGTGGACCAACATTCCACAGGCCACAATTGACAATCTGGTAAACTCTATGCGAAGAAGATGTGTTGCACTGCATGAGGCAAATGGTGGTCACACCAGATACTGACTGGTTCTGAGTCCCCAGACCCCCAATAAAGCTGGAATCTGGAATGAATTTTAGATCTTTAAGTCCATTTCATGAAAAATGGGAGCAGTGTTGCGTTTATATTTTTGTTGAGTGTATGTTTAGTTTATAAAATAATGCACGATTTGGCCGCTCCTCTGTTGAATGAGTTTAAGTCACTGCGCTCAGACAATGGAAGGAGAACTAGAACCAAAAGTCCAACAGAGGGGAATGTGTAGTACAGCACAGATCCACTGAGTTTGACATGTCCGTTTTTTCAGTTAGAGCCACAAAGTCTTGTAACTCAGTACCAAGCAAGATAAGAGAGTGGAACACCTTTGCTGGTTTTAAATGAAGATGAAATCATGGCTGAAATTAACCCAAGCATGTACCCATCATGCATAGACTGTTGTCTTAATTTTGTGATGCCCTGTTGTCTTGTGCTGTTGTTGATGTTGTTGTTGTTGTGGTGTCCTAATGTTGTGATTTTATTGTTTGTATTGTGTTGTTGTATTTTACTGTTGTAAAATTGTGTTATTGTTTTTATACTTCAGTGTTAGGTTTCCCTTTTGACATATATGTTGTCCTCTGTTTCCTGCCCAGGGACTACAGATGAAAATTAGCTTATAGCTAACTCTGGTACTGCTAATGAGCTGTGCATTGTCCCTGCTAAATAAACAAATAAATAAATAAAGTCACAGTGGATAGAGAAATATACTGTATACACTATAATATATGGGGGACACGTCGTTGTACCAGAAGTCAGAATTGTACTGTTACAGAGGGGGCCAGAAGAAAAAAGTTTTTTCTCCACATAAACAAATAACTTAAACCTAGATATCTGTTCAATTGTACTCTAAACTGAGATTTTTTCCACAGCTTTAGTTGGCTGCCAGACAGCCCTTTGTTTTTGAATCACTCTGCCAATCAGCTCCGCGACTTGGAGCTACTGCAGATGATTCAAGAGACACGTGGAGAAAAAAACGTTTTTCTTCTGGCCCCCTCTGCAACAGTTCAATGTTCTGCTACAGCGACATCTCCCCTAGACTCCTTAAAATGACTGCTGACCATCAGCTCCACAAGGTAGCACACTTACTATGCCTATGTACCTCATACAACCCCAAAATACTGAACTATCCCTTTAAGGTCTTTATGTTAGTTTTACAGGCAGCAACATTTTGATCTAATGTCTTCAGGAACATCTATTGCAGGTAAGAGCAGCTGAAAGCAGCTTCACCATATTTTGTTTTAATCCCAGGGACAGTTAGTGGCCTGGCTCCATGTGAGCGTAGACGTCTGGTGGCTTGGTAGGATGGAATTTGGTTGGAGATGTATTTTGGTCCTATAGATTATTAAGTGATATATAAACTAGTAACACTTTCTTAAAATCAATTCTGTGACATATCTGCAACCAGTGTAGAAATGTTAGGAATGGTGTAATGTGTTAAGCTTTGCTTTTTTTATTTCCGAAATCTAGTAGCAGCGTTCTGAATGAGCTGAAGCTTTCTAAATACTTTTTTAGGAAGGCATGAAAAAAGACTATTACAGTGGTCTATCCTACTGGAAATAAAAGCATGTCAGTGATGCTTGAGAAGTGGGACAAAACAGGTTGCAATGTTGAAAATATACAAACCCTATGTTTAGGCAAATTAAATATGTACAGTATCTCACAAAAGTGAGTACACCCCTCACATTTCTTCACATTTTTCTTTATATCTTTCCATGGGACAACACTGAAGAAATGACACTTTGATACAATGTCAAGTAGTCAGTGTATAGCTTGTATAACAGTGTAAATTTACTGTCCCCTCAAAATAACTCGACACACAGCCATTAATGTCTAAACTGCTGGCAACAAAAGTGAGTACACCCCTTAGAAAAAATTTACAAATCGGGCCCAAAGTGTAAATATTTTGTGTGGCCACCATTATTTTCCAGCACTGCCTTAACCCTCTTGGGCATGTAGTTCACTAGAGCTTCACAGGTTGCAACTGGAACCCTCTTCCACCCATTTATGACAGCATCAAGGAGCTGGTGGATATTAAAGACCTTGCGCTCCTACACCTTCTGTTTGAGGATGCCCCAAAGATGCTCAATAGGGTTTAGGTCTGGAGACATGCTTGGCCAGGCCATAACCTTTACCCTCAGCTTTTTTAGCAAGCCACTGGTCGTCTTGGAGGTGTGTTTGGGGTCGTTATCATGTTGCAATACCACCCTGCGGCCCAGTTTACGAAGGTTGAGTGCACGTGGTCAGCGTCGTACACAGAGGTTGGCTTTGGAAAATAGATGTATGAGTGCTGCCAGCATTGCTGAAGGGCTTGAAAGGGTGAGGGGTCAACCTGTCAGTGCTCAGACCATACGCCGCACTCTGCATCATACTGGTCTGCATGGCTGTCATCCCAGAAGGAAGCCTATTCTAAAGATGATGCACAAGAAACCCCACAAAAAGTTTGCTGAAGACAAACAGACTACGGACATGGATTACTGCAACCATGTCCTGTGGTCTGATGAGACCAAAATACATTTATTTGGTTCAGATGGTGTTAAGAGTGTGGAGCGGCAACCAGGTGAGGAGTACAAAGACAAGTGTGTCTTGCCTAGAGTCAAGCATGGTGGTTGGAGTGTCATGGTCTGGGGCTGCATGAGTGCTGCCAGCACTGGGGATCTACAGTTCATTGAATTATAGCATGTACTGTGACATACTGAAGCAGAGCATGATCCCCTCCCTTCATAAACTGGGCCGCAGGGCAGTACTGCAACATGATAACGACCCCAAACACACCTCCGAACGACCACTGGCTTGCTAAAGAAGCTGAGGGTAAAGGTTATGGACTGGCCAAGCATGTCTCCAGTCTTAAACCCTATTGAGCATCTTTGGGGCATCCTCAAACGGGAGATGGAGGAGCGCAAGGACTCTAATATCCACCAGCTCCTTGATGTCGTCATGAATGGGTAGAAGAGGATTCCAGTTGCAACCTGTGAAGCTCTAGTGAACTACATGCCCAAGAGGGTTAAGGCTGTGATAGAAAATAATGATGGCAAAACAAAATATTGACACTTTAGGCCCAATTTGGACATTTTTTATTAGGGGTGTACTCACTTTTGTTGCCAACAGTTTAGACATTAATGGATGTGTGTCGAGTTATTTTGAGGGGACAGTAAATTTACACTGTTATACAAGCTGTACACTGACTACTTGACATTGTATCAAAGTGTCATTTATTCAGTGTTGTCGCATGGAAAGATATAATGAAATATTTGAAGAAATGTGAGGGGTGTACTCACTTTTGTGAGATACTGTATGTATCCAACATGTGGGCGATCGTGGCTCAGGTGGTTAAGCGAGTTGGCCAATGATCCAAGGGTTGGCGGTTCGATCCCCGCTCTGCCACCTGTGTCATGGTTGTTGTGTCCTTGGGCAAGACACTTCACCCACCTTGCCTCGTGTGAATGTACAGTATATGACTGCTGTATGTTTGAGGTGGTGGTCGGAGGGGCCGTAGGCGCTGAATGGCAGCCACGTTTCCGTCAGTCTGCCCCAGGGCAGCTGTGGCTACTATGGTAGTTTACCACCACGAGTATGACTGTGTGTGAATGAATGGAACCTGGACCCCTGTAAAGCGTCTTTGAGTGCCTTGAAAAGCGCTATATAAATCCAATCCATTATATACTAAGCTACTGAGCTAAGCTTTGACAGAACCTCCCAGCTTTTGTCCTTTTTATCAAAATGGTCTTTTACCTTGCCATTCCTTATTTTGTGTCTACACCGTCAGACACCAAAAACACAAATTAATTTTCCCTCAATTTATGCTAGAGCCATGAATGTATTGTGTTCACAAATGTTCACCAAGACTGACAGAGGCCACAAAAATATGTTCAAAATGTATATAAATATACATTTTTTATATCGATTTTCCTCTATGTTCTTCAGTTGAACTGTGTAATAGAATTGTTACTTTCAAATTAACAGCAATCAAGATGTGTTTCAAATTTCAAAACACATTCTTATGTTAGGTGACTGGTTAGATTTTTACATCTTACCAACCATTCCTCAACAGCTATGAAATATCATTATGAACATGTTATTGGTTGAGCTTTAATTAAAGATTCACATTACAGTCTTTCAATCATACTTGCTCTTACAGACTCACACCAAATCGCCTCATTTTGTATATCATCCTGTACTTTTTTAAGAATCATCCATGACAAAAGAAGATCGTTAGAGTTTCCATAAATACAGTATTAGAAAATCTAAACCCTATTTCAATATTTAATATAATTATATTAACTTGAAAACCACCTAAAACCGCCTTCTCATTGAATCTCAACTCCGTCATTGGCCTGTCACCACCGTCAGACAGGAAATCTGACGGAGTTGACATATTTAACGTTTCTTAAACAAAACAAATGGAGTTTATTTAGTAGCCATTTGGTTTTTCTGTTGATGATAGGTGCTAGTATGAACTGCTCAAGTAAAATAAAATCATCGAAACATTTCTTCAGAAAATTGTAAGTCTGTGTTGACATGGTTGTGACGCAGGACTTTCAAGATTTGGAATGTAAAATATTATAAAACTACAACACTTATCAGAGCCTGTCTGACTCTAATGTACTCTGCAGAGGTAGAATGTGACAAGAGGTCCTTCATAGTGACAGCTGCCCCTTATTTTGTCTGATTTTATTTCATTTTAATGGATTGTCTGACGGTGGTGACAAAAAGTGTCCCACCACTTAGAAACCTTATAAAACATGAATGTGTTGTAGAGTTTTTATTGATATGAGAGATTATTTAGTGTTGCTTTTGATGAAAAAAGGTATTTTTAATCATTAAAGTAGATTTTTAATAGGTTTTATTGCATATGAATGATTGAACCCTTCTTTGTGGACACACTGTTTTGGACGACGTGAGAAGATAACAAGTGTCATATAGGCGAGAGTGGGGTGAGTTGTGCCGGTGGGGAAGTTGTGCCACCCCTTGTTTGTAGAAAACCATTGAAGAAATTGGAAATGTGACCATATATGTGACCATATATTTAAGAAGAGCCATCCATTTGACTCATCCTGTAAAGAAGGGAGAAACATGGCACAAGATAAAAGCACATTTAAGCTTAAAAAACAGTTTTTCGTCTTTCAAAGTAAAATTTCCATGATCAAGGTTTTTTGATTATTGTGTCGGAACAATTATAGACACGTTTGAAAACATTTGACACATGTTTTAGTACTTTAGTATACTACACTTTGTGTCTATATAGTTAGCACAATGTCAGCCCTAAACTGTTGCATCATGCTTATTATCCAAAATTCTGGGGTTGGGGTGATTTGTGCCAGAGGGCCTAGGGTGAGTTATAAGTAAGTAAAATGTATTTATAAAAGTACATTTTGTACTGTCCGAAGTGCTGAACATAGCGCATTCAGTAGGTAAAAATGAAGGTAAAATAACAATAACAAAAATAAAAATAAAAGACATAAAACCCCAGACATCCACATATAAACAAAGATAGTAGTGCAGAGGTAAGATAGTTAATGGGGAGGAAAAACCAGGGTGTACAGATGGGTTTTGAGCCTTGATTTAAAGGCAGAAATGGAGGGGGAATCGCATAGGCCAGGTGGCAGTTGGTTCTACAAGGATGGAGCAGCTAGTGCAAAGTAAACTTCTGAGAGTTTTGCCATTGGTATGGCTGTATACGCTGGTCACCAAAAGAAAGTGATTGTCTACAGTAGCTCAGAAGAGACTGACATCTCCATTCCACTTAACGACACCACTGATGAGAGTTCAGATGGCCAGAAAGATGATGATGGTGACTTTGTCATTGTGAGCTTTGCAGGTAAAACCATTAGATCTGTTAGGCCTTTTTTAAGAAAATTTTCCTTCAATCTTTGTAAAATATTTACTTTAAATAAACCTTAAAGTGATTGTCTAATGAAATAACAGATGTTTGTTTATCAATTCAACATTTTTCTTTTCCAGAAATCAATTGTTCAAACAGATAAAACAAATGATTTGCTAACAGTTGTATGTGCAAAAGTTTGTGAACCCTGAGCTGCATTGCTTAAATCGAGCAGGTAAACACAATCAGGTGGGCCAAATTGAGTAATGAAATGGACCAATGTAATGAGAGATCTTTAGAGAAGAACATGGGTGGCACTAGATAAAAGAGAGATAAAACCAGGTCAGTTTGGTGAAACCAGGTCAGTTTAGGCCCACCAAAGTGAACCCACACAGGTCAGACATGCCAAAAGGGAAGGAACATCTCAGGGGATCTCAGGAATAGAGTTTTGGTGTTGCACATTTGTCTGGGGACAGCTATAAATTAGTTAAAAAAAAGTTTTAGCTCCATTTGTGAGGTAAATCATCTACAAATGGAGAGATTTAAAAGTGACTGAACATCTGCCTAGAAGTGGACTTCCTTCAAAAGTATCCACAAGTGCCACAAGAAAAGGGATTTTTTTGGTAAAGGCCAACCCAAACATTATATCTGGAGATGTGCCATTTGCAGCACCTGAGATCTTTGGATTTAGCCTTGTTGCTTGTACATAGAGCTAGTTGAATGTATTTGTGAATTGTGTTGATTTTGCTTCTTGCAGAGTAAGCCTGACTCAGAGCTCGGGAGCCCCAAGACAACTGACGACATAGTCCAAGAGAAGGGAGAGGAGGGCCGGGCAGCAAGACGCAGACACAAGACGGAGAGCGTCAAGCAACAGTGGAGCCAGGAAAAAGCTGTGGCTGTGGAGATGGAGATGGAGCAGGCCAACAGGTTAGGGCTTCAGTTAGTACATCAGATGTGTTGGAGACTATGGTGGCTGCACCTCACCTGAAGAATGGGTTTTTTCTTTATTTAAAATAATCAATCTGGTACACTTTCAGAGCTAAATGAAGAGGTTAGATCCATGAAAAATGTTGTGTTCTAAAACATTTTTTACTTTAGGAAAAAAATATTAAACACAATGGTTGTATAGTTCTGAGTAGTGATGACACAGAGACAAGTCACACCCACGAAGCAAAACATTTCAGCCCAAATAAATTAAGCAAAAGTGGTTACCAGTGTTTAGCTGCTTTATTTTTTTAGAAAATATAAAATATTGATTATAGAATACAGTGAATGATACATAGAATATTTAAAAATCTAATCTCTTTTTCGACCAAGCCAAACTCTAGAACGTAAGGTGTGGATGCAACCATCTCACACACACAATCACACATTTTTTGATGAATAGTACAAATCAATATAAGTACATATTTGCATTTATTACAGAGTTATTTTGGGTAGAGGGCATGGCATCAACTTCCCTATTGGTTAACTTTAAAAATTGCAGGAGTCACAGTAGCATACCGTCATATTTTGAAAGACTAAAATCTGACTACCGGATGTGTTAGAGTTGAAGTCAACTTCTCTGACTCAGAAACTATCTAAAACTCTGGTAATTAAACAGCGCACAGTTTTAAGGTGAGTCGACGAGAGTCAGAAACACTATTCGTTAACGTTCCCTGCTACATCGTGTTAACAAGTGGGGGGCGCTGCGTCAGAGCGACTCCCGACAGGGCTCAGGTTTTTGTTGTGCATTTCGTAGTTTCTTGTGTGCATCGTGTGTTGTTTTTACGTTTGTCAAGATGTCATCAACAACAGTGCTATACCTAGCGTGCATTTGGCTCATGATCGTGAGTTTATGCTGTGTATGGACTTTTTTCTGGACCGGCAACTCCATTCGCAGCCTACCCGGGCAGGCTCGTCTATCTGCGGGAGGAGCTGCTGGGGCTGAGCCGCGCTCACCTGGAGCCATCGCAGGTGTCCCTCTTCACAAACCAGATACCTCCGGAGCTAATCCGTGGAAACAAGCTGAGGCGAATACGGAGGAAAAGAGGGTCTAGAGGAGGGATTCGTAACAGACTGCGTAGAAGAGGAAGCCAACTACCTCTACCTGCCATAACCCTGTCAAACGTCAGATCGCTCCGAAACAAGTCTGACGAGCTGTCCACACTCGTGAGTTCGGATTCGGACTATCGGCAGACAAGTCTGTTCTGCTTTACAGAAACATGGCTATCAGAAGATGTGGATTTTAAACTGGATGGTTTTAATGTTATACGCTTTGACAGGGATGTACAGAGAACGCGGAAGTCGATTGGGGGCGGGCTCTGTATAGCTGTCAATAACAACTGGGCAACCAACTTCACTGTCAGAGAGACTCAGAGCTGCAAGCATTATGAACTAATGACTGTGTCCTTTAGACCGCACTATTTACCTCGAGAATTCTCCCAGATAACTGTGATTTTAGTATATGTACCTGGACCTGATTTTACAATGGCTGCTGAACACATAGCAGACAGCTACAACAGGGCTGTCAGTCAAACTGCTGATCAACCAGTATTTCTACTGGGGGATTTTAACAAATGTGACATCAACACACATCTACCCAACCTGGAGCAATATGTTACAGTCCCCACTAGAATGCATAATATACTGGACTTATGCTATGGTAACATTCAAAATGCATACATTTCAAAAGCCCGTCCTCCTATTGGTCGTTCTGACCACAATGTTATTTTATTGCTGCCAAATTACAGGTCACAGCTTAAAAGGGGAGTACCAGTTAAAAAAAACTATTCATGTTCGAAATGAGGAGACCTCTGAAACATTGAGGGGATGTTTTGAATTGACAGATTGGGACTCGTGTTTTAATGATTGTGGGAATGATTTTAATTCATTGACTGATGTAATCACCTCTTACATATTATTCTGTGAGGATACTGTCACTCCTACTAAACAAATAACAATACATCCAAACAATAAACCATGGGTCACCAAGGACATGAAAATGTGTTTGGTCCAGAAGAAAAAGGCTTTTTTGGACGGTGACACTCACAGGGTGAAGGAACTAGAGAAGGAGTTCAGAAGGAAGGCTAAGATGGCCAAAATAAATTACAAGGACAAGGTTGAAGCCAAACTCACCTCTGGTAATGCAAGGGAGGCATGGCAGGGGTTAAACATCATGATGGGAAGAGCCCCCAAACCTGCAGGGATCAACTGCTCAGACCCCACCTCTTTTGCAGAGCAACTTAACAACTTCTTCAGCAGGTTCAACAGCAGCAGTACACCAACAAGCTGGACCCTCCCCAGCCCCAGTCCATCCCACCAGGCTGTCATCATAGATGAGGAGCTGGTGGCCTCTGTTCTGAGCCGAGTGAACCCACACAAAGCCCCTGGCCCTGACAGGCTCAGAGGCAGAGTGCTTAAGGCCTGCTCCACTCAGCTAAGTGGAGTCTTCACCAAGCTCTTTCAGAGCCTTCTGGATATAAGCTTTGTTCCCCACCAGTGGAAGGAAACCACCATCATTCCTATTCCCAAAAAGACACATGCCAAGGACCCAAAGGATTTTAGGCCAGTTGCCCTGACATCGGTACTGTGCAAATGTATGGAAAGAGTTGTAGGTGACCTTCTCTCCAGCATGGTAGCAGGAAGACTGGACCCACTCCAGTTTGCCTATGAGGCTAAACGAGGAGTGGAAGATGCAACTCTGACCCTTTTGGATACTGTGACCCGACAGCTGGACTCATCACACCCCCACACAAGGATTTTATTTATGGACTTCTCCTCTGCTTTTAATACTGTACACATATTCACACTGCTGCACTTTCTAGTGGAGCTTCAGGTCCACCCCACACTGATTTTATGGATTAAAGGTTTTCTACAGAACAGGCCACAACAAGTGCAGGTGAATGGTTTTAAATCCAGCAAAATGGTTTTAAAAACTGGCCTCCCCCAAGGCTGTGTTTTATCCCCCATTCTCTTCTCTGTCTACACCAACAACATCTTGTGCAGTGGAGAAGGAATGACTCTTTTAAAGTATGCAGACGACATGGCCTTGGTAGCCCATTTGACGGACATAAGAGCACTGTCCGACTACCATCAGACAGTGAACACCTTGGCCACAAGTTTCCAGGAAATATCGCTGGAACTAAACATTGACAAAACAAAGGAGCTTTGCTGTCGGAGCAGGGGAACACGGAGCTCACAGGAAATGTTTCAACCACTCAGCATCAACGGTCAGCCAGTTGAACAGGTTGAGGTTTTTAAATACCTTGGTACAGAGCTGGACACATCACTGTCCTTCTCACATCATGCTGACTCTGTATACAGGAAGGCCCAACAGCGCCTCCACCTGCTGAGGAAGCCCAGAGTTTTTAATGTCAGCAAGGACATTTTAACTGTGGTTTACTGCTCACTCATTGAATCCA
The DNA here is from genome assembly GCF_949987685.1 of Ammodytes marinus. Classification (NCBI taxonomy): domain Eukaryota; kingdom Metazoa; phylum Chordata; class Actinopteri; order Uranoscopiformes; family Ammodytidae; genus Ammodytes; species Ammodytes marinus. The sequence goes on from NC_137212.1 coordinate 32,748,375, forward strand.
TACTCACTTTCAATATCTCAGCCTAGTACAACACCCTCACTGTCAAGCACAAAACAAAACTTGCACGTATAGTAAATCAGGCTGGCAAAATAGTTGGCTCTCCCCAAACCCCCCTACCACAACTGTACACCCGGTCAGTACTCAGGAAAGCCAATACAATCACACAGGACCCCACCCACCCCCTCCACCAATTCTTTGATTTACTGCCATCAGGTCGACGCTACAGGGTCCCGTTGGCACGGAAAAACACCTACAAAAAATCTTTCATCCCCACTGCCATCACCACACTGAACAGTCACAAATAGGCAACATATCTCACTCCACTCAGTCACCCCTTTGCACTGCTTGCATTTGTTGGCATTTATTTATTGTCATTGTTTGGGACTCTCTGTTTTGTATGTATTTATTTATTTTATGTACATTGAACCTGCCCTGTCAAAGATGAATTTCTGTCACTTGTGACAGACAATAAAGTTTTTCTTATCTTATCTTATCTTAAGCTAAAGTTACTCTGCCAGTAATTATCAGTGATAACTTCTGCATTGACGTTAGTCTTTGCTGTCTGAGAATGATATGATTGTGTTTGGACTGGAGGATAACTGCAGTGGATACTGTTCATTATGAAGGTTCATTATGAAACCAATACATCTATTTTAATTTTTAGAAACGTCAGGCATTGTGAGATATGGTGCAGACCCAACCAAAACAGCCTGCAGGCCTCATGTCCATATGCACTTACTTGGGCTGTAACAATACGATTCGATTTGTGTCACGATTTTTGACCTACGATTCGATACATACGATTTGTGAAATTTGAAAAGCACTTTATTTATTTATTATTTTAACTGAATGTTACATTTAATAACAAATAATCTGAACAGATTTGAACACAAAGAACGATATAAGCAACATGAATGAATAAATAAGCAAACATATAACATTTCTCTCTTCTCTCTAACAAAATAATGCTGTTGAAAAATTAAAAATATTGAACTGTGCTGTAAACCAAAAATCAAGTTTGAAAACAAATAAACACTTACAGCTACAGCTTCCTTGACCAAATCTTTTATCCAAAACTTAAGCCTAAAAAAATAAATAAAAAGAAAAACACGATTCTGCCTTCTCACACCGCGATGCGGGATCTTGGCTCTGTGTATCGCGATTCTCGGTTCGATAGACATATTGTTACAGTCCTAGCACTTACCATTTCTTATCTGTTGATCAAAAAAAATAACTCTAGAAAGCTAGAAATCTGATTTGAGTTGCGTATTACTTGTAGTGAGGTTTACGTTTTAGGTTTTTTATTTGCACAATTAAACCACAGACGAATACAGTGCAGGGAGAGACAAAAAACACAGTGGGCTTATTTTGAGCCTCCACCTTAATGATTTAAAAATGTCATAACGTTATAGTTATCAAAAAAAAAACAGAAAGAAAAAAAATGTGATAATTGAAAATGTATACAAACTAATAAAATACATACATATTTAAAGAAACAGCAAAAATGTGAGAATAAAGGTATTAAATCAAGAACAGATCAGACAGATGTGTGCATGAGAGGCCGCGATCCGTCGTTATCCGCTTTCACCGATACCAGACTAAAGACCTGATCATGAAAGAGGCACGTAAACAGGGCGAGCTGGAGTATCACGGCCACAAGCTCCGGTTCTACGAGGACTACAGCGCGGAGGTCGTGAAGCAGCGGGCTGAATACAAGCGGGTCATGGCTGAGCTTTATCAGCACGGTCTACGTCCCTCTCTCCTCTTCCCTGCGAGGCTTCGCATTACTCTCCTGAGCGGCGAGAGAAAGTGGCTGCGGTCTGTCTCTGAAGCATCAAACTACATATCTACACTGGGTGTGAGTCCGTAGTAAATACGATTGCCTGCTGTGAGTATACAATGTGGACAAATGCTCTTTTCATATCCCCAGCCAAACTCTCAGACTGATGGTACTATACGCAATTTTTTATTTATTTTTTTAAATGAGTAAATTAGCTGGGTGAACGTGACATTTTTGTTGCTTGTCATTTTGACGTATTGTCTAGCTCACTCGCTTTTTTTATTTGTATCTCTATTTTAAAACGGCTAGATAAGCGTGTCTTGTTCTTTATTTTTTTTTATTTTTTTTTGCCATTTGGACAGATTGTCTAACTCACGCCTTTTTTTTTTATTTCGAATTTGTTGGTTGAGCACGGTATGTTTGTTTAGTGTGTTGTCATTTTGACAGTTTGCTGAATTGTTCATAGTGTTACTAGCTGTTATGGGGTGAATTGTACAAGACTTATGTGGGAAGCTAGCACAGGCTAGAAAGTTAAGGCTTGGAATGTTTGTTGTGAGACTAGTAAGGGTCTTTCGGGGTTTGCTGTTTAGAGCAATATATGGGGTGGGTTCTGGGTGGGATGGGGTGGTGTCAACTGGGGGTTTAGCTGATGGGTTATCACCTGCTGTGTTTTCAGGTATCTGTGTTTAACTTTTTTTTGTGTTTTTTTTTTCCTCTGTATTTTGCTACTCTTTTTGTTATCGGAGCAACTCTTTTTATTCTCACTATAACTGAGCTAGATGAAGGGCAATCTTAATTTAATTAGTTGGAATGTCAAGGGGCTAAATCACCAAGTGAAAAGGGGTAAGGTCTTAACCCATCTAAAACGGCTCAGGGCTGGAATAGTTTTCCTTCAAGAAACCCACTTACATGACTCTGACCATGGGCGACTAAGTAAATGCTGGCGTGGACAATTTTTTCATTCTAATTTCAGGGCTAAAGCCAGGGGCACAGCTATCCTTATTGATAGTAATATTCCTTTTGAGTCCTCAAACATTATATCAGACAAAAATGGACGTTTTATTATTGTTTCAGGCAAACTTTACAATAAGTCAGTCATCTTGGCCAACGTCTACGCGCCTAACGTCGATGATGTAGAATTCTTTAAAGGTCCCATATTATGCTAAATGCACTTTTTAAATGTGTTCCAACATATCCATGCGTCCACGGTGTGCCTAGAGACTGCCAAAATATCAAAAAAAATAACAATCTCTCCTTTTCTCACTCTCCCCTTTTCTGAAACCCCCACCCCTCCCCCCAAAAACACTCCAGTCAGAATTATCCCCTTTTCTGACCTCACAAACCGTAAAGCCAGAAGCTTCCACTGTGCAGCCCACACCCCTATTTCTTATTGGTCCACGGCCCTGACAGACAGAGGGCGAGGCGTATCTGGCTTCGCTTCCGGACAGGGGGCGGGGGGAGCTCAAAGATTGTATATTTACGAGGGGACCTGCAACTCTTTTTTAAAAAATAGGCCATTGTGAGATTAGCTGAACATCAGCATAGTACAATAAATTATCTGAAAGTTTTTTTCAGCAAACAATTAAAGAAAAACGTATTAGGGACCACTAAGACCATATAATATGGTGTATAATAGAACCGAAAAGTGTATAATATGGGAGCTTTAAGAGATTTTTTTCTCAACTCCCCGATCTCTATTCCCATTCTCTTATTCTTGGTGGGGATTTTAATTGTTATCTAGATCCAGTCTTAGATCGCTCTTCCCCCAAACCTGCCACTCTTAGCAGATCTGCAGGTTATATCAAATCATTCCTTGCTGATTATAGCCTCTCTGATCCATACAGGTTTTTATACCCCACAGGAAGAGAATATTCATTATTTTCACATGTCCACCACACTTACACCCAAATTGATTATTTTTTTGTTGATAATTCATTGATGTCAGACCTAAAGTCATGCAGTTATGAAAGTATTGTGATCTCAGATCATGCTCCTCTGCTCCTTCAACTGGCTTTCTCTGACGTTGAGTATACAAGAAGACAGTGGAGACTGGATCCATTGTTGCTCACAGATGAGAGTTTTCTTTCACACATCTCTACACATATTAAAACTTTTGAGTATAAATAAAACACCAGATGTGTCCAATGCAACAATTTGGGAAGCCCTGAAAGCCTATTTGAGAGGTGAAATTATATCATTTGCAGCATACAAAAATAAGTGTACAAAACAGAAACAAACTGAAATAGCTGATCAGATTCTGAACATAGACAGACAATATGCTAATTCACCTTCATCTGAACTTTACAAAGAACGTTTAAAACTTCAGACAGAATTCAACCTTCTTTCCTCTCGTCAGGTTGCTGACCAGTTGCTTAGGAGCAGAAGTACTTTTTACGAGCATGGTGACAAGATTGGCAAACCCCTGGCCAATCAACTGCGCGGATTTAGAGCGAAGCAACTCATCCCTGGAATACGGACAGACAGTGGGTGTACAACATCAGATCAGAAATTGATAAACGAAAAGTTCAAAACATTCTATTCAAATGTGTATAGTTCTGATTGTACAGTAGACGCAGCGGTGATGGAAACCTTTTTCAGTAACCTAAACATGCCTTCCCTTTCTCAAGACCTGAGACATAGCCTTGAGGCACCTATTACTCAGAGGGAAATTATTGCAACAATAACATCTATGCAATCAGGCAAATCTCCTGGTCCAGACGGACTTCCATCTGACTTTTTAAAGAAATTTTCAGCCGAATTATCGCCTTTTTTATGTTCAGTATTCTCAGACTCATTTGACTCAGGTAAACTCCCGCCTTCGTTCTACCAGGCCTGTATTTCCCTGTTGTTAAAAAAGGATAAAGATCCTCTAGATTGTGCATCATACCGACCAATTTCACTATTAAATACGGATGTGAAGATACTTGCTAAAATTCTCGCCCACAGATTGGAGGATGTTCTCCCCTCTATCATATCCCCCGACCAAACTGGGTTTATAAAGGGACGCCAATCATTTTATAACATCCGCCGGCTAATGAACATTTTATATTCCCCCAGAAATATTGAATCAGAATGCCTCGCTTCTATGGATGCTGAAAAAGCATTTGATAGAGTAGAATGGAATTATTTGTTTTTCACCCTTGAGAAATTCGGTTTGGGTCCTGTTTTCACTTCTTGGGTTAAATTATTATATGCATGCCCTTCTGCCTCAGTATTAACAAACAGCCGTTACTCAAGTAGTTTTGATCTGCACCGTGGGACCCGGCAGGGTTGTCCTTTGAGCCCGCTCCTTTTTGCTATTGCAATCGAACCACTTGCGATAGCCATCATAGGTAACAAACAGATTCAGGGGATATGGAAAGGAGGAATTGAACATAATGTATCATTATACGCCGATGACTTACTTTTGTTTATCGCCAAGCCAGCCACCTCTTTACCGGAGGCACTTTCTGTGTTGGAGGTCTTTAGTCAGTTTTCTGGCTATAAACTTAACTTGAGCAAGAGCGAACTCTTTCCGATTAATAAAGAAGCTCTTAAACTTGATTATACAGCTCTCCCACTCAAAGTGGTGACAGACCATCTGAGTTACCTTGGGGTATGTTTTACCAGAAATTTTAAAAACCTATTTAAATCGAACTTCCTCAAATTATTGGATCAGGCGAAGCAAATATTATCGAAGTGGTCTCCTCTGGCTTTCTCTCTCATAGGTAGAATAAATTCAATCAAAATGACATTACTCCCAAAGTTCCTATATCTATTCCAATGTCTCCCCATCTTTCTCCCCAAATCCTTTTTTCAGGCCCTTGACTCTTTAATGATAAATTATATTTGGAATGGTAAACACCCTCGGTTAAGGAAAGCATTTCTTCAAAGACCAAAACAAACAGGCGGAATGGCCCTCCCTAACTTCCAATACTATTACTGGGCTGCTAATATCCGTTCTTTAGTGTAATTATCCGTTCAAGGTGCATTTTCACCTTGACGACTCAGCCCCAGTATGGGTAACAATGGAGTCCAGCGCTGTTAGCCCATTGTCTCTATCTGCCCTCTTAAAGAGGACCTATGATGCTTTTTGACTTTTATGACCTATAAACGTTGTTATGATGATTCATAGTCATGCTTAACCATACTAAATTATCAAATAATGACTTACATGCATTTCGACGTATTCCCTGCTGACCGTCTGGGGTGTCTGTGCAGAGCACTAAACACTATTCTAGCCAGTCGAGAAGTCACGTGTTCAAAGTGGTCTACCCTTTGTAACTTTGTGACGTCGCATGTAACTTTGTGAAGTCACCACGCGGATGTTTCCATGTATGGTAATGCTGTCACTTCCCTGTTCGCGTCTGCCTCGCGCCCTTATAGGTCCATGCTCGCGCTTCCCGCCACTGAAAGTGTTCCGGAAGGAAGGTAACCAATCACAACGGAGTGGGGTTTGCAGGAGGGGGGGAGGGGAGCGGAGATTGCCGAAGCACAGGCGGAGGGAGCGGAGATGGCCGATGCACACACACTCAAGTGTTGACAGGACGTGCTGGATCGCCAAAATAAGAGAAAGAGCTTCCCGAAAATCTACATAGTTTTTTGTGATGTGATTCGTGTCAGGTTGCTCTATAGCAGTGTAAAACAAGAAATTAAGACCAGAAAAGTAGTATAATAGGTCCTCTTTAAGCGCCGCACTTCCACTCTCTTCGGCTATTCCCAATAGTAATCCCGTGATTAAGCACTCCCTTCGAATCTGGACCCAATTTAGGAAGAATTTTGGAATGCAGAATTTTTCACTTTTCAGCCCAATTGCAGCTAATAATTTATTTATTCCCTCGACGGTGGATGGTGCGTTCAAGATCTGGCATAAAAAAGGCTTAAAATGCATCGGTGATTTATTTATTAATGATCTATTTGCTAGTTTTTCCCAATTGACAAAACATTTTGGTATCGAAAAGGCACATTTTTTCCGATTTCTGCAAATCAGGCATTTTACGCAGAAGTTAATTCCCCAATTCCCTTATAAACCGCCAGCCAATCATGTCGATTTGTTTCTTTCTGTAAACCCCACATTAAAAGGCTCAATTTCTGTGTTTTTCAACCTTATTTCAAAGTTGCATAGCCCCTCTTTAGCAGCTATAAGAACCCTGTGGGAGCAGGACCTAGGCTCTGCCTTCACAGATCACATGTGGGATTCAGTCCTGGATCTGATACACTCTACCTCCTTGTGCGCCCGACATGCTCTTGTGCAATTTAAAGTAGTACATCGTATCCACATATCTAAAACTAAATTAGCTCGTATGTTCCCCGATGTAGACCCAACCTGTGACAGCTGTAAGAGCGCACCGGCATCACTCTTTCACATGTACTGGTTGTGTCCCACCTTGACTGAGTTCTGGACATCAGTTTTTCAAACAATTTCTGAAGTACTTCAGCATCAAATTAAGCCGAACCCTTTCACTGCAATTTTTGGCATTGCACCAAATTCAGGCTTACCTAAAGTGAAGCTGAGAGTACTGGCCTTCACCTCACTACTTGCTCGCAGGGCTATCCTACTCAAGTGGAAAGATCCTGCTCCTCCTTCCCACTCACATTGGATTCGAGACATTATGGCATGTATGAACTTAGAGAAAATACGTTACACAACCCAGGGATCCGAGAATAAATTTGACCGAATTTGGCGCCCCTTCCTAAATTATTTAAAAAAAACAATAATAACTATAGAAGAGTAGCTACCCCCCTCCCCCTTTTTATTTGATTTAATTGTATTTCTTTATGTTATTTTTTTGGTTTTGTTTTTTTCATATTGATTTTTTATTTTTGTTTCTTGTAGTGTATATTTCGTGTTGTTGGGTGTGAGGGTGGGATGTGGGTGGGTTATGTTCGGGGGAAAAAAAAGGGGAAAAAATGTGTACTAATCGTGCTACAATTTCTTTGTTACGAACATTTAATAAAAAAACCTTTGGAAAACTGACTTATGCAGGTCAGAGATTTAGGAAGATGAAGATTTGAAGATTGATGCGTTTGGTAGGAAACATGTGAAATGGCCTTAAAGTCTCAAATGGTCAGAAATATTCCAATTTGAGTGTATATTGTAAATAAAAACACATATTTGTAAAAATATTAATATCATAAATAGTAAGAAGCTGAAGTTTCTGAAATGGAGAGGAGATGTGACATGTGAGTCTGATCGTGTTGCAATTCTAATATAAAGTTTCTGAAGAACCCACATTTTATGGAGAGCAGTAGAAAAATAACTGTCCCAAATTACGGTATGAAAGATGGGGATAAATTAAACTGTGATAAAGAGTAAGGAGACAGCTTGTGGTGACAAGATTACAAACCCTCATTCATTTTGTTTCTCATCAACGTTGACTCCCAAGAATCTTGTTTTTGATTTTTCTAGAGCTTGTGTCAGAGCAGAACTCTACTCTGTAACAGAAGAAAACTTGCAATTTAATCTCATTTATGCGAAACTATGCCTAAAGACACTTTCAATTTAAACAAAATAACAAATTGCTACTATGTGAAAACTAGCACAATTTCATTAAAAGCACTACTATTACTTCAGTAAAATCGGTTAGTGGTGTTACTTAAGCACACTCCTTAAATTGAGTGTTGAAGCCAAAAATCTCAGTACAATACATCACTGTATTATTGACAGCAACTCCCAGGCCTTTAAATGCTACTGGACTTGTAACAATGTCCTAATGCAGGATTTGATTTGATTTGATTTATTAGGATCCCCATTAGCAACACACCGGAGTGAGAGCTAGTCTTCCTGGGGTCCGAAACATACAATATAGACAACAGACAATCACTTGTTTGACATTATGTCAAACCGAAATAGACAAATAATAACAACAATATTACACAACACTATGATTTAAAAACATCATAATTACAAATATAACAAAAGAAAATAAAGATAAGAAATCTACAAAAGGAAATTAAACATTTAAAATGTATACATTACATATGGACCAGATGTTTTTTTGCAGACTTTTTAAAGTTGTATTTGCTATTAATGCTAAAAGTAATGTTTTTTGGCAGTTCATTCCATAATGAAATTGATCTGTAAATTACAGTATTTTTAAGTACATTGGACCTTGGTCTAGGTAAAGCTAGATGTCCATTACTTGCACCTCTAGTGCTATGACCGTGTGTGTCAGACACACTAACTAAACCTTCAGCAAAGAAGGCAGGTATTTTGGTGGTTATGACTGACCTTAGGAACATCAAGAGATTAAGAGAGATCTTTTGTTTTACTGTGAGCCATGAAAGGCTAGAATGCATTACATCAGTGTTAGTGTGAATGGAGCAGCTCAGTGCCAAACGGGCTGCTTTGTTCTGAGCTACCTGAAGTTTATGAAAGTCTTTTTTGTTTCCCGATGACCAGATAATTGTACAATACTCAAGGTTTGACAAGACCAGAGCATGTACAACTTGTTTGATTATAGATGGTGTAAGATACAATGAACATTTTCTTGTCATGCCAATCCCTCGACATTGCTACAATGTTGTCAATGTGAACTGACCAGGACAGTGAATCAACAATGGTAAGACCTAAGAGTTTTATCGTGTTAACTTGTTGAATTGGTGTACTACCTATAACTAAATTTAACTGAGGATTGGTGTTTTCTGGCTGTGTAGGAGGCAGGTGTCTCATTTGGAGGAAGGAGATGTTGGAACTTTACACCCTATCTACCAGACAACCTCCCAGCCATGGATCACTTTCATGGCCAAACTTGGTCAGTATTATTTAATTGTCATATTTTCTGCAACAACAAAAGAACTAAACAGTATATATCTAAAATATTGCATCTTCTGAAGATGAGAGGTGTGTAATGTGTAAGCTGATCACTCTTAGTATCCCTTGTGTCCTGGTAAACAGGCTGCCCCTCCATTCAGCAGTGCACGACTGAGATTGCTTCACACTTCCTTCTGCCTTCCGTCTTGACTGAAATTGTCAATCTGGTCAGTTCTTTGGCTTGTGATACAACGGTGAAGGCATTTGAGAAGAGAAGGTGAGTTGTTTGAACTGTATATGAAATTAATGGTTATTTTGAACACTTTTCAATATTGTATTGATTATATTTGATGTGTTTTCATTGTATCTGTAATGCTGGAGACACATAGAAAAGAGGGTTCCAGAGGGTACAATACATATCTTCTCTACAGATATGAATCCAAAGCAGAGAAACAAAACACTTACTATCCTACCTGTGCATTGCTTGTTTGCTGTCAGTCAAATTCATTCTTTTTTACTTTTGTGTGTGTCACTCACAACATTCTGTCGGTTTCTAATGTTTTCCAGCATTTCTGCAATATGGGGGTGTCATACTAACAGTTCTTATGGAAATAGGATCATCAATCTATATCTCATTTGCAAAGCCTTCATACTGATATTATGTTTCAACAAGAGACATATTTAACATGTAGATGCCATAAAATTGAGATGCAATTGGATAGGACAAACCTTTCAGTCAACCTTTTCAGCTAAAGCACGTGGCTTGGCCATACTAAAAAGACGAATCATCCTTTTCAATATGTGTTCACCAAAACTGACCCAAGTGGTCGATTTAGTATTGTGACCGGCACTATTATGACGCTTCATGCCACCCTGTTAGATATACATGCACCAAATTTTGATAATCCAGGCTTTTCCTGTGGTGTTTTCAGTCTCATTCCTGATTTATCAGGTGGAGACTTTAAATTAATTTTAGATACATTTAAGGTTAGATCTTCCTCTCGCCCAGTTAACCCTTTGGACTCCACAGTTGTATTGAGTCATCTGATTAAATCATTCATGGCCTCTTTGCAAGAATATACTACTTTTTAGTTGATTCTAAATTGGCATCAGCAATCCCTGCATCAAAATAGCATAATATTTTAATCTCAGGTTGATTTGTTGATTGATTGATTGATTTCATATGACAATTTTGATTTAAAACATGAACAGCACTCTGTCATATATTAAAACACATAAATAGTCAGGGATGATACAAAAAAGCCTGAAGGCTTATTTCCATTGTGGTCCCTGCGGGGCAGGAGAAGAGGGCAATTAGCAGCAAATTACACATCGAGCATTCAAAAAATGTACACAATTACATTCAAGTCACACACATAACAATGATCATTATTATGACAAGCCTAAGATTGGCGTCCAAGCCAATGTTTCAAAGCCTGTTTAAAACTGCCTATGTTTCTGACTAACTTGAGTGTACCAGGTAACCTATTCTAAAGTGTAGTTCCAGCATGAAGAAAATAATCCTTTCCCAAATGAGTCTTATGTCTGGGGGGTACAAAATCTGTTGAGCTACCCCCAGTGGAATGCAGGCCCTCAATACTTATAGTGTACATACCACAATAATGCTTTTCTCTGTTTGCTTCACTTTTCTTTAGCTGCCCCCCAACTGGAGACTTGTTTGTACCATTCCCTCTGGTCTTGAACCTCAGCCAGCCTCCAGGGACTAGGAGGAGCTTCATTCTTGTCGGCCGCAACTTCCATCAGTGGCACTGTAGTACGGAGCAAGGTAACTACTACAGCCCAGTGTCTGTAAATATGGACAGTCGTCACCTGTGTTCTCAATGCTCATTCTCAGCAATGCCTATTAAACTGTACATGGTGTACAATGCAACACAATTAATGAGTATTGATGCATCACAATCATCCATAGTTAGTTTTGAAAGTCTGTCATGGACTGTTTACTGCTTTGATTCCAGTTTGTAAGTTGCATGCAGGTCAAGTTAAAGGCAGACTGAATTATTAGGATTGGTCTGTCATCACGTTGTTCACATTTATTAACATATTTCCATTGAATTTCATGCACTTAATTGAAACAAACAAATATATTACGGAGGTTGGTGAACAAACAGGTCCTAAAAAGATAATGTGCTTGTTAATGGCCATTTGAAGGTGTTAAATTGTTTTGAAACATGGAACTTTTATTAATTTGTATTAATTTGTAAATATCTGGGAGGTAGTCGGAGCACATTCCTTGTATAAAGCATAGATGGCATGATTCTGCTGTTTCAGCATGATTTTAGAGATGTAGGACAAAATGATAACTGTCGTAATAAATTCAAGAGTGACAGAATCTTGGACACAGCATTTTAAAACACTTTTGCAGTGTTCTCTAGTCATATTCATGGTTGCATTATTTTCTCAGGAGAAGCAACACTCTCCCCACTGATGCAGCACATTTCCATTTTTGGTAACACTTTACAATAAGGTTACATTAATTGTCTGTTAGTTAATGCTTAATAAGCATAATCAAAAATGCTTAATAAGCATTAACTAACCATTAATAACTGCTTAGTTAATTTATTAGCTTAACGTTAATAACTAAACATTAACAGTTAGTTATAGCGTTAAGTAAGCATATAATGTCAGTTAATGTACCCTCATTGTAAAGTGTTACCCCTTTTTTGTAATGCAGTGCTGTTCTGGTCTGAACTCCTAACTGTATATCCAGAAAACATTAATGTTGGAAACAACATTTCAGACCATTCTTTCAAGAAAGCTTCAAAAGACTTATTAAATGCAACATAAATTTATACACATTCCTACTCTTCTACTTTATGTGTGATTATCTTTCTCTCTATATAACCTAAATTGACTTATAATTGACTATAACTCAGTTGGCTACTCTATTGATCAGAATTTCTGTGGTGACTTTAATATAGGACCACCTTCTTAAATCAAAACTATTAACTAATAATCCGATTATTGTGATAGAATTGCATTAAATAACAATTTACTTAAATTATAGTGTGTAACATAGTTTTAAATGAAAGGGAAGACAAAAGATCAAAGATAGAGGTAATGGCCATAATGTAAACGGAGGACCTGATATTGATTCATGCTTCTAGCCTATATACAGTGCATTCGGAAAGTATTTGCAGCGCTTCACTTTTTCCACATTTCGTTGTTACAGCCTGGAATAACGCTGGATTACTCTTTTTTTCTTTTTCTCAAAATTCTACACATAATTCCCCATAATGACAATTTATAAAAAGTTTGTTTGAGATTTTTGCAAATGTATTTAAAACAAAAAAAAAAGTTTAATATGTACATAAGTTCAGAGCATTTGCTCAATACTTTGTGGCTCTTTTGGAATATGAAGCCACAAGCTTGGCACACCTATCTTTGGCCAGTTTCGCCCATTCCTCTTTAAAGAACTTCTCGAGCTCCATCAGGTTGCTTCGGTGCACAGCCATTTTCAGATCCCTCCAGAGATTTTCAATGGGATTTAAGTCTGTGCTCTGGATGGGCCACTCTAGGACATTCACAGAGTTGTCCTGCAGGGGCCTCATTTATAAAGCTTGCTGCGCACAAAAACCTTGCGTAGATGGCAGAAATGTGCGGTCAAATGTGCGGTGGCAAAACGGTGGTATTTATAAAATAATTCTTTGCGGAGAAGTGTGCGTATTTCCACGCCAACTTTTGACCATGCGTAGGGCTACCGCAAGGTTTTCCTGACTCGGGGAATCAGCGACACTCAATGGCAACACCACGAAATAAAGCTCTGTCATCAGAAAAAAACACATTTCCTTGTGAAATGCATGGGACCCGATATATTTAATCAATTATATGTGCCTACCTATTGTTGAGAATATAGGCTACTGCTGTCTTTGGCATGCAGTCATGATGTAGGTTGATTTACTTATTAAGTAGGTCTATACATGTTTTGGTTATTTTTAAATTGAATCTTATAGTTCTACTTTATAATGATATCAAATACGTCGGGAGGTGTGTCCGTGAGTGACCAGCGGGAGAGCGAGTCTATATTTTAGGCTGTGTGTAAAAAGTAGTTTTGTGCAAAGTTAAGGCCAAAAATATTAATTAAAACTATATATTTCGTTAGATAAAATCGTTTTATGAATTTAGCAAATTATTACATGCATCTCTTTCCTATAACAATTTACCCTGGAAGTTTAAACTAGCCTATAATCTGACGTTGTTGGAAATGTGTGGATCTCACGGAAGGGAAACAATGCTTTGGAATAGACTACAGGCTAATGCATTATTTCACTTCTCACAACACATTTTATATAGGCCTACATATAGTCCAACAGGTTCGCTAATACGTGATATTTCACACAGTACAAAGTTGGGCAAAACAGCTTAACAAAGACTGTAATGACTGTGCCAATCATGATATGTGATCAGCGCGCGTGTGTGTTTGTGTGACAGTTACAGCGGCGCATAGCACGGGCTTTCTTCCTTCCCAGTCGCTTTCTTTGCGGCCGGTTGCCTCCCTTTTCTCCTCATGTCAGTCAAAATTCTGTGCTTATTAAGAGCGTCATCATATTCAGGAGCTATTTAGCATTCGCCATTTATGGTAGATTGTGGGATGAAACTGGGAGGTGAAGTGGGAGGACACGGGGTGGAGATCGTCTGGGCACAATTCACCGCAGGTGGGTATTTATAAAGGGAAGATTGCGTGCAACAGTGCGCCGCACAGTTTTATAAATCTCAACTTTTTTTTGCGCAGCACATTCTTGGCTTTGTGCGAACGCAATGTTTTGGGAAGGTTTCTACGCACACCTTTATAAATGAGGCCCCTGAAGCCACTCCTTCGACATCTTGGCTGTGTGCTTAGGGTCGTTGTCCTGTTGAAAGATGAACCGTCGCCCCAGTTTCAGGGCAAGAGCGCTCTGGAGCAGGTTTTCTTCCAGGATGTCTCTGTATATTGCTGCATTCATCTTTCCCTCAATCCTGACTAGTCTCCCAGTTCCAGCTGCTAAAAAACATCCCCACAGCATGATGCTGCCACCACCATGCTTCACTTTAGGGATGATATTGGCCACGTGATGAGCGGTGCCTAGTTTCCCCCAAACATTACGCTTGGCATTCACGCCAAAGAGTTTGATCTTTGTCTCTTCAGAGCAGAGAATTTGGTTTCTCATGTTCTGAGAGTCTTTGAGGTGACTTTTGGCAAACTCCAGGCGGGCTGTGGCCTCTGTCTGGCCACTCTACCATACAGGCCTGATTGGTGGAGTGCTGTAGAGATGCTCATCCTTCTGTAAGATTCTCTTCTCTCCACATAGGAACCCTGGAGCTCTGTCAGAGTGACCATCGGGTTATTGGCCACCTCCCTAACTAAAGCCCTTCTCCCCCGACCACTTAGTTTAGAGGGACGGCCAGCTCTAGGGAGAGTCCTGGTGGTTCCAAACGTCTTCCATTTACACGATGACGTAGGCCGCTGTGCTCATTGGGACCTTTAAATCAACAGAAATGTTTCTGTACCCTTACCCAGATCTGTGCCTCAAGCCAATCCTGTCTGGGAGGTCTACAGACAATTCTTTCGACTTCATGCTTGTTTTTTGGTCTGACATGCACTGTTACCTGTGGGACCTTATATAGACAGGTGTGTACCTTTCCAAATCATTTCCAAACAACTGAATTTATCACAAATGGACTTGATTAAGCTGAAGAAACATCTCAAGGATGATCAGTGGAAACAGAATGCGCCTGATCTATAATTTTGACCTTGATCACAAAGGCTGTGAATACTTATGTAAAAGTTATTTATTCGTTTTTTATTTTTAATACATTTGCAACAAAAATATATATATATATGTTTCATATTTTAATTTGAGTTTTCAACATCCATTTTAGACAAACATACACAAAATAAACAAGACACAGAAACAAACAAAACAAATCAATGGCATGTAACTAGACAAACTAATTATAGCAGTGGCCAATGAGAATATTCATGACAACGCAAGATATAAGCACATTTAAGCTCCAAAAACTGTGTTTTGCCTTTCAAAGTAAAATTTCCATGATCAAGGTTTTTTGATTATTGTGTCTGAACAATTATAGACACGTTTTAGTATGCTACACTTTGAGTCTATACAGTTAGTACGATGTCAGCCCTAAACTGCTGCATCATGCTAATTATCCAAAATTCTGGGGTTGGGGTGATTTGTGCCAGAGGGCCTTGGTGAGTTATAAGTAAGTAAGTAAGTAAGTAAGTAAGTAAGTAAGTAAAGTGTATTTATAAAAGCAACAAACTGTATTTAGTAACAATATTTATTCATTTAGGCTATATTTGGCTGCTCCGCCTTAAGTCATTTAGTAAGTAAGTGCATCATGCTAATTATCCAAAATTCTGGGGTTGGGGTGATTTGTGCCAGAGGGCCTTGGTGAGTTATAAGTAAGTAAGTAAGTAAGTAAGTAAAGTGTATTTATAAAAGCAACAAACTGTATTTAGTAACAATATTTATTAATTTAGGCTATATTTGGCTGCTCCGCCTTAAGTCATTTGAAAACATTTGACACATGTTTTAGTGCTTTAATATGCTACACTTTGTGTCTATATAGTTAGCATGATGTCAGCCCTAAACTGCTGCATCATGCTATCATGCATATTATCCAAAATTCTGGGGTTGGGGTGATTTGTGCCAGAGGGCCTAGGTGAGTTATAAGTAAGTAAGTAAAATGTATTTATAAAAGCACATTTATAACAGTTTGCACTGTCCAAAGTGCTGTACATAGTGCATTCAGTAGGTAAACAATGAAGGTAAATACCTAGGGGGCAAAACCCCTTTTATTTTTAAAACAGATATGGAGCGTTGTAAAAGGTTGTTCACCAGAAATGATATCCAGGACCTTCCACGATCACAACCTGGGTGGACAACCTGGTCAACTAGTTGCTGGAAAGCTACAGGGGGCCGACATAGAGCAAATCAGAACCACTGTTTAAAGAGGACCTATTATACTACTTTTCTGGTCTTAATTTCTTGTTTTACACTGCTATAGAGCAACCTGACACGAATCACATCACAAAAAACTATGTAGATTTTCGGGAACTTACTTACTTACTTAGGCCTTAAAGTTCCCTAGGGAACATAGGCCATCGATGAAAACCCTCCATCCTCTTCGGTCTTGAGTGCTTAATCACGGGATTACTATTGGGAATAGCCGAAGAGAGTGGAAGTGCGGCGCTTAAAGAGGACCTATTATACTACTTTTCTGGTCTTAATTTCTTGTTTTACACTGCTATAGAGCAACCTGACACGAATCACATCACAAAAAACTATGTAGATTTTCGGGAAGCTCTTTCTCTTATTTTGGCGATCCAGCACGTCCTGTCAACACTTGAGTGTGTGTGCTTCGGCAATCTCCGCTCCCTCCGCCTGTGCATCGGCCATCTCTGCTACCCTCCTCCCCCTCCTGCAAACCCCACTCCGTTGTGATTGGTTACCTTCCTTCCGGAACACTTTCAGTGGCGGGAAGCGCGAGCATGGACCTATAAGGGCGCGAGGCAGACGCGAGGCAGACGCGAACAGGGAAGTGACAGCATTACCATACATGGAAACATCCGCGTGGTGACTTCACAAAGTTACATGCGACGTTACAAAGGGTAGACCGCTTTGAACACGTGACTTCTCGACTGGCTAGAATAGTGTTTAGTGCTCGGCACAGACACCCCAGACGGTCAGCAGGGAATACGTCGAAATGCATGCAAGTCATTATTTGATAATTTAGTATGGTTAAGCATGACTATGAATCATCATAACAACGTTTATAGGTCATAAAAGTCAAAAAGCATCATAGGTCCTCTTTAAGCAAATGGGGGTGGGCTAATAGGGAATTTTTTAAACTTATAGATATCATTATGAAACTTTGGAAGTTGATAACTGACATTAAAACAACAACTTTTTGTATTACAGTATTTTCCAAAAAGTTTGAATAAATATGAAAAATCATCAATATCTTACTAATGATGCCTACATTTGCATATCTGCAAAGCCCCAAAATCTAGATGTTGGACAAAGGCAGAGTCAATTTGTTTTTACATTTTGAAAACAAAACAAGTGTCCAACTGCCTGAAGCTTTTTCTAATCACAGTTCAAATTTGATAAATAACCCATAGAAAATTTATTTTTTTCACTGTTTTTTCCAAGCGAATGTCTAGCCGTTTCCTAAAATACCAGCTGGAGACTCCAAAAGGACACTTTTGGTCCATGGCACATGAAATGTAACTGTGTAAAAAATATATTTTCAGGGGGCGCCTTTAGCTCAGTTGGTAAGGCGTCCCCCTCCCGGGCCGGGCCCAGCAGCAGACCCGGGTTCGATTCCCACCCGCGGTCGTTCTCTGCATGTCACTCCCCTCTATGCCCCATTTCACCTCTGTCTCTCTGCACTATCAAATAAAGCATAAAAATGCCCAAAAAATATCTTTAAAAAATTCTATGGGTTATTGATCAAATTTGAACTGTGATTAGGAAAGGCAGTTGGACACTTGTTTTGTTTTCAAAAATTAAAAACAAATTGACTTTGTTTTCTTCCAACATCTAGATTTTGGGGCTTCGCAGATATGCAAATGTACGCATCATTAGTAAGATATTGATGATTTTTCATATTTATTTAAACATTTTGGAAAATACTGTAATAGAAAAAGTTTTTGTTTTAATGTCAGTAATCAACTGGCAAAGTTTCATAATGATATCTATAAGTTCAAAAAATTCCCCATTAGCCCATCCCCATTCACCCCTATTCACTTAAACAGTGTTTCTGATTTGCCATGTCGGCCCGCTGTATCTTTCCAGCAGCTAGTTGACCAGGTTGTCCACCCAGGTTGTGATCGTGGAAGGTCCTAGATGTCATTTTTGGTGAACAACCTTTTACAACGCTCCATGTCCATACAATCACTTTGCCCCCTGGGTAAAAATAACAATAACAAAAATAAGAGACATAAAGCCCATACATCCACATATAAACAAAGATAGTAGTGTAGAGGAAAGATAGTTAATGGCGAGGAAAAGCCAGGGTGTACATATGGGTTTTGAGCCTTGATTTAAAGGCAGAAATGGAGGGGGTATCACATTTGTCAGGTGGCAGTTGGTTCCACAAGCACGGAGCAGCTAGTGCAAAGTACATTTCTGAGAGTTGTGCCAGTGGCATGGCTGTATACGCTGGTCAGCGAAAAGAAAGTGATCATCTACAGTAGCTCAGAAGAGACTGACATCTCCATTTCACTTAATGACACCACTGACAAGAGTTCAGATGGCCAGAAAGATGATGATGGTGACTTTGTCATTGTGAGCTTTGCAGGTAAAACCACCTAGATCTGCTAGGCCTTGTTTAAGAAAATGTACCTTCAATCTTTGTAAAATATTTACTTGATTTACTTTAAATAAACCTTAAATAAGTAAGTGTCTAATGGATTTGTCTTGCATTACAGTTTTTGAGATATACAGGTGAAACTCGAAAAATTAGAATATCGTGCAAAAGTTCATTTATTTCAGTAATTCAACCTAAATGGTGAAAATAATATATTATATAGACTAATTACATTCAAAGTGAGATATTTCAAGCCTTTATTTTTTATAATTGCGATTATGATGGCTTACAGCTTTTGAAAACCCCAAATTCAAAATCTCAGAAAATTAGAATATTACATAAAATCAATAAAAAAAGGATTTTAAATACAGAAATTTCGGCCCTCTAGAAAGTATAATCATGCATATGTACTAACTACTTGGTTTGGGCCCCTTTTGCACGAATGATTGCCTAAATGCGGCTTGGCATGGATGCTATCAGTCTGTGGCACTGCTGAGGTGTTATGGAAGCCCAGGTTGCTTTGATAGTGGCCTTCAGCTCATCTGTATTGTTCGGTCTGGTGTGTATCATCTTCCTCTTGACAATACTCCATAGTTTCTCAATTGGGTTCAGGTCAGGAGAGTTGTCTGGCCAATCAACACAGTAATAGGTATCGATATTGAGGTATGATGTCATCTGCTGCTGTTGGTCCACTATGTTATCAAGTCCAAAGTCACCACAGCCATCTACCAGAAGATTTTAGAGCACTTCATGCTTCTGTCTGTTGACAAGCTTTATGGAGATGACAATTTCCATTTCCAGCTAGACTTGGCACCTGCCCACAGTGCTATAAACCACTGGTAACTGGTTGACTAACCATGGTATTACTGTGCATGAATGGCCAGAAAACTCTCCTGACCTGAACTCCATAGAGAAACTGTGGACTATTGTCAAGAGGAAGATGATACACACTAGACCCAACAATACAGACGAGGCCACATCAAAGCAACCTGGGCTTCCATAACACCTCAGCAGTGCCACAGGCTGATAGCATCCATGCCACGCTGCATTTAGGCAATAATTCATGCAAAAGGGGCCCAAACCAAGTACTTAGTACATATGCATGATTATACTTTCTAGAGGGCTGACATTTCTGTATTTAAAATCCTTTTTTTATTGATTTTATGTAATTTTTGAATTTGGGGTTTTTATAAACTGTAAGCCATAATAATCACAATTATAAAAAATAAATGCTTCACATATCTCACTTTGCATGTAATGAGTCTGTATACTATATTATTTTCACCTATAAAGTTGAATTACTGAAATAAATTAACTGTTGCATGATATTCTAATTTTTCGAGTTTCACCTGTATATCAATTTACCCCATGGTATTCTTTCCAAAGGCACAACTTACACCACACCGGGTGCAAGTTGTGCCACAAGACAACTTTTTTTCCGAAAGCTATATTTCTTAAACAGTTTATTCCATGTCCAAAGTTTTGATTGTCAGGGATGCACAAAATCCTGAAATATATGTACATATTTGGGTTGGAGACATAACTGTCAAGGCCTCACTTTAAAATCAATTTGAGTAAAAAGTGGCACATCTCAACCCACTCTCCCCCAAAAAAACTACAAAAAAACAACAAAACAAACAGTAATGGTTAAATCAAAATAAAAAGCACCCACAAAATGACATGGATAGCACAAGAAGGGCAGCAAAAAAACAAAACACTTATGACACTCTAATCAACTCCTATCCTCCATGTAGGCATGATAGAGCCCCCACTTCTAATGGTACTTTTCCACCCTATTAATCAGCCTGAATGACAACATTTCCAGTGCAGCTAATTTCCCCAATTGGAGAAACCAGAGACGGTGCAGGTAAAATGGAAGCTTTCAATTTGTTATAATACGTTTTTGTCCAAGCATAAGTGCTGTTTGCACCCATTCAGTGTTAGATGGAGTTAAATCCTGTAATACCATGGGATCTCCCAAGATATACAAACTTGAACGTGAAAGGGATATCTTGGCCAGTAACTGTTTTTATATAGTCATGGACATTGGAGCAGAACGACTGTACCTTTGGGCATCCCCATAGCATATGAACCAGGGTACCATTATTGAAGGAGCTCCTCCAACACCCTGCATCTTCCCTCAACCCTGCTGTGTAACCTGGACGGGGTCCAATAGACTCTATGCAATGTTTTAAATTGAATTAGTCTCGTTTTAAGTTCTCTCAACAACTTTTTGAGTTTACAGTATAAGGATCAGACTCCAGTTCTCCTCTGAGAAAGCAATAATAAGATCAGCTTCCCTTGTCAATCTGATGGCTGACAAATCGTCCTCAGAGTTACAAAGCAGTATGGAATAATATGCTGCTGC
This sequence comes from Ammodytes marinus, assembly GCF_949987685.1. Lineage (NCBI taxonomy): Eukaryota > Metazoa > Chordata > Actinopteri > Uranoscopiformes > Ammodytidae > Ammodytes > Ammodytes marinus. The sequence goes on from NC_137212.1 coordinate 32,769,588, forward strand.
CATGACCCTTTCTAAAAAGATCTAATATGCGATGCCAGATGTCCAAACCCCCTAGTTTGGACATCTGGCATCGCATATTAGATCTTTTTAGAAAGGGTCATGGCAGCAGCATATTATTCCATACTCCATACCGCCCCCTAGCGCCACAGATGCCGAGCCGAAGGTCTGTATCAGCAGATATCTCAGCTGCAAATAACACCAGAACTGATTTTGTGGGATATCAAATTGTCATTTTATATTTTAAAATTATCTAATTATTCCCTCTTCATACAGATCACCTAGAACCTTGATTCCTTTTCGATACCACAGTTTCCAAAAGAAGGGTTCTTTGTCAATACGAAGTTTAAGATTAAACCATATTCCTGCATGTAAATGACAATGGGGGTTGACCCCATAATCCTGCGCAACCCTCCTTCAGGTCCTTTGTAAATGTGAGACAACTTGATGCATGTTTACGTCTGAGGGCAACTTAGCTGTGATGAAATGCACTGGAGAGCCTAAGGCAAACCAGTATGGGGCTATTTCTGGGGGCAAAACCAGTGTGCCATATGTTTGAGACTGAATGCTAGGTGGTAAAATCTGAGGTTTGGCACTCCCAACCCACCATGATCCACTGGCCTCTGCAGTGTCTGTAATTTTAGTCTTGGGCGTTTGTTATCCCATAGAAAAATGTTCCAAATTCTGTCAAATAGTTTAAAGTATGTTTGAAGATTTTTTACTGGGAGAGCTTGCAACAAGTAATTACATTTAGGGGCACAAGTCATTTTTATTACATTAACTTTGCCCCACAGAGATAGAAAAAGTGGAGCACAGTGCTCGGTATCAGTCCTAAAGTTTGCCAATAGAGTTTCAAAGTTACACTAAACTAAATCAGACAGATTTGGCGGAAATGTTATCCTAGGTATGTCAAGTCTTTTTCAGGCCAGGAGAAATTGCAAGACCGGAAGAGAGACTTAGGGCATTATGCTGTCAGGGGGAGTGCCTCTGATTTTAGCCAATTAACCATATATCCAGATATTCCTGAAAAAGTAAAGAGGGCAAAGAGTGTTCTGGCTCGGACACAAACAGGAAAATGTCATCTGCATATAAAATTTGCTTTTGGGCGGTTTGGCCTATCTGGATGCCTTTGAAGTCTGGGTCCTTTTGGATGGCCTCAGCTAATGGCTCGACAGCCAGCGCAAAAAGAAGTGGCGACAGCGCGCAGCCCTGTCTTGTTCCCCTACCAAGGTCGAATGAGGGAAAAAAAAGCCATTTGTGGAAACTGATGCTTTGGGTTGGGCATGTAGAAGTTTGATCCAATTAATAAACGTACTGCCAAATCCAAAGGTCTCTAGGGTGGAGAAGAGATTATGCCACTCCTCCCTATCAAAAGCCTTCCCGGCATCTAACAAGATAGCGGAGGTAGGGGAGTTAGCATTCTGTTGAGCCCACATAATGGCAATAAGGCACCTAACGTTATCAGCAGAAGAGCGTGAGCGTATACACCAGACTTGTTCGTCGTGAATCAAAGACATTATGACCCTATCCAGTCTGTTAGCCAGGATTTTGAATAATATTTGCTATCGCATGAAATCAGGCTAATAGGCTTATAGTTTTTACAGTCTAGTGGATCTTTGCCGCTTTTCAGGATGAGAGAAATAAGCGCCTCTGATAATGATGGGGGCAACCTACCCTTAGCTAAGGCTTCATTATACATATCCAAAAGAAACTGGGCTAGTTCTTCCGGATAGGCCTTATAGAACTTGGCTGTAAACCCATCTATTAGAGTACCTATTTGCAGACCCATGGAGAAACGGACCTCCACCGGAAACACGATAGGGCCACGCCCCAAACTCATTTCATTGGTCAGAATTGTAACCTACTCTGAGTTTGTTTTCACTTTACGCTGCAGCTCCGACTGAAGAAAGAGTGTCACTGCCACAACGCGACCCTGTACAGTTTAAAGCAAAATCACTCCATAGAAATCTCCATCGGGATGTTTTGATCATTTCCTGATGATTTTACGTTTGATCGATCATTTATCTGATCAGTAGCGTAGTTCTCAGCCCTCGTGCCGTTCCTATGCGGCCACCTTACACATTGTGAACATGCTCTACATTCAGATTAATAAACCTATTGTATTGTATGTATCTCATTATTTATTTATTTATTAACAGGAGTTTTTTAACGTCTGTGCCACTGCACATAGGCTATTTATGTCTGGTTGAAATGTTATTCTGCGGCTGCACGCAATCGTTACTGTTCACTTGCGTGATCACAAAGTCACAGACGAGCATTGATCGTTCAATAGCCTAATATGAATATAGAAATTATATAATAATTAAAACTGTGATCACTAGAGGACAAGGGATCTGGTAATAAATCAATCAGGATCTACAATGGAAACTGTCACCTTATGTGTCAGACGTTAATGTCATTCACCCCACTTTTATAAAATGAGCTGTTTATTTTAATGTGGTGGCACTTTTTGTGTTTTATTTATAAGAGTTTATATTTGTATGTGATTGACTTACTTGTGATAATTGTGAATTAAAGAGACGGATTTCGGAAGATGTACACAAAGCTTCGTTGCTTCATTCATCTTCTACCTCAACATCTACTTTTTACCACCGCCCTGGCCACTTGGGACCCTTAACAAACTGACTTATTCTACTGTCTACTAGCACCATAACCGGTGGAAACTGTGTCTTGTTATTATTCACCGCTAGGTGAACGCCGACAGTAAAACAAAAAGAAGAAGAAACCCTGGGTGAAGACATTTCGTGTTCCGGTGGAGCTCTGCTTCCCCATGGGTCTGCAAATAAGTGCAGGGGCCTTGCCTGTTGGTAGATGTTTAATGAACCGTAGTATTTCCTCTTTAGTAATTTGAAGATCGAAATTTTCCATTTGGTTCTCAGATATGACATTATATTTCCTGTATCAGCTTATGATTCAGAAGTGTAGAGCTCAACATAAAAGTTCTTAAAGGCTTAATTTATCTCCCTAGTGTTTGAAAGTAAGTTGCCTTTCTCATCACTGATGGCTGGTATAGACATAATTTCTCTGTTTGATATCCCTTGCGAGAAGTTTGCCAGCCCTTTCGCCTTCCTCAAAATATTTGTGTCTTGCCATGAAAAGAGAAAAATTCTGCTTTCTGAGAAAGTATAGTATTGAGCTCGTACTTCAACCTAGTCAGTCAAGTTACCGGTAGACATGTTTTGTTTAAACTGAGTGTTGGCTATCGTGATTTTTTTTTCTAGGTCCAACTTTTTGGCCATGCGTTCCTTTTTCTTAAAGGAGGCGTTTTGGATTACATGTTCTCTGATAAAAGCTTTAAAAGTGTCCCAAGCAACTCCTAGTGATGGTGTAGAATGCAAATGTGTCTCTTTAAAAAGGTTGATTTGAGCTCTCAAATGGCGCTTTTCCACCGCAAATGTAGCTCGACTCGACTCAACTCGACTCGACTCAACTTGGTTTGGTAGCAGCACGGGTCGTTTTCCACCGCAAATAGTACCTGCTGAACGTGGGCGGGGTCGTCGTAAGGGGCTGGAAGCCTACTCCGGAGCAAAGTAGCAGAGCAGAAATTGCGAGCAGTGTTGCACTATTAACTGAACCAACCGCCAAGAACACGGATGAAAAATGTTTAAGAAATACCCCCCTTGTATCTGTTTGCTAAAAGAAGTAGAAGAATATTGCTACGGGCCATTAAAAGGGATGGTTGTTGTCCCGATGTGTGACTGCCACACAGTCAGCTGTAGGGATGCGTCACGTACATCCCTATGCACGTAAGCACGGGCATGATAAAGTTGACTGTTTAGTGCTTGTTTCAGGATACGTGTTTTCAAATGCAAGCCGTGTCTCAGCCTGAATATTTTATTGAGGTAATCAGTTCAGTCCGAGGCTTGTAATGTAATCGCTCGCTATCATGTCTGTCCCAGCTGGCTACTATTAGCCTAGCTGCTAGCTGCCCTACATGTCTCCTCTCGTATGATAAGTAACTTCCCCAACAACCAACACTGGGTGAGCTTAGCGAATATATGGAAAATAAATTCAGATCTGTGATGCAAATCAAATGAAAGAGAGCCAGAGAAGGCTGCACGCGGCGTAAATACACTCAACAGTCCCGGAGAGTTGGGGAGAATAAACAACAGAATGAAGCCGGTAGTCTCTGGCCACTGATTGGCCAGACAATAGTCTCTGGCCAATCAGTGGCCGGCCGTCTGCCGACGTCACCTTTTAGCATCGGCTCAGCTCGCTTGGAACCTAGAGCGAGGCGATACCAAAAAAGCAGCCGCTACGTGGTACCAGGTACCATGAAATTGCGGTGGAAAAGCCAAAAATGCGAGTCGAGTCGAGTCGAGCTGATACCATGCGGTGGAAAAGCGCCAAAAGACTCCCTGAAGTTAGGATCCATCAAGAGGGTAGAATTGAACCTCCATCTGGGTGATCTTTGTAATTTGCTAAAGGGAACCATGTGGAGAAATTCAGGCGCATGGTCCAATATTATAATGTTTCCAATGCAACTTATATTGAGGAGGAGATAACAGAATTCGATACCAAAATGAAATCTATTTTAGAGAAACTTCTATCAGGGGAAGAATAAAATGTATAATCCTTGCTAGATGGGTTGTGTACGCGCCAGATATCTACCAACCCATATGTTTAACACATATCCTGCAGGGCAATACAAGTCCTTGTAGGACGTTGCGTAGGTGTGCTGCGGTCTAATATCGGATCCAATACCTTATTAAAATCCACACCCATAATTATCGGGTCACCCATGTCAATGAGCACCATGAGACCCATGTCTCCAGCAGACCAATAAATGATGGGTCAACTGTATTCGGGGCATATACATTAGCCAGTATAAATTTATGTCCCTGAATGTCTGACAATATAAAAAAACATTCTTAAAGATCTCCTATTATACTACTTTTCTGGTCTTAATTTCTTGTTAAAAACTGTTATAGAGCAACCTGACACGAATCACATCACAAAAAACCATGTAGATTTTCGGGACACTCTTCCTCTCACCCTAGCGAGCACAGCAGTCTGCTCCTCACACTGCTTTGTGCTTATCCGCCCCCTCCTCCCCCTGCAAACCCCACTCCGTTGTGATTGGTTACCTTCCTTCCGGAACAATTTCAGGAGCGCGCAGGCAGATTTCTGAGAGCAGGAAGGTGGGGGCATGGCCGGAGCTTGCCAGAGCAGCACATTACCATACATAGAAAAATCCGGGATCGTGACGACACGATGGCAGGAAATTGGAACACTTGAATTCTCGACCGGCTGCCCTAGCGTTTAGCGCTCTGCACAGCTACCCCAGACGGTCAGCAGGGAATATGTCTAAATGCATGTACGTAATTATTTAATACGCTAGTATGGTTAAACATGACTATAAATCATTATAACAACGTTTATAGGTCATAAAAGTCGAAAAGTATAATAGGTCCACTTTAACCAACTTGCAGGAAAAAATATTCCAAAACATTTTGGTAACGCCAAAATCCGACGGCAACTTCACAGCCGTCTGCTCATATGCATAAAGAGGAGTGCATTGCACTAACCCAGGGAATGGATGTAGGCGAGTGCCTTCTTTGGTTCATCAAATTCATGGCGACCCTCAGGCGCCCGAATGACGAGCAAAGCAGGGAATATGAAGGAGAACCTCATGTGTCGCCATGGAGCAGTTTCTTGCATTTGTTGGAAGCGCAGGCGTTTGTCAGTGACGATCTTGGAGTAATCGGGAAACACCATTATGTTTTGCCTGTTCCAAGTAACCTTCCCTTTACCGTCTGCTTCCACGATGCGCTCTCTGTCTTGGAATTTGGCAGTCAGGGCCCTTGGTCTCGGTGTCTGGCCCGGTTCCGATTGATGCTTTGCTCCCATCCTTTGCGCTCAGTCAATTTTCAGCCTCTCAGCGAAATCAATGTTCCATGTTTTTGGAGTATTATCACAGAGGAAAGTCTGTGCATCGCCGCCCTCGCACTCCTCCGGGAAGCCGGCAAAACGTAGGTTATTCATCCTTTCCCTGTTCTCAATGCTATCCAGTTTTTGTCTGAGCAGCTCGACCTTCTCTCTGGTAGCGGGGGGATCCTCTTTTAGCTCCTGATTAGCTTCCTCGAGGAAGGTTAGCTGGGCCTCAACGTGATTAAGACGCTCGGAGATCTCTGTTAGCTTGTTTTATACTGCAAATGTGGATTTCTTAATATCTTCAAGTTTCTTGTCTTGTGCTTTGGAGGTATCTTTGATAAGCCTGGACATGTTGGCAAGCTCCTGGCTCCTCTTGCTTGGAAATGTCAGCGTCGGCTTCATTAGCTTCTTCGTTAGCTTTCGGGCTAGCATTGGCAAAACTCAACAGCAACAGCTGGTTACCATTTTGAGGAAAAAAATGTATTTAATTCAGCGTTATTCCAGGCTGTAACATGACGAAATGTGGCAAAAGTGAATGCGCTGTGAATACTTTCTGTATGCACTGTAAGTGAATGTACACAATGCAAAGACTTGAATGAACTTATTTTAGCAGCATGCTAACAGCTGTTTCAATCTCATTCGTCGCGAAGAGGCATGAGTGTTGTGTGTTTGCACTATATGCTCTCCTTGCTGCTGCACTTTCCTTCTGGGTTTCTCTGTCCATTCCAGCAGCTGACTCACATAACTGTTATTGTGCAAGTGTGTGCTTCCATCAGTTTGAGTTGAGCTGTGTGTTTCACTCCCCATGCTGCATTGCTGTTTGTTCCATCTCTGTTTGCCTACAGAAGACAGTTCAGATGAGGAAAACACCCCAGTGCTTAATAGGTTCACACGTAAGTTTGCTTTTCAGCTCAATGCTGAATTGATGCTGATGATGTTTAAAATGTTTTGTTTTTTTGTTATTACACATTTCATATTTCTTTAATTAAATGTTTTAATTAGTTAACAAACATCACAGCCTTAAAGTGGACAAAAGGGCTGGTCGAGTCAATACGGATTGCTTTATACAGTATATTCACAATTGGCATTAAACCAAGACATTGGAAAGTGTTTGTGTTATTTCTGAGAAGTGTATGTGGGTTCATCTCCACCAGTGAAAGGAAATGTGTTGAACATGGGTGCTTGGGGTCACAGGAATACCAGTGATCAACAAGATAGGCAATGACACACCCTAACGTTTATTTTTCCTCAATACGAGACAACAGTCTCCCCTTTACAGTGTGATATAAATTACAATGTGTGACTTTGAACAAGTATGTGGACACACATGTTCAAGTGAATGAGAATAGTTCTACTGAAGTTGGCAAAGTACCAATGCTTATTAATGTTCTTATTTATATCGTACACCTTTTACATATCAAATGATTGACTTTTCTTCCTGCATATTATATCAGTTGTTGCTAACACATTTTAATTTATGACGTGTAACTAAGGGCATGTTCACACCAGCTTTGTTTAGTGTAGTTGAAACAAACCCTGGAGCGTTTAAGCTGGTTAATTTCGGTTGGTTTGAACACAGTCCGAGACTGTAGTGCGCACTAAACAACCAGACTCTGCTCCACTTGAAAGAGGTGGTCTCTGGTCGCTTGCAAGTGAACTCTTGAGCGGATCAACGCTGGTGTGAACCCCATCCGCCCTAATCACAGGAAGAGTATTTACGCATCATTTTACCGACTTTTGAATTATGTCTTTCATTAAATACACGCGTTATTAAGACTTACGTCAGAGCAGAGTCACGTGATGTGGTGGATGAGAATGGCTGCGTAAAGAAGAGCTGAGCCTACCCCTGCACACAATTTGCTTTAAAACTTGACAAAGAGACAATCTTTTTCTTTTCCTCCCTCTTAATAAGTTGCCGGTATAGTGCAACAATGTCAAACAACACTAGAAACTCCATGCAACCCCCAAAATCCGGCAGGTGGCGGTGAGGGCAAAGCTAGCCAGGTGGCTAACGCTAGCAACTTCTCACCTGTTGCTAGCTCCATCTCAGGTGCAGTTGCCAAAGCGTTTGCTAAACTCACTGCTCTTATCTTAGAAAAATCAGAGGCTCACAATAAGAGCTGCTGGAGGTTATCTGGGTGACAACGAATGCTTCAGACATTAATGCTTCCTGGAGGATGCTAACGAGAGGCAGCAGTTGAACCCCCCCAGCTACAGCCACAGAGGTGGAAGACCTCCGACAAAAGCTGGATGACATCGAGAACCGGGAGCGGAGGAATAATTTATGTTTCATCTGGCTTCCTGCGGGCAGTGAGGAAGGCGATGCACTGTCATTCTTGGTCAAAATTCGATCAGCGATTCTCAACATTGACTTTCGATTGGAAATTGACAAAGCACACAGGATTGGAGTATTGCGCAGAACCCGGACCCTGGACAAGCTTCGCTGGCGAGACCCATCATCACTAGATTCCTGAGATTAGGGGATCGGACCAGCATTGCAGAGGCTGGAAAGAGCACCTCATCATGATCTTCGCCGATTACTCCAAGCTGGTTAACGAGAGGCGCATGAAGTTCAACTAGTGTAAGAAGATGCTCTATGAAAAGCGTATCAAATTCTCCCTCGACTATCCGCCAATATTCATGGTTAGATCAACGCAGGGTTCCCGCCGATTTGATGACTGACGAGAGCCCTGGATAACATTTGTTCCCTGGGATGAACTGGCCTGTTCCACTGGATTAATGGCACACTCACCAGAACAATCTTCGGACAGTACTTTTGACATGGTCAGTAAAGTCTGTGTATAAAGCAATGTAATACCATTGGCATTTGGCACTGTGTAGGCTAACGTTTAACTTTGTGATGTAGCCCAGTTGGTTTGACCCAAGATCGCAGCATGTTAGGTTGCGTGTGAGTTTGTCTCTCTGTCTGTGTTAATTTTTTGTTTTACATCAAGTACTAATGAGCACACTGGATTAATGGAAATAATTTTGAAGTGAATGTGGACTACTTGGACTTTGAAAGGCTATTCAAAGGTTGGGCTGTGCCAAAGCAGCCCTGCTAACATCTACAGGCTAGCCCTGCAAATATCTCCAGGCCACAGCAGCAGCTGCCCTGCAAATATCTCCAGGCCCCAGCAGCAGCCGCCCTGCAAATATCTCCAGGCTCCAGCAGCAGCCCTGCTAACATCTCAAGTCCCCAGCAGCAGCCCTGCTAACATCTCCAGCCTCCAGTAGCAGCAGCTCTGCTAACATCTCAGCCTCCATGTAGCAGCTGCTCTGCTTACATCTCCAGCCTCCAGCTAGCAGCCCTGCTAACCTCTCCAGCTTTTGGATACAGTGGAGAAAGAACTGAAAACCCTAAAACAATGTTTTGATATTAGTCTCTAAACTTAGAGAAAACTAAATTCACTATATTTGGATAGACAAAAATCAAACATGAAATGAAAATCACGATAGACAATGTGGAAATAGAAAGTGTCTATGAAAACAACTTCTTAGGAGTGTTTATGGACCACAAATTATGCTGGAAACCACATATCAAACAACTGAAAAGAAAAGTTTATGTCCATTGCAATACTATATAAAACGAAAGATGTACTCAATTCTAAATCATTACACATGTTGTACAGTTCCTAAATATTACCATACATTACATACTGTGTGGAAATATGTTGAAACACCTACAAAACAGTTACAAACCCTATTTTATTCTACAAAAGAGGGCAAGCAGAGTCATTAACAGAGCAGAACATCTTGAACCAACCAATACATTATTTATAAACTCAAACAAACTTAAATTTAAAGACTTCAAGTTCAAAACAACGCGAATAATGTATAAAGTCAAAAACAGGATAGTTCCAGACTGTATCCAGAAGTTGTTTCAGATTAGACAGAGCAAGTATGAACTAAGGGGAATGTGCATGTTTACAAAGATAATGATAGGAACACATTTTAAACAAAGATGTATATTGGTAAAAGGAGTAAACATGTGGAATGCCTTAGATGAAGAAATTAAAATGTGTAACATGGTACAAAGACTTAAAAAATACTGAAAAAGAAGATGCCTTACAAATATAAAAGTGAAGCATGAATTGCGCTGTGAATAGTGGATTTATTTTGTTTTGTGTCATAATTTTGCAAGTAATATGTATAAAATATACAGTAATTATTTACAACAATAATAAAAATAATCATAGAAATTGTAAATAAGTAAATAGAATAATAATACTTAATGAAAAATAAAATAATAAGAAAATGATAAGTACCTGAGGGACCTACGAAAAAAGAATATATAATGTAAAAAGGGTAGGTGCAATAAGCAATCGCTTCAACCTACACTTTTTTGGTGAGTACTTTTAAGCATGAAAACTTAGTTTTTCTTGTTTTTTTTTTAATTAACATATGCAATGTTGTGTTTATATGTTATAGAAATAAATAAACTCAACTAAACTAGCCCTAGTTTTATTTATAGTCCTGCATTTAATAACCAATGTTGATTCCGTAGACTACAAGTATTTCGGGTCAAACGGCCTATTTTCTTTATAGTTTGGTCTGCTATTTACCACATAACCATAATGAAATGTCTTTCTTTTTGTTCTTATATTCATGGTTGCACGGAGAAGAGATGTAATGCCTGCGTTGGGATACAGTATGAGGTGCAAATGCAGGGTGGGGAAGGCCACTGTATACTGCAGCTTCAAGTTCAAGAGTCACGGACCATACTGAGTGTTTTATGAGTGTCTTGTTTGGTAGATGCTTTCTCTTTACATGTGCTATATTTTTTATTAGGTTTTTCTGTGTTTTTGGCATAACGTTTGGTCGTGACGTATGTCATGCTTCTCATTGTTCTCAGCCACTCCCTCTGTTCGCTGATTGGACAGGTAAAAATCTGCCAGGGAGAAAAACCGCGAATATACCGCGGACCCAGACTGACTACTAAAGGGAAATGAAAATTGAGCGGAAGTCGGTAGGCTGGCATTGCCAGGCTAATGCTTAAGTATATCATTACGTAAAATACAGCAAAATGTGTATAACTCTCACTTTACAATATTTCAGTCAGTAGTCAACAGGGGTTGAAACTTAGGAGCTGGAACGTCAGAAGCCTCGATACTGTAGTCAAGAAGAATAAAGTTTTAACTTTCATTAAATGAAAGAAATGTGACATAGCAAGCTCTGTATAGACTGGGTGGGCTATGTGGGGGCTGCTTGTGGCAGAACCAAGAGTAGAGGGGTTGCTACATTAGCTAATAATAATTTACTATTTAAATGCTTAAAAGAGAGTGTGGATGATGCAGGGAGAATGCTGTTATGTGAGATTTTAGCAATGACTAGCAAATATGTATTCTCCAAATATAGATGATCCTGCCTCTTTTGGGCTACTTGAGAAGAAACTGAATGATATGGGAGATCACCCAATTATTTTAGGCGCATATTTTAATGAAGTAATGGACCCTGTTCTAAATTGTAGCTCTCCCTTAATTTGAACTTCTAGAGCACATGCAGTGCTTAAAGATATATCAAAGGCGTATCGTTTGGTAGATGTCTGGTGGCTACAAAACCCGTCATCAAGAGATTAGAGCTATTTTGGTGTGTGTCTCTTTAAAAAGAATGAGTCGAAACACATGCTAACCAGCACTACGAGGCAAATTAATACCATTGAAAACATTCCTTTTAGTTTGATTTCTACACAAGTAGCTTCCTATCCTTTGTCTTGTTATAAACGCAGCATTATTACACTGCTGTGAGTAAGATAAGTTAGTGGTTTATGATTTAAAGCTGGATGCTATTACGAAGCTAGTGGCTAAATGCTAAACATGCTAACCAGCACTAAAGGCAAATAAAAACCATTGAAAACATTCCTTTTAGTTTGATTGGTACACGAGTAGCTTCCTATCCTTTGTCTGGTTATAAACGCAGCATTATTAGACTGCTGTGAGTAAGATAAGCTAGTCTCTTTAAAAAGAATGAGTCGAAACACATGCTAACCAGCACTACGAGGCAAATTAATACCATTGAAAACATTCCTTTTAGTTTGATTTCTACACAAGTAGCTTCCTATCCTTTGTCTTGTTATAAACGCAGCATTATTAGACTGCTGTGAGTAAGATAAGCTAGTGTTTTATGATCAAAAGCTTGATGCTATTGCAAAGCTAGCGGCTAAATGCTAAACATGCTAACCAGCACTGTGTTTTACTAAACACAGAGGAACTGGCCCCACTACTCCTAGACACCTTTAATGAAGCCCTAGTGAAGGGGCGACTCCCTCCTTCTATATCAGAGTCCATTAAAACACTTATTCTTAATGATGGGAAGGACCCAAGTTATAGACCCTTAAGCCTGACCTCTTGTGACAGTAAGATATTGTCTAAAATTTTAGCAAACCGTCTGGACAGGGTTATACCCTCCTTAATCAATCCTGACCAGGTCGGTTTTATTTTAGTTGACTTTTTTTTCTCTCTCAAAATTATCGGAGCATGCAAATAGCTGCAGTATGATTATTTTACCGTGTTAATGTGCCTACTTAGTTTATGTGAATCACTTTTATAATTACATAAGCAGAGTTTGCTGACCGTTGTTTTATTCGGCCGTTTGCATTGATCTATGCACACTAATTAACAGCCGCGACTCACAGACCGTCAATGCACATTATCGTGTGTGTGTATCTGTCTGTGTGCACGAGAGAAACTACGGTATGTATAACTGGAGAGTGTTGGCTATTTCTATGTGTTTGAATGATGGTCATTGTGTGGCAATGATAATGAAAATCCTGTTTGCCACAATCTTAATAGTTTATTGTAAGGGAATTTGGTGTAGAGTTGAGGCTCCATTTTATTTTCAGTCTTATTTCATGCCTTTTTTCTCTTATTCACTGTCAAAACATTTTTATTGGATATTTTTATAGGAATAAAGCTACCTTCCCGTTGTTTAGTAGGAAAAGGATTATTGAGGCAGTTTTTATGTCTGTCCTTGATTACGGTGATGTGGTTTATCGGCATGCATCTCGTTCATGCCTTAAACTCCTTGACTCTGTATTTCACTCTGCTTTGAGATTCATTACAGGAGATGCTTATGATACACACCATTGTGTTTTATATGAAAAGGTTGGGTGGTCCTCCCTTAAGGAGAGACGTGATGCACATTGGCATATTTTTATATATAAAGCTCTGACTGGAAAGCTACCACTCTATCTGACAGAAATGCTGCTTATTTCAGATGGGCTTTATCAAACCCGCTCAACTGACATGATCATGTTATATGTCCCCTATGCCCGGTCTGAGCTTGGTAAAACCGCTTTTAGCTATAGTGCCCCTGACTCCTGGAACAGCCTACAACATACAATTAAAATAAATACACTCATATCTGTTAACCAATTTAAAAGTATTATTTTGAATCAACCCCTCCACACTTGTAACTGTTTTAATTAGGCTATTATTTATTTCATTCAATTGATCTGAATGTTTTAAATTGTTGTTGTCTGTGTGTGTGTGTGTGTGTGTGTGTGTGTGTGTGTGTGTAAACTTGTTATGTATTCTCATTGTATATTGTGTATCTGTACTCGACGTCATTGTAAAAGAGGGTCACCCCTCAATTGATCTTTCGAGGTTAAATAAAGGTTACAAACAAACAAACAAACAATCAACAAGTTGGTCTTTGCCATTCACAATTTTCTGAACAGTTTATTATAATTTTTCTTGGTAAATAACTACACACTTTTTATGGCTTAAGTCAAGGTGGTTGACTGACTAACTAGTTTTGCTAATCTTAGTACTGATCTGAACTGAAATAAATGTTGTCTTTTCCTTTAGTCTCTTCACAAAAAATACACCAAAATGGCTTCTATTACATGTTCAAATCACAAAGAATCATCTGGGGGAGTTATCCCCAGACCCCCCTAAAGGAGTTTAGTTTTCAGATGTCATATCTCCATTTTCATGGCTTATGACTTAGCACCCCCTCCTCACAATAATTGTAATTTTCAAGTGCAAAATGTGTTTGTATTAAGGGAGATTTGTACAAATGGGTTTAATTTAATGTGCAGCTGGATTAGTTACGAAGACAAAGAGTTTATTATTAGTACAAATTAAGGTGAAAAATCACACATGCACGAAGGGGTACTTTTATCATGGCAACCAGCTTAAGTGGGTACATAGGTCAAAAAAGGTTGGGAACCACTGCTCTATGGCCTATTTCTGCCAGACAAATTCATCGGATAAAGAGAGCAGCTGCTAAAATGCCGTTACAGAGCAGCAGACTGGTATTTGAAACCGCTGGTGCCTCTGGAGTCTCGCGAACCTCAAGGTGTAGGATCCTCCAGAGGTTTGCAGCTCTGCATAAACCTATTATTCGGCCACCCCTAAACAATGCTCACAAGCAGAAACGGTTGCAGTGGGCTCAGAAATACATGAAGACTCATTTTCAAACAGTCTTGTTTACTGATGAGTGCCGTGCAACCCTGGATGGTCCAGATGGATGGAGTAGTGGATGATTGGTGAATGGCCACCATGTCCCAACAAGGCTGCGACGTCAGCAAGGAGGTAGTGGAGTAATGTTTTGGGCCGGAATCATGGGGAGAGAGCTGGTAGGTCCCTTTAGGGTCCCTGACGGTGTGAAAATGACCTCTGCAAAGTATGTTGAGTTTCTGACTGACCACTTTCTTCCGTGGTACGAAAAGAAGAACCGTGCCTTCCGCAGTAAAATCATCTTCATGCAAGACAATGCACCATCTCATGCAGCAAAGAATAGCTCTGTGTCATTGGCTGCTTTGGGCATAAAAGGAGAGAAACTCATGGTGTGGCCCCCATCTTCCCCTGACCTTAACCCTATTGAGAACCTTTGGAGCATCCTCAAGCAAAACATCTATGAGGTTGGGAGGCAGTTCACATCAAAACAGCAGCTATGGGAGGCTAGTCTGGCATCCTGCAAAGGCATTCAAGCAGAAACTCTCCAAAACCTCACAAGTTCAATGGATGCAAGAATTGTGAATGTGATATCAAAGAAGTGGTCATATGTTAACATGTAACTTTGCCTGTTAAGATGTTTTTGATTGAAATAGCTTTTGATTTCAATAAATATGACCTCCACATTCAGCAAATTCAACAAATGGCCATTTTTTGTTCTTCACAACCTATAAAATGTTTTGAAACTCTGTTCTGCATAATAATTTGGATTGCATTTTGTTTTTTATTTTTGAAAAAAAATGCTGTTATCATTGGGAGGTTTGTTAAATAAAATGTGAATCATACTTTAACGGTTGATGACTTAAAGTATACTGACTGTCATTTGCATCGACTATTTAGGTAAATCTGAGAAAAATATAATTTGCATAATAATTTGGAACGCACTGTAATGCTGTACGCCCTTTTTTATATACTTTATTTTTTGTTATATATGAACATAAAACAAGAAACAAGCAAACAAAAGAGGGCTAGGACATGACAATACACACATTCGAAAGTAGGTACAAATAAGAAAAGCATAGGTACAGTACACAATACAAACATACAGTGCTGCTTGAAAGTATGTGAACCCCTTGAGCCTTTTGGAATTGTATTCAGTTTAACCATTAATCATTAATTTTTATCAATACCAGTATTTTTATATGAAATAACAGATGTTTGTTTATCAATTCAACATTTTTCTTTTCTGGAAATCAATTTTTTAAACAGATAAAACAAATGATTTGCCAACTTTTGTATGTGCAAAAGTTTGTGAATCTTGAGCTGCATTGCTTAAATCGAGCAGGTAAACACAATCGGGTGGGACATATTGAGTGATTAAATGGACCAATGTAATGAGAGATCTTTTGGGAAGAAATTGGGCTGAACTAGATAAAACAGACACAACCAGGTCAGTTTAGGCTCAAAAGGAAAATAAAATCTCAGAGGATCTCAGGAATAGTTGTGATGTTGCACATTTGTCTGGGGACTGCTATAAATTAATTTTAAAATAAGTTTGAGCTACATTGGTCCACCGTGAGGCAAATCATCTACAAATAGAGAGCTTTAAGAGTGACTGAACATCTGCCTAGAAGTGGACTTCCTTCAAAAATATCCACAAGCGCCACAAGAAAAGTGATTTTTCTGGTAATGGACAACCCAAACATTACATCTAGTGATGTGCAGACCATTTGCCACCATCATTCTTCACTTGGGAGATGGTTCTTTTGGTGGTAGGCAGAGTTGCATTTTTGCCCAAACATGGCGGTTTTGGTCATGACCAAGCAGTTACATTTTGGACTAATCTGTCCACAGAATAGACTTCCAGAAGACTTCAGGTAAAGTTGTGACAAGCAGTTTTGTTCTTTTTTGAGAGCAGAGGCTTCTTCAGCAACCCTCCCATGGTAGCCATGTTGACTGAGTTTTCTTCTTATTGTGGAACCATGCACATCTGTCCCAGATACTGCAATGGAGGTCCTCAAATCACAAGGTGTAAAGGTTGGGATGGCTGGTATATTTTTGAAGGAAGTCCACTTCTGGACAGATGTTCAGTGACTCTTAGAACTCTGCATTTGTAGATAATTTGCCTCATGGTGAAGCGATTAAGCTCAAACTTTTTTTTAATTAATTTACAGCTATCCCCAGACAAATGTGCAACATCACAACTATTCCTGAGATCCTCTGAAATTTTCTTTCCCTTTTGGCATGTCTGACCTGTATGGGTTCACTTTGGTGAGCCTAAACTGACCTGGGGCCGTATTCACAAAACATTTTAAGGCTAAGAGTAGGTCCTAACGTGCTGATTTAGGAGTGACTCTCAAAAATAAGGGGCGTTTCACTCCTAATTTTAGGACTCCTAACTTTTTAAGATAAGTGTAATTCACAAAGCATTTTAGCGCTAAAACTAGCTCCTAAATCTATGAAAAGCTAGGAGTCACTAAGAGTAAATCACAGACACTCATTTGATGGCATTTTGGAGAGATTTAATGCTAGTGAGCTTTACAAAAGGTACCTTAATAACTGTAAGGGTTTAATGATCTTAGTAAAGCTATGTTTAGAAAGTATAGACACATTTATATTTATATAAACAATTATTTGTTAAGTTCCTTTTCCTGCAGTTGCTTTGGGTTTACGATGCACTGAAAGTTACTGTTGGTGTCACGTTTGGGTTTAATTTGTTACTAGAGTAGGCCCATATGTGGCGCTTCCATCTCCTCCATTCCACAGGTCCGCTACTGTATAGTTGCGTGTCTCGCCTTTTTCCTTCCGCATGCACTTTACGATTTCGCCAGTTGTTGTTTCTAAATGGTGAATTTCCTGGTTTGTCGCTGTCTGACTATTGCTGCATAGTCCGCCGTTGAGGGAAATACAGTGAGGGTGCATGGCGTGCAGCTGTTCAATGAGGATATTTTTTCCGATTCAAATCATTGTAAAATTTTAAATGAATAGACCTATGTGGCGCTATTGTAGGTTAATTGTGAACGAATGTGTGGGAAACCCTGCAGTATCTTGGTTTCATGTTAAATCAGTGTCACTTGTCATTAATTGTATATAAAAACTCTTCACTTTAATACAGCGACACGATATGGATATCTCCCACAGTGGTTCTATCATAAACTCACTCTTAGCTCTCATTCCCTCTCAGCCAATCAATGTGGGCATAGAAGGTATGAACATGACATCATCCATAGCAACAGGGTCAACACCGCCCTCTAGTCTTAGTTTATGAGTCCCTCCCATTCCTTAGTAAAAGTTGGTCTTATCAGCTTTGTGAATAGGTTTTAAGACATTACTCCTTACTAAGAACTTTTAGTGCTCCTTAGGAGTACTCTTAGCGCTAAGATAAAAATGTTTTGTGAATACGGCCCCTGGTTGTGTCTCTGTTTTATCTAGTTCGGCCAATTTCTTCCCAAAAGATCTCTCGTTACATTGGTCCATTTAATCACTCAATTTGTCCCACGTCATTGTGTTTAGCTGCTCGATTTAAGCAATGCAGCTCAAGGTTCACAAACCTTTGCACATACAAAAGTTGTCTAATCATTTGTTTTATCTGTTTTAAAAATTGATTTCCAGAAAAGAAAAATGTTGAATTGATAAACAAACATCTGTTATTTCATATAAAAAATACTGGTGTTGATAAAAATTAATGATTAATGGTTAAACTGAATACAATTCCAAAAGGCTCAAGGGGTTCACATACTTTCAAGCAGCACTGTATCTTCACATTGGAATAGAATTAAGAGTCTTTAAGTTTGTAGCGATCCCATTTTTTTCCAGTATTCCTCTCCTTTATCCTTTTGATGTTTGTTAGAAGTCTCTTGGTAAGAGCATTCCTCTGGAGCCAGCATTTAGTAATTTATTTTTTACTTGCAACCACGAAAATCTTCAGCAGGTATGTGTCTCCTTTACTGAGACCATCAGGGAGTTCTCCAAGATATAAACAATTAAAGGAAAAGTCAAATATCATGTTGAGAGTTTCCAAAATTAATGCTGTACACTCTTAAGCAATTTGTGAATCACTGTTTTGCTGTATGTATTAATATATTTTTTAAAAGATATTTTGGCTGCTGTCAGATTAACCTTCTGTTTGGAAGCCATTGTCTGCACTCAGACGGCCATTATTTAACATTTGTGTTGTGTAAAAAAATCAGCTGATAGTGTCACTTCAGCTTGGTCACCTGAAGAACTGCTAACCACACACTACCTCTAAGTGTGTGAGTACATTTCATTTTGCCAGTACATAACTGCCCTTTGTTCTGCACACCTGTGTGTTTATATAGAGCCCAGATTATGAAAAGGAAATGCATAGAAAAATGTATAGAACTAAGTGAAAGGAGACCTTGATAAGATACTTTTAGTACAGTGCAGTTGTAGTGTTCTAATGCAGTAATAGCAAAGTTGATCTCAAAGTTTTGGAACTATGCTGTCCATTGACAGATAATGATGAAAGGATGTTTGATTGATATAGCTTCTTCTGTTTGACTGAGTGTGACTCTCTCCTGTCTCCAGCTCATAAAGGCTTCCAGCGCTTTGAGTCTCTGGAGCACAGTGATTGGTTCAGTCCAGGCCAGGCCGGGGCAGGAGTGGCTCCTCGTCAGCGATTCCTCTTCATCAGCATCATGGACAAAAAGGTGACTTTTACATATCTTATTACATATCTAAGACCCCCTTTCCACTTGTCTTTAACATGTGGTTTTTGTGATCTGATCACATGAATACAGCTCTAACTACAGGTGAAAACATTCTCAAGACGCATTGAGATCGGATCACAAAAACCACATTCGGAGGTGGTATACGTCGCTTGTGTCCGATGTGTCCGCATTCAAATGGTAGTGGAAACAGCAATGTGACTCTTGTCCACATTAGGGACCTTCTATTCAACTGCCGCCCCCTGCCTGAGCGGAAATACGTTGAAAATGCATCAATGGCGTTCATGCAGCTTTTATAGAAGCCTCATGAACGTTAGTTGCATCTGCCAGTATTGCGAATGACAAGCTTTCTGTCCTCTGTTTTAATTTCACTGCGTAAATCTGACAACACGGAAATCGCTGCTATTGACTGGTGAGCTGCAAGGCATCTGTTCTTATCTGCTTAAAAATAAAAGTCAACTCGCGTTTGGCTAGTTACATGCTTTTAATGTGAAGGCGCACAGGAAATATTCTGTTCGCACATGCAGTAACTTAACTGCATATAGAAAGCCGTGTACTGGTCGTGGTGACAAGAGTGTTTCAGAGGCAGACGTTAGAAAAGCCGCCCGGCGAGCACACATGTTTCACCAGCCTAAGTGGTGTAATAATTTACTCGCCTAAGAGTTTTTACTTTTATATACTATCTATTAGGGCTGGGCGATATGGACCAAATCTTATATCACGATATAGGTAATTGTATATCACGATATGGATATATATCACGATATAGTATTTTTCCTTAAAATTCAATGGATTACAATAACCGTACTGAACTTTAATCACGTAAGATTATTTTCATCTTTTGCTTGGAACTTAAATTTCCATACAAAAGAGAAACTGGTGCAAAATACCACACCAGTCTGGCTTTAGTCAGTCAGTGCAAAATAAAAATGACAGCATCAACCAAAGAGCCTACATTTTCCAATTGATAGTAGCCTATATCAAAATAATGAAAGACTTGAATTTTACTGCAGTATTTGCTCATCTTCATTTAAAAAAGCTGTCAAAATTAACTAAAGAGCAAATGCCTGGTAATACTTTAACTCCAGCTTCAACACAAATAATATTTTCAAGTTTGACATGTTTTAAAGTTACATAAAACCAGCCTTGCTGGCTGTCTCCAACAATAACAGCACGGGGGTGAAGCCCCGAGTAGGCTAAAGATGTCATTATTAGCCAGCTAGCTCACGAGAGCTAACCCATGTAGTTTGCGGCTTAAAACAAGCCAACTCTGCGTCACGGCAACAGCACGCTGAAGCAGCAAGCAAGTTTCCTTTGCCCGATGACATTTTTGACCGTTAAAACCAGCTGCTCTGCCACCGTGACACGGAGTTGCTTTGTTGACTTTAGTGACTTTAGTGACGGCGCACCGAAGCTAGACCATGAGCTAGACAGCTAGAGCAACAGATGAGGCTTCTTCTGTTGCGGGTAGAGAAGCTGTATTGCAGCCCAGAACTCTGCAGCAGAGCCCCCGTGTGGTGCGGCGGTGTAACTGCAGTGTAATTATAGGGACTCGAGGGACAGCTGCCTCCCGCTCCATATATGCTCCCGCCACATCAACTTTGTATCTCCGCGATATAAACGGTATGGCCAAATCTCTCCCGGTAGACACTTTTATATCGTCCACGATATGATATCGTCATATCGCCCAGCCCTATCTATGATATTTACCCACATTTGGCGAGTGTTAATGTAGAGCCCTCTAAGCAGTGTTGTGCATCGCTCCTCCTTGTCTAAATAAGACAGTAGCCTATCTCGTCAACCAAGACTTGTAATTATCTTTGCACGTAATGCATTTTAATTAGCTTTTCTTCATTGCATTTTCTTTTTTTTCTTTGATGGTTCAGCCCCGTTATCAGTCATTATGATGACAAACAACTGTCTCAAGCAAGGCTCCCGCTCCCCTTCCCTCACCTGGAGGGATAGGCTTCTCAAATCGCGCTGCTGCGCCACACTGAAATCTGCGACCAATACGGATATATGACCATAGAGCATGCACGTGTGAACCGAAAATCGGACTGGGTGTGCGACCAGACCAAATGCAGTAATAAAAACTATATAAAAACTTCTTTCTTTGCACTGATGGTCTCGTTTGCTGTTAAAGGTAATTTATGATTATGAGAGGAAACATTAAAAAGATATGTAAATGTTACTCTGAGTTGCTTTAACAAGGATGTTCCACATGATTAAGCAGGCCACAGGTTTCAAGCAATATGGGAAAGAAAAAGGATCTATCTGCTGCCTAAAAGCGTCAAATAGTGCAATACCTTGGACAAGGTATGAAAACATTAGATATTTCACGAAAACTTAAGTGTGATCATCGTACTGTGAAGAGATTTGTGGCTGATTCAGAGCACAGACGGGTTCGTTCAGATAAAGGTAATATGAGGAAGGTTTCTGCCAGACAAATTAATCGGAATAGGAGAGCAGCTGCTAAAATGCCATCACAAAGCAGCAGACAGGTATTTGAAGCTTCTGGTGCCTCTGGAGTCCCGCGAACCTCAAGGTGTAGGATCCAGAAGTTTGCAGTTGTGCATAAACCTATTATTTGGCCACCACTAAACAATGATCACAAGCTGAAACAGTTGCAGTGGGCTCAGGAATACATGATGTTGGTGAGGACCAGTGGACTGTAGTGGACTGTATAGGTTGGGTTAAGGGGATTGTGTTGTACAGGTGGCGTCGGTTAGAACCCCATAAGACACATGAAGCAGTGGTCCAGTTTAGTGACTTTAATTATCTTCTGTTGGCATTACATTGGCATATATGGTGTGTTGGCGTTTGTGTGTGTGTGCAGGGGGGTGTGTGTGTGGGTGCGTAGGGGTGTGTGGTCTAAAAGAAAGATACATAGAAAATACTGATTAGCATTAATGTCACAGTATTAACTTAAGCAAGAACACACCAATACACAATAGAAAGCTACAGTGTACAGGTTAAGCTACACAGTCACAACATTAATAACATGAATGAACAGGCTGCTGTATAACATAAAATGGCTAATATTTCTGATACAGTCAAATGCACTAACTGCCCAAATAATATCAGCACTAGCTTAAAGACGAGTGAAACTCAACTGACGCACGGCAGTTACACAGACAATGAATAACTGTCAGCTGTTAACATGCAATCACACAGCTTTAACAATAAACATGATCTAAATAAACTAACATCAGTGTCCTCTCTACACTACTTACTTTCTCTCAGCGACGCACACGGGCCGCCACACATATAACACAGCCGAACTTTGGCGAGACACACATGAACTGACAAACGGCTCGGAACTTCACATAAACAGAGCGCAAGTCCAAACGGTTGCTTAGCAATGGGGGGACGCTGCATGCAGACAGGCTGCGCTGCACGTGATCAGCAGAGCCTTTTGTACACATGAAGACTCATCTTCAAAAACAGTCTTGTTTACTGATGAGTGCCGTGCAACCCAGGATGGTCGGATGGATGGAGTAGTGGATGGTTGGTGAATGGCCACAATGTTCCAACAAGGCTGCGACGGCAGACAAGAGGTGGCGGAGTCATGTTTTGGGCCGGAATCATGGGGAGAGAGCTGGTTGGCACCTTCAGGGTCCCTGGCGGTGTGAAAATGACCTCTGCAAAGTATGTAGAGTTTCTGACTAACCACTTTCTTCCGTGGTACAAAAAGAAGGACCGTGCCTTCCGTAGTAAAATCATCTTCATGCATGACAATGCACCATCTCATGCTGCAAAGAATACCTCTGTGTCACTGGCTGCTTTGGGCATAAAAGGAGAGAAACTCATGGTGTGGCCGCCATCTTCCCCTGACCTCAACCCTATTGAGAACCTTTGGAGCATCCTCAAGCAAAACATCTATGAGGTTGGGAGGCAGTTCACATCAAAACAGCAGCTATGGGAGGCTAGTCTGGCATCCTGCAAAGATATTCAAGCAGAAACTCTCCAAGAACTCACAAGTTCAATGGATGCAAGAATTGTGAAGGTGATATCAAAGAAGGGGTCCTATGTTAACATGTAACTTGGCCTGTTAAGATGTTTTTGATTGAAATAGCTTTTGATTTCACTAAATATGACCTCCTAATGCTGCAAATTCAACAAATGACCATTTTTAGTTGTTTACAACCTATAACATGTTTTGAAACTCTGTTGTGCATAATGATTTGTAACAGTGCATTTGGAGTTTTTTTATTTTTGAAAAAAATGGGGAGGTTATTGGGAGGTTTGTTCAATAAAATTCGAAATATACTGTTAACGGTTGATGACTTGAAAATTATACTGACTGTGATTTGCATCGACTATTTAGGAAAATCTGGGAAAATCTAATTTGCCTTATAATTTGGAATGCAGTGTATGATGACTTTGTACTGTTTTAGGTTCAGATCAGGTTCAGGTTACTTTATTTGTACACGTAGGTAGACTTGTTTTGCAGTTTAAAAGTGAGATTCCGTTACACAGTTTTAGACATCACATACACACAGACACAAATGGGACAGTTACATCGGTAAAACAATTAAAGTGCTCCAGTGCTAATTAGGGCTGTCCCGAATCCCATTTTACAGGCTTCGAATACTCGTTGGATTTTCCGAGCGAGTATTCGAATACGCGTTCTAAAAAAAACATAGGAGTTCCTTACTTTCCCCATGGAAGCGAACAGCTGTTGTTCCGTTCCAAATCAGCTGGCCTCTCTTTCACCGTAACCCTTACAGGAGCTTATCAATTCATCCCAGAACATGCATCTTTTTGGCGATTTATAAATCCATACAAAGATCCAATATTGATCTTCTTTTGTGTCCATATTGTTTCCATTATTGACCGCGTATTCCCATTCTGCAAGCCAGTCACTGTTGATGATGGGCAATAGCAGCGTTGCATAGGGAATGTAAACAAACAGCTGAGCTAAGCTAGCATTAGCATTTCGCCGAGCATTGCTTTTCCTTCCGAGATTGCACTAATCTTGTGGTTATAAAGTTAAGGGGAAACAATTATATATTCTTCATCCATCTCTAGTTCCCTACTGCGCTTGGTGCTGCTTTTAATTTGCCTCGCTCTGGCAACGTCAGTAGCCTACAGCTGGTGTATCGCCGGTTGCGCTTTGAAAGGTCAGCGGCCAACTAGGTCAAAATTCAAATAATTTGATAATTTATTTTAAAAGAGCGATACATTTGTATTTTAACAATTGTTGTTTATACAACTTGTTTATCTGAATATTATTATTTGCTGACAATGTTGTTATATGTATAGTGCAGTTTAAGATAATTCAGAAAAAAATTATTATAAATTATTATTTATTTATTTTAATAAATAAATACATAAAAAAAACAAGTATTCTGAATACTGAATTGAGCTTCGAATACTAGCTTAACAAACGAATATTCGAATAATTCGGGCCAGCCCTAGTGCTAATCCAAATTTGGACACTTAAAACTGACCAACATAATTTAGATATAGTAAAAACCAGATAAAATTATCTAAAAATTAACAAATAAATAAATAATACATACAAAATACCTTTTGTTTCTACAGCTTGTTCATCAGCATGATTGCAGCTGCAACAAAACAGTTTTTGAAACGCTTGGTTTTAGACCTTGGAACTGAAAACCAGCAGTCATACACATTCACACGAGGCAAGGTGGGTGAAGTGTCTTGCCAAAGGACACAACAACCAGGTGGCAGGTAGGGTTGCTGAAATTTCCCGAAATGGCCCCTTTTCAAATCCCGGGATTTCAGAGCTCCTCACGGGATTTCCCGGGATTTCCCGTTGAAACCATTATTGCCCTTTAATACTACTTTAATGGGACTAAATCAATGCCAATAGATAAATAAATGCAGCAGAACAACGCTATATTACATCACGTTTTATTTCTACTTAAATAACGTGAAGAAAAGCCATTCAAATTAGGCAAAATATTTTCCTATTCCTAATAGGCCTATTGAAAACGGTGTTTTTATGAAGAAAATACGAAAAATGTTTCACAGAGGTTCAATATCAAAACATTGCCAAAAAACGGTGTTTGGCGAACAAATGTATTTCAAACAATCTATTTTTATTTCTATGAACGAAATCAGTTTAAATTGAATATTTTCCAAAGGATAGGCAAATAACAAAAAATGCACTACCGATTGCTCTTAACGTGTGAAATAAGACATGACAGAACTAACAGCCTATTCAAACTGACACGCTAAGCAAGATTACTTTCCAGCTTTCCTTTCTTTTATTTTCATGAAGTGTGACTTCAAGAAACACTGCTCAGCCTGTTTCTGAGCGTCACGAACTGACCGCACACCGAGAACGCTCTTTCTTCCACGGACGTCGGCTGTATGGTGGAAAGTGCAGAGTAGAGCTGCTGCAGGTGTTTGGGTCGCTCTTTGGTTGCCTCGAAGAGCGCAAACTCGTTTGAAATTATTTTGTGGAGGTCATTCCCATACCTCTGGTCTGGCTCGGGACATTGCATGCAGTCATTAGCCTCGTTCGACTTGGAGCCGTCTTGCTCAGACCTGCGCAACTATGAAGCCCGTCTTGCTGAGCGCACAACAAAAATGCTGTGCGCTCAGCAAGCCGAGCGTCATAATTGCGCAGGTCTGAGCAAGACGGCGACATCTCTAACGAGGCTAATGACTGCCTGCTGCAGATGTGCAGTAAGGCTCTGGGTCATCGTCTGCTCGCTTGGCTCTGGCTGATACGCATATTCTTGGGTATCATCAGACTCTTCCTCGGACACAGCACTTTCAGTATTGTAGAGGCGCTGGTATTTCGTATGCCTGCCTGTCTAAATAATATTTAAAAATATATCCCCCCTCAAAAAAAACGAAAAAAAAAAAAAAACGGGAGGACGGGTCCCGCGGCCAATTTCCGTTACTCCCGGACTGACTCATTTCACGGGAATCCCGAAATCCCGGGACCCGTCCAGCAACCCTAGTGGCAGGGTCATATAAATACCTTTATACCTCAAAACGATTATAAAAGCAATTAAGAGCATCAGCAAACTCAGTGTCCGACTTGAAGTCCACCCTTACCCTAGTCTGGCTGAACCGTTTCCGCCAGCGTCTATTGGCGCTGGCGTTGGCTAACAACGCTTCGCCTCCATTTCCTGTTGCTGGCGTTCCCGTATTGAGCTCCCCCTCAAACTAGGAAACAATTCGCTCACAGTCAACCTGTGTGCTTCTGTGCAGCTCTCTCCCTCTCTCTCTCACACACACACACACACACACACACACACACACACACACACACACACACACACAGGGTGTGAGAAGTCACATTACTGTAGACAGAAATAAAGTGTGGCGATACTTTGGGTTAATAATATCGGCGGCGGCGGTCCGGGACGCTGCGCAGCCTAGCTTAGCCGAGCCTAGATGTCCAACTTCATTGTACAACTTCCCCCGGGCAGAAATACCCTCATAAACTCTGGAAAATGAAGCGTGGTGGTTTGGATTGAGCACCGGACCTTATAACCAGCTAGATTAAGATCCGCCGTTCCCTTTCTTTGGTGATTTACAGGACAACGGGCCGCCGATGGTAATGTTACCCGAGATAACACTGCGTGACTACGTGGCTAGTTAATTCCGGTTAAGTTATCCCGTGACCTCCTCGGGGGCTAAAGTGTGTGGTGTCTTGACATGCTGGTTAGAAAGCAACACACTATGTGTATTCCTTTTGTCTTTAATAGTTTTTGTTGTGGCGTTTGCGGGTTAGATTTAGCCATTTCTCTGACAGCCTCTGGACGTGAAGATGTTCCATCAGAATAAGTTCCCCCCCTCCCCCCCCTGGCACTATTTTGCATCGACACCGCTACTGTTTCCCGGGGTTAGCCCCGCCCTAGATGATTGTGATTGGTTTAAAGAAATAAAAACAGGCCAGCCCAGTTTCTCCCCCGAATAGACGGCTCTAAACGGAGTGCTTCCAGACCATACTACTTGCTGTAGTTTGGTCTGGCTTCGCGAGACTACCCTTACCCTAACCCTTGGAACATTTTAACCTGCTTGCATGGTATAATTGTGTCTCTACAGAAGGCAGCATATGAACATACTACATCCGCCAGCTCGTCCAAGTCATCACCACAGGACTGTTCAAACATGTCCCAGTCCGTGCTCTCATAACATTCCCTTAGACAGTCCACAGCTTCTTCTGTCCAGTACTTTTTTAATGTCCGATTTGCAGATGCGTTCTCTGACAGTCACAGTGCTACAATACTGCTTGTTAACATATAAACATACCCCACCCCCTTGCATATTGCCTGTTGCTTCAACCTGTCGGTCCAGGCGGACAGGTGTTCCGAAGCCGTCAATGAACAGCTCGCCGTCCCTGTCACGGTCGGTGAGCCATTTCTCCGTGAAGACCATTATGCTGCATTCTCTGAAGTCTTTCTGGAACCGAACATTTGCCTGGAGTTCTTCCACTTTATTCTGCAGAGATTGGACATTCCCCATTATCATGGAAGGCGGAGGGATTCTGGTCAGCTGTTTCCTGAGGCGCAGTTTCACACCCCCGCATTTGCCTGGTAGCTGTATCGTGGCATCGGTCACGTCAGCTCCACTCCACTGTATTGTAATCCTCGCTCAGTCAACAGCGCCATTGACATCGCGGACAATCAATAAATAAAGCAAGATCCACAGTGTAGCCAAGAAAAAGAGATCCATCTTAGATTAGCAGCATAAGGAGCAAAATACATTTAAAACAAGTTTAAAACACAAAACACACGGACGCCACACTCACTGCCGGTCGCTGAGTGCGACTGCGCCCTTCCGCATAACTGTTTGCTCATTAAAGGGTTTTATATAGAATACATGTCAAAAAGGATTAGAAAATTGTATCATTCTGTTTTATTTACATTTTACATAGCGTCCCAACTTTTGGGGAATCGGGGTTGTATGAATATTGTGTATACAGGAAATGCTTGGAACTGATATAAAATCTTTAGTGTATTGTAAGTGCTTGTGACTTATTATATGTATGATATATTGAAACGATCATTGCTTTAGGTGACTCTATACAGCTATAACTGGTCTGTGGACCTTGGCGCCTCTCTGAATCGTGAGCTGCTCCGCCTTGTCCAGTGGCAGAACGCAAGGGCTCATGTTGTTCACTGCCTGCTCAACCAGAAGATGGGCCTTTTCCATCACTACTGCTTCTCTGATGCACCCATCCACGAACTGGACTCCAAGCAGGTAAAACCCTCATATGCTTACTAGAGATGCAACGATCCACTATTTTTCAGTATGATCCGATTCCGATATCTGGGTTCTGGATATCGGCCGATACCAATACTGTTTGGTATCATAATTATTATACATTTAATTGTTGCTGGTGATGTTGTGTGTAAGGTAAGGAAGGCTTAAGCATCACAGCAATTCTAATTGTAATAGAGCATAAACCTGCATTAAGGTTTATCTGAACCACTTTGAACAGTTTGAATAAAGAAGAACATCAGAACTCCTCATATGTTCATTAGCAGCCAGGCAGACAGGGCTCATGAAGCCCTTTGACCGGCCAGCTTTTCACTAAACAAATAATGTGCAGAATGCAAAGAAAGGGGATGGAGGGTGGGATGTGGATGGGTTAGTATTTATTATTTTATTAACCTTTATTTATACAGGTAAAATCTCATTGAGACCCAGGGTCTCATTTACAAGAGAGACCTGTTCAAGTAGTAAGGGCTTGGCAGCTAGTTTCGCGCTAAGGACCCCCTTAGCAAGTCAGTGTGACAATGGACCCTTCCAAAACAAGCTCAGATAATACTAAAAACCAAACTTGTCCTTCCCTTTTCAATGGCCCAGATCTTCATCACTGCATTACTAAAGCAAACTAAACTAGAAAGCAGCATTAAACTAGCATGGAGTCGATGAAAAGCAGAGGGTTTGACCCTACAGCCTTTGGGCTTGTTGCAGCCAGCTATGCCACCCTGGGGAACTGAAGCATCTGTGGACAATGCAGACATTACTGCTTTATTCATCAAAGATTGGATGCATAATTTAGTGGGAGAAGATGGCCACGTTATTGATATTATTAATCCTTAACAACAGGGAGCTTCTTCTTTTTTTGTTTACAGTACCAAGCTTCCCGGTTTCTCATGATTCAAGAGCATTAGATAATGACCATTCTTTTATCTGTCTTTTTGTTTAGCAATTATATCACACCATTCACGTCGCCTTTTTTCACCCATTATTTATTTGTACTTTCTGTCTTTTCCAGGATCCTAACCCATTCCTCAGCCCGTCCATGGAGCCTGATGCGTTGCTACGGAGCACAGTTCCTCCTCTGCCCAATAAAGAGCAGGGCAGACTGGGCGGCTCTGGTCGGAGTCTTGCTCCTCTCCACTTCCCCTCCGAGCTGCTTCCATTTGATGAGGCTCTGAGGGATGTGTGCACTATCCGACCCCTGATGGAAGGAGATGTGGTGGCCCGACATGGCGGACAGCTCTTGGAGATAAAAGCGGCTGAGCGGAGAGGTGCTGCAATTACTTTCCTATTAATATTACAATTATTTTTATCTTATGAGCAGATCAAACTCCACACTGAACTCACGTATTAATGGTTTTGTCTTTGTGCTGACAGAACTGGAGAAACAGATGAAGATAGAGAACCTGTTTGTGACTTGGCAGCAGAGATCAGCACAGTCCAACATGCCCATTTCCGTAAGTTCCACAGGTCATAGTTTTGAAAGCCCCATGTAGATATAACAAAAGTATCTGTAATTTAAATACTGGAATGTAACAGTCATGCATGTATGCTTTCAAACAATGTATAGTTTGTGAAGGTTAAAGGTAACATATTATGCACTTTGCTGTCAATTTTATATGGTCCAAGTAGTCCCTAATACTTATTTTTTTAGATGTTTGCTGAAAAACCCGTTCGGATCATTTATTGTAGCAAGCCTCTATACCCTGATTGTCCTGGATGAGCTGTATTTCTGCGATCTGGCTGGCCCCTCCCACCTCTCTGCCGGGCTTTCTTTATATGGCCATGGAGCTCTCCCACCGTCTCTGCCGTGCTCTCGCGATACTAGAGAGACACTGCGTGAGTCGTGACTGCGAACACAGTGTTGTTACCCAGAGGCTCCGGGCTAAGAGAACAGTTTGACATGACCTGACATGATTAAAACCAGTGAAAACAGTAGCTTCAAACAGTAGCTTGATTTCTACAGGAATATCTTCCCATCCTTTGTCATGTTAAAAACGAGTAATTTTCAGACTGCTGTGGGGAGTATAAACGGCGTGTTATGAGCAAAACTTGGTGCTAAATCAGAAGCTACATGGGCGCTAACGCTAAAAATAAGACTCAGACGATAAAATAAACTAAAAGTACCACACAAATCAGTGAAAAAAATATATTTAAAATTGACTTCCACACTATTAAGTTACAATCCTTTGTCCTATTAAAAACGAGTCATTTTCAAACTGCTGTGGGGAGTATAAACAGCGTGTTATGAGCAAAACTTGGTGCTACATCAGAAGCTACATGGGCGCTAACGCTAAAAATAAGACTCGATAAAATAAACTAAAAGTACCGCACAAATCAGTTCCACTTCCACACTATTAAGTTACAATCCTTTGTCCTGTTAAAAACGAGGCATTTCCAGACTGGTTTGGGTAATAGAATTATGTTTTTATGAGCAAAAGCTGAATGCTTGTCCCAAAGCTAAATAGCTATACACCAGTCAGGCAAAAATACCAATAAAAACATTCCTTTCAGTTTCACTGTTTGCAAAAACCCACAAGTAGCTTCCTATCCGTTGTGTTATTAAAAACGAGGCATAGACTGCTGTGGATAAGATAAATTAGTGGAGTATGAGCAAAAGCATTCTGTGTTGGTGTATGTAACATTCAGGCTGTAGGCTACTATGGGCATTCTTGTCGCTTAGGGGGAAAGCAACATGGCTGTCGCTCAGAAAATTTTCCAGGGGAAAATCTCGTGGAATCTCATGGGATCTCGGCCACGGGATCTCGGGCCGTGGACCAATAAGAAATGGGGGGGTGGGGTTATCATAGACTTTTTTTTTTTTTTTTTTTTTTTTTTATCATAGACTACTGCACGGTGGAAATTTCTGGTTACTAATGTGGGGGGGGGGAAGCATCGGAAGCATGGACATATATAGAAAATATGGGGATGTGGCTGTGCCGGCTGTGACGACATAGCCGGCGAGAATTCTGACTGGAGTAAATTGGGGGGGAGGGGTGGGGGTTTCAGAAAGGGGGAGAGTGAGAAAAGGAGAGATTGTTATTTTTTTTGATATTTTGGCAGTCTCTAGGCACACCGTGGCCCCATGGATATGTTAGAACACATTTAAAAAGTGCATTTAGCATAATATGAGACCTTTAAGTAAGGATACAACCACATGCTTTCCAAAATAAGGTAACAAAACCACATCCCTGCCTGTGTTCACACCACTGCTTTTAAAGGAGTAATTATGAAAGCAAAACACTAAATTGCATTAGGCCAGATATGAGCCGCTGTACTTATTGTATGCCAAAATCATCAGTATTAAAACAACAAAATACCTGAAATATTTCAGTTGGTGTGCAATGAATCTAAAATATATGAAAGTTCAATTATTATCATTACATTATGGAAAATAATCAACTTTATCACAATATGCTAATTATATGAGAAGGACCTGTATACGCAGGAATACAACTAGGTGGGTTCCTTTTAGATCATGATTATTTCCCATCCTGCTCCGTGGTTAAAAAGTGACTCAGTCAAATAAAAATGTATTTTAGCGGGTAAAATGGACTGGGTGGGCTCTAATTTGTCCAATGTAAATTAAAACAAGTACAGTATATACTGTAGGTGCCTTAACCATGTCATGGTTGATCAAGTGATAAAACTGCAAACTTCCCTTTTTGCATGAGCTTAGACTAAATACTAACGATATAAAAGGTTTCATCCCGACATTGGAAATGTGTCTGTTTCAGTGAAATGTTGTGAGAAATAGTTTGGTGTAAGGTGGGCATAAGTGATAACCATGGATGTCTCAACAGGGTACAGATTTGGAGACCCTGAAGCAGTCATCCAGGCTGGTCCACTACTGTGCCACCCCGCTCCTCTTTGACCCCCTGTTCAGAAAGCAGATCCAAGAGGAACAGATCATTCAGCCTCTAGTGAAGGTATGTTTGCTGTCTACTCAAAGGGAAGTTACTGAAAGACATAGTTATGCCTTGATCAACTGGTGTCTATACTGTAGATAGGGATTTTATGGCTCAATTCTAACTTTAAAGCATACATTAACATACTCTTTACATAACACTATTAACTGGAAACACAAACTATGTTAAAAGTTGACAGATGTTGATTCAGTCTATTCTTGGTTGCAGAACCTTTTATGATTTTTTAATAATTGTATTGTTTTAATGTCTAGATTAACTTCTGGTTCAGGGACAAAATTGTACCTTCCAATAGTTGAGGGTTTGTCAGGTAAAACTGTACCTGACAATGTTGTCCTAATGTAGTTTACAATGAAAGTCATTCAGCCCAGGTATCTTTTTCTCCTGCCATGATAATGTGGTAAGAATGTAGATTTACTGGTTAATCAAGCGCTTGGTCTTTAAAGGTCACATATTATGCTAAATGCACTTTTTAAATGTGTTCTAACATATCCATGGGTCCACGGTGTGCCTAGAGACTGCCAACATATCAAAAAAATAACAATCTCTCCTTTTCTCACTCTCCCCCTTTCTGAAACCCCCACCCCTCCCCCCAATATACTCCAGTCAGAATTCTCAACGACTATTACGTAATAGTCGGCACAGCCACATCCCCATATTTTCTTTATATGTCCATGCTTCCCCCCAAGAAACGTCCACCGTGCAGTAGTCGATGATAACCCCACCCCCCCATTTCTTCTTGGTCCACGGCCATGTTGTTTTCCCCACTAAGCGACAAGATGCCCTTAGTACAGCCTGAATGTTACATACACCAACACAGAATGCTTTTTCTCATACTCCACTAATTTATCTTAACCACAGCAGTCTATTAATGCCTCGTTTTTAATAACAGAACGGATAGGAAGCTACCTGTGCTTTTTTTAAACGGTGAAACTAAAATAATAGTTTTTATTGGTAGTTTTGCCTGCCTGGTGTATAGCTATTAGCTTTGGGACAAGCAACCAGGTTTTGCTCATAACACGCTGTTTATATTCCCCACAGCAGTCTGAAAATGACTCGTTTTTAACATGACAAAGGATGGGAAGATATTCCTGTAGAAATCACACTTTGAAGCTACTGTTTTCATTGGTTTAAATCGTCTGAGTCTTATTTTTAGCGTTAGCGCCCATGTAGCTTCGGTTGTAGCACCAAGTTTTGCTCCTAATACACTAACTTAGCTTTCCCCTTGCAGTCTAATAATGCCTCGTTTTTAATAACAGAACGGATAGGAAGCTACCTGTGCTTTTTTTAAACGGTGAAACTAAAATAATAGTTTTTATTGGTAGTTTTGCCTGCCTGGTGTATAGCTATTAGCTTTGGGACAAGCAACCAGGTTTTGCTCATAACACGCTGTTTATATTCCCCACAGCAGTCTGAAAATGACTCGTTTTTAACATGACAAAGGATGGGAAGATATTCCTGTAGAAATCACACTTTGAAGCTACTGTTTTCATTGGTTTAAATCGTCTGAGTCTTATTTTTAGCGTTAGCGCCCATGTAGCTTCGGTTGTAGCACCAAGTTTTGCTCCTAATACACTAACTTAGCTTTCCCCTTGCAGTCTAATAATGACTCGTTTTTAACATGACAAAGGATGGGAAGATATTCATGTAGAAATCAAACTTTGAAGCTACTGTTTTCACTGGTTTTAATCATGTCAGGTCATGTCAAATTGTTAAAAGTATGGCTTAGCTCCGGGTAAACACTGTGTTCGCAGTCACGCAGTGTCTCTCTAGTATCGCGAGAGCACGGCAGAGACGGTGGGAGAGCCCCATGGACATATAAAGAAAGCCCGGCAGAGAGGTGGGAGGGGCCAGCCAGATCGCACAAATATAGGTCATCCTGAGACCAGAGGACAATCGGGGTATAGAGGCTTGCTACAATAAATGATCTGAACGGGTTTTTCAGCAAACATCTAAAAAAATAAGTATTAGGGACTACTTAGACCATATAAAATTGTCAGCAAAGTGCATAATATGTGAGCTTTAAGCTCCACTCAAAATGCACCTTCTCACAAGCAGCAGCTGAACAGAGGGGGATCTAAACCACCAGACTCCAGCACCAGTAGCTCAAAGCAGCCAGCTATCACCAGGCCAGGCCCAGCCAGGCTCCACATTTAAATATAATCAGCCACATGAAATTACATTAAAATCAATATCAGGCTATAAAACAAACATAGTGGCCTTTTGATTCAGCTTGGTGCAGACATGAAAATGGAATGCGGCCATTCAGATGACGTCACAAGCTAAAAGAATGCGGCCCATCACCGGCGGACAGCTCGGAACTCTTTATATGTCCATGCCATGAATTCATAGGCATCGCTTCCATGCTTCATGGGAGCTGCTCGTGAAAAAAAACGTTCCTAACTGTCACGGGAGGTGTAACTCTGGAGACATAATCTCTGCTCTTAAATAAACATGTTTTTTTTTAAATTAGAGAACACAATTTAGCAGTTACATTAAGCTTTTACAGCAAAAAATAAAATTAAAATTAAAAACTAAAGTCATCAAAACGCTTCCTGTTTCCGGTTTAATGCTTTTGATTTGATTTAATTTATTTGCACAATAAAAAACAAAAAAGATATAGACAACAGAAAATAAGATACAACATAAAAGGTAACAAAGTGTGCAGGTGAGAAAAAAAAATAGGTGTCAAGGATATCTCTCCTCAAAGGTAATTTCATGTAAAATAATGAATACCATAAAAAGTTATTTAATCCACAAGATTATACAGAGGTTAAAAAGCAAGCAAAGTGATCTCTCCT
This sequence comes from Ammodytes marinus, assembly GCF_949987685.1. Classification (NCBI taxonomy): domain Eukaryota; kingdom Metazoa; phylum Chordata; class Actinopteri; order Uranoscopiformes; family Ammodytidae; genus Ammodytes; species Ammodytes marinus. The sequence goes on from NC_137212.1 coordinate 32,804,492, forward strand.
GCTATTTGAACTGTAAAGTCCGCAATATCGATTGATCAGATCGCTCTAAATGGCTATACCATGGACATATTAAGAAAGCTAAATTCATTACATATAGTGAAACCGGAAGTGTCAACTGATTTTACTTTGTAATTTATCGCTTCACTTCCTGTCTGACCGTGGAGGATGACTGAGCTCTGCTCTCTTGATTGGCTTTCCTCGTGACAAAGAAAATATAAAACGTTCATAACTGTCATGGGAGCTGTAAGCAGGCAACTCTGTAGACGTCATCCCTCCTCTGTAATAAACATGTGTTGTTTAAATGAGAGAACAACAAATTAAGCATTTACAGCAAAGAAATAATAATAATTCTAACGCTTCCTGTTTCCGGTTTAAGGCAGCGCCAGGAGCGTCATAGCAACAGCATAGCAACCAGTATATCAACCTGAAACAAATGTTGTATTTCTACATTTTCTTGGCGATGTCCAGAATAATATTCGTGGTAACCATCAAACTACATCGTATACATTCACTGAGTGAAGATTGTGAGAGTAAGACACACATTTCTCACTAACAATGTTATCAAAAACCCATTTATTAGCTTATACATCTTAAAAATTTGTGGACCAATGTAGCTATTTTACATTTCACTGTGAGACTGGGTTGGTGTGTTTGTCTCTCTCGCTGTCCATCTCTCTATCTGTCTTTATCTCTTTTCTTGCTTGACTAATATAATGGATATATAATATCTGATTAGGGCTGTCAAACGATAGATTAATCACATGGTAGCTGTGGATTAATAATGAATAATCACGATTAATCGCCATTCCAAATATGCCCCAAAAATTCTAATTTTCTGTGTATATTGTTGTAGGAATGGAAATATGAATGACAGAAGGTTGATATGTAGTAACATTTGTTTTTTAATCATGGCAAATCCAAATTATCGTGTTAATACTGAAAAATAAAACTTAACACACCATAATTCAATTTGGCTGTCTCTTTGCTATGCCTTGGAGCAAATACAGTCCTGCTCACCATTATTGGCACCCACGGATTTTAAGTAGGGGAGAGTGGCCTGAGTTTTGCCGGTGGGGAAGTTGTGCCACCCTTTGTTTCTAGAAAACTATAGAATAAATTGGAAATGTGACCACATATTTAAGAAGAGCCATCCATTTGACTCATCATGTAAAGAAGGGAGAAACATGGAATAAGATATAAGCACATTTAAGCTCAAAGCTTTTTTTGCCTTTCAAAGTAAAATTTCCATGATCAAGGTTTTTTGATTATTGTGTCTGAACAATTATAGACACGTTTAAAAACATTCGACACATGTTTTAGTGCTTTAGTATGCTACACTTTGTGTCTATATAGTTAGCACGATGTCAGCCCTAAACTGCTGCATCATGCTTATTATCCAAAATTCTGGGGTTGGGGTGATTTGTGCCAGATTGCCTGGGGTGAGTTATAAGTAAGTATGTAAGTAAAATGTATTTATAAAAGCACTTTTATAACATTTATTGCACTGTCCATAGTGCTGAACATAGTGCATTCAGTAGGTGAAAAATTAAGGTAAAATAACAATAACAAAAAATAAAAGACATAAAGCCCAGACATCCACATATAAACGAAGATAGTAGTGCAGAGGTAAGATAGTTAATGGGGTGGAAAAACCAGGGTGTACAGATGGGTTTTGAGCCTTGATTTAAAGGCAGAAATGGAGGGGGAATCGCATATGCCAGGTGGCAGTTGGTTGTACAAGGGCGGAGCAGCTAGTGCAAAGTAAATTTCTGAGAGTTGTGCCATTGGCATGGCTGGTCACAAAAAGAAAGTGATTGTCTACAGTAGCTCAGAAGAGACTGACATCTCCATTCCACTTAACGACACCACTAATGAGAGTTCAGATGGCCAGACAGATGATGATGGTGACTTCGTCATTGTGAGCTTTGCAGGTAAAACCATTAGATCTGCTAGGCCTTGTTTGGGTTGGCGCATGCTCTGCTGCGACATCACTCACCATACCTTGCTGGGCTGCACGCCACGTCTGTCTACGTCTCGTCTCACTGTCTGTCTGTGTATGTATGTTACCTGGACTGGTTAAACATGATCACCCTCTACAAATCATTCATCATCCCTGTGACTATTGTATGGCTGATCTGCGATAGCCTCGCTCTAAAACCTGTCACTGTCAACGGGTTACTCACCTATGGCCGCGATGAACTCCTGCTCCACCGTAGCTCACCGCTGTGTAACATCAAGCTCTGGCGGTAGCTATCCCACCAGAGCTTCGGCCAAGGAAAATAGGGAGACGTGGAGGTGTCCGAAGCAGACTACGGAGACGGCCTTTCAGGCCTCCTCTCCCCTCCATCATCCTCTCGAATGTCCGCTCCCTCCGGAACAAAATGGACCTCCTTCACGCCCGGTGCCGAATGGAAAGGGCCTTCAGAGACATCTGCATCATCGCCCTGACTGAGACCTGGCTGGACGAGTCGGTATCCGATGACGAGGTCAGCCTGGACAACTTCACCATCATCAGGTCAGACAGAACCAGGAACTCGGGGAAGACGAGAGGCGGCGGGCTCTGTCTTTACATCAACGACAGGTGGTGTAGCAACATCAAAACGCACCGGAGGGTCTGTTCGCCCGACCTGGAAATGCTCACCGTGTCCCTTCGCCCCTACTATCTCCCTCGGGAATTCCCAACTGTTGTTGTTAGCTGTGTATATATCGCACCCAGCGCTAATGTCAACGTAACGGCAGAGTTGTTAGCCGAGGATGCTAACGCTATGGCAGCTAAGTACCCCGGGGCGCCAGTGCTTATCCTTGGGGACTTCAACACCTGCAGACTCGACTCCGTGCTCCCAACATTCCAGCAGTATGTTGACACTCCTACCAGAGGAAACAACAAATTGGATTTATGCTACGGAAACATCTCAGACGCCTTCAGGACAAATTCAAATCCACCGCTCGGACTCACAGACCACAACGTCATCTGTTTACTTCCGCTGTACAAACAAGTACTGAAACGCCTCCTCCCACAGTCCTACAGCGCCCCACAATGGTCGGAGGACTCCACTGCACAACTTCAAGGTTCCCTGGCATGCACCGACTGGACTATCTTTGACGGAGATTTGGATACCAAAGTCACTGCCATATCCGATTACATCAACTTCTGCATACATACCAACATACCAGTGAAAGCAATAAAAAAATACCCCAACTCAAAACCCTGGATTACCTCTGAAATAAAAAATAGCCTGAAAGAGAAGCTGGTCTGCAATCTGCAAACCGTAATATTAAAAATAAAATCTTCATGGCCAAAAACAGTTCAAAAACAACCTGGAGCACAGGTTTAGCAGCATGAACACAAAAGAAGCCTTTCAGATGGTCAACACACTCACTCGTTACAAACCCATCCATGCAAGGGTGCTGAAAACCTGTGCCACAGAACTGGCTCCAATTGCCCACTCCCTCATCTGTGAATCCTACCTACCAGCCACAATACCCCTCCTCTGGAAAAGTGCAACCATAATCCCGGTACCCAAGAAACCACAACCCTCCGAACCAAATCACTACCGCCCCATCGCCCTCACACCCATAATCATGAAATGCTTTAAAAAACTGCTGCTCAGGACCATCCTTCCATTCGTCAAACCTCATCTGGACCCCCTTCAATTCGCATACAGGGCAAAAAGGGGCACAGAGGACGCTGTCGCCTGCCTGCTGCATCTTGTCCTCCAACACCTAGACTCCTCAGGTAATTTCGCCAGGATCTTATTTGTGGACTTCAGCTCCGCCTTCAACACCATCAAAAGACACCTGCTCATCCAGAAGCTTCACCACCTAAACACTCCACCCATCCTGATCCATATCCTGCACAACTTCCTCAGTGACAGACGGCAAGCTGTTCGGGTAGGCACAACCACATCACCCACACTCACCACCAACACTGGAGCCCCCCAGGGCTGTGTGCTAAGCCCTTTCCTCTACACACTTTACACCAATGACTGCACCAGCCCCTCCCACACCACCACCTACCTCAAATACTCTGACGATACTGCCATCCTCGCCCTCCTATCAGACAATAACTCTGTATCGGATTACCACAACACTGTCACTCACTTCTCCCAATGGTGCACACATAACTTCCTCCATCTCAATGTAGCCAAAACAAAAGAAATAACAATAGGTACCCCATCACCCCAGCCCCCTACTCTCATCAACAATGACACAGTAGAAACAGTTGACAGCTTTAAATACCTTGGACTCACACTGGACAATAAACTCACTTTCGACCAGCACACAACGGACATTCAAAAAAGGAGCCACCAAAGACTGTATGCCATCCGTAAACTTAAAGGACTCTATGTTGCCCCCCATCTCCTCCTTCTGTTATATCAAAGTATTGTCCAGCCCATCATGCTCTACTGTTCCACCTGCTTCTTTAACATGCTCACTGTCAAAAACCGGGTCAAACTCACACGTGTCACAAATATAGCTGCCAAAATAATTGGTCTCCCCACTGTCAGAGCTGAATCTCAAGGCCATCTCACGCATTGCATCCACAATAGCACAGGACAACACACACCCACTCAACTGCCACTTCACTGTCATGCCCTCTGGACGCAGGTACAGGTCCCTGTTGTGCAGGAGGGCTCGCTATGGCAAAAGCCTGGTACCTGCAGCCATAGCAGCACTTAACGAAAGGCCAAGATAAAACACCCCAGTCCCACTCTGTTTATATATTGTGTATGCATGTTTATTTGTTTCTGTCGGCGTGCGGCCCATAAATGTACCTGTGACGTGAAGAAGAATTTCCCCTTGGGGACAATAAAGTCTAAAGTAAAGTTTAAGAAAATTGTCCTTCAATCTTTGTAAAATATTTACTTTATTTACTTTAAATAAACCTTAAATAAGTGATTGTCTAATGGATTTGTCTTGCATTACAGTTTATGAGATATATATCAATGGCACAATTTACCCCATGGTATTCTCTCTTGTGGCACATCTTACACCACACCGGGTGCAAGTTGTGCCACAAGACAACTTTTTTTTCGAAAGCTATATTTCTTGATTTATTTCAGATCCAAAGTTATTGTTACCGGGGATGCACAACATCCTGAAATATATGTACATATTTGAGTTGGAGACTATAGTGAAGAGTAGTTCTACTGGAGCCACAAACCACTTTACTTGACTTTATTTTGCAAGCAAAGTTATTTTGTGTTGATGATTGCCATGATGATTGCCATGGTTCTAGACAGAAAGAAAGATGGATTATGATATCTCTAGTAACAAACATAAATATGGCCTTTAAATCATATGAAATACTTAAACATTGCAGTACTTCAAAACATAACTTGACGAGTGAAAATTAGCCATTCAACTATCACAATCTTTTCTCACACAAACAATAATCCAATAAATAAAAAGGTAACTTACATTGAATGGTAAATCAAAAGACACACGGCAACATCTTCACACACTCACTTGTGGTGAGGATGTGGTGGGAGAAGGCCTCACTAGGCCTCTATTTATAGTGGGAGGAGCAATCAATTACCCTAAATCACCACTTGGTGTCTCTTGTGGAGGTGAGGTGAAGCTGAAAGAACTGGCAGTTTCTAACAGAGACTTTACTGTCAAGGCCTCACTTTAAAGTCGCTTTGAGTAAAAAGTGGAACATCTCACCCCACTCTCCCCCTTTTTTTAATAAAAACTTGCTGTGTCACTGGAATTGGCACCCTTTGCTGTAAATCAGTATGGAAATACATTATGACTCACCTGTGGTAAATCACAAATGAGAATCACCTGTGATAAATTGTCTGTGGCCATGTGACATGAGTTAGCCAATAACTTCTGTGTTTTAAAAAGCCATCTGTTATCCCCTGTTCATTTCTCACAATAGTGAAGACAAAGGAGCTGTCTGAGGACATCAGAAGTGTGATTATTAGCAAACACAAGACCCCCAAAGGGTATAAGGCCATCTCCAAAGAGCTTGGTATCCCTATTACAACAGTGCATAATGTTGTTAAGAAGTTTGCCAAGCATGGAACTGTCAAGAACTTCCTGGATGTTGGGGGAAGAGAAAAATGTATGAGAAAAATCTTTGAAGGTTGGTGCGAATGGTGGAAAAAACACCACATCAAACATTCAAAGACCTGAAGGCCAACCTGGAACAGTTTGGGGTCATGGTTCCAACAAGTACCATACGCCCCAAACTAAACCAAACAGGGAAGAGACCATTGCTGAGGAAAATACATAAATATGAAAGACTAATCTTTGCCAAAGAGTACCTGGACAAACCACAATCCTTCTGGGAAAATGTTCTGTGGACAGATGAAACAAAAATAGAGCTTTTTGGCAATGCACACTAGGGGTGTGCACATGTACACGTGTAACCGTTTGGTAAATCATAACCGTTTAGGAAAAATCAATAACGAAAACGAGTGGTGGGCGATGTGCGCTAGCCTACTGCAGGCTACTAAAGCAGACAACACAATACATGATTGTGTTTGGTTACAATATTTATTCATTGAACTAATTAACTGCTCCACCTTCAGTTTCACTTTCTTTTTCATCTCCGTCTCAAACAGCTGATCCGATCAGCTTGTCGGGTCGCGAGCCGACAACGGCCCCGACAGCGGGAGTCAGTCTTAAGACAGACGATCACTTGGCAGTTATGATCATTTCGAAGCCAAAAAGCAAAATTATGAAATAAAGGCCTCTCTGCCTCTGTCTATCTGTCTGCCTGACTTTCTCACTGCACACTGTCACTCCAACAGCATCGCAAAAAAAAAAATCCGTCGACCCCCCCCCACCACCCATATTAAACGGTTAAATGTGTACACGAAAAATTTGCAGCCGTGTAACTGTTTAGACATTTTTGTAAACGTTCCCACCCCTAATGCACACCAACGGGGTGGTAGGATGGCCTAGAGGAAAGGTGGCCGACCAGTAACCATGAGGTCGCTGGTTCGATCCCCGGCACCGGACAGGAGGGTGTTAGTTGTAAAACTAGCAGAGGCTGGTATTACATCTACGGTGCCCACCATCTCTACCATTGTGTCCTTGAGCAAGACACTTAACCCCAAAACTGCTCCAGGGGCGCTGTACTGCGGCTGACCCTGCGCTCTGACCCCCTCCGAAGTGTGGTAACTTGAGAGGGGATATGCGAAAAGACAAATTTCAATGTAACCAACCATTGACTAATAAAGTAACTTAACTTAACAGTTTGTTTACAGACGGCGCAATTAACCCATTGATGACGGCTGCTGCGCGATGCCACATTGCCTCTCCTGCCTGATGCTGCATCGTGCAGCATTGTTACTCTATCTAATTTTCATGGCATGCGCAGCATAGAATGCACTGTCATTGGTTCAAATACACATGAGGTGGGTTTTGTTGATTTTTGAAGACCATGTGACCACCCAAAAGTTGTGTGGTTTGCCAAAAATCACATCAATAAAAAAAATAAAACAAAATAATAAAAAAAAATAAGCCGGCTGTGTCAGCGATAGTGTATTACAGAACAGTTAGTGGCGTTTGGTGCGCAGAATCAAGGTCCACTATGTCGTGGAAGTTTTGCCTTAATTCCTTAAACCTTGTGGGAATAAATTAACTGAAACTTCTCAATCTAAACAATTTAATAAAAGTAGATAAAACAAACAGAAATCAAAATGCGATTCAGCTGAAAAGGGTCAGACCACTCTTCCCATGAATGAGGGTAGGAGGAATGACAAACATTACTTCAAACTTGCAGCCTTATATGCAACTAAATGGGTTTACATCTGTTACATCAGTTTAAGTGTCAACACAAATACATCCATTTGGTAAACAGTAAACACATGATAGAAAACACCTTAACATACGTTTAGGTCATAAAGCAATTAAACTCTCGAGGAAGTCTTGGGAGCTGTTTCCCAAGAACATTCTTTATTGCCCACCCCTTGTAAATGAAACTTAACTAACAGAAGGTGTGAACATTATCCAATTCACAGATGTCTAAGTAAAACATCACTTGAACTAATTCTCCCGTCACACACTATAGGCTACTGACGAAAATCACACTAAATATTTTATATTATTTATTATTTTTTTTCTCCCCCCATCTAATTTTGACGATTTTTAGAAAAATTTGTTGGTGTGTAAGCGCTAAGGGAGCATGTTTAAATAAAACCTGTGAACCTTAACTTTTAAATGTATTTTATTTCATGTTTCTATGTGCTACACAGGCTTAGATATTAAGGTTTTGGTAGACTTGACAATTCGTACTATTTTTTCAGAAAACCCTCAGGCATTAAGGACATGCATCCTAGATTGCCATAGTCATCAATGGGTTAATCTTACAAAGAAAAAAACACCCTACCAACAGTTAAGCATGGTGGAGGATCCAAATAATGCTGTGGGGCTGCTTTGCTGCATCTGGTACTGGAAGCCTTGACCATATCACAGGAATCACGAAATCAAGAGAATTATTTTAGAGCGAAATGTCCTACCCAGTGTAAGAGAACTTGGTTTGAGTTGAAGATCATGGATCCTCCAGCAAGATAAAGACCCAAAGCACATATCCAAAAGCACGCAGGAATGATTGAAAAGGAATAAAATTGACTTTTTTAAATGGGCCAGCAATGAGTCCAGATCTTAATCTGATTGAAAATCTTTGGTATGAACTGAAATCTGCCATTGGGGAAAATAAACCTGCGAACGTTCCAGAGCTTGAACAATTTGCAAAGAAAGAGTGGGAGAAAATACTAACTGAGAAATACAAGAAGCTTATACTGTATATGGCTACAAGAAACGTTTGGAGGCTGTCATCACTGCCAAAGAGTGTGCAACCAAATATTAAAGAGGGGTGCACATGCTGTTTTTTCTGTTTCTTCTTTGAAACTACAATATGCAAGTTGAAAAAACAATGTTCTTTGTTAAATTACTTTGGACCTCCAAATAAAAGATCATGATGATATACATTTGGTACATTTCCATTTATTTCTGAAGATATTGTACAGTACAAGGGGTGCCAATAATGGTGAGCAGGACAGTATATAGAATGGCATTTATTTGGTGTTATTTCTCAACCAGAACCAATGGATAAATCTGTGTTTTTTCATATGTGTTAACTGGTATGTAAATGTTTGAATTTATGATCTATGTGTACTAGAGACGGCACCGCTCCAGCGACTCCACGACTTCAGGTCGGGACCGAAGCTACAGCACTGACTCAGCTGACATGCTGCCAAGCCGATTGAAGGAGGAACCCTGGCTGCTTGAGATTTCTAGCACCTTCCTTCAGCAGTACGTTCAGTACCTGCAAAGCATGGGTTTCATTTTGGTCCAGGTCCGACCTCAGTCTCCAACTCGCAGGTCTGTATCTGCAAAAATGGTTAATTTGTTGGTTATCGTGAAAAAAAAAATGTATATCATGGAAAAGTAAATGTTTTCCGTAATTTGATTCTAGATCAGGGGTATCAAACTAATTTTCACAAAGGGCCACTCCATGAAATGCGAATCATACTAAGGGCCAGACATGTAGTTTACTGACATGCCTTCTTTTTAATCCATAAAGTAAAAATAAATAAAAAGATATCTATGAATTAGGGCTGTCAAATGATTAAAAATTGTAATCAGATTAATCACAGGATTCTGTGGATTAATCACGATTAATTCTACTATTCGAAATAGGCCCGAAAAATTCCCCTTTTCTCTGTATATTGTTGTATGAATGGAAAGATAAACGACAGAAGGTGAATATACGTATACATTTAAATGTAGTTTTTTTATTAATTGAAAATCCAAATGATATAGAGCTGATATACAGCGACAACATTGCTCCCTCTCATGTGATATTGCTTTTATACAGCAGTTTTACAATTTAAATTCACACGTTAACTTTAAAATTAGATCTTTAATCATTTAAGAATGTATTTGCTTCGGCCAACACAAATAGTCCGACAACAGCAGTCAGAGCAGGGCCCGTTGCTAAGCAACGTGTGAAAAACTTGACGGGAGTGAACTAGTCCTGCAGTGTTTACTTTGGTAACATTAACCACGGCGGCCTGATGTCCCGTAAAAATCACCAAAGTAAAGGAATGGCAGATCTTAATCTAGTTGGTTATAGGGTCCGCTACTCAATCTGACCCCCTGCGCTTAATTTTCCAGAGTCTATGAGTGTATTTCTGCCCGGGGGAAGTTTTACAATGAAGTGGGAAACCCAGAAATCTTTCAGCGTCAAACACTTCATTGCATGCATTCTGGTGGATTTTTATACACCAATTGTGCCTTTTCTGCATACATTATGGTGAAAATGTATTTTTTTCTGTAGAGGAAAAGACAAGATTCAGGTTCCTGCTGACACAAATATAATGGAATATAATGCAGTAAGGCTCTCAGGCATTCTGTATTGCTTTACAATATTTATTCTCCTGGATTGTTCAAAATGTGCTGCACATTCGGACTTCCGGCTTGGTGAAACGACATGTAGGTCACATCGTCTTGAGCTCCTGCAGATTTATTTATTTTTTCAATTTCAAGGCACTTTTCTCACCCCCACTACGGTTCAGCAGTTTTAGTGAACTTTTATTTAACACATTTGGTTTATTTTCTTCTACTTTCATGTCGCCTAAGGCGAAAAAAGGGAAAAACAGCATTACGCCTCACCTGCGGCCTGTTGCGCGCCCTCTGTCCCCGACCCCTCCTGAATCTCCCCCGCGGACTCTACCGCCGGAAACTATGGACGTAGCCTTTGTCTGCTCTTCGTCTTGATGTCGCGGCAATGTTTAAAGCCGAGCTCCGGGAAGCCTGGCTGAGACCCTCAGTTCAATTAAGACCGAGCTGCTAGCCTTTAAAACGGAGCTTTCCTCCAGACTGTCCGCTGTCCGGCAGGACGTTGCTAGCTTGAAGAGCACTGTAGCTGAAGTGGAGCTGTCCCTCTCTACATGCACTGATGACATCTTGGCCCTCCGGGCTAAAGTGGAGCACTTGACCCAGGAGGCGGCCAAGGTGGAGGATAAGTGTGATGATTTTGAGTCCCGATCGCGCCGCCAGAACATCCGTATCATCGGTATCCCGGAGGACGACCCTAACTCGGCATCAGCGGCTAACGTTTCCATACTATTGATGGAGGCTTTCTCACTCGGGAAGCAGCCGCTGATCGATAGATCACACCGCGCTCTGGTGCCAAAGCCCGCACCGGGCAACCGCCCCCGCGCCATTGTCGCAAGGCTGCACTACTATACTGACTGCAACGAGATCCTCAGAAAGGCGAGAGAGTTACAACGGATTACTCTGCGCAACATGTCCATCTCCGTGTTCCCGGACTATACCTCCAAGACGGCCTGGGCTCGCGCAGCCTTCACCGAGGTTCGGCACCTCCTACGAGGCATCGATGGAGTCAGGTTTGGCATCCTCTTTCCTGCACGGCTTCGCATCACCTACGCAGGTGTACAGCGCGACTTCACTTCCCCAGAAGAGGCAAAGACATTTATTAAAACACTGAATAAATAGAGTCGCGTATCGTGCTGTCCTTTGCTCTGGTCCTCGTTTTCCAGTTCACTTTACAGAAGTTCTGGTGAGTTGTAAAAATTACTTTTTCCCTATAACTATTTAAAGCCTCTAGCTGTCACCTAATATTTTTGTTTATATTGGACGACTTTGATATTTGTCCAACTCCATTCATGGACAATTAAGTACGTTTGGTGACTTTTGTAGCTGCACTGTTAATATTTTATATTTTATTTTTATATTTTTAGATCTGATTGAAGTTGGTAACAATAGCCTACTTAGGTTTGTGTGCCAATATGTTCTTCCTAAAAAAATATATATAAATCGCATGCCACTAGCCTTGTTATTTTTGTTGTGTTCTTTTCCATTACAGAAGCTAGTGGGTGTGTGTAAATGCATGCATACACGTTTCCCAGATGTATAGTCAGTGGGAACATGCATATTTTTATTTATTATTTTATTTTTGTACAATCTAATTTTCAGTTCTGCTGTGCCAATGCACTATAGTTATTTCAAGTGCCTTATATTTAATATTCACTGTTTAGAGTTAATGCTCTGCAGAGTTCTATTTGTTAGTTCTAGCTTATAAGTCGAAAGCTTCATTTTGAAGATGGCTCCTGTCGGAGTCTGCACTGCTGCTCCCATCGTTTGGGGATGGGTTCAATTGATGTGCGGGAGGGTTTGGGTGGGTTGTGGTTGTTTCTGGTGTTATGTCTCTGTATCATTACTTGTGTTTTTTTTGTTTTTTTTGGCCCTGGGGGATCTCCTCTTTTCATCTACCATCTCCATTCCTGATAAAATGCAACCTTTAGATGATTAATACAACTTTCCCAAACTCAGACAATGGATCCACTACTAGATTTTTAAGATGGAATGTGAGAGGTCTGAACAGCCCCATTAAACGATCTAAAGTACTTTCTCATTTGAAGAGATTGAATGGCGACATTGTATTCTTACAGGAAACGCATTAACGTGATAGGGATCAAGTTAGACTTAAGAGTCCATGGGTCAGTGATGTCTTTCACTCAACTTTTGAAAGCTAGAGGGGTAGCTATTTTGCTTAATAAAAGGGTAAATTTTTACCGCTTCTAAGATCATAGCTGATAAGAATGGGAGATATATGATTATCGCAGGCCTTCTATACCAGAATCCGGTTTTATTAGTAAACATTTATGCTCCAAATTTTGATAACCCAGATTTTACAAATAGATTATTTGCCACCCTGCCTTTCCTAGACACCCATCTTTTAATTCTTGCTGGGCACCTGAACTGCGTTATGAATCCAACACTGGACCGCTCTAATCCCCGTACTCTCAACCAATCTTCCATGTCTAAATCAATTTCTGATTTTATGCTCCAAAATGGGTCTGTAGACCCTTGGAGATTTCATAATCCCCAAACTAAAGCATATTCTTTTTTCTCCCAGGTCCATCAATCCTATTCCCGCATTGATTATTTTTTTGTTGATGGTTCCCTGGTCTCCAAAGTGACCTCCTCCGAGTATCATTCAATTGTTATATCTGATCATGCTCCTCTTAGTGTCAATATACAACTTTCAGGCCAACCCCGTTTCTCCTCACCCTGGTGGTTTAACACTTTGCTTTTGTCTGATGATGCATTCAACACCTTTATATTGTCCTCAATTGATGACTTTATAACTATTAACAAAGATGACTCTGTCTCTTACTCATTACTATGGGAGTCGCTCAAAGCCTATTTGCGTGGTCTAATTATTTCTTACTCAGCTCATCTCAATAAAACCCGTAGGGCCAGGCTAAATGAACTCCTAATTAAAATCCGGGATATTGATGGACAAAATGCCATTAACCCATCCCAGAGTTTAGTGAAACAGAGATATGATCTGCAGGCAGAGTTGGACCTCCTTACAACAAGCGACGCTGAGCGACTTTTACTACGTTCTCGTGCAACTTATTATGAGCATGGTGATAAGCCGAGTAGGCTCCTGGCTCATCAATTGAAACGTCAAACTACTTCTAGATTAATTCCACAAATTAAAGATTCCTCTGGCGCGCTTGTCTCTGATCCCACTTCTTTTTTTTTTGTTTAAACATTTTATTGAAGAAAATGAGGCAGTATGGTATACATTCAGAAACAGTTACCGTTAGAGGCATTTTCTGTTTTTTCCAAATTATGATTTCTTAACCCCTCCAATACCCACCCTCTTTCCCAGCTTCCTCAGCATAAAAAAAATAAATAAAAAAAATAAAATGAAAAAAAAATAAAAATAAAAAAATAAAAATAAATAAAGACAGACAGACAGACAAGAGCAAACAGACAAGGACAGGATAGAACAGACAAGCTAATTAAGCAAGTAAATAAATTATATAAAACAAAACCTTAAACAAAAAAGATACAAAGATTAAGTATAGTATTAAAGTATCTCAATATTGCATTAAGCAAATAATAGAATTGTTGCAGTACTTCACAGCTGGATTTTTTTTTTTTTAAACATGTTTTACACCACAGTGTTCAAAATATGTCACTCTTACAAGAGAGGGCAGGGTGGTGGACAGGCAGCAGCGCACAGATAATAATGTAATGCAAAGTAGTGTAATGTAATGTAAAGTATGTTTTGGGTTCTACTGTGCAATTTCACTCGCAGGCAGACGGTCAAAATAGCTAATCAATGGTTGCCAGTGACAATGGAATTTATCCGAGCAGCCTCTCAAAGCAAATTTAATTTTTTCCAATTTTAAAAAGGACATGATGTCACGAAGCCAAGATTTAGATGATGGGGGGAGGCGGGATTTCCATAAGAGCAAAATGCTCCTTCGAGCGATCAGAGAGGAGAAAGCAATTACATTGGATTGAGTATTTGTTGCAACATTTCCCTCCGGAAGTCTTCCAAAAATAGCTACATGAGGAGATGGTGGGATATGGATCTGCGCTATTTCAGAAATAACCTTAAAGAATGAATCCCAGAAAGTAAATAACTTAGGGCATGTCCAAAACATATGTGTAAGGTCACACGGTGAGAGCGAGCATCTATTACATTTGTCTTCAACCGTATCTGGGTAGATTTTAGAGAGCTTGGACTTGCTATAATGAATTCTGTGGAGCACTTTAAATTGAATGAGGCTAAGCCGCATACATGAAGAGGAAAGTTTTATATTTGTAAGGGCTTTACTCCAAAACTGAACAGAAAGGGTCACTTGTAGTTCGTCTTCCCAGTTCGATTTGATTTTTTCAATTGTTAATTCATTGGCTGGCAACAGTAGGTCATATAGATAGGAGACATGACCTTTAGGGGTGGTGTTAGCTAAGAGAACGTGGTCCATACCAGTTACGGTTGGGATAAGTGGGAATGCAGGCGAGTGAGTTCTTGCAAAATCCCGCAGTTGGAAATATCTAAAGAAATCCGAACTGGTTAATCCAAACATGGCTCGTAGCTGATTGAAACTTGCAAATGACCCTCCCACATACAAATCTTTTAATGAACGCAGACCCCCTCTGCCCAGGAACGTAAAGCGCGGATCAATTCTGGCTGGTGCAAAGAGATGGTTTTTGCAGATGGGTGTTGATTGAGGAAGGGAAGACCACTTAAAATGTCCCCTTATTTGAGCCCAGATTTTCAGTGAGGCAACGACAAGGGGGTTAGACGTGTACTGTGAGTAAGGTAAGGGCAGGGTGCCGCATGCCAGAGCCTGCGGTGATGAAGATATACATGAATCAGATTCCAATTGGCACCAGCTGCTCTGTGGGGATGTAAACCAGAGTAAGAGTTTGTGCGCGTTTGCCGCCCAGTAATAAGATTGGAAGTTTGGTAAGCCAAGTCCACCTGAAGGTCTACTTCGCTGCATGGCAGCTTTGCAGATTCTAGAATGTTTACCCGCCCATATGAATTGAGAGACAACAGAGTCAATAGATTTGAAAAACGATCTAGGTAAAAAGATGGGAAGGCATTGGAAGAGGTATAGATAGCGAGGTAAAACGTTCATCTTAACTATTTGTACTCTCCCTGCTAGTGAAAGGGGTAAGTGGCTCCACCTTTGGAGGTCCAACTTAATTTTTGACGTGAGAGCTGCAAAGTTTTGTTCACGTAGGGACCTTATAGATCGTGTAATGACGACACCTAAGTATTTAAACTCTGAGCTGGAAAACTGGAACGGGATAGACGATGCTGGGATGTCCAAGGCTGGCTGATTAATTGGAAAACATTCACTTTTTTGAACATTTAATTTGTATCCCGAGAAAGTGCTGAAGGAGTTAAGGATTGATATGATCTGAGGAATACTAGACAACGGGTTCCTTACGTACAAAAGCAGGTCATCTGCGTAAAGGGAGACTTTGTGTTCTGTTCCCCATCGCTGGATGCCCAGAAAACCTCTTTCCATTTTAAGTGCTATCGAGAGTGGCTCTATGGCGATGGCGAAGAGAAGAGGGGAAAGCGGGCACCCCTGGCGCGTTCCACGTGAAAGGGGAAAAGACTTAGAACGAGTAGTATTTGTGCATACGGATGCTTGAGGAGAGGTGTAAAGCAATCGAATCCAAGATATAAAATTGCCTCCAAAGCCAAAACGCTGCAACGCAGTGAACAAGTAGGACCACTCCACCCTGTCGAAGGCTTTCTCTGCATCAAGGGACACGATCACTTCTGGGTCAGAAGGGGAGGGTGGGGTGTGGATGATGCCGAGAAGCCTTCTAATGTTGGTGAATGAGTGTCGTTGTCTAATGAACCCCGTCTGGTCTTCTGACACGATGGAGGTCATAACAGTCTCCAACCGACGTGAGATGGCCTTCGCAAGTATCTTAACATCAACAGACAGTAACGATATCGGACGGAAAGATATCGTTAAGGGATCTTTGTCCTTTTTTAATATAAGAGAAATTGAGGCCTGGGTAAGGGTGGGTGGCAAGCAGCCCTGTTGGAGCGACTGTGTAAACATCCCTAGTAGTAATGGAGCCAATTTTTCTATAAATTTTTTGAAAAATTCCACCGGAAAACCATCCGGTCCGGGTGATTTATTATTATTCATCAGTTTTATTGCTTCGGTAATCTCGTTAAGTTGCAAAGGGCTGTCCAGCATCTGTCTGTTATCCTCTGAAATCGCGGGTACGTCTAGTGCTGTGAAAAATTCAGACATATGAGCTTCATTATTGGAGGACTCCGACGTGTAAAGCTGAGAATAGAATGTTTTAAAAACTTTATTAATTTCTACGGGGTCAGATGTAAGCGCGCCGGTATTAGTACGGATCTGAGTAATCTGGTTGGAAGCAGTTTTAGTTTTCAGCTGGTGGGCTAATAGCCGACTCGCCTTATCTCCAAATTCATACTGAGTGCCTCTGGAGCGGAGCAAAAGTTGTTCAGCCTCTCTTGTTGTCAAAAGATCAAGTTCAGTCTTAAGTTTCAACCTTTCCTTGTAAAGGTCAGGTGATTGATCAATTGAGTAGCGATGGTCTAAAGTGGCAATGGATTCTTCCAGTTCTTTTTGGCGCGCTCTACGATTTTTATTAATATAGGACGTATATGAAATAATTTTACCCCTAATAAATGCCTTTAGGGTTTCCCATAATAGCATAGGGCAGATGCCTTCTGTGTTATTGGTTTCCAAAAAGAGGTCAATGGCTTCGGAGATTTGTTTACAAAAATTCCCATCAGCCAGCAACAGGGGATCTAAACGCCATGTCCTATAATCCTTAGGCCTATGGTCAAAACGAAGGTCAAAGGTTACAGCTGAGTGGTCAGATACGACTATAGGTGAGTATTGTGTGGATATTACCGAGGGAATTAGTGTTTTGTCAATGAGGAAGTAATCTATGCGTGAGAAAGTACGATGTACGTGTGAGAAAAAAGAGTACTGCTTAGTAGTGGGATGTAGAAGTCTGTAGGGGTCAACATAGCCGTATTGTTCCATAAAGGCAGAAAGGGTCTGAGACATTTTAGATGGTGTTGAAGTTCTGGAGCTAGACCTATCCAGTAGAGGGTTAATGACACAGTTCATATCACCTCCCGTAATTAGCTCATGGGAATTTAAGTTAGGAAGAGAAGACAATAGGTTTTTCATGAAGTTATAGTCATCCCAATTAGGAGCATAGACAGATACGAGGAGAACCGGTTTCTGGTACAGTGTACCGGGGACAATCACATAGCGACCGTTTGGGTCTGCAATAATTTTGTCTGGAGTGAAATGCACATTTTTCCAAACAAGTATGGCCACACCTCTCGTTTTCAGGTTAAATTTAGAATGAAAAATGTGTCCTATCCAAGGTCTAGACAATTTCTGATGATCAATGTTAAGTAAGTGTGTCTCTTGGAGAAACATTATGTCAGCTTTATGGTTTTGAATGTGTGAGAATATCCTAGCGCGCTTCACTGTGGCATTAAGTCCACCAACATTTAATGAGAGTATTCTTACCACCTGTCCACCACCCTTTTGTGACTGGGCTACGTCGGCCATAGCACAAAGATCGATATGAAGTGTAACATACCAGCACTGCAGTCTGTGGATTGTTCCAGAGCAAATGAGAAAAAGAAAAGGTAAATAAATGCAACATTGAAAGACACAATGAGACCGATGGGACATAAAACTAAACTAACAAAATACACAAAAAAGGAAGTTGGCTTACTTACCCCAGCCATGTCCATCCCCACCTCCCCAAACCCCACAGCTTCCCTAACCTTTTGGTTATCGTACCTCTTCGCCAATTGCATTGGCGCACACTATTCAACCTTTACTAACCTTCACTCGAATGCTTAGCTTCTGTTCCCAAAATGTGTAACAGTATCCCCATTATTAAGGTCAAACGAATAATAGAACAAAGAAATATTCCAAAGAACTTGGTCCATAGTATAATTAGCTATACGTGTGATTAATTATTCTCCATCCTCTTTAACAGCAACAGGCTTTGAGAAGGTGAGTGATACTGAGCTTCTAGTGCTTGCTTGTCCACAATTGAAAAAGTAAAAAAAATTATAAGATAATAATAGATATCAAATAAAAATGGGGGACATGATAAACAAATACCATAAAATAAATGTAGGTAAAAAAAAAAAAAAGTGCAATAGTAGGGGAAGGTGGGGTGATTTGTGCATTTTGGAAGTTGCAAAACCCCTTGTTTCTAGAAAACCGTGGAAGAAATTGGAAATGTGACCACATATTTAAGAAGAGCCATCCATTTGACTCATCCTGTAAAGAAGGGAGACACAAGGAATAAGATATAAGCACATTTAAGCTAAAAAAACTGTGTTTTGCCTTTCAAAGTAAAATTTCCATGATCAAGGTTTTTTGATTATTGTGTCTGAACAATTATAGACACGTTTGAAAACATTTGACACATGTTTTAGTGCTTTGGTATGCTACACTTTGAGTCTATATAGTTAGCACAATGTCAACCCTAAATTGCTGCATCATGCCTATTATCCAAAATTCTGGGGATGGGGTGATTTGTGCGCAAGGGCCTGGGTGAGTTATAAGTAAGTAAGTAAGTAAAATGTATTTATAAAAGCACATTTATGACAGTTTGCACTGTCCAAAGTGCTGTACATAGTGCATTCAGTAGGTAAACAATGAAGGTAAAATAACAATAACCAAAATAAAAGACGTAAAGCCCATACATCCACATAAACACAGATAGTAGTGCAGAGGTAAGTAAGTAGTGCAGAGGTTAATGGGGAGGAAACACCAGGGTGTACATATGGGTTTTGAGCCTTGATTTAAAGGCAGAAATGTAGGGGGAATCACATTTGTCAGGTGGCAGTTGGTTCCACAAGCACGGAGCAACTAGTGCAAAGCACATTTCTGAGAGTTGTGCCAGTGGCATGGCTGTATACGCTGGTCACCAAAAGAAAGTGATTGTCTACAGTAGCTCAGAAGAGAGTGACATCTCAATTCCACTTAACGACACCACTTATGAGAGTTCAGATGGCCAGAAAGATGATGATGGTGACGTGGGGTGATTTGTGCGACAAGACAACTTTTTTTCCGAAAGCTATATTTCTTAAACAGTTTATTCCAGATCCAAAGTTTTTATTGCCAGGGATGCACAACATCCTGAAATATATGTACATATTTGAGTTGGAGACATAACTGTCAAGGCCTCACTTTAAAATCACTTTGAGTAAAAAGTTGCACAAATCACCCCACCTTCCCCTATAATATATAAATATACATATAAAAAAAATAATAATAAAAGAAATATATAGACATAAAATAAATAAAGTGTGAATCTTAGATACACATAAATGACATAAGGATCAAAACAGAATAGAGCGGGGGTATTACAGTAATTTTAGACAAAGATCATAATGGTAAAAAAACACAAAAAAAAACACACATACTCTCACACACACACACATTCTCACACACACACACACACACACACACACACACACACACACACACACACACACACACACACACACACACACACACACACACACACACTTTGGAATAAAATGAGAGATGCAGAGGATATCAAGCAGCAAGTGTCCAATTTACAGTAGGCTATATTCAGCCTCACAGCTGAACATAAGTGAAACATTCCTTCTCAGTAACGCAAACTTACGAGGCAGGAGCGATAACAAGAGTAACAGCTCAGTCATAGCTAATAACAAGAGTAACAGCACAGTCATAGCTCCTAAGAGCAGAAAATTATCACCAATAGTAACGCAGCCCAACAGTATTGCCGAGAGGACGTAAGCAAAGTTAACATAACAGCTGGGACCGGCTCACCTGTTTGTTGACAAACAGCCCGCAGCATGAGTAAAGTCAAGTGCCCAGAGTGGGTAAAGATTAATTCCGCTGTGTAATGGGTATTATTTAAAAAGTAATTAAAGAACTAAGTTGTTACCAGATGAGTTGTTTGTCCCTTTAGTTCGCATACTCCGGTTCACGGCACTCCCGATCGGGCCGCAGGCTGCTGGTGGTGGGCTGCGGCAAACACCCGAGCTTCTTCGGGGGAGGAGAAGCCTCTCCTGGCCCCGTCTTTCAGCACGATCGTTAGCCTTGCCGGGAAGAGTAAAGATGGCTTCAGACCCAAGTTGTACAGCTCAGCCATGACTTCTCGATATCTGGTTCGCTGCTCCAGGACTTCTGGTGTAAAATCCTCGAAAATCAGTACCGGTTTCCCCCTGTACTGCAGTTTTCCTCTCTGTTTGCGGGTTAGTTTGTCACCTTTGAATTTGGAAGAAATTAAATCATCTATCAAAGCCATGCAAAACAATGAAACACCCGGCCCCGATGGATTCCCAGTTGAGTTTTTTAAGAATTTTTTTTTTTTATTTATTATTCTTTCGGACAATTCCACACAATACACAATTTTCTCTTGCAAATATTCATACATCATACTTTGTGTTGTCCGAAGGGAGACGGAAGAAGCCAAAGGCTTATCAGGTCCCGCCCCCATTTTCATCAAATTCGGATTCAGATACATAGTTACTGTTACAGAAAATAAAAATAAAACAAACAAAATTTTTTTTTTATATATATATAGCTATATATATATATATATATATATATATATATATATACATTTTTTTTTTTTTTTTAAAGAATCTGCAGTCCAATACACAGTCAATTTTAATCTAATTGCTTCAGCTTTTAAGATCAGTTCAGCACAGTTCAGTTTTTCTGTGACAATGCCAAGTGTATAAAGTGTGAAGTGGCCTTGTATTTGGCCTATTCCATTACTAAACTGGTAGTCTAAACACTTCTGCAAAAGTATTCAAAAACAAGTCTGTCTGCTGGCCTGTATTATTCGTTACAATATTGTTATAAATTCTCTAATAAGTTGGCCCCTCTCCTCAACTCTGTTTTTAACGAATCCCTAGAACGTGGTTCATTGCCCCCCACTCTAACCCAAGCGTCCATATCCCTTCTTTTGAAGAAAGGAAAAGACCCTACTTCTTGCGCCTCGTACAGGCCTCTGTCACTTCTTAATGTTGATGTTAAGATTTTAGCTAAAACCTTAGCAACTCGTCTTAAAAAGATTCTTCCTGACATCATATCAGAAGAACAGAATGGCTTCATCAAAGGGCGCCAGTTGTTTTTCAATGTCCGAACACTTTTAAATGTAATTTTCTCTGGTCATTCCGCCTCAACGCCCGAAGTTGTTATTTCGCTCGATGCTGAGAAAGCATTTGATCGGGTAGAATGGCATTATCTTTTTGAAGTTCTACAACAGTTTGGCCTAGGGAACAAGTTTATTTATTGGATTCGGCTTCTGTATACCAACCCTCAAGCCAGTGTCCACACGAATAATTCCCGGTCTAAATATTTCACATTGTCACGCGGTACTAGACGGCTGTCCCCTCTCCCCCCTACTTTTCGCTTTGGCCATAGAACCCCTCTCAATTGCTTTAAGATCCCTCCCCCACTTTCACGGCATTCCTCGTTCTGGCATTGACTTAAAATTGTCTCTTTATGCTGACGACCTTCTTTTGTATATATCGGACCCCCTGACTACTATCCCGCCAATTTTATCATTGCTGGAGAGATTTGGCTCTTTCTCAGGCTATAAAGTTAATCTACTTAAAAGTGAACGCTATCCCATAAACACCCTAGCTTTACAACTCAAACAGTCCGATATTCCTTTTAAGCTCAGCCCCTCAGGGTTTAAATATTTAGGGATTAATGTTACCCGCACCTTGCCTTCTCTCTATTCTGCCAATTTTGCCCCTTTGGTTACCCAGCTTGGACTAGATTTCAAGAGGTGGAATTCTCTTCCTCTGTCATTAATAGGTAGGATTAATGTGGTAAAAATGAATGTCTTGCCAAGATTTCTTTTTCTTTTTCAGTGCACTCCTCTATTTTTGTCCAAAAAGTTTTTAAAGTCTTTGGATGGTACTATTACTTCCTTCTTGTGGGGAGGTAAGACTGCCAGGGTAAGAAAGTCATTACTGCAAAAATTCACATCTGACGGTGGTCTCGCCTTACCAAATTTTCTTCTATATTATTGGTCAGCACAAATACATAAATTAACTTACTGGCTTCAATCTCCAGAACTATTATGGTGTAAGCTTGAAACCCAGTCGTGTTTCTCCTCTGCACTACCGGCTTTACTCACATCTTCATTGCCCATTAACCCTTCCAGTTTCACTAAGAATCCTATTGTGCTATCTGCACTGAGGATTTGGTCCCAATTTAGGCGCCATTTTAAGTTTTCCTCGGCATCCACTCTGATGCCCATAGTGAACAATCATCTATTTCCCCCATCTGTTGGGAATATCTCCTACGTGTTATGGCAGAATCGAGGCATTAAAGTTTTCAGAAACCTTTATAAAGATGGTACTTTTGCTACTTTTTCAGACTTGTCTAAAGATTTTAATTTACCTACATCCCATTTATTTATGTATTTTCAAGTTAGGCATTGTCCCTCCGCTCTTTTTTCATGTTATCCCTCCCTCTCCATTAACCAACCATGGGAAGACCTTCTGACCTTAAAACCTCAGCAGAAATCACTAATATCTAAGATTTATGACAAACTCATGGCTCTGGAAAACAATTCCACTGTCAAAAGCAAAAATGCTTGGGAGCGTGAGCTTGGGGTAGATTTGACAGATCAATGGTGGGATAAGGCTGTGCATAGTATACGCTCATCTTCTCCTTGTGCCAGGCTGCAGCTTATACAGTTTAAAGTGTTACATAGAGTCCACTTTAGCAAATCTAGATTATCGGAAATTTACCCAAACGTTGTGGACCAATGTGACAGATGCCACACCACGCCTCCCCTTGTAATTTGAGCCATATGTTTTTTTACTGTCAAACATTAAATAGATTCTGGAATTACTTTTTTATGACCATGACAAAGGTTCTAGGAGCCCAAATTAAAACAGACCCCTTTATCGCAATATTTGGAACCCCATCTCAACAACCCCATATCACAGCCTTACAGTCAGAAACATTAGCTTTTACTTCCCTTCTGGCAAGACGCCGTATTTTAATCATGTGGAAATCCCCTAATCCCCCATCAATTCAAATCTGGCTCCAAGATGTTATGTTTTTTTTTAAATTCGAGAAAATTAAATTAACAGTGAAAGACTGCACTAACAAATTTACAAAAAAATTGTCTTCTTTTATAAATTATTTCAATTCGCTATCAACTTTGGCCCAAAACTGAACCCCCCCCCCTCTTTTTATTTATTTTTATACTTTCTTGTAACTGTATTTGTGTTCCCTACTTTATTTAGTCGATGCTTGTTTTTTTTTTATTTTTTTTTTTATCATGTATATTTCTACACATTTTTGTATGAAAGCCTATTATTATTATTATTATTTTTTTTTTTCTTATGATATATTTTGATTCCATTTGGACTCAGAGACAGTTGTTCCTTGTGTTTGTTCTTGTTGTTTATAAAAATGATAAAATCCAATAAATACATTTGAAAAAAAAAATGTGCTGCACATTCAAAACATATCAACTGTTTTGGGTATTATTATTTTTCAGGAATCATGACTCAGCACCAGTGTTAACAATTTATGACACTTTAAATTTGTAATGAAATTCCAAGCCGCCATTGGAAATGAAAAGGGTGGGCTATCAGCAGCTAGCTAACGTTAGCTAGTTAGCTAAATTGTAACTTAAGGAAGGCAAAAGTTAGAAACCATATAATGTTAGCATTCATCCTTAGAAACTTGACACAATCAAGCATGCTAATTAGCCACACAGATTTGGCTTATTTACAGACCTCAGAAAAATGACATATTTTCTTTGAAAAAGTATGTCTAAAATGATATGCGGGCCGGATCAAAGATTGAAACTGGACAGATTTGGCCTGCGTGCCTTGAGTTCGACACGTGTTCTATATGTATTACAAAAAAATATGTCCTTTATAGCTTTTTTTTTCCTTTTGCTGATAACGTCTTACAGCTCATATACAGTCCCCTCCATAAGTATCGGAACAGTGAGGCCAATTCCTTTATTTTTGCTGTAGACTGGAAACATTTGGGTTTGACACCAAAAGATGAATATGAGACAATAGCTCAACATTTCAGCTTTCATTTCCAGGTATTCACATCTGGATCTGATACAGAGAAGATGTCATTATTTGAAAAGGAACACCACATTTTTAGGCAAGCAAAAGTATTGGAACAGATAGACTTTAAATAAATTAAAGTGAATAAACCGTAATATTTTGTCGCAAATCCTTTGCTTGCAATAACTGCAGCAAGCCTGTGACCCATTGACATCACAAAACGTTTGCATTCTTCTTTTGTGATGCTTTTCCAGGCTTTCACCGCAGCCTCATTCAGTTGCTGTTTGTTTTGGAGGGTTACTCCCTTCGGTCTCCTCTTTAGCAAGTAAAATGCATGCTCTATAGCGTTTAAGTCTGGAGATTGACTTGGCCAGTCTAAAACCTTCCATTTCTTGCCCCTGATTAACTCCTTTGTTGTTTTTGCAGTTTTTATGGATCATTATCTTGCTGCATGATGGAGCATCTTCCAATCAGTTTGGTTGCATCTTTCTTTAAATTGGCAGACCGAATGTTTCTGTAGACTTCAAGTTAATTTTGCTGTTGCCATCATGTGTTACTGTGTTGTTGTCAAGATGAACCTTTACCAAAGTGATGGGAAGGCTAAAGTTTGGAGAAATAAAGGATCTACTCATGATCCCAAACATACAGGCTCATCTGTGAAACACGGTGGAGGCAATGTCATGGCTTGGGCTTGCATGGCTTCTTCTGGGACGGGCTCATTATTCTTCATGGATGATGTAACACATGATGGCAACAGCAAAATGAACTCAGAAGTTTACAGAAACATTTTGTCTGACAATTTAAGGAAAGACGCAACCAAACTGATTGGAAGATCCTCCATCATGCAGCAAGATAATGACCCAAAACACAACAAAGGAGTTAATCAGGGGCAAGAAGTGGAAGGTTTTAGACTGGCTAAGTCAATCTCCAGACTTAAACGCTATAGAGCATGCTTTTTACCTGCTAAAGAGGAGACTTAAGAGAGTAACCCCCTAACACAAACAACAACTGAATGAGGCTGCGTTGAAAGCCTGGAAAAGCATCACAAAAGAAGAATGCAAAAGTTTTGTCATGTCAATGGGTCACATGCTTGATGCAGTTATTGCAAGCAAAGGATTTGTGACAAAATAGTATGTTTTATTCACTTTAATTTATTTAAAGTCTATCTGTTCCAATACTTCTGCTCGCCTAAACATGTGTTGTTCCTTTACAAATAATGATATCTTCTCAGTTGTGTATCGGATCCAGATGTGAATACCTGGAAATGAAAGCTGAAATGTTGAGCTATTGTCTCATATTCAGATTCAGATTCAGATTCAGTCTTTATTGTCATTGTGCAAACAGTACAACGAAATTAGGGTGGTGCTCACCACCCACAGTGCAAATTAGCATACATGCATACACAGACAACAATAGGCAACAATAATTTAATAACTATGCTAAATAAAAAATCTGAGTGTCTGTTTAAGAAAAAAAATAAAATAAAAAAAATAAAAAATTATTAGAAATAGAGGATTTCATATGTCCAGTAGGGGAGGGGGGGCGGGGTTCAGGCATTTAATAGGCGAATAGCCCAGGGGTAAAAGGTATTCCGTAGCCTGTTTGTTCGGCTCCCAAGGGACCTGTATCTCCTACCGGAAGGGAGGAGTTGGAAATGGCTGTGGCCGGGGTGGGATGGGTCAGCCATGATGCTCCTTGCCCTATTTAGTCCACGGGAGGTTGCAATGTCCTCCAAGGAGGGCAGGGGGCAGCCAATGATTTTTCCTGCTGTCTTTATAACCCCCTGTAGGGTTTTCCTATCTTTGGCTGCGCAGTTTGCGTACCACACTGTTATGCCATACCCAAGAACGCTTTCAATGACAGAGTGGTAGAAGGTCTGCAGCAGCTTAGTCTCCACCTGGCATTTTCTCAACAGTCTTAGAAAATAAAGCCTCTGCTGAGCCTTACCAACCACCGCAGCCGTGTTGGTGTGCCAGGTTAGGTCCTTACTGACCTGCACCCCCAGAAACTTAAAGGAGGAGACCCTCTCCACGCCGACCCCATCTATCTGCAGAGGGGCGAGGTCACCTCTCGTCCTGCTCCAGTCGAACACCATCTCCTTGGTTTTGCTGGTGTTCAGCAGGAGGTTATTAGCTGAACACCAAGCTGTGAGCCTCTGGACTTCCTCCCTGTACGCTGACTCGTCACTGTTGGAGATCAGACCCATCACTGTAGTGTCATCCGCAAATTTGATGATGACATTTGAGTGATGGGCCGGGACGCAGTCATGTGTGTAGAGAGAGTACAGGAAGGGGCTCAGCACACAGCCCTGAGGGGAGCCCGTGCTGAGGGTCAGGGTGGAAGATATTTGTGTTCCCATCCTCACTGTCTGTGGACGGTCCGTCAGGAAGCTGTAAATCCAGTCACAGGTGGGGGCAGGGAAATCCAGGTCAGTCAGCTTCCTGATGAGAATGTTCGGCACGATGGTGTTAAACGCTGAACTAAAATCAACAAAAAGCATCCTGACATAATTCCCCTGTTTCTCCAGGTGACTCGCTGCAGTGTGGTGGACAGTGGCGATAGCATCAGCTGTTGACCTGTTTGCTTTATAAGCAAACTGATGCTGGTCAAACCTTTTAGGGATGCAGGACTGAAGATGGTGGAGGACGAGCTTCTCGAAGCACTTCATGACAACAGAAGTTAGTGCCACTGGTCTGTAGTCGTTTAGACTGCCTATGGTGGATTTTTTAGGAACAGGAACAATGGTGGCTGCTTTGAGGGATGGTGGGACCGTAGCCTGTACCAGGGAGGTGTTAAAAATCCTTGTTAGGACCCCTGACAGTTGGTCTGCGCAGGCCTTGAGTACTTTCCCCAGTACTCCGTCTGGTCCTGCTGCTTTATGCGGTTTAACAGCCTTCAGGACTCTTCTCACCTGGTGTTCCTGCAGCTGGTGGGTGGTCAGGGGCTGGGAGGTCAGAGGAGGAGGAGGAGCAGGAGCAGAGTGGGGCTTTTTAACTTCAAAGCGGGTGAAGAAGTTATTCAGCTCTTCCACCAGCGAAGTGGCAGCAGTTACCGCCTCCGATGGGGTGCCCTTGTAGTTTGTCAGGTGTTGTAGACCCTTCCACACTTGCCTCGGGTTGTTGTCAGCCAGATGGTTCTCCACCTTCCTCCTGTAGTCCCTTTTAGCTGTTTTGATGCCTCTCCTTAGGTCTGCTCGTGCCATGCTGTACTGGTCCTGGTCACCAGCCTTGAAGGCGGAGTCGCGTACTTTCAACAGTGACCTCACCTCAGCTGTCATCCATGGTTTCCTATTGTTGAAAACTCTGATCTGTTTGTTCACTGTGACATTGTCTGTGCAGGTCTTGATGTAAAACAAAACAGTCTCAGTGAGCTCATTTAGCTCCAGGTGATCAAAAACAGCCCATTCGGTGTGGTCAAAACACTCCTGTAGCTGGTTGAGTGCTCCCTCAGGCCAGATTTTTACAGTTCTTGTGGCTGGTTTTGTTCTTCTCCTGAGGGGTATGTAGGCTGGGACACTGAACAGCGAAATATGATCTGACTTGCCCAGGTGGGGGAGGGGTATTGTCCTGTATGCTTTCTTGAGATTTGAGTAGAGCTTGTCTAATGTGTTTTTACCTCTGGTGGGACCCAGGACATACTGCACAAACTTGGGTAGTACACTCTTTAGACAGGCCTGATTAAAATCTCCAGCAACAATAAAAGCTCCCTCAGGATGAGCCTTCTGCTGTCTGCTTATCACTTCGCGGAGCTGAGAGACAGCTGTGCTAACGTTGGCATCCGGGGGGATATATACAGCAGTAACTAGCACCACTGTTAGCTCTCTTGGGAGATAAAATGGTCTACACAGAACAGTCATTGTCTCCAGTTCGGGAGAGCAGTGGGTGTTTATAACTCTGCTGTCCGTACACCAGCCTTGATGAATGTAAATACACAAACCTCCTCCCTTCTTCTTAAGGGAGCCGCTGGTTCTGTCAAAGCGGTGCGTGGTGCGGCCAGTCAGCTGTACTGCTGCGTCCGGAACAAGCGAGTGGAGCCAAGTTTCCGTGATTATATTCACGCAACAGTCCCGAGTGCGCCAATTCCCCGCCATCAATAACTCCAATTCGTCTGTTTTGTTGACCATCGATCTGGCGTTGCTCAAGAAGATGCTCGGCAGAGCCGGTCTGAGGGGCTGTTTCTTTAGCCTAGCGAGCAGACCCGCTCTGCATCCCCGCTTCTGCTTCCGTTCCCTACGCCGTCTGCGTCGCCTCCCAGACCCGACAACAGTCCAGGGAGAGCTCGGTGGTCTCGCTATGTCTGGCGGTATGTTGTGAGACTGCTGAAAATCCGGTGTAATGTCGATTTTACATGCAAATCCGATGTTCATCAACTCTGCACTGGTGTATGCAAGTTTGAACCCATTTACACATGTTATTTCACACACACAGAACCATACACTCAACAATAAGAAGCACTGGGGTAGAGAGCTCCGAGCCGCAGCGTCCGTGCGCGCCGCCATCACATTTGTCGTCAAACCCAAATGTTTCCAGTCTACAGTAAAAATAAAGGAATTGGCCTCACTGTTCCGATACTTATGGAGGGGACTGTAAATCAAAAAGTAGAGCATCCCAAAATAGAAGAATATTAAATAAAAACTGTCAAATGAAAGGATTTTTAACAAAGATATGGCAACCGTCTGGAAATAATGTTCAGTTATACGCTCAATACTTGGTCGGGGCTCCTTTTGCATGAATTATTGCATGAATGCAGCCTGGCATAGAGGCTAACAGCCTGTTACACTGCTGGGGTTTTATGGAAGCCCAGGTTGCTTTGATATCAGCCTCCAGCTTGTCTGTACTGTTGTGTCTGGTGTGTCTCATCTTCCTCTTGAACATAGATTCTCTATGGGGTTCAGGTCAGGCCAGTTGGCTGGCCAATCAAGCACAGTAATAGCATGGTCAGCCAACTATCAGTTTTTCCAGCTAGACTTTGCACCTACCCACAGTAGGTGCTAAGTCTTGCTGGAAAAAGAAACTGGGCATCTCCATAAAGCTGGTCTACAGACAATCCACCAGTATGAAGTCTCTAAAATCTCCTGGTAGACGGCTGTGTTGTCTTAAGACTTGATAAAACACAGTGGACCAACACAAGCAGGTGACACAGTACCCAGATCATCAGTGATTTTGGAAACTTGACACTGGACTTCAAGCAACTTGGATGCTGTGCCTCTCCACTCTTCCTCCTGACTATTGGGCCTTGATTTCGCTTTTGTGGCTGCTAAACCTGTGCAAATGAGAGAAAAAAATAGCGCCCTATCCACAGAGCATGGGCAAAGGGGGAAATGCGGGCAAACTGATCGGAAATCTCCCTGCCGAGCAGACAGCGCTAACGGTGTCTCATTTGAATGTATTTAAATGAGGGAATATTCAAATCCAGTCCAAAACTGCTCCATTCCTAAGCCTTGTTGCAAATAGCACCTTATCCTCATAGGCCAGCGCCATATGCAACAGGCTGTTCACTTGAGTGGCGCAATCTTTCTATACTACCCTTCTATATGTCTCTTTGTCTCCCTCTCTCTCTTCAACACTCATCAGCTTTGAATTAAATTGAATTGATATTGAGTCATATTATGAGGGAAATCTACAGGAACTGGGTTGTGTACTTACAGTCCCCTCCATAGGTATTAGAACAGTGAGGCCAATTCCTTTATTTTTGCTGTTGAAGAGGAATTTGAGACAAGAGATCAACATTTCAGCTTTCATTTCGAGGTATTTACATCTCGATCTGGGGCCGTATTCACAAAACATTTTAAGGCTAAGAGTAGGTCCTAACTTGCTGATTTAGGAGTAACTCTTAAAAATAATGGGTGTTTCACTCCTAATTTAAGGACTCCTAACTTTTTAAGATAAGTGTTATTCACAAAGCATTTTAGTGCTAAAACTAGCTCCTAAATCTATGAAAAGTTAGGAGTAAATCACAGACAATCATTTGATGGCGTTTTGGAGATATTTAATGATAGTGAGCTTTGTAAAAGGTTCCTTAATAACTGTGAGGGTTTAATGATCTTGGTAAAGCTACATTTAGAAAGTATAGACACATTTATTTTTATATAAGAAATTTTTTACATAAGCTCCTTTTCCTGCAGTTGCTGTCGGTTTACGATGCACTGAAAGTTACTGTTGGTGTCATGTTTGGGGTTAATTTTCTCCTAGAGTAGGCCTATATGTGGCGCTTCGCAGCATCTCCTCCGTTCCACAGGTCCGCTACTGTATAGGTGCGCGTCTTGCCTTTTTCCTTCCGCATGCACTTTACAATTTCGCCGGCTGTTGTTTCTAAATGGTGAATTTCCCAATTAGTTGCTGTCTGACTATTGCTGCATAGTCCGTTGAGAGAAATACAGTGAGAGCGCATGGCGTGCAGCTCTTCAATGAGGATATTTTTTCCAATTCAAATCATTGTAAAATTTAAAATTAATAGGCCTATGTGGCACTATTTTAGGCTAATTGTGAACGAATGTGTGGGAAACCCTGCAGTATCTTGGTTTCATGTTAAATCAGTGTCACTTGTCATTAATTGTATTTAAAAACTCTTAACTTTAATACAGTGACACGATATGGATATCTCCCACAGTGTTTCTATCATAAATTCACTCTTATGAACTCATTCCCTCTCAGCCAATCACTGTGGGCATAGAAAGTATGAACATGACATCATCCATAGCAGCAGGGTCAACCCCGCCCTCTATTCTTAGCTTAGGAGTTCCTCCCATTCCTTAGTAAAAGTTGGTCTTTGCAGCTATGTGAATAGGTTTTAAGAAATTACTCCTAACAAATAACTTTTAGTGCTCCTTAGAAGTACTCTAAGCGCTAAGATAAAATGTTTTGTGAATACGGCCCCTGATACACAACTTAGAAGATAGCATTATCTGTAAAGGAACACCAAAACTTTAGGTGAACAAAAGTATTGGAACAGATAGACTTAAAATAAATTAAAGTTATAAAAGACTTAAAGGTCCCATATTATGCAAAATGCACTTTTTCAATGTTTTTTAACATAAATATGGGTCCACGGTGTGCCTAGACTGCCAAAGTATCAAAAAAAAGGAACTCTCCTTTTCTCACTCTCCCCCTTTCTGAAACCCTCCACCCCCCCCCCCTCCCCCCACCCCCCCAATACACTCCAGTCAGAATTCTCGCCGTCTATGGCATAGACATTATAAAGGATAGACGCCGCGTTGGCCGCTACTGCCTATTGGCGCTGACGAGCCGTGGGGCCGCCATCTTGAACCGGTCACACGTTCCACTCAGTGTAGTCTGTTTGGCAGGTGCAATGAACTGTCAGCGCATGTAATTAATCATATCTCATTAAATTCCAAACTGATTTTCACACGGTTTTCTTTGCTGCAAAGATCATACATGTAGCTAAGATACAGGGCACAAGTTTCGACGTGTTTTAATATTCATAGTGGGCTTAACAGTCATAGAAGATTCTGATATGATATAAGTAGCCTAACCAGACGTCCGAGATCAAAACGAGGAACATCCCCCGAAAAGGGGGAAAATGGAGACATTTCCAGTTTGAATAGCAATCTGATTGAAAAACCTAATGAGGTGTCAACAAAACGGGAACAGGTAGTTGTTTCTGTTTAGCCAGGGACAGGCAACCAACAATGGGGACGTCTGGTCACCTTTATGATATGTGATGTAGGCTATGATAGGTATTTTGCAAAAAAAAAAGGCAGTTATTCCTAAACTGGAGTTAGCTCGGGGCAATTTAGGAGGAGTAGCCTAGTCGAGCATGGTACATATGAAGGGTGGATGTTTCCCATGAAGGCATTAAATATAAATAAAAACCAGTGTATAGCCTATAATATCTCATTAAAAGAGAAGGACAACATGAGTGTTCATGTAAAAATATGTTTTATTTCTCTAATTTAAAACACAAGCTTGTTAGGCAATTGCCTCTTAAAAGAGGACGGGATTATTTAAAAGCAAAGTCTTCTTGGTTGTCCAATGTTCTATACTAGGGGGGGAATACCAAATTCAGTCTAGTCTCGAGTTGGTTCCTCAGACACAGACAGGAAATCAATGTGTGCCTTGCAGCGCGGTACATTTAAAAACACATTCAATACAAAACCACTGCAATCAAAAGGGAAATTAAGGGAAAATCAAACAACAACAGCAAACAATAATACTAAAATGCATAAAATAAAGTTAACCATCCTTACAATCGCATTTTACTCCGAAGAGAAATTAAAGCGAGGCGAGTTTGGCAATGTGGTGCAGCCTTAATTTGTGAAAGACAGACACAACCAATGACAACAAGTCGGAATGGTGGTTGTCGATGCCAAACTGTGTCTCCTCAATATGTTCCCCAAGCAGAAACACATCCTCCGTTTCAATCTCCTCCCGGACGAATTGTGTGACTCGGACGTCTGGTTACTTATATCATATCAGAATCTTCTATGACTGTTAAGTCCACTATGAATATTAAAACACGTCGAAACTTGTGCCCTGTATCTTAGCTACATGTATGATCTTTGCAGCAAAGAAAACCGCGTGAAAATCAGTTTGGTATTTAATGAGATATGATTAATTACATGCGCTGACAGTTCATTCCACCTGCCAAACAGACTACACTGAGTGGAACGTGTGACCGGTCCAAGATGGCGCCCGCATTTCTCGCGCTCAACGCCCAATGCGGCGTCTATCCTTTATAATGTCTATGGTCTATGGCGTCATAGACGGCACAGCCACCTCCCCCCCACATTAGTAACCAGAAACTTCCACCGTGCAGTAGTCTATGATAACCCCACCCCCCTATTTCTTATTGGTCCACGGCCCCGAGATCCTCTGGAAAAATATTCCTTCACCGCCATGTTGTTTTCCCCGCTAAGCGAAAAGATGCCTGTAGTACAGCAAAGCATGCTGAATGTTGCATAAACCAACACAGAAGCCTTTTGCTAATACTCCACTCAATTATCTTAACCACAGCAGTCTAATGCCTTGTTTTTAATAACACAAAGGATTGGAAGCTAATAGTGTAGAAGTCAAACTTTGAAACTAATGTTTTCACTGATTTAAGTGTTATTTTTAGCCGTTGGCCCCAGAGGTAGCTTCGTCTTTTGCTGCATTTTGATTGTGAACATGCCGTTTCCATTAGCTTGTGGCTGTCAGTGCATCTGTATGAACATAGTCTTTCATGTAGACAAGGATCGGTCATGTCAAACTGTTCAATGTGCGGCTGAGCTCCTGCGTTACTAGCACTGGACATGGTTCTTCTCACGGGTAAACGTGGTAATAGGCACGGCAAAAGACGGTGCGAAGGGCTATGGACAGAGGGCAAGGCCAATGGCTTCGCTTCCGGACAGGGGCGGGGGGAGTTCATAGATGGTATATACAGTATCTCACAAAAGTGAGTACACCCCTAACATTTCTTCAAATATTTCATTATATCTTTCCATGCGACAACACTGAATAAATGACACTTTGATACAATGTCAAGTAGTCAGTGTACAGCTTGTATAACAGTGTAAATGTACTGTCCCCTCAAAATAACTCGACACACAGCCATTAATGTCTAAACTGCTGGCAACAAAAGTGAGTACACCCCTAAGAAAAAATGTCCAAATTGGGCCCAAAGTGTCAATATTTAGTTTTGCCATCATTATTTTCTAGCACTACCTTAACCCTCTTGGGCATGTAGTTCACTAGAGCTTCACAGGTTGCAACTGGAACCCTCTTCTACCCATTCATGACGACATCAAGGAGCTGGTGGATATTAGAGTCCTTGCGCTCCTCCATCTCCCGTTTTAGGATGCCCCAAAGATGCTCAATAGGGTTTAAGACTGGAGACATGCTTGGCCAGTCCATAACCTTTACCATCAGCTTCTTTAGCAAGCCAGTGGTCGTTCGGAGGGGTGTTTGGGGTCGTTATCATGTTGCAGTACTGCCCTGCGGCCCAGTTTATGAAGGGAGGGGATCATGCTCTGCTTCAGTATGTCACAGTACATGTTAGAATTCAATGAACTGTAGATCCCCAGTGCTGGCAGCACTCATGCAGCCCCAGACCATGACACTCCAACCACCATGCTTGACTCTAGGCAAGACACACTTGTCTTTGTACTCCTCACCTGGTTGCCGCTCCACACTCTTAACACCATCTGAACCAAATAAATGTATTTTGGTCTCATCAGACCACAGGACATGGTTGCAGTAATCCATGTCCGTAGTCTGTTTGTCTTCAGCAAACTTTTTGTGGGGTTTCTTGTGCATCATCTTTAGAATAGGCTTCCTTCTGGTATGACAGCCATGCAGACCAGTATGATGCAGAGTGCGGCGTATGGTCTGAGCACTGACAGGTTGACCCCCCACCCCTTCAAGCCCTTCAGCAATGCTGGCAGCACTCATACGTCTATTTTCCAAAGCCAACCTCTGTGTACGACGCTGACCATGTGCACTCAACCTTCGTAAACTGGGCCGCAGGGTGGTATTGCAACATGATAACGACCCCAAACACACCTCCAAGACGACCAGTGGCTTGCTAAAAAAGCTGAGGGTAAAGGTTATGGCCTGGCCAAGCATGTCTCCAGGCCTAAACCCTATTGAGCATCTTTGGGGCATCCTCAAACAGAAGGTGGAGGAGCGTAAAGGTCTTTAATATCCACCAGCTCTGTGATGCTGTCATAAATGGGTGGAAGAGGGTTCCAGTTGCAACCTGCAAAGCTCTAGTGAACTCCATGCCCAAGAGGGTTAAGGCAGTGCTGGAAAATAATGGTGGCCACACAAAATATTTACACTTTGGGCCCAATTAGTAAATTTTTTCTAAGGGGTGTACTCACTTTTGTTGCCAGCAGTTTAGACATTAATGGCTGTGTGTCGAGTTATTTTGAGGGGACAGTAAATTTACACTGTTATACAAGCTGTACACTGACTACTTTACATTGTATCAAAGTGTCATTTATTCAGTGTTGTCCCATGGAAAGATATAAAGAAAAATGTGAAGAAATGTGAGGGGTGTACTCATTTTTGTGAGATACTGTAAAAAGAGGGGAGCTGCAGCTCGTTTTAAAAAATAGGCCATCCTGAGATAAGCTGAAAATCAGGGTATAGAGGCATACTACAATAAATTATCTGAACGTTTTTTTCAGCAAACAACTAAAGAAAAACGTATTAGGGACCTCTAAGACCATATAATATTGACAGAAAAGTGTATAATATGAGACCTTTAATATTTTGTTGCAAATCCTTCGCTTGCAATAACTGCATCAAGCCTGTGACCCATTGACTTCACACAACTTAGCATTCTTCTTTTGTGATGCTTTTCCAGGCTTTCACCGGGGGTTACTCCCTTCAGTGTCCTCTTTAGCAGGTAAAATGCATGCTCTGAGTCCGTAGGGTTTAAGTCTGGAGATTGACTTGGCCAGTCTAAAACTTTCCACTTCTTGCCCTTGATAAACTCCTTTGTTGTTTTTGCAGTGTGTTTTGGGTCATTATCTTGCTGCATGATGAAGGATCTTCCAATCCAATCAAATCAGTTTTATTTGTATAGCCGAAATATCACAAATAGACATTTGCCTCAGTGGTCTTTACATTCCATACAATATGATACAATATGACACCCTGCCCTTACACCCTTAGCTCGGCTGTGAAAAAACTCCCAGTAAAAAACCCTTTACTGGGATTAAAAAATTTTTTTTAAAGAAATCTCAGGGAGAGTTGACAGAGTAAGGGACGGACATGCTGCAATAGATGTCATAAGTAGAGAAAATCACAAAGGATTTTGATCATTGACCAGATATTTATATGGTAATACTAAAGTAAAGCGCAAATAATGTGGATGCAGGAGGACTTCAGATGCTGCCAGAGGGGGAGCCGGATCCACACCGTCTCGTTTCACCAGGGAAAACTAAGGTTTCCAGCGCCAGGATTGCATCCTATGTCTCCAGGCGGTGTCCTTAACCACTGCAACATCTTACGCGTTGATGATCCATTTTCAGCTGCTGCCAGAGGGGGGGTGACTGAATCCACACCGTCTCATCACCACCAGGGAAAAACTGGAAGAGGACAGACAGGCAACCAATGAGCGAAGCAAAAACTAATTTAAAGTTTTAAAGATTGAACAAGCATGCGAGTAGAAAGAGTACTATCCTGATACTGAGTAATTCATCCTGACGATGAATCAGTGCTGGTGTGAGGCAACAGCAGGCAGGGAGGGTCCGTTCCTAGGACGGCTGATTCCGCACAGAACTCAGAGTCAGTCGTGTAGCATGGGGAGTGCTTGGTAAGGCCCCCGAGTGGCACCGGGCAAGCGGTCTTCCATACACCACATTTCCCATGTCCGCCTGTCGGACGGGGATTCGGTGCTGGGCTCTTCCCTCTTTGCTCGCTGCTACTGAGGGAATGCTGGTTAGTTTCTTTTCCTCCGCTTAGTAATATGCTTGAGTTTAATAACATTTACGTGTTTATCAATTCCACATTGTTCTTTTCCGGAAATCAATTGTTAAAACAAACAAAACAAATGATTTGTCAAGTTTTGTATGTGCAAAGGTTTGTTAACCCTGAGCTGCATTGCTTAAATCGAGCAGGTAAAACAATCAAGTGGGACAAATTGAGTGATGAAATGGACCAACGTGAGACCTTTGGGGAAGAAATTAAGCAGCACTACATAAAACAGAGATCAAACCAGGTCAGTTTAGGCTCAACAAAGTGAACCAATACAGGTCAGACATGCCAAGTGGGAAGGAAATCTCAGAGGATCTCAAGAATAGAGTTGTGATGTTGCACATTTGTCTGGGGACAGCTAGAGTGACTGAACATCTGCCTAGAAGTTGTCTTCATTCAAAAATATCCACAAGCGCTACAAGAAAAGGGATTTTACAGGTGAAAGCTCCTCAGAGGAAGTTTTGGGCTTTTATACTGTTCAGATACAGTCCCGGACAAAAGTCTTGTCACTTATCCATTTTGTAGAAACAACAACTTATAACCTGACTTTTAATTAATCCATTGGTTTTAGAAATGGCTCATATGAAAACTAAAACCCTCCCAAATGATGTTTAATATACTAAAATAAATTTGCTTCACTGAAGAAATATTGATCATTTAATGAACACAGAAAGGTCAGATTTTGGCAAGACAGAAGTTTTGTCGCCTATAGAGAATAATGTGAAAATTTAACAAATAGTTAACTTCAAATACAAAAATATGTTGCATAACGTCAGTGAATTAAGTAGTGGTGCTGTGAGATCCATATTTAATATCTTGTATGACTTCCATGATCTTGAAAGACTGCATCCATGCGGTTCGACAATGATTCACACAATGTATTGATGAAATCATCAGGAATAGCAAAAAAAGCAGTCTTACATGCCTCCCAGAGTTCATCAAGGTTCTCTGCCTCTCTGCCAAAATGGCAGAGAGGCACGGCCTAATTCCGTGGTTTAATTCTAGTATTGGTTTTAAACAGGGAGAGGTATAAATGGCCCTTAAACACACTTGGGTGACTGCATAGCCTTTAGAGCTAGCAGAGGCCTATGTACCGGCTACAGCAGTAAGATTAAATCAGCTAACTTAAAACAAAAAAGACCTAAACTATTTGTTTTATGTGTATTGAATCTGAAATATATGAAAGTTTCACTTTTTTTTTTATTAATTTACAGAAATAAATGAACTTTTGATATTTAATTTTGAGATGAACCTGTATATAACTCACTTTCCCCCTCTCTACCAGTCCTTTATTCTCCTCTCTTCATCCATTTTGAGCATCATTTATCCATTAGTCATCATGTGTTTTGATCCACACCTGACCTCTCACCTCCCAGCACTGCTGGCCCATGGCTAAAGTAAAGAGAGCAGATGCAATAACTTGGCTGATGCCTGCCACTCACTGTGTGACTGTCTCTATTTGATGTCTTATGGGTTGCTGTTCCATCAGTCCTTTAACTGACCCCTCTCCTACACACCACTACATCTCTTCCAGCATCGCCCGGGCTCGTGCTGCCATGCTGAGCTCCA
This sequence comes from Ammodytes marinus, assembly GCF_949987685.1. Taxonomy (NCBI): domain Eukaryota; kingdom Metazoa; phylum Chordata; class Actinopteri; order Uranoscopiformes; family Ammodytidae; genus Ammodytes; species Ammodytes marinus. The sequence continues at coordinate 32,842,892 of NC_137212.1, forward strand.
TGTCATCAGAAGGGAGGATGTCTTTTTCTTATGTAAAGCAGAAAAGCGAGGACAGCCCTAAGGTCAGTGTTCACCTCCTTGATGCAGGCATGTTATTCTCGAAACACACAGAGACACACCCACACACTTAGGGATTTAGCCAGGAATGTGCTGTTGCCCTTATACATTTCAAATATCTTATATAAACAAAGTCCACAGCCCTCATTTATCAAACAAACGTACACAAGAATAGTGGGTGTACGCACATTTACACGCAAACATCTGACATCCTTTAATGTCGCTTTTAAGGCTGCCAAATAAAACGTATTTGTTTAATTCTACTGGCATAATTGTGTCGATTTCTACTTTGGAGAAGTTCCTCTTCTTTCCCATATTGCGCCTATCCATGTCGTAAAACCTATGGGAAAGGCCTCCGAACTGAGAATACAGGTCCTTCTCATATAATTAGCATATTGTGATAAAGTTCAATATTTTCTGTAATGTACTGATAAACATTAGACTTTCATATATTTTAGATTCATTACACACAACTGAAGTAGTTCAAGCCTTTTATTGTTTTAATATTGATGATTTTGGCAAAAAAGTTAAGAAAAACCAAAAATCCCTATCTCAAAAAATTTGCATATTTCATCCGACCAATAAAAGAAAAGTGTTTTTAATACAAAAAAGTCAACCTTCAAATAATTATGTTCAGTTATGCACTCAATACTTGGTCGGGAATCCTTTCGCAGAAATTACTGCTTCAATGCGGCGTGGCATGGAGGCAATCAGCCTGTGGCACTGCTGAGGTGTTATGGAGGCCCAGGATGCTTCGATAGCGGCTTTAAGCTCATCCACATTGTTGGGTCTGGTGTCTCTCAACTTCCTCTTCACAATATCCCACAGATTCTCTATGGGGTTCAGGTCAGGAGAGTTGGCAGGCCAATTGAGCACAGTAATACCATGGTCAGTAAACCATTTACCAGTGGTTTTGGCACTGTGAGCAGGTACCAGGTCTTGTTGAAAAATGAAATCTTCATCTCCATAAAGCTTTTCAGCAGATGGAAGCATGAAGTGCTCCAAAATCTCCTGATAGCTAGCTGCATTGACCCTGCCTTTGATAAAACACAGTGGACCAACACCAGCAGCTGACATGGCACCCCAGACCATTACTGACTGTGGGTACTTGACACTGGACTTCAGGCATTTTGGCATTTCCTTCTCCCCAGTCTTCCTCCAGACTCTGGCACCTTGATTTCCGAATGACATGCAAAATTTGCTTTCATCCGAAAAAAGTACTTTGGACCACTGAGCAACAGTCCAGTGCTGCTTCTCTGTAGCCCAGGTCAGGCGCTTCTGCCGCTGTTTCTGGTTCAAAAGTGGCTTGACCTGGGGAATGCGGCACCTGTAGCCCATTTCCTGCACACGCCTGTGCACGGTGGCTCTGGATGTTTCTACTCCAGACTCAGTCCACTGCTTCCGCAGGTCCCCCAAGGTCTGAAATCGGCCCTTCTCCACAATCCTCCTCAGGTTCCGGTCACCTCTTCTGGTTGTGCAGCGTTTTCTGACACACTTTTTCCTTCCCACAGACTTCCCACTGAGGTGCCTTGATACAGCACTCTGGGAACAGCCTATTCGCTCAGAAATTTCTTTCTGTGTCTTACCCTCTTGCTTGAGGGTGTCAATGATGGCCTTCTGGACAGCAGTCAGGTCGTTAGTCTTACCCATGATTGCGGTTTTGAGTAATGAACCAGGCTGGGAGTTTTTAAAAGCCTCAGGAATCTTTTGCAGGTGTTTAGAGTTAATTAGTTGATTCAGATGATTAGGTTAAGAGCTCGTTTAGAATACCTTTTCATGATATGCTAATTTTTTGAGATAGGAATTTGGGGTTTTCATGAGCTGTATGCCAAAATCATCATTATTAAAACAACAAAAGACCTGAAATATTTCAGTTGGTGTGCAATGAATCTAAAATATATGAAAGTTCAATTATTATCATTACATTATGGAAAATAATCAACTTAATCACACTATGCTAATTATATGAGAAGGACCTGTATATAGGGCCGTGATATTCAAATTACGATTGTTTTCAGCTGCCCTATTTATCAACATCTGATAACTCGTACGCTGAGATTAGTAGGTACGACCGTTTGATGAATCACACGTGAAACCTGGCGTAGGGAGATTTCTGCTGCAGGATCTGCATCTGTTTCAATGCTCCTTTGATATGAGGGTCCACATTTAAGCATGCATAAGCTAATACTAAGCTAATTATTCCAGGTGTATTTATTATACTGTATGTTGTCAACTGCATGCACAAGCTACACAAATCAAAGCCGAAAGATGGTGATCAAGAGAAGATGTACCAGCTCTGTCCTCATTCATTGGGAATTTGTTTGTAGATTTTTACAATATATACTGTATATATACAGTGTGTGTATATACAGTGGAGGAAATAAGTATTTGATCCCTCACCGATTTTGTAAGTTTGCCCACTTACAAAGAAATGAGCGGTCTATCATTTTAAAGCTAGGTTTATTTTAACAGTGATAGACAGAATATCAAAAAGAAAATCCAGAAAATCACATTGAAAAAAATTTAATTGAGTGAAATAAGTATTTGATCCCCTACCAACTATAAATAATTCTGGCTCCAACAGATTAGTCCTTGTGCTTTAAAAAAGTAGGGGAGAACGGGGTATATAGGCACACTTTTTACTCTAGTGAGAATTGCTCATCACCAAAACATCTTTCAATAGTCATTCCTATATTAAATTGAAGCTTAAGGTGTTGGCTTGAAATGTGTACCCCTCACTTTTTCTATCTTATTGTAATAAAGAAAAAATTAATCATCAACGACACCCTTACACATTGTGACAACCAACCCCATCAAGGGGTCGGTTGTCACACACTATGGGGTTGTTTGTCACAATGTTATCTTAATGGGAATAATCATAAAAAGAAGGAAAGAAAGTAGAACTCAATTTGAACAGTTAATTGCATTGTCAAGTTGACAAATAGGCCTACATAACTTACTGTAGCCTTGGCAACTGGTCTAGTTTGGGATGCACTGGGTTGTTTTGATTTTGTTGCCCTTTTTTCTTTTGCATGCTAGCTGCCTTTTCCTGCTCTATTCTTTCCTTCTCTGGGGTGTCAGTGAGGATACAGCTTGACAATTTCTTTCATTATTGGGTTCCTTTTCTGGCTGTAGCCTTTGGATAACATGTGACAACCAACCCCCCAAAAAATGTGACGACCAACCCCAACTTGAATTTCTTGCTAGCATCAAGGCCAACAACCATCTGACAACTAATTAGCTTGCTAACCACAATCTAAACTATAGTTTACCCTTCACACTTTTTGTGGGTAACAACTATTTTGTTATGAACCCATCGTGTAAAAGCCTAGAAGAAAAATACTGAGGAGCTAAATATTTTCAATTTGACATGAAAAACACAAACAGTCCTCTCACCTCAAATTCAGCAGTCTAACTCCAAGGAAGACTATGTAGGTGACCTCTGATCCCAATTCTGGATATTTGCATACCAAAATTTCACAGACAGCGCCTTCTGGTTCCGAGATATAACGATTGTGACAACCAACCCGTGTGACAAATTACCCCGTTCTCCCCTACTCCTAATCTCAACTAGTTTCCTGTATAAAACACACCTGTCTCAATTATTACCTGTATAAAAGACACCTGTCCACAGTCAATAATGAAAATTATAAAAACACAAAATGACCCTCAATCTCCTTCGGCCTGGGGCTCCATGCAAGATCTCACCTCGTGGGGTATCAATGATCATGAGAAAGGTGAGGGATCAGCCCAGATCTACACAGGAGGAGCCTGTTTATGATCCCAAGGCAGCTGGGACCACAGTCACCAAGAAAATCATTGGTAACCAGTGTTGGGAACGTTACTTTAAAAAAGTAATTAGTTATACCGTACTTTTCGGACTATAAGCCGCAACTTTTTCCCCATTTTTCGACCCTGTTATTACACAGCACAGTATATGTTCTGTAGCTACTAGGGATGGGCGTTAGTAATCGAGTACTCCTCGTTTCAAATGAACTTGATTGGTGGATGAGGAAAATCGTTTATTTTATTTTTTTTCTGCAAATAACTGCCACCTCCGTGTCACGGCAGCGCAGCCTGTGTTCTCCACAGCACCGCGGAGCTGAACACGGCCTCTCCTTTCTTCTCCAGAACATGTTCAGGAATACAACTGTCCAATTATTTCAAAGCCGATGATAAAGTTACGTTTATAAAAAGGGGAGATGACACCTGTTACTCTCAGTTAGTAATGAGTAGACTCCAGGTGAGCATGCAAGGTGCTCTCCGCTTGGAAAGAAAAGAAGAAGCAAGGCTTACTTCAGACACATTCGCTCTGAGCCAACAACAGTTAAGAAGCCTTCAATAGGGAATATGGGGATAAGATTCAAAAACCGACCGGTGTAACGTTCCGTTAATGAGGAATTAGTCGCGGTAATTATTCACGGACATGGAGTGAGCATTACGCGGTTGGATATAGGCCTACAACTATCTGCTTTGGTGAGTTATTCATATGTATTTAAATTGTAGGACAATCATTTTATATTATCTGCTGCCCTTCTTATTTTAAATGGTGACTTAGGCAATTTTGTTACAACTACAGCCCATGCTTTTTTTCTCTTTTTTTCTCCCCATCGCAGACCTACTGGATCGGTTTAAATTGTGGCCCGTCTATTTAATTACTTTCAGTGTGTTTTAAACTTGTGGAAAAAAATCCTTAATATCATATGGCAACTGTGACTGTTTGACATAAGCATTGAGCGCTTTATTGCGGTCAACCGTTGTTCTGCAGACAGATGCGTTGCGTTCTAAAAATAGAAAAAAGTTTAACGAGGAATCGATTGATCCTCGAGGAATGCAAGCGATCACACGAGTAGCAAAAACACTCGTGCCCATCCCTAATAGCTACTATTGCACTAAATGGTAACACTTACGTAGGCCTACGTTATGCAAATATGCAACTTGTTTGTTGAAATGTTAATAAATGGGAGGTTCCTCAAGTAGCCATCTCTTTCCCGGCAATCCCCTCTGTGCACGAACTCTTACATATGGTAATTAAACATTATAACACCTGCGGCTTATAGTCCAGTGCGGCTTATAGTACGGAAAGTACGATAGTTACTCACTACTTGTTCCAAAAAGTAACTGAGTTGGTAACTGAATTATTTTATAATAGAAGTAACTAGTTACCAGGGAAAGTAACTAGTTACCAGGGAAAGTAACTATTTGCGTTAGCCTACTGTAAAAAAAAAAAAGTTGCTGTACAACAAATTTGGATTTTTCTGAGCAGTTTTCACAAGTCAGTTGAAATGAGTAGAACAGACAGGTAGGCCTACTTGTAGGCTGCATAACCTTCAATATGTATTGCACATCAACAGACAGCAAGAGATTTATCCTGCACTTCAAGTAGGCCTAGCCTATTTTGTTCTCAACAAAAGCAGTAGAGGAAACTGCTGAATGTACCGTGCTGATCTGCTATCACTGGATTCACTTCAGGGGTGTCGGCTAAAACACCACTTAAGGCCAAAAACGTCAGACTATGAAGCATGAGACGATGAGAGGAGGAGTAAGGATTTATCCTATGTTTATTTCCTTCTTTAACATGCACAGCAGCATACAGATCCCAGGAAAATAACAGTAGCAATATTCGGCTCATGATGACACGCTAAACAGCTGTTGCAACCGGCGAATCACGGCTGTTTAATAACGTGCATAAATTATAATTTATAGAGATCGGGAAACTCCATGCACTTACTCACAAGGGCGATGTAAACACACTCAGGGAGAGCACGTTTCATCCGTGGATTGATAGGTGGTTACTGCGGCAACGCGAACGCTCACACAACAGAGAGAGAAAGAAAAAGAAACTTCACTAAACAGGCGCTCCGGCTGACTGACGTGACGGCGCTAACTGACAGTTATAATGTCATCCACACTGAATAAAACACATCTTAAAACAGTGTAAGAAATAACAATCGCTTGTCTTGTTAACCCACCGGTCTCCTTACTAGCAGTTTGTGTAGTATGGAGCCAGGGGTGCTTTCGGATTACACAGTTTATTCAATCAATTCATAGTAACGCACCGCATTTAACGTTCAGTAACGATAACGGCGTTGTAACGACGGAAAAAGTAATTAGTTAGATTACGCTGTTACTGAAAAAAGAACGTTGTTACCTAACGCCGTTATTTTAAACGGCGTTATTCCCAACACTGTTGGTAACACACTATGCCGTAATGGATTGAAATCCTGCAGTGCCCGTAAGGTCCCCCTGCTCAAGAAGGGACATGTACAGAACCCTCTGAAGTTTGCCAATGAACACCTGAACGACTCAGAGAATGCTTGGGAGAAGGTGATGTGGCCAGATTAGAACAAAATCAAGTTATTTGGTATCATAGTGACTCGCCATGCTTGGAGGAAGAGGAATTCTGACTATGACCCCAAGAACACCATCCCCACAGTCAAGCATGGAGGTTGAAGCATTATGCTTTGGGGGTGTTTCTCTACTAAGGGGACAGGTGGACTTCACTGCATCAAAGTAAATATGGATGGGGCCATGTACCATACTAGGTGACAACCTCTTTCTCTCCGTAAAAATGGGTCATGGATGGGTCTTCCAGCACGTCAATGACCCTAAAAATACAGCAAAGGCATCAAAGGAGTGGCTCAAGAAGAAGCACATTAAGGTCATGGAGTGGCCTAGCCAGTCTCCGGAACTTAATCCAATAGATCTGTGGAGGCAGCTGAAGCTCAAGCAACAGCCTCGAAACCTTAAAGATTAGGAGAGGATCTGCAAAGAGGAGTGGTCCAAATATCCTCCTGAGATGTGTGTAAACCTGGTCATCAACTACAAGACACGTCTGACCTCTGTACTTGCCAACAAGGGTTTCTCCACCAAGTATTAAGCAATGTTTTGATATGGGATCTAATACTTATTTCACTCAATGAAATGCAAAATAATTTCTATATTTTTTTTTATGTGATTTTCTGGATTTTCTTTTTGATATTTTGTCTATCACTGTTAAAATAAACCTAGCATTAAAATTATAGACCGTTCATTTCATTGTAAGTGGGCAAACTTACAGAATCAGTGAGGGATCAAATACTTATTTCCTCCACTGTGTGTGTGTGTGTGTGTGTATATATATATATTATATATATATACAGTATACAGTCCCATCCAAAAGTATTGGAACAGTTAGGCCAATTCCTTTATTTTTGCTGTAGACTGGAAACATTTGGGTTTGACACCAAAATATGAATATGAGACAATAGATCAACATTTCAGCTTTCATTTCCAGGTATTAACATCTGGATCTGATACACAACTGTGAAAAAATCATTATTTGTAAAGGAACACCACATTTTAGGTGAGCAAAAGTATTGGAACAGATAGACTTAAAATAAATTTAAGTGAATAAGACTTAATATTTTGTTGCAAATCCTTTGCTTGAAATAACTGCATCAAGCCTGTGAACCATTGACATCACAAAACTTTTGCATTCTTCTTTTGTAATGCCTTTCCAGGCTTTACCCGCAGCCTCATTCAGTTGCTGTTTGTTTTGGGGGGTTACTCTCTTCAGTCTCCTCTTTAGCAGGTAAAATACATGCTCTATAGGGTTTAATTCTCGAGATTGACTTAGCCAGTGTAAAACCTTCCATTTCTTGCCCCTGAGGAACTCCTTTGTTATTTTTGCAGTTTTTTTGGATCATTATCTTGCTGAATGATGATGGATCTTCCAATCAGTATCAGTGCATCTTTCTTTAAATTGGCAGACAAAATGTTTCTTTAGACTTCTGAGTTAATGTTGCTGTTGCCATCATGTGTGTTTTTGTCAAGATGAATCTTTACCAAAGTGATGGAAAGGCTAACGTTTGGAGAAAGAAAGGATCTGCTTATGATCCCAAACATCTGTGAAACACGGTGGAGGCAATGGCATGGCTTGGGCTTGCATGGCTTCTTCTCGAATGGGCTCATTAATCTTTATTGATGATGTAACACATGATGGCAACATCAAAATGAACTCAGAAGTTTACAGAAACATTGTGTCTGCCAATTTATAGAAAGATGTAACCAAACTGATTGGAAGATCCTTAATCATGCAGCAAGATAATGACCCAAAACACACTGCAAAAAACAAAAAAATTAGTTAATCAGGGGCAAGAAATGGAAGGTTTCAGACTGGCCAAGTCTATCTCCTGAGTTAAACCTTATAGAGAATGCATTTTACCTGCTTAAGAGGAGACTGAAGAGAGTAAACAAACAACAACTGAAAGAGGCTGCAGTGAAAGCATCACAAAAGAAGAATGCAAAAGTTTTGTGATATCAATGGGTCACAGGCTTGAAGCAGTTATTGCAAGCAAAGGATTTGCAACAAAATATTAAGTCTTATTTACTTTAATTAGGGCCCGAGCACCGAGTGGTGCAAAGACCTATTGTAATCGGTCAGATTATTATTCCCTATTATTACGTGTCTTTTTACTCATTTGTGGTACTTTTCACCCCTTTCCCATCGTGGAAAAGTTGAAAAACTTTGCGGGCAGGTCAGACCTGCAAAAAATTGCAACTTATCAGTGGTTTCAGGATTTGTGCAAAAACCAATTGGCCCCCAGGGGCCACAAACCGTTTTTCAGGAAATGCATGCTCAAAAATTGGACAACATGTAATGGCCCAAGGCGCACATAAATGCAATTTTATGTCCTGGGCCAAAATCAACAGGAAGTCGGCCATTTTGGATTAAGTGCCTAAAACCGCCATATTACATATTTTCGCATTTCGACGAAAGGCCCCTAGAGTTTTTACGGCAGGGACGTCAAACCACTGCTCAAGTACTCAAGACACTTGCCCGATGTTAAATTGCGGAAAGATTTCAAATTTTGCATAATACCAGGGAGTTAAAGGGGGTCAAATTTGACGTACACATCACAAAAAACGAACCTCATGAAACTTAAATTCATCATAACTCAGGCTGTGTTATACCTAGCTGCACCAAATTTAAACCCCAAATGTATCTTTGCAGGCCCCACAAAAAAGCCTCTTGAAGCCCTGCCCCAAAATCAACAGGAAGTATTTTAATTCAAATCATCACAATGTTCAAAAAACTTCTAGCAGGAACATATTTAGCAAAACGAAAACTCTAGGGACACTAATATGACATGGGAGATACACCAAAAAAAGTTTTGTTTGATTCCGAATAACTATGACGAGATGGCGGCCGATATTCTCCAAAATTCACTCATATCTCATAACTCCACATTACTCTGCAGGATTGCAGGATTTTGTGCAAAAAAAAATATGATAGGGTAAGTCCTCCGACATGGAAGATGATGTAGTGGAGACCGGGGTAAGTAGGCACACTTTTTACTCTAGTGAGAATTGCTCATCACCTAAACATCTTTCAATAGTCATTCCTACATTAAATTGAAGCTTAAGGTGTTGGCTTGAAATGTGAACCCCTCGCTTTTTCTAACTTATTGTAATAAAGAAGAAATTTACCATTAAAGACACTCTAACACATTGTGACAACCAACCCCATCAAGGGGTCGGTTGTCACACACTATGGGGTTGTTTGTCACAATGTTATCTTTATGGAAAAAATATTAAAAAGAAGGCAAGAAAGCAGAACCACATTTGAAAGTTTAATTTCATTGTCAAGTTGAAAAATAGGCCTACATAACTTTATGGATCTTTACAGAAAATGAGCAAGGAATTAACAAAAAGGAAATCCATATTAAGACCAACCTACTGTATGTAACAACATAAAGCACAAAACAAATAGGTCTAACAATAATAGCCTACTCAACTAGGATACACACATTCACTATCTGAGTTACAGTGATGGCAAATGTAGGGTCTGCTCACTAACTAAGCAGATATTGTGTGCCCACTGGTTGCACATACAACACTTCTCCGCACGTTGGTTATTCACCTCCATGTCCTACGCACTCGATCAAATCAACCTCAAAGCAGCTCAGGGAGGTCCAGAGACAACGATAACACAGGAAGGCGGTTCCGTCGGCTCCGTGGCCTTCTCGGCGTCGTCGCCACAAAACAGGAAGTCGCCGTCATTTCGCTCCGCGCCCTCCCACGCGCTCCAGACTTCACCCGCCCGGTGAGAACCCAGGCCGAGGACGTCCTCGCGTCCGTATCGAGCGCGTCACGGCCGCTTCTGGCGGCAGGCATCGCCCGGAGCGCCCGGAGCGCCGAGGCAGCATCCAGCACGAGAGTGCGAGGGCCCGTTCATCACTGCTCGCAGTTTTAATTTATTTTAAGTCTATATGTTCCAATACTTTTGCTCACCTAAAAATGTGGTGTTCCTTTACAAATAATGCTATCTTCTCAGTTGTGTATCAGATCCAGATGTAAATACCTGGAAATGAAAGCTGAAATGTTGATCTATTGTGCACACAGTATACACTGTGTGCACAATTATTTGGTTTGTATTTTTGAGGATTAATTTTATTATTGAACAACAGTGCTCTCGGTCAATCCAAAATATTAATGAACCTAAACCTGAATGTTTACGAAAGTAAAAGTGAGGTTTTGTCGAGAATATATATATATTTTGCTATTATTAGGCAACTATTACCGTAATTTTCGGACTATAAGCCGCAACTTTTTCCCCATTTTTCGACCCTGTTATTACACAGCACAGTATATGTTCTGTAGCTACTAGGGATGGGCGTTAGTACTCGAGTACTCCTCGTTTCAAATGAACTCGATTGGTGGATTAAAATGTTATATACGTGTACAAAACGGCACAAAACGGATAAAATAAAGTTTAACTAAATTAAATATTTTGATGCAAGTGCAATAAACTGAGCGTTGTGTCAAACAGCAACTGCAAATAACTGCCACCTCCGTGCCACCGCAGTGCAGCCTGTGTTCTCCACGGCACCGCAGAGCTGAACACGGTCTCTCCTTTCTCCAGAACATTTTCTGGAATATAACTGTCCAATTATTTCAAAGCAGATGATAAAGTTACGTTTATAAAAAGGGGAGATGACACCTGTTACTCTCAGTTAGTAATACCAGGACAGGTGAGCATGCAAGGTGCTCTCCGCTTGGAAAGAAAAGTAAAGAAGAAGCAAGGCTTACTTCAGGCACATTCGCTCCGAGCCAACAACAGTTAAGAAGCCTTAACTATGGAATATGGGGATGAGATTCAAAAACCGACCGGTGTAACGTTCCGTTAATGAGGAATTAGTCACGGTAATTATTCACGGACACGGAGTGAGCATTACGCAGTTGGATGGCTTAGGCTATTTTTTTTTTGTTACAACTACAGCCCATGCTTTTTTTCTCTTTTTTTCTCCCCACCGCAGACCTACTCGATCGGTTTAAATTGTGGCCCGTCTATTTAATTACTTTCAGTGAGGAAAAGGTGTTTTAAACTTGTGGAAAAAAAATCTTTAATATCATATTGCAACTGTGACTGTTTGACAATAAGCGTTGAGCGCTTTATTGCGGTGAACCGTTATTCTGCAGACAGATGCGTTGCGTTCTAAAAATAGAAAAAAGTTTAACGAGGAATCGATTGATCCTCGAGGAATGCAAGCGATCACTCGAGTAGCGAAAACACTACTCGTGCCCATCCCTAATAGCTACTATTGCTCTAAATGGTAACACTTGAATACGTTATGCAAATGTGCAACTTGTTTGTTGAAATGTTAATAAATGGGAGCTTCCTCAAGCAGCCATCTTTCCCGACAATCCCCTCTGTGCACAAACTCTTACATTATGGTAGTTAAACATTATAACACCTGCGGCTTATAGTGCGGAAAATACGGTAGTATGCAGAATCATTATGCAATAAATAAAAAAACAATAGGGTTTAAGTCAGGTGAGGAAGAGGGTCATGTCATTATTTTTTCATCCTTAAGGCCTTTACTGACTAGCCATGCAATTGAGTACTCCGATGCATGTGATGGAGCATTGTCCTGCATAAAAATCATGGTCTTCTTGAAAGATGCAGACTTTTTCCTGTACCACTGCTTGAAGAAAGTATCTTCTAGAAACTGGCAGTAGGTTTGGGAGTTGATTCTGAGGCCATCTTCAACCCGAAAAGGTCCAACTAGCATGAGCTAGAAATGTTTATTTGTAAATTTTTAGTTGTTTTATTATTCTCACTTTAACAGATGAAAATAAAAAAGTGAGATGGGAAAATTTGAGTTTTTTTATTTAGTGGCATAATAATTCTGCATACTAATAGTTGCCTAATAATAGCAAAACATATATATATATTCTCGTCAGAAAGACAAAACCTAATTTTTACTTTCGTAAACATTCAGGTTTAGGTTCATTAACATTTTGGATTGACCGAGAGCACTGTAGTTGTTCAATAATAAAATTAATCCTCAAAAATACAACTTGCCTAATAATTGTGCACACAGTGTATATACACTGGCCACTTTATTAGCTACACCTGTTCAATGGCTTATAAAAATAAAAAGCTAATTAGCCAGTCACATGGCAGCAATTTAATGCATTTTTACGTTTAGACATGGTCAAGACAATGTACTGAAGTCAAACCAAGCATCAGAATGGGGAAGAAAGGGGGTTTAGGTGACTTTGAACATGGCATGGTTGATGGTACACGGCAGGATGGATCCATACTTTCATGTTGTTTACGCCAAATTCTGAACCTGCCATCTGAATGTCGCAACTGATATCAAGACTCATCAGACCAGGCATGATTTTTCAATCTTCTATTGTCAAATATTGGTGATCCTGTAAGAATTGTAGCCTAATTTTCCTGTTTTTAGCTGACAGGAGTGACACCCGGTGGGGTCTTCTGTTGCTGTAGCCCATCTGCTTCAAGGTTGGTCGTGTTTTGCGTTCAGAGAAGGTATTCTGCATACCCTAGTTGTAACGAGTGGTTATTTGAGTTACTGTTGCTCTTCTATCATCTCGAACCAGTATGCCCATCCTCCACTGACCTCTGACTTCAACAAGGCATTTTACCTCCACACAAATGCTGCTCACTCGATATTTTTTCTTTAACGGGCCATTCTCTGTAAGCCCTAGAGATGGTTATACGTGAAAATCCCAGTAGATCAGCAGTTTCTGAATTACTCAGACCAGCCCTTATGGCATCATCAACATTTCCATGTTCAAAGTCACTTAAACCCCCTTTCTTCCCCATTCTGATGCCCGGTTTTAACTTCAATAAGTTGTGCTGTCCAGGTCTACATGCCTAAATGCATTGAGTTTCTGTCATGTGATTGGCTGATAAGTTACAGTATCTCACAAAAGTGATTACACCCCTAACATTTCTTAAAATATTTCATTATATGTTTTCATTGAACACTGAAGAAATGACACTTTGATATGATGTAAAGTAGTCAGTGTACAGCTTATATAACAGTGTAAATGTACTGTTCCCTCAAAATAACTAGACACAGCCATTAATGTCTAAACTGCTTGCAACAAAAGTGAGTACACCCCTAAGTGAAAATGTCCAAATTGGGCCCAAAGTGTCAATATTTTTTGTGGCCACAATTATTTTCAAGCACTGCCTTAACCCTCTTGGGCATGGAGTTCACCAGAGCTTCACAGGTTGCCACTGGAATCCTCTTCCACCCATTCATGACAGCATCACGGAGCTGGTGGATATTAGAGATCTTACGTTCCTCCACCTTCCATTTTAGGATGCAGTGTTTCCCCCAGAAAATGTCTTAGTCAAGGTGGTCACTGCCCCGTGCCAGGGGCGCCGCGGCGAAAATTTTAGGGGTATTTTGCTCAAAGATGCCAATGCGCCGTAAAGAAATAAACAACTGTTTATTTGAATACAAAAATAAAACAGACACTGACCTTACAGTTGTGCAATTTTGTTTGCTATGTGCAGGTACAAATTATGTGTAAACGTACAGACAGTACAAAGCACAATTAAAGAAAACTTCTACTGTTTTGGTGCAATACTATACAGACACACTAAATACAAATAATGGACCATACATTTAACATGTGTATGCACATCAAAGTGCAAATACAACTTTTTAAAGTTCCTTTTTGGATGGGGGCTGTTGTGCGATTAATGATTATTTTAAGCCTACTTGCTTGATTTATTTTTAAATACAGAGGTCGTTTTGGAACATGTATTTCCCAATTTAAAACATAAAAATAAAGCAGCATTGAAAATTCAGAAAATAAATCTTCTTGGCCTACACTAGCATGCTGTTTGAAAAATAACTTTAAATAATAAATACAATGTGTTTTCCCCTTAAAATGACTAATTGCATTTCAAAGACAGTAGGCCTAGTTTGGCACTTCTGTAAACACTTACTGAAACTTGCCTGGGCCATCACTCTCATGCCTTCTTCAAACTTTTCTCTGCGCTGATAGGTTTTTTTGCCACAGTGATGTGGAGTCTTAAACTATTCTAGCTTTGCAGAGCACTTCTTTCTGTTCAGCTAAATATCCCCATAGAACTGCACTGCGTTTATTATCGCCACCAGTTAAATCTCGGTTTGCTTCTGCTCGTTTGACTCTCCCGCGTGTATGCCGTAGTCGCGCGCGGTGCGGTACAGTCGCGCGCGCAAAGCTGCAGACAGAGCAGCTGATAGAGAAACGCTTGGAGACACATGCTTTTTACCGCAAATCGCGGCCTTTCGCGCAGTTAGGACCATGCACAACACACACATCACGCTTGCTAGTACATTAATTGTGCAGCACAAAAAAAAAAATAATAATTAAATTTTTTTTTTTTTTCTTGGGGGTCGGTTGGTAGTCAAGGCGGGAGGCTGGCGTTGCTAAGGCGGCCGCCTTAGCTATAAAGCGCTGGGGGAAACACTGGGATGCCCCAAAGATGCTCTATAGGGTTTAGGTCTGAAGACTTGCTTGGCCAGTCCAACACCTTTTCCCCTTAGCTTCTTTAGCAAGGCAGTGGTTGTTTGGAGGTATGTTAAGGGTCGTTATCATGTTGCAATACTGCCCTGCAGCCCAGTTTATGAAGGTTGAATGCATGTGCTCAGCGTCATATACAGAGGTTGGCTTTGGAAAATAGACCTATGAATACTGCCAGCATTGCTGCACGGCTTGAAGGGGTGGGGGGGTCATCCTGTCAGTGCTCAGACCATAAGCCACACACGCATCATACTGGTCTGCATGGCTGTCATCCCAGAAGGAAGCCTCTTCTACAGATGATGCAAACCAGACGAGGAGTACAAAGACAAGTGTGTCTTGCCTAAAGTCAAGCATGGTAGTTGGAGTGTCATGGTCTGGGGCTGCATGAGTGCTGTCAGCACTGGGGAACTACAGTTCACTGAATGTCAACATGTACTGTGCCATACTGAAGCAGAGCATGATCCCCTCCCTTCGTAAACTGGGCTGCAGGGCAACATTGCAACATGATACCGACCCCAAACACACCTCCAAATGACCACTGCCTTGCTAAAGAAGCTGAGGGTGAAGGTGATGGACTGTCCAAGCATGTGTCCAGACCTAAATCCTATTAATGATGATGATGGATTGGATTTATATAGCGCTTTTCAAGGCATGAATGAATGGAACTCCAGTGGCAACCTGTGAGGCTATGGTGAACTCCATGCCCAAGAGGGTTAAGGCAGTGCTGTAAAATAATGGTGGCCACACAAAACATTGACACTTTGGGCCCAATTTGGACATTTTCACTCAGGGGTGTACTCACTTTTGTTGCCAGCAGTTTAGACATTCATGGCTGTGTGTCGAGTAATTTTGAGGGAACAGTAAATGTACACTGTTATATAAGCTGTATACTGACTACTTTACATTGTATCAAAGTGTTATTTCTTCAGTGTTGTCCCATGAAAAGATATAATGAAATATTTGAAGAAATGTGAGGGGTGTACTCACTTTTGTGAGATACTGTATGTGTTATCAAGAAAATAAACCGCTGTACCTAATAAAGTGGCCTGTGAGATACTGTGTGTGTGTGTGTATACTGTGTATATATATATATATATGTATTTGTTTATTTATTTCTTTCTTTCTCTGAACCAAATCTTTGCTTCTGAGACAATATTGCTACTAGAATGCAATAATATATGCCACCTGAATGCAACCTGGGCATATTTTTTACTTTGCAGTATACAGCTTCTGGCACTACGGCATATCACCTTCAGAGGGCGCTGCCGGGTGGGATTGTGTTAATGGAGCTGGCTTTTCAGGTGAGATGTGGACAGTAAAGGGCCCTTAGAATCGTAATGCTCACTAACATTTCAAAGCATAATTCATGTATGTGTAAAGTAATGCTTATGGGATCAGAATCATGCTGTAATTCAAATCTGAAAACTTGAAACTGTTTGAAAACTTGACATCTTGTAAAATAGGTTTTGCACCAACGAAAAAATAGTTTATTGCATGACATTCTTCTTCAAATATCTTCAAAAATAATTTTGTATTTTATTCTCCTTCTCAAAATGTTTCAACACATTTTCAAAGTTAGACGTTTTTCACCAACATATTTTTTTCAAAAAGAGTTTCTCTTTTGTATTATTTTGTAATGTATTTATTTCAGAACTGAGTTTTCAGCTTTGGGGAGATTTGAACACACATCTGCAACACACACGCCATGTGATTATTGGCAGTGTTGACGCAGATTTATTTTTCACATGGCTCAGTGTTTAGCTCTACTTAGTGGTTAGTGGTTACCCGTGACAGTTCTATGGTCGCGATAGGGTAATTTTAAACATCCGTGGAGAACATCTTGTGATACATTGTGTGTATTCGACATATCGCCCAGCCCTAACTTAAATAACTATTTAATTTAGGACTGCAGATGTCTCCTTCACACCAAAGCCCAAAACACATGCTATTTAAACATGTTACAGCCAGTCTGTTAAATGTAGAACCACTGGGAGGCACCCACTTTTCTGTCAGTTGTGTTTTGAGAAGAAGAACCTGTTCCAGGTGACAGGACATCGAACAAACCAATTAGATTACACCCTCTGCTGTTGAAAAAGAACCTCGCGATTCATTCCGCATCTCATCGATGTACCGTATTGCTCCGAATATAAGACAACCCTGATTATATCCGTTTGGAAAAAGATTTGAAGACCAGATCTTGTTTTTATGAAAACTATTTTATTTATTAAAATAGTATATGAAAATAAAAACGCATTTAATAAAACACTTTTCTTCATTGCAAATAAACAGTAGGCTTGTGCAAATAGGCCAAACTCTGATGTGTTCACCACAGACTATATTCATCACACGCACATTCCTCTGCACCGCTGTGATCGCTCTCGCTGTCATCTCTCCTATGCTCTGGTTCGGTCGTGGCATAGCGGGCATCCTCGCTGCTGTCCTCGGCATTTGAGACACAGCATTTATTTAATGCTCATAGTTAATCACATAGCCTAGTGCTGAAACGAAAGCCATTAGTTTCAGTCTACAACCGACAAAGTTACAATCACCAAAACTGCATGGACAGCGTTAAAATAAAGCCTCTCATTCTTATAATCATTAGGGCTCTGATGCAAATGATGAAATCTGAACATTACTACGGTAGTGGTGGTGAGTAAAGGGACAGTGCAGTTGGCAATCTCTCAGCACAACTGCCGCAGCAAAAAAGGCACAGTAAAATTCGATCGCTCTGCCGATTCATGCCTCTGACACATTGACTCGCAACATAATGAGTCGAGCCTTTGAATTGGCTTTGGCGATTTCCTGTCCCTCTTTTTTCTATCCACACACACAGCGTTCTCTCTCCCCTTGCACACACGCATGCCCCGGCCGCTTCCAAGAGCACAGCCAGTGTTCCACCCGAAAAATAAAGAAAATAAACTTGAAAACAGGCCCTTAAGCTGAATGACCCCTCTGGTAACAGGCAGTCCATTTTTGGACGTTGAATTTTAGACCCCGAATATAAGACGACACAACTTTTTACGAACTATTTGCGCTGAAAAATCTGTCCTATATTCTGACCAATACAGTTAATCTTCACGCAAAAATGTTTGCCTCCCGATGCATCGTTACATCCCTTGTATTAAAGACTGAGCTATATGAAAAGTTGTGAGCATTGTTCGAAAGAACAGATTTTTAGTTTAGATAGTCTTTTTCCCTCACAACATGTTTTGCATTCCCTCGCAATATGTTTTAAGTTCCATCGAACGCAAAACATATTGCGAGAGAATACAAAAGTATTGCAAAAGAACCCTATGGGGGCCTATGGGGGCTAGGTAGTTTTCAGATCTCCCTTAACAATTTTTCTAACCGGGAAACAAAATAAGTCACTGAGAGTAAAGTGCCAGATTTCAAACTTTGAAAATGTGTTAATTTGTCAAATATGTTTTGATTAATATCAGCCGGTTTTTCAACCAGGGGTGTCCAAACTACGGCCCGCGGGCCGCGGCCCACTTTTTATTGGCCCGCGGCCGATTTAAAAAATATAATGTAATATGGCCCTTTTATTTTTATTTTTATTTTTATTTTTATTTTTATTTTTATTTTTATTTTTATTTTAATTTTAATTTTAATTTTAATTTTAATTTTAATTTTAATTTTAATTTTAATTTTAATTTTAATTTTAATTTTAATTTTAATTTTAATTTTAATTTTAATTTTATTTTTAGAAAATCCATGTGTCCTTCTTCAATAGCTTCTAATTCATATGGCACAGTGTCTCCAAATTATTTTTTCATACAAAATTCTTCAGATTAAGCCTCTTAATTTTCCTCTCATAGTGCACCAGATTCATGCATTTCAATTTAAAAAGTTACCCCCTAGGATGATCGGGATCTCGGCTGGCTACTATTTTCACCCAGCTGGACATTGGAGGCAATAGCAGAAAACACTGGGTGTCTGAATGGCATTTAACTATAGTCAATGATTTGGTCAGCCCTAACATTGGAGAGGGGCCCCCCTAATCAAATTCTGCTTAGGGCCCCATGAAGGCTTGTGCCGGCTCTGAGGGGAAATGTGTCTGTGTGTTTAATTTGCAAGGAAAGTGTTGCCGTGAAGAAGAATTAAAATTTACGGAGACACTGTGAAACTAAATATCAGAGGAGCTACATGTCCTGATAAATGTGCTATTTTTGCAAAGTGGCCCAGCCCTTCGTAGATTTTTCTGTATGTGGCCCTCAGTGAAAAAAGTTTGGACACCCCTGACTTAAACCCTGCAAATCCCTTACTGAAACTCCATAGTATCCTTCATTTGACTTACCTGCCTGGTAAAGAGCAATTATTTTCAAGCCCTCTTCTCTTAGTTTATTAAATACTTTTTGTTAACAAGTTTAGGATCCAATCCTAAACTGTCATAGTAAAGTGATGCCATTTAGGTCCTTTCCTCAGACTTGACAGAGCTCCTGCAGAGCAATATAAGACATAATACAACTGGTTTAACAATATAAGGCAAGTGAAATAAGGGAAAAGTTTAACTTTCACCTGAATATATTTATAGGAACAGAAGTATTGTGTCATTGTAATTACTTGTTTTCTAACCCCCACACGGATGGCTTCTCCAACTGGTCAGCCAGGCATTAATACTGTTTTTTTGCTTGTTTTTTAAATAAACAACCATATCCTTTTTGGTCCAGGGGTGTTACTTCTGTGTGAAGCAGTATGCACTAGAGTGTTCCCGCATTCCCATGGGCCAGACAGTCAACTCCCAGGTAAATACTTGACAGAAATTTTAACTGTTGTGTGGATAAAAAAAAAACTTTTGCCATTTTTTCTGATTTGTATCTCTCAAAATTCACATTTGTGAGGGCAGGTATACAGTTCTGTTCTTCTTTTATAGCAGTGCTTTACAGTCGGGAAAGGTTTGGGTTCCAGTGTCCTTAAGAATGTTCCAGTGCTACTATTAGGTTTCTTGGAGGAGGCTCCAGGGGTTCGTAATATTAAGTGTGGACAGGGCTCAACGCTAAGGTTTTTTTTGTAATTTGTAATTTTGTCTCTAAACCTATAATAACTGCAAATGAGACATGTTTTATGCAAACAAAAATCATGTTTAACAGCACTTATTTTTATTCGTTTTACCTTATTCCTTTTACAACAGCAATTCTTTAAAACTTCTTTCTGCAAAACATTTTTTAGGCCTACAACATTTGAACAATGAAAATAGACCATAGATAGATTACTTGTATTTGGCGCTATACATTTTTTTTTTTTATTCAAGAATTTCAGCGGAACCTCCGGTTTCCCGCTCAGGCAAGCGGGTTCGGTTGTCACAGTTACTGGCCCGACATGGCGTTTTATTTGCCCCGGGACGTCAGGCAATCCTTACTGTCGAGCCCTGTGTGGATGTCCGGGGACTTCCTTTTAGCATGTGAAGGAGGAGGACGTGTAGCGTGGGGGCTCCCGAGTGTTCACTACTATTTGATATATACTAGCACCACAGACTACTCAAAATACCTTTTTTTGCTTGGTTATTGCGACCACTGACTGTTTGGTGTTGATGGGCCACAGAAGGATAAAGGCCAGAATTCGCCGGGGAAAGAGGCAGCCACGATGTCGGAACGTCATGGCGGAGTCGATCCCCTGCCGCCAGACCTCGACAAACACCGCGCTGTGCTGTCATCCGACCTTACGACAACCGTTACTACAACCATGAAAATGGTAGTGAGTGAACCTTGAGGCCCATTTCTGCTGTCTTAGATGCCGTCAAGTCGACCACCGACTCGCTCAACCTGAAGATAACCGCCATCATGACAGCCCTGTCTGACCACAGCGACCGGATCACTGTTCTCGAGGAGACTTGTGCTCGTTTACAGTCTGAAAATACACAGCTGAAGGCTAAGACCGAAGATTTGGAATGATCTACGTGTGATTGGAATCCCGGAGAAGACAGAGGGAGCAGACCTAGTAAAATTTATAGCTAACTTTCTCACGAGGTCCTCGGTGCCAGCTTCTTTTCTTCCACCCTGGTCCTGGATAGAGCTCACCGCATCGGCCCAGTGCGCTCGGTGGAGGGGGGCAAGACCGAGAGCATTCATTGTCCGTTTCTACTACTTCAGCGATAAGGAGCGTGTTCTGAGACGAGAGAGGGGCGCACAGCAGCTCAAGTACCATGGACAGAATGTTTACTTTTTCCCCAACATTGCCGCCAACATCGCTAAGAAGAGAGCATCCTTTGCCGGTGCGAAACGCTGCCTCTACGAGAAGCAAGTCAGGTTCTCCCTCCTGTTCCCTGCCCGTCTGCGCGTGGAGCACAGCGGGGAGAAGAGGTTTTTTGAATGTGCGTAAGAAGCCCAGGAATTTTACGAATCCCACTTCTCTGCCCGCTTTCAGACACTGTATCCTACTGTACTCTCTCATCCTGTCAGGTAAAAACAGACTTTAGCCTAGATATTGGCCACTACTAGAATATTTTCCCAGCTGATATGTGTGGGGTGTTGTTGTTTTTTCTTACTCCATTCCCACATGGGTTTTAGGATATATTGTGATAAATCACACTGGCTGTTTTTAAATTGAACATTGATAATTTAATTTTTCCCAGCTGAAGTGTGTGTGTTTTTTCTCTTTCTTTCTTTTGATACACATCGTTGCTATGCTGTTTCATGCGGATTGTTGCTATCCAGCCCCAAAATTAAATACATTTATTTTATATAGCCTACATCCAGGTTAAACTATCCCATGCAGGCTTCTGATATCTTTGCTCATCATCCTGTAGTGAAACACAGAACCTCTGTGCGTTCCGTGCCTCTTTTTTTTTTTTTTTTTTTATTATTATTTTTTTTTATATATATTTTTTTTTCCTCTCTTTTTTGTGGACGCTAGTCTCCTTCCTAATGTGGTTTCTACTGAATATATGGCGATAGTTATAAGCGACCACTCCCCTTTGGTTCTTGACATGCTATTAACATTTCATCCATGACCCTGTCCTTTGTGGAGACTGGAAACTCTGCTTCTCTCTAACCAGGGTTTCTGTGATTATATTTCCTCCTCTATTGACAAGTTTGTTTCTATTAACACGAATGATTCTACATCTTACTCTCTACTCTGGGAATCGCTAAAGGCATACCTTAGGTCAAATTATAGCTTACTCTGCCAAATTAACTAAATTGTATAAAGCTTATCAGACTCGACTCATGGACCTAATCCTCAACCTAGATCACCAATATGCCAGTAACCCTAGTCCCGAACTGTATAAGGAGCGCTTGAGTCTGCAGGCTGAGTTCGATTTGCTCAACACTAGGCAGGCAGAACGCATGCTTTTGCAATCTCGCAGTAATTATTATGATAATGGTGGTCGCTTGCTTGCCCAGCAGCTAAAGCGCAAAGCTTCCTCACGTCTCATTACTCAAATTAAGGACCCACTAGGTGCTCTCCTGTCTGCCCCATCCGATATCAATGCAACATTCAAAACGTTTCATTCGGCTCTTACCAGTCAGACTCCCAAACCGACAACACCACTATGGACTGATTTTTTAATACTCTTAGTGTGCCCACTATTGATCATGCAATTGGACACAACCTAGATGCACCATTGGTGCTACAGGAAATAGTTGATGTGATAAGTGCAATGCAAAGTAACAAAGCCCCTGGCCCTGATGGCTATCCTACCAGTTCTTAAAGAAATTTAGTAGCAAACTAGCCCCACTTCTTTTAGCTGTATACATTGAGTCAATCAAACAGGGTACACTACCACCTACCCTGACCCAGGCATCAATCTCTCTCCTACTTAAGAAGGATAAAGACCCCACTTGTTGCGGGTCCTACAGGCCTTTATCTCATCTCAATGTTGATGTCAAGGTCTTAGCGAAGGTGCTAGCAACTCGTCTCGAGGCAGTTTTGCCAGACATCGTCTCGAAGGAGCATACAGGATTCATTAAAGGGCGTCATTCTTTCTTCAATATCCGAACATTAATGAACATAATTTATTCGACCCCAACCGCTAAACGTCCTGAAGTTGTAATATCGCTAGATGCCGAAAAGGCCTTTGATTAAGTTGAATGGCTGTATTTGATCGCTTTAGCTCATGGATTCGTCTTTTATATACTGACCCCCAGGCTAGTGTTTGCACTGGGGACACTCGGTCTGATTATTTTCCACTATCATGCGGGACCCGACAGGGCTGCCCCTTAAGTCTGCTTTTATTTGCCCAAGCGATCAAGCCCCTATCCATAGCTCTGCGCTCTTCCCCCCTACTTCAGGGAATCTATCTATCTATCTTTTTTTTTTTTTTTTTGTATAATTCTTTTTATTTTGTTTTTTTGTAACAATAATCAAACAAACAACACCAGACAATACATACAAACTAAGAAAAGAGAGAAAAAAAAGAAAAAAAAGAAAAAGGTAAAAATAAGAAAAAGGACAAATGTGTATGTTGTTCATTATTGCATGATCACACACACACACACACACACACACACACACACACGTAACATTTAAAGACACACAAAAAGAAAAATCCATGTCCTGTGATCTCCACCGTAGTTCCCCCCCCCCCCTTCTCAGCAATGCTACAAGCTTTATTACTCATAGTGCCTCATAAATGCGTTTCCATACTTCATTAAATTGATTTGTTTTGTTGTTGTCTTCGGATAATGTATTTTCTATGGTCAGATAATATTTCATAAGTTCTTTCCAGTTCTTTAATGTAGGGGCCTCTGCATCTTTCCAGTATTTTAAAATTAGTTTCTTGTAAACAAGGGAAGAAAACATAATTTGCCATCCCATAGGGTACCTTACACCCTCGGGGTTCTGAAAAATGCACAGCTGAGCTGAGAACTGCATTTTTGTTTTACAAATAGTTGATATCCATTCTTGGATTTCATTCCAACCTTTGTTCACTTTCATACAATGCCAAAAGGCGTGTATGAGAGAGTCTTGAGAGCCACACTTCACACTGGTCAGAGGAGTCAGCATAAAACTTATGTAATTTATCTCTAGTATAATATATTCTTGTCATGAGTTTATATTGTATTAACCTGAGATTTTCATTTGTGGTAATTTTATTTGTAAGATACAAGCATTTCTTCCATTTTATATTGGCTTCTTTGAATTGGAGATCTTTATTCCATTGTTCATAGAGCTTATGCATTGAGTAGTGTTTAGATTCTTCCTTCAAGAGAATATTATATATGCTACCAATTAACTGTTTCTTTTTTCCTTTTTTAAACATAACCTCCTCAAATGGTCCTGGAACCAAATCATATTGTAAATTAAGGGAATCTATCTTGAGGGAATCGAACACCGTGTGTCATTATATGCGGATGACCTCTTGCTCTATGTCTCGAATCCTGCCACAGCTATTCCGTTTGTTATCTTTATTCTTGGCTCTTTTTCCGGGTATAAGCTCAACCTGCAGAAAAGTGAGTGTTACCCTCTTAACATCCCCCCCTCGGACCTCCAGCAGTTGAATTTGCCATTTAGTATTAGCTGCTCAGGGTTTAAATATTTAGGGGTCAATATCACTCCGTTCATTTCAGCTCTTATGGCTGCAAATTTCACTCCCCTACTTAACCAGACTAAATCTGACTTTCAGAGATGGGTTAACCTCCCTCTGCCAATAGATGACAATTGTATCCCGATTTGTTTACTTATTCCAATCCATTCCAATATTTTTACCAAAATCCTTCTTTCTTTCTTTTTTTAAAACTTTTTAGTCTTTTCCCATTTTTAAAAGACATACACACAATACAAGTACAATAACATAAACAATAGAGAGGGGGCGCACCAGTATAAGTGTTTTATACACATTTTCTTTGATTGTCTAAAGCTTATCCTGATTATGTAGTGTCATCTATTCCTTCAATAAAGGTAGTCCATTTCTTCCATTTACTTGAGAAAATCGCTCCTCTGGATCTTAGACAAAAAGTCATTTTTTCCATTGCCTTAATCTGTTTTATTATGTCCATCTATTGTTTGAGATTTGGAGTATCCGGTTGATACCAGTTCTTAGTGATTGTTCTCTTACAGGCCATAAGCAATATTTTACACAGATATAAATCTTTTCTTGAGATGACATCCTTTAAAATACAGAAGTAAAGCACCTTTACATTGTTTGTGACTTCATATCCCAGAATCTTACTTAAAGACAGACATATTTTCCCCCAAAATATCAGAATATTTGGGCATAGCCAAAAAATATGAGAGTGATGGGCGTTCGTGTTTCCGCACAGCCTCCAGCACTGCTCCTTTAACTGAATTTGCTTACTTTTAATATGTGGTGTTATAAAATAACGAATTAAATTCCACCAACCAAATTCTCTCCACTTCTTTGAGCTTGTGGATGAATGCTGTGCTTTCCACATAGAACAACAATCCTCCTGTGATATTTCTATGTTTAATTCCTTCTCCCATTTGCTTTAGCATATCCTTTGTTTTCTCAAATTCCTTTTGTAATTGTTCAAAACTTTTGAAGTGCCCACCCTGTGTGAGTGTACATAGCTGTTATACCCTTGTCCCACCACTGTCTGAAACCAATATCATTTGTTCCTGGTTTAAAGTTGTGATCCAGGGCAGGCCAAGTCAAAATCCTTTGCGTCTCCCTCCATATTGTAGTCTTTTACCATCTTGTTCCAAATACCCAGGGTCTGTTTGATGATATCATTGTTGCTTTCTTGGCACATTTTATTTGCTGTGTCCCCTAACACTGCTTGGATTGGAGAGGTGTCTATGTTGACTTCTATGTCTTTCCATCTGGCTTCATATTGCGGGCAGCTTCCGCATACTACAAATCTTATTTGGGCTGCATAGAAATATTGCCTCAAGTTAGGCAGTGACACACCACCATCCTCTTTATTTATTTGAAGTGTTTTATACCTGACCCTTGGTATCTTGCTGGCCCAAATAAACCAAGAAATCAATTTGTCCCACGACCTGAATTGTGCTTCTGGGATCATCTGTGGAATAGATTGAAACAGATATAGTAGTCTTGGCAGTATGTTCATTTGTACTATATCTATACATGTCCCCATATCTAGGTTAAAGGCTGACCACCTCCTGACATCTGTTTCAATATTTTCGTTGACCTGTTTATAGTTGATTTCAGACGTGTTGCTAATGACGTTTTTGTTAATGTCACTCCAAGATATTTTAATACTTTAGTCTTCCATTTAATTTTGTATTTTTCTCTGGTTTCCTTATTAGGAGGGTAATTGAAAGTGAGGATTTGTTTTTTTGCCAGGGTTAGAGGGTTAACCCTAATTTAGAGCCTGAGTATTTACCAAAGTCATCTAGTATTGCCATCAGGTTAGGAAAGGTTTTATCTGGGTGCAGCAGAGTCGCAATAACATCATCGGCTAAAAGTCCTATGATGTGTTCTTGTTTTCCTATTTGGATTCCTTTCAGCCTATCCTGTCTGATCAGCTGTGCTAAAGGTTCTATAAATATGGCAAATAGAGTGGGGCAGCCCCCCTGGCGAGTGCCTCTTTGTAGATTAAAACGATTGGTTAAGTGACAGTTGATTTTTATCCTTGCTGTGGGTTCTTTGTAAAGACTTTGAATACTTTGTATTGGCTGTTTCTGAAAACTTAATTTCTCCAGTACCTGATATAAAAATTCCCAATTGACACAATCAAAGGCCTTCTCGGCATCAAGGCTCACTAATACTGCTTTCAGTCCCTGTTTCTGGATGTGATCTATGATATGTAGAGTACATCTAATATTGTCCTGAGTCTGTCGCCCCTTAATAAATCCTAATTGATCCTCATCGATCAAATCAGACATAACATTTTCAAACCTTTTAGAGATGATTGACGTGAAAATCTTATAATCTACATTTAAAATCAAGATAGGTCTATAAGGGGGCACTCTTAGCTCAGTTGGTAGGGCGTCCATCCATACTAACTGCCGTCTCTCGTTCATTCGCTTTCTGTGAGGACCTTACTATCTATGGTGAGGACACGTCTTTCAGCTCCGTGAGAGAGAGTAGTTAGGTGACACTGCTGCATAACTCATTGCAATCAGGTGCGTGTGGCAGTGACTGGCATTAGTTCATGCAGTGTCAAAACCACTCTCACGGAGCCGAAAAGAGTCCTCACACTTTCGACACACGGACATGCACTATATTGCGCCCTTCTCAGTTCACACTCGCGCGCCTGGCACGCGCTACAAAACAGCTTTGCGACAGCGGGCGTCGTAGAAATACTACCGCTTTTGTCCCAAGGGGACGCCAACGTGCCATCTTACGCGTAGTGGCTTTAATGTCCAAATTTAATCCATTATAAATCGTTTCTTGTCATTATCTTTGATGCTAAAAACTGTAGGCCTTTTAGCTTTCCAATGATGCTCTGTACTGTACTGGGAGTCTTTCGACGAATCAGAGATAGTTTTTTCCTGTCCATGTCTAATGAATCTAATAAAGGTGTATATAGCTTTTGCCTGATTTGAGCGCCATCTTTTGGGTAAAGTACCTCTCTGCATTTAAAATAGCGGAATATTTATAAATATGCTTCAGAACAGTTTTGGAAAGGTAGTGAAAAGTCAGTTTTGAGCCCTGTGCCTGCACCTAAAGGGATAGTTCAGTATTTTTGAAGTGTAGTTGTATGGGATACATGGATATAGTTATTGTGTTACCTTATGTAGATGGCGATCAGTTCAGTCACTATAATGAATTATGGGGAGACTTTGCTGTAGCAGAAGTCGCTTTGTATTGTTGCAGAGGTGGCCAGAAGAATAGAAAGGTTTTCTTCCCGGATGTCTCTATACATTGCTGCATTCATCTTTCCCTCAATCCTGACTAGTCTCTCAGTTCCTGCCGCTGAAAAACATCCCACCATTCTTCACCGTAGGGATGATACTGGCCAGGTGATGAGGACTGCCTGGTTTCCTCCAAACATAACGCTTGGCATTCACGCCAAAGAGTTCGATCTTTGTCTCATCAGACCAGATAATTTTGTTTCTCATGGTCTGAGAGTTTTTCAGGCTCCTTTTGGCAAACTCAAGGCGGGCTGCCATGTGCCATTTAAAAAAGGATCATAGGCTGTACATCTTGTGCTGGGTTTACACTAAAGGACTTTTAAAAGACTTTGATTTGAAAAGACTGAAGACTGACACCCTCTCACATCTAAAGACAATTACTTTACACCTGAAGACAATTAGTCATTAGTTCGCTGAGTTTTCAGTCACAGAATGAGCTTTTGAAAAGACAGGGGGTCTCATATTGCAAGACTACAACTAGATTCCTTTTGAGATTAATATTGTTTCCAATCCTGCTACTGGGGATTAAAAGTGATTTCAGTCAAATAAAAAGTATATTTTAGCAGGTCAAATGGACTGGGTGTTAAGTAAATATAAACAACTATATGCCCTTATCACGTAGGCTAAATGTCATGCATTATCACAAAACTGCAAACACGATTGTGATTATTTGAAATTAGAAAAAGTGGGAGACATCCTGTAGTTATGTGACCAGCTTTATTTACTGATCTCGTCCCCCAATAACTGTAACTCCTTATCTTAAATGTGACGGTAAAGTGTTAAGGTTGCGTAGTTGTCAGCCTGGTTCTCCAGCCGAGGCTGCTAGGTAAAAGTGTCCGAAAAAAGTGCCTCACAGGCGGAAACAGGTTGCGACTAATGCCGCTCCTCCTGTGTCGTGTTTGGTGCTGGAGAGTGTGATAGTGTTCACGTCATTTCGCTTGAGTCAACCCCTCAAGACTCACGATAATATCAAACCAGTTTGATATTGGCGAAATGTCAAGACGGGAGGAAGACTGTCTGAAATTGGGTCGGATGACCACTTTACACCAAACGACTGAGATTACGTGCGTGCGCTACAATAATAATAATAATAATACATTTAATTTATTGGCACCTTTCAGGACACCCAAGGTCACCTTACAAAGCATAAAAGTCATCATCATAAAAATCATCATAAAATCATTAAAAACAAGACATTGTGGGGAAAAAAAAAAACAACAAAACAAAACCAACAAACAAACAAGACAGTGACCAGTTATACTTTGTGTGCGAGTTTGAAGAGGTGAGTTTTGAGTTGTGACTTGAAGGTTGTAATGGTGTCTGACTGTTTTATGTGTGGGGGGAGGGAGTTCCAGAGCCTGGGTGCTGAACAACTGAATGACCGGGCACCCATTGTGCTGAGGCGTGATGTGGGGATGGATAGTAGTCCTGCGGATGAGCGGAGGCGGGAGGGAGTGTATTCTTGGAGGAGGTCGCAGAGGTAATCGGGGGCTAGGTTATGGAGAGCTTTGTAGGTGAGGAGGAGGGTTTTGTATTGGATGCGGTAGGGTACTGGGAGCCAATGAAGTTGGATGAGGACAGGGGTGATATGGTCAGATGATTTGGTGCGGGTGATGATCCGGGCGGCTGAGTTCTGAATGATCTGCAGTCTGTTGATGAGTTTGTTGGGGAGTCCGGTGAGGAGGGCGTTGCAGTAGTCTATGCGTGATGTGACAAATGAGTGAACCAGGATTTCAGTGCTGGGCGGAGTCTGGCGATGTTGCAGAGGTGGAAGAATGCAGTCCGGGTGATGTTTTGAATATGGGGTGCGAATGAGAGGGTGTTGTCCAGGATGACGCCGAGGCTCTTGACTTTGGAGGAGAATGGTACTGGGAATCCATCAATGATTATGAGTGGAGCTGGGGTGTGTTGTGATTTGGTGAGGGTGGATTTTGAGCCGATGAGCAGGGCCTCGGTCTTTTTTCCATTCAATTTCAGGAAGTTCCTGCTCATCCAGCTCCGGATGTCATCCAGACAGGTGATGAGGGAGGTGGGGGGGATGGCAGCGGTGGGTTTGGTGGAGATGTAGACCTGTGTGTCGTCAGCGTAGCAGTGGAAATGGACCCCATGGTGACGGAGGAGTGTGCCCAGCGGGAGGAGGTAAGTGGTGAACAGGAGTGGACCCAAGACTGACCCCTGGGGGACACCCAGTGAGACACCCGAACACCCAGACTTGTGTTTGCTCAGCTGAACAAATTGTTGACGGCCGGTGAGGTAGGATGTGAACCAGGAGAGTGCAGCACCAGTGATCCCAATGCCAGCCAGGTGGTCCAGGAGCAGAGGGTGGGAGATGGTGTCGAATGCTGCACTGCGATCGAGGAGGATGAGTATGGTGAGTAGTCCAGAGTCAGCTGCACGGAGGAGGTCGTTTGTGATTTTGACTAGTGCGGTTTCAGTGCTGTGTTGTGGACGGAAGCCAGATTGGAATGGTTCGTGGAGATTGTTTGTGTCAAGGTGGGACTGTAGTTGTGCGGCAACCACCCTTTCAAGTGTTTTGGAGATGAAAGTGAGATTGGAGATGGGCCGGTAGTGGTTGAGGTCGGTTGGGTCAGCACCAGGTTTTTTCAGGATGGGAGTGATGGCAGCCAGCTTGAGGGTGGGGGGTACAGTACCAGTAGTGAGGGAGGAGTTGATTATGTTGGTGATCATGGAGGAGATGGACGGTAGACATGCTTTTACGAGGGAGGTGGGAAGAGGATCGAGCTGACAGGTGGTGGTTTTGGCTTTGCGGATGAGTTCTGAGACGGTCTGTTCTGTTACTTGGGTGAAGTCAGAGAGGGAGCTGATGAGAGGTTGGCCAGTGGTGATCATCCAGGGTGGGTCAACAGAGGGGGTGCTAGATGTGGCCAGTTGTTGGTGAATGGTGTTGATTTTAGTGCTGAAGAAGTCCAGGAACGCAGTGCACTGGGTGGTGGAAATGTCTGGAGGGAGGGTTTTAGGAGGCTGAAGTAAGTGGCTGACTGTTGAAAAAAGGACTCTACTGTTACCTGTATCAGTGTGGATGAGGTTGGAGTAGTATGAGGTTTTGGCAGTGGTGAGGGCATTCTTGTAGTGATGGAGGTGGTCCGAGTACATTTGGCGGTGTACAGTGAGTCCAGTCTTATTGTAGAGTCGCTCCAGTCGACGGCCAGTGGCTTTGAGCTGGCGGAGATGAGGAGTGAACCATGGAGCAGTGTGGGTGAATGAGACTGAGCGGGTTTTCAGGGGGGCCAGGGTGGTGAGGGAAGAGGAGAGGCAGTTATTGTAGTGAGTCACCAGGTCAGTCAGGGACAATGCTGGGGGAGGGTTGGGGTAGGAGCTGATCAGGGTGGAGAGGTCTGTGGTGTTGATATGTTTGATGTTTCTGAAGGAGATGGTCCGTTGTTCCTTGGCTTTGTGTAGTTGGGTGTGAATACAACTCCAGCAAGACTCCTGTGATTTCAGTCCGACATTGGAAATGTGTGTGCGACTGTCAAATCCGGTGGAAAGTTGTGTAGTGTAAGCCCAGCATAAGTCAAATATACACACATGTGGTTTTATATTTTTTGACATGTAAAATAAAGAGTAAAACAACAAAACATGCTAATTTACATTCTCCATGTTTACAGTCGGGTCCTGTTGGCATCGTCCCTGAGCTTCAGTCTGGATGTAACTCCTGTCTTTTTCTCATCCTCATTGAGAAAGCAGTCTAAAGAAAAACAGTTTGCCTACAAATTAGTTTTACAGTTGATTTTGGGACATTTCAACCAAAATGAAAATCAAGCCACTGGGTCTTCACATCCTCTGATTGTGGTAGTAGATTAGGACTGTGCTGCTTTTTTGCAGCCAGCAGCAGAACAGTTAGATGCTTTGCTCCTAGTTCACACATTGTACTGTCACAGAGCAGCAGAAATTAAAGGTAGATTTTGTTGTATTCTGGATGTGTGTTTATCACCTAGGTGGAGGTGTTGCTACAATATGTGGGTGGGATGATGTCATAACAGGAGGTACATGTGACTGCTGGCTTTTAGGAACACATTTTCAGAAGGTTGACAAACAGAAAAATAAAGGGGTGGTCTTTTCTCATACTCATACACAGTACACAAAGTCATTTTGCGTAATGCATTTTTAATAATTTATCTTGACCTATCTAGGAGATAATTCTACACCTTTTGATGTGTGGTGGATACAATGGACATGATACGTTATCACAGCTACACAGTGCATATCAGAGTAAAACCCAAGCCATGAGGTTTTAAAGAACTGCCTGCAAAGAGATGTTTTTTAGGGTAAGGTTTCAAATAAAATGTTTTAGTTTTTTAACACTTAACTTCTCTACTGGTTGAATAGTGAAATGTGAATACAAAAAACATTGTTGACCTCTGGGCACCAGTCTTATAACATTGAGGCCCACAGCTGTAGCATGTGTCTCACTGCTTTTGTGTAGTATGGAAATGGTTTGAGAGACCATGTTTTATATATTCTATAGGAGCATCTCTTTATTATTCCCTTCCATCTGTGTGTGTGTGTGTGTGTGTGTTTGTGTCTGCCTAGTCCCACTTTATGTCATCTCTCCATCAGGGCAGTCTCCTCACCAAACCTCGTTGCAAGCCGTTCCCAGATGCCACCACTGTATCTGACTGTGCGGTATGTCCCAGCAGTTCTCAAGGGGAGGGGTGTCTCACTCCAATCAGGCTTCACCCCTCCTGCTGCTCTGCTTGCTGCCTTCAGTCCTGGTCTCTTGCTTTCCAAATCTACATGTCTGTGTTATTATCTCTTTGTGGATGAAGGGTGTTCAGGGTTTAATTCTTCTTTTATACCTGTTGGAGCTCCAGGTTCTACAACATCCAGCTTGACTGTACCAGGGTTACTGCTCAGCTATTAGAAGATCTTCCTTCTTGAGGTTCTGGCCTGAGTTGCACTCCCCTGTGATTTCCTTTTTTGGTATTGACTTTCAACAGGCTGTCTGTCTGTGTGCTTGCTGGTTTGTGTGTCATTGTTGTCTAAGCT
Organism: Ammodytes marinus; assembly: GCF_949987685.1. NCBI lineage: Eukaryota > Metazoa > Chordata > Actinopteri > Uranoscopiformes > Ammodytidae > Ammodytes > Ammodytes marinus. The sequence continues at coordinate 32,875,496 of NC_137212.1, forward strand.
TGTCATTTTCTATGTGTTGATGCAACCCCATTTGTACCCTTACTCTTTTCTCTGATAATCTTAATTTATTTACTCTTGCGTCTCTGGAAGCTGGGCTTTGACTGAAGCTAGGAATTTCTCCCACATGTACTTCCCTATCAGTTCAAGTCTGTCTTTGGGTTTAAATGGTCAGTCATTGAATAACACAGCACTGAAACCTTCTCTGTTTAGTATAGATGATCATACGACTTGTACTGTATTGGTTCAAATTCTAATTTAATGATGGAGATTATTTTAGGTGAATGAATAAATATTATTATAAAATAGTTAGTTCTGGTGCATCTTCTGATCTAACTCTACATGTGCCCACTTACTTTAATTAAGCAAAACTATTGAGTGCAAGTCCGTGGTTGGTTGTCCTAAAGAAAAAAAAAATTTGAGCACTGATGCAATGTGGTGGTAGCACCATTCTATAATAAAACATATATCCATGGTATAGGCTGATTTATGGCGCTTTTCCACTGCGTGGTATCAGCTCAACTCGCCTCTACTCAACTCCCCTTTTTGGCATTTCTGCCGCAAAAACATAGTACCTGGTAGCAGCTGCTTTTTTGGTATCGCCTCGCTCGAGGTTCCAAGCGAGCTGAGCCGATGCTAAAAGGTGATGTCGGCAGACTGCCGGCCACTGATCGGCCACAGACTCCCGGCTTACTCCCAAACACTCCAGGACTTTTCAAGTGTATTTTGCAGTAGCGGCTGGCGGTGATATTGGGGGGGGGCTAAAAAATTAATTAGGCCTAGGGCTTATACCCATCAATAGTTCACGCTGCAGCAACAACGAAATCACATCCGAGGTACAGTCCAGAACCAATATACAGCAAGTAATAATGCTCCACAAAAAAATTAGATAACTAGGCTACAAACATGTTCTGATGCCAAATGTTTCTCTCTCACACACGCACGCACGCTCGCTCGCTCGCTCGCTCACACACTCACTCTCACACACTCACACACACACACACACACACACACTCACACACACACTCACTCAGTCGGCTGTCCTTTTGTTTTATTTGGACATCATTTGGGCGATGTGCCCCCAGTCTCTTTATTTATTTATCTTCTTCCAAAGACATAAACGAAAACGGGTGAGTCAGTATAGTCCACCGTTAGCACCGGTTAGCACTCGTCATTGTTGATCAACACTCTATCTCCTGCCTCCAACAGTGACAGTCACCAGTGACAGTCACTGTCACTGTTGGCGGCGGGCCTAAAGTCACTGTAGGCTAATGTGATTGGCGGAAAGTCAATGGTCTGGGCTAGGTTCATTTAGCCCAAATGGTCTCTAAATCGAGCGGGTATGTCATAACATCTGTCAATCAAGATTGGACAACACCTATTGGATGCTGATTTTGCTAAGTGTGGGCTTATAAAAGTCAGCCCAGACAGATATGTATCCTGCGTTTTAGAGATTATTTGGTGCTGTCTGGCTCTCTTAAATTTGATTTGCATCACAGATCTGAAAAAAGGTAATGAAATGTCCATTTATTCGCTAAGATAACCCAGTTGTGTTGGTTGTTGGGAATGTTACTTTAAACATACTGTACACAACACGAGAGGAGACATGTAGGCTAGCTAGCAGCTATATAGCCTGGTTAGCCAGCTGGGACAGAACAGACGTATTACAGTACAATCCTCGGACTGCACTGATTACCTCAATAAATTATTCAGGATGAGACACGGCTTGCATTTGAAAACATGTATCCTGAAACAAGCCAACTTTATGATGCCCATGTTTACGTGCATAGGGATGTACGTGACACATCCCTACCGCTGACTGAGAGGCAGAGTCACACATCGGGACACCAATCCTCCCTTTTAATGGCCCGTAGCAATATTCTTCTACTTCTACGTATTTCTTAAACATTTTCCATCCGTATTTTTGGCGTTCAGTTAATAGTACAACAACTGCTCGTAATTTCTGCTTTGTTACTTGGCTCTGGATTCGGCTTTCTGCCCCTTTGTATGACGACCCCGCCCACGTTCAGGAGGTACTATTTGTTGTGGAAAATTTCCCGTGTTGCTACCAAAACCGAGTTGAGCTGAGTCGAGTAGCGCTACATGTGTGGTGTAAAAGCGCCATTATAAACCTAAAATTATATACTTAAAATGTTAAGCTTAGGAAATTTAACTAAAACATATTTCAGATTGTAATTACATGTAGAACTGTTCCACATGAGTTGCGGTGATGAAGGCAAACATTTTGTTTCACATATGATAAATCATCATACACGCCTGTTTATTGACCTTCTAATTTATTTATGGGAAACTAAATTTGTGGACGATTGTTGTCCCTGGTCTTTTCACAGTCCACCATCCATTTATCAGGATGAAAAAAGGCCTCTACTTCTGACTTCATATTTAGGAAGTAAAATATATCAAACACGACAGGACCTTGGTATTTGTAAAAGCCCTGCTATGCTCCGCACTAAAGACAATCAACCTACTCCCATATTAAAAATATGTTAAATAGGCTTAAAATGTAAGGACTTATTAATAAATAAGTGTTTGTATATATATAATAAAAATATTTCTAGGACTTTCAAGGACATGCAGGGGTACAACCTTTAAGTGAAATATCAATGAATGACAGTTTTTAAGAAATCATGATTGTTCTTGTAATTTTCTCTTGTTCTTGTATTACCAAAAATAATTTGTTTATCCCATCAATGCCACTATCATTATCTTGACTTCCTCTGGGTTGATGCTGGCTCAACCTAACAATTCTTTCTTGACAAAGCTTTACAGAGTGTTCAATTAGCTATTACATGAACCTTCAGGATTACAGCTTAATATTATTATTGTTAGCTTTATAGTCAAGAGGACACACACAGGAAGTTGTGTTGCTTCCTGGCTCCACAAATAGCAGGTTAAGAGGTCCCACATAATTGTTTGACCAGACAATGAGAACATCACCAGGTTATTGTTGTGTATATATTAAAGTGTTGAAATGTTCAAGACTATGACACAGATGACACTTTCTAGCTGAAGAGAGGTGTTTACTTTTGTTTTCTCTTTTGATTTGATGAAGCATTTTCATGTTCAAGGCAAATATTACAGATGAAAGTTAATGCAGTGCAGTGAGTGGCGTTTAGCTCTCCGGTCAACCCTTGAAGTTCTGCAATAAACCGTGCACTGTAGCCATTTGTCTGCAGACACTTTTGCATTCACGATTAATTTTAGATTTAATGATATAACATGCTTTAATTAGTGAATAGTTGATTCTTTCACAGAACACAGATTATTGAGTGCTCCGGCATCTACTGAAAATGGCCAGACTTGAGACATAGAGTATCTTCTGCAGGGGGAGAAAATAATTATTTTGCCCTGTGACTGTCTAGTAGTTAAATGTGTGCTGGTAATCACTCTATCCACCCATCTGTTTTAGCTCTCCATGCTTTTCACTGAAGAGTGTGATAAGGTGCGGGACCTGATGCACGTTCACTCCTTCAGCTACGACTTCCACCTGCGGGTGGTTCACCAGTACTTGGTTGGCTGCCATATGACGCTACGCCAGGGCTACCAGCTAACTGACTTCCTCGACGATTTTATCTCCCATCACCCAGACATTCCCAAGTTTGGCCGCAACCACGTCTTTCAAGGTGCCTATGGTATAAAGTCAAATTTCCAAGTCCTCTGCCTACTCCAGTTGCTCTGGAAATCTAGAATCACCAGCAATAGATTTTTTTTTTCATATTTTTTCTTGGAAAAAGTGTTACCAACTTACAATTAAAATTTCAATAAGAACACTACCGCTTTAGTCCAAAGGGGGAGCTACGATCAACAACAACTGCAAGTTCCTCGTAGCCACTTTGACATGGAGTAGAGAACCGAAAACACTTTTTCTTTAAATTCCATGGCCAATTTGGTTGCTTTTGGTGGCGCTTTTATATTTTATTTTCATATGCTTTTGTATTTGCCTTTAGTTGTGTGTAGCTAGGTCTTTTTGATTAAATTAAGAGATAAAAGAGAAATACTTCCATCATGTTTTCACAAGGCTTCTAAAGCTGTGTGCGTGGGCAGGTTTCGTGATGACCTTTCTGTGGTCCTTATGTACATTAGGAAGCTTGTCCATCTCCACGGGGATGATCACAGCTCACCAGCTCTACAACTACATCACTGACCACGCAAGCATCTACAGCATGAAGCCGCTCCGCATGTCAAGGGCCACAGTCAGCACTGAGAACAAGAAGGGGATGCCTGACCTGCACGAATACGCATTAGTTGCTCTCTGGAACAGGTAAAACGTACATCACAATCCAAGAATAAATACATTATTCCATATGTACCCCTTCTTGATTTCAACCTTTACTTTCTCTTGCTTTAGTTCGGGCTCTTACAAGGATTCTGAGGGCCTGCACCACCATGATGACTTTGACGTGTCCCTGGTGGTGTGCCATAATGCTGCTCCGTTTGAGGAACAGTCAGACGGGGAGCGACATTTGCTAAGGTAAAGAGATAGAAAATAACTATTACACTATGTCTCCCATTATGACTCTGATTAATAATCAAATATCCGGTATCAGGCAGGCTGTAATACAGAGTAAATTATGTACTTTAGCTGCGTTTCCACCAAAACTACCAGGAACTAAGAGTTCCAGGAACTCCTCGACCACAAACCTTTAGTTCCTAGGCTGCAATGGGTGTGTGTGTTTCGACCGGGGTCTGAAGTCCTAGGGAGTTTATGCATATCAGGCCGATGACGTATGGAGAAGCAGTACAAAGTATCTGCACTGCACGTAATTTTAATGTCTGGCCAAGGCCTTCAGAATTCCGAGAGAATCCCCTCTCTGTTGACGCTAATGGGAACGATCTTGTGATTGACATGTTCTTTAATCAGATTTCTACTTTTCCGAGTTGGGCGTATCCTTTTACACGCCTAGGCCTTCTAGCTGGCCTTGTCGCAGTCGGGAGGGAAAGTAGCCTACTTGAACAGCCGACATTAGCCTACTGTCCATGGATAGAAGACAGTATGTTAGATCTCTTCTATTTTTGATTAGATCTTTTAGATGAGACTTTGTCGAAACACAAAGTGGATTACAGAGGAGAAGGAGTGGATTTACAGTCATATGAAAAAGTTTGGGAACCCCTCTCAGCCGGCATTATAATTGACTCTGCTTTCACAAAAAAAATATAAAAGTGGTATGTCTTTAATTTACCAGGAACAGTTAAGTACTGGGATGTTTTCCAAACAAAGATTTTTTGAAAAGCAGTATTTGGTTGTATGAAATAAAATAAAATGTGAAAAACTGGCTGTGCAAAAATATGGGTACCCTTGTGGTTTTGTTGATTTGAATGCCTGTAACAGCATGTAAAACTGATGACTGTTAATTAAAACCAAACTTTAAAACATTAAAAATAGCCTATTAAATAAATAAGTATACATATTGGTACAATTTAGGATAAATTAAATAGGTTGTTGTGAATGTGTTGGGAGTAGCTTTTCAGTGGCTTATTTAGAACTTTGTTTAAATAGACTAGGCTACTGTTGACTGCTCGCTGCAGCTGAAGGAGTTGCCTTTCAAGCTAGAAAAAAGCGCTAACTTCCTGTTCTTACCGGCTTCAAAATAAAAGTCAACTCACGTTTGGCTAGTAACAGGCTTTTAATGTGAATGCGCACAGGAAATGTTCTGTTTGTACACGCGCTAACTTAACTGCGGTAATGTGCCGTCTCCTTCTGGTAATTACCGTTGGTGAAGTTTTTATACCTAGAATCGCTGCACGAGCACAGATCCCGAGGACTTATATCTTTCACCAGCCAAAGTGGAGGGTGGACTCAATAACTTACTTGCCTAAGTCTACACTTACCCCCATTTGGAGTGTTAATGTAGAGCCCTCTAAGCAGTGTTGTGCATCTCTCCTCTGTGTTTCAAAGACAGCCTCTCCTCATTAGCAGCCTGTCGCACGAGTGCGAATGGATTTGTATTCATCATCGCACGTGATCAATTTCAGTAGCAAATGCATCAAAACTGTCGCACTGTACAGCCCTGCATCAATTAAGAACACTGTAGCCTACAATGCAACTTGCTTATCCAGCCAGCTCCATGAGATATCAATAAAATATGCCCTCACATTCCTGCTAGCAAAAGACGTGCCCTATCAACAACATTTGCAACGGTTTATTTTGATTTTGACACTTATTTTATTTAATTATTAAAAATAGGTTTTACTTATTTGCATTTTCCTTGTTTTCAGTTCAATTAGGATATGTTTAAAGTCCAAAGTCATGGTTTCAAATGTTAAATACGTGCATGTAGCAGTTCTTAAATCAATGAGTAATTGTCTATAATAATTGTGATAACACAATGTCAATCAAAATAATCATGATTATGATTTTTGTCAAAATCGAGCAGCCTAACCTTGCAATGTCCATGGTTTAGATCAATTATACAGAATTACATTATTAGAACTGCAGCTGCAGTCTGTTTAGGTCTGTAGACCGGTTACATTCCCATTCCCCTATTAACAGACTATTTGCTCCATATTTGCTTATCTAAAGTATAATGACACAGTATACATCCATACATGTGTTGTGACATGATTTGTTTAATTTGTGCACTTTAATTTGTAAAAGTGTTGCATTAATTAAACAAAACTAGTTTGAGATTTATATCCCCTTGTCTATATATAGAATGCCCTACACAGAAGAGACCCCTGCCCCCTCCCGCTGTTAAAAAGTAACTAGTAACTTGTACTTTAAGTACATTTTAAATCAGCTACTTTTTCACTTTTACTTCAGTAGATTTTTAGACCAGTACTTTTACTTTTACTTAAGTAAAATTTCATCCAAGTAATCATACTTTTACTTCAGTAGAATATTTTTGTACTCTTTCCACCTCTGCTTAATGGGAATAATCTTAAAAAGAAGGCAAGAAAGTAGAACTAAATTTGAAAGTTTAATTGCATTGTCAAGTTGACAAATAGGCCTACATAACTTACTGTAGCCTTGGCAGCTGGTCTAGTTTGGGATGCACTGGGTTGTTTTGATTTTGTTGCCCTTTTTTCTTTTGCATGCTAGCTGCCTTTTCCTGCTCTATTCTTTCCTTCTCTGGGGTGTCAGTGAGGATACAGCTTGACAATTTCTTTCGTTATTGGGTTCCTTTTCTGGCTGCAGCCTTGAGATAACATGTGACAACCAACCCCCCAAAAAATGTGACGACCAACCCCAACTTGAATTTCTTGCTAGCATCAAAGCCAACAACCATCTGACAACTAATTAGCTTGCTAACCACAATCTAAACTATAGTTTACCCTTCACACTTTGTATGGGTAACAAGTGTTTTGTTATAAACCCATTGTGTAAAAGCCTAGAAGAAAAATACTGAGGAGCTAAATATTTTCAATTTGACATGAAAAACACAAACAGTCGTCTCACCTCAAATTCAGCAGTCTAACTCCAAGGAAGACTATGTAGGTGACCTCTGATCCCAATTCTGGATATTTACATACCAAAATTTCACAGACAGCGCCTTCTGGTTCCGAGATATAACGATTGTGAACAATATAACGATTGTGAACAATAAAACATACAAATAATGTTTGTTTTTCTTAGCTGCTGAGCTGTCCAGCGCTCTAAAAATGTAAACTAAAATTAAAGACAGAAGATCTGACAGGTAGTTTTCATCCTGGCGCAGGGTCTGTGGTTAAGCTGGGATCTGTGTGTGTGTTTGACATTTGCCTTGACCGGTAGTTGCTAGTGACTTGTGGCTGTTTTGATTTTGTTCTTGATTATTTGGTCATGTCATTATTTAGACTATGTGGGGTCTTTTCGTGATGCTGCATCTTGTCAAGCTGTGTAGTGTGTAATATTAGTTGGCCTATGCTCTTGATGGTTTAGTCAACATGTTTAGTGTCATTAGTGTACTGTAATTGTATTACACTCATTAAAGGTTACTGTAACTGCCGAAATCGGGGGGTTAATCCCATGACAATAGTCGCAACGTCATCATGAAGTTATTTATTTATTTATTAAGCGGTTTGATTTTCGGGATGATGGCTCTGAAGGCCTAGGTGTAAAAGGCACGGCCCGCCACTGCGTTTAACTGATAGTATTAATCGGTTATAATTATTCTTATCGATTAATGGTTAAACTGTTAACCATGGACATCGCTAATGCATGCTATCGCTCAAATTTGGGAAACACTACTCGTGCCCTATAATTGAGTAATCTGATAAGACGACAGGCAAATATAGCTACGATTGATGTCTCTGTCAGAAAAGCAACAAAAAAACAAACAGTTACAAAGTAAGGTAACTCACCTATGAAGCCTCATAGTAATCCACTGGTCACTAACACCCTGACAAAAAAAACGCTCTGGTTACACTCTCAACCAGTAGCGGCTGGTGGCAATATTGGGTGGGAGGGCTAACAAATGCAGGGCCTATAAACATCCATAGGTCACGCTGCAGCAACAACAAAATCACATCAGAGGTACAGTCCAGAGATACAGCACCAAGTTACAGCAAGGCAAGGCAAGTTTATTTATATAGCACAATTCAAACACCAGGCCACTCAAAGTGCTTTACAGGGGCAAGATTAAAATACATAAAACACATTAGAAGACATTTAAAAGCGAATGAAAATAAGTAAAACATTTAAATTAAATTAAAAGTACAGGTTAAAATGGAAACAGAAAAGTCTTCAGACTCGATTTAAAAGAACTGAGGGTTGCAGCAGACCTCAAGTTTTCTGGGAGTTTGTTCCAGATATTTGGTGCATAAAAACTAAAAGCTGCTTCTCCTCGTTTAGTCCTAACTCTTGGGACTGTAAGTAAACCTGTCCCAGACGACCTAAGGGCTCTGGACGGTTCATAACGTATCAGCAGATCAGTAATGTATTTTGGCGCTAAACCATTTAGTGCTTTATAAACCAACATCAGTATTTTGAAATCAATTCTTTGAGTGACAGGAAGCCAGTGTAAAGACCTCAGAACTGGGGTAATGTGATCCACTTTTTTGGTCCTAGTGAGGACTCGAGCAGCAGCGTTCTGAATTAGCTGAAGCTGTCTGATAGATTTTTTTGGAAGGCCTGCAAGGACACTGTTACAGTAGTCACGTCTACTAAAGATAAATGCATGGACAAGTTTTTCTAAATCTTGCTGAGACATAAGTCCTTTAATTCTTGATATGTTTTTAAGGTGGTAGTATGCTGACTTATTAATTGATTTAATGTGTTTCTTGAAATTCAAGTCGGAGTCTATGACAACACCAAGATTTCTGGCTTGGTGTGTGGTTTCTAGCATAACAGATGTAAGCTGTGCGCTGACTTTTAATTGTTCATCTTTGGCACCAAAGACAATTACTTCAGTTTTGTCGTTGTTTAATTGAAGGAAATTTTGGCACATCCAATCATTGATTTGTTCAATGCACTTACGCAGTGCTTGTATCGGACTGTAGTCTCCTGGTGATATGGTTATGTAAATTTGTGTGTCGTCTGCATAATTATGGTAGCATAATTTGTTCTTATTCATAATCTGAGCTAGTGGGAGCATGTAGATGTTAAACAGAAGAGGCCCAAGAATGGAACCTTGGGGGACACCGCATTCAATATGTGTCCGCTCAGATGTGAAATTGCCTATTGACACATAGTAGTCTCTGTCCTTTAAGTAGGATTCAAACCAGTTTAGTACAGTTCCAGAGAGTCCAACCCAGTTTGCTAGTCGATCTAGTAATATGTTGTGGTCAACTGTGTCAAAAGCGGCACTGAGATCCAGTAAAACTAAAACAGAACTTTTGCCACTGTCTGTGTTTAAGTGGATGTCATTGAGGACCTTAACCAGAGCAGTCTCAGTGCTGTGGTGTTGTCGAAATCCTGACTGGAAAACATCAAAGCAGTTGTTCATTGCTAAGTAGTTATTTAGCTGATGATAAACAGCTTTTTCAATGATTTTGCTTAAAAATGGTAGGTTAGATATGGGCTTATAATTGTTCATGAGCGATGTATCTAGATTGTTCTTTTTTAGGAGTGGCTTGATGACTGCTGTTTTCAGGGCCTGTGGGAATACACCTGTCCGAAGGGACATGTTGACAATTTGTAGAACATCTGAGGCCATACAGCTAAAAACAGTTTTAAAGAAGCCTGTGGGAAGAATGTCAAGGCAACAGCAAGTAATAATACTCTGCAAAAAAAAATTGAGAAGTAGGCTACAAACATACACACACACACACACACACACACACACAGTCGGCCTGCACAGCAACAATGGTACTATGATACTTCATCAGCCAGTTTCTGTTCATACACAGCTAACATACAATCAAGCAACTTGTTTTTGACGTGTAGCCTACTTGGCAACCTGTGCGTTTGACAGGTGATCGCCTAAAGGGCTATCTAAAAAAGAGAACTGCTCAACAAAACACCACCCCGCTGGAGAGAAGTTGCAGAATCATCAGAGCAAGCTTGTGTGCCCCACATAACTTAATACAGTCCACAATCCTTAACAGCCAATGTCTTTTTTCTTTACCTGCTCGTTGTGTCTCTGTATAGAGATGTGGTGGCCCTGTCATCCAGTTGACAGGCAATATTAACTTTGTCCAACATCGACAGCTTTACACAGTTCCCAATGTGACTTGCACTGTATTCTGTTTCTATTACGTTTCTTGATTTTAGACGATACATGTATTAAATCCATAACCCCTTGTTGGGTTCAAGCCGTGTCTCCTCCAAACAGCAGCAAGCACGGGAAACAGAGACGTGCGATTTAGCTACGCTAGCCGTTAGCCAGTCCTTCCTTTCAAACTAAGACACGCTAAATGAATGATTTTGTCATGTGTCTTTTTATTTTATTTGGGCGATGTGCCCCTAGTCTCTTTATTTCTTTTTCTTCCAAAATCATTAACGAAAACGGCTGAGACAGTAGATGGTCCAACTCATAATGTATGTTAGCACCAGTTAGCACTGGCCATTGTTGACACTATATCTCCCGCCTCCAACAGTGACAATCACTAGTGAGAGTCACTGTCACTGTTGGAGGTGGGCCTAAACTCACTATAGGCCACTGTGATAGGTAGAAAGTCAATGGTCTGGGCTAGATTCATCTAGCCCAAATGGTCTCTAAATCGAGGGGGTATGTCATGATACCTGTCAATCACGATTGGACGGCACCGATTGGACGCTGATTCTGATAAGTGTGAGCTTAGAAAAGTCAGCCCAGACAGATATGTATCCTGTGTTTTTGTGATTATTTGGTGCTGTTGCTGCTTGTTTTGCACAAAATCAACCAATTCTAAGTGTTAGTAACTATTATATTTTAATAATTTAATTCATTTAATAATGTTCTCATGTTTATTATAAAAGATAGGGAGGGCTTAGCCCCACTAGCCCATTGATACCAGCCGTCCCTGCTCTCAACAGTCCACACAATCCAATCCTTTAATATATTTAGTCCAAAACACATGATCCATGAATTGCCACACCTTTCTGCTTCATCATTTAAAGCAGTGGTTCTGAAATGGTGGGCCACTAAAATAATAATAATAACTAAAACTGCAAGCAGTTATGAACAGGGGCCAAGCCTCCAACGCAACTCGAGACCCGAGCATCATCGACCGTGGCACTGGCCGCTCACTTCACAGAATCCGGGGATATAAATGTTTTGAATGTGGGATGTTCCGTGTGTGAGTTAAAGACCAAAAAGCAAAACAATTGCAGAGAAATAGGCTAAAGTGGATAAGGAGATATATACTTTTTCTGTTTTTGGCACCCCCTTATGGAGAAATGTTCTGAAACCTTTTGAGAATGCTACTTAGGATAGCACGAAGTTTGGACTTCATACGATGTACTGTTTTGGATTTATGAGCATTTAAGTACAAGGTAGCTAATGCGCGCATATTGAAAGCGCTACAGTTTCGTCATCGATGGTCGTAGCAAAATTCTCTTAAATTACGTTTTTTCGTGTGCATCTGTAGATGTTCTGTGCAAAGTTTGCTGTCAACTATCCAAAAATTTGGGAGCTGAAATGAAATGTCCGTTTTGCAGTTTTAGCGAAAAATCCTCAACGTCTTGAATGGGCTTGGCCTATGCTAAACGATGCAGCAGACAAGGTTCAAGGTTTTTATTAGTGTCCCAAGAGGGCAAATTGGTTCACAGCGAGGAGTGGCTAACAATACACAACAGAACAATACAATAGCGGACACAAAACATCACAACATGTACACAGGCCTGGGCACAAAGTGCAAGAGGCAGGGAAAAAACAAACACAACAAAGTCAATGTGCCAATGCAGTCACAGGTCTTAGTCATAAAATCATAACATAAAATCATAGAATAATAAAGTGCCAAGATATAAAGTGCTATGTGGTCAGCAGCATCAACAGCATCAATCAGTAGCAGCAAAATAAAGTGCAGAGTGCCGTTAGCAGCAACGCCAACAACAGCAACAAGATCAACAGCACAGCACCAGAATCACCATCAGCAGCATAAAAAATCGAAATCAAGATCAAACAATAGCAGCATTTACCTGCTGCTGGCAGCATTGGTTGCTCGACTCGAGGCAGGGTCAAAGGAATACTTATATCTATTTTTGGTGGTCTTAGGGACACACAAGCGAAGGCCAGATGGCAACACCCTGTATTCTGAATTAAGAGGGTGGCACTGTCTTGTCGTATGGACCTAGATTTATTGAGCGACTGTTTGCTATAGAAAGGATCAAGGCCTTCTAACTGGATGCCAGTAATTTTTGCAGGAGTTTTTACTATTCTCCCAAGATAATTTTTATCCTTGGTAGTGAGGTTACCGTACCAACAGATGACAGGCTTTTGTCAACATTTAATCTAGCTAATTTTCTAAGAAAGTAAAGGCGTTGTTGGCCTTTCTTGCACGGCATGTCAGTGTTAACATCAAATTTCAGGTTATTATCAATGATCATCTGTGGCCAGCCAGTGGAAATCGTGCCCAGTTATAAATATCTGGGCACGATTTCCACTGGCTGGCCACAGATGACAGTGTTCTCGGTGGGATGGGGGCCAAGTCTGAAATCAATACAGAGCTCTTTTGTTTTAGAGATTCAAGAAGTTCAAGGAACGCATTGTTGCAGCAGGTTAGGAAGTCCTCTGTAACCATGCCCCATCTCATCATTATTGAGAAGGCTGACAATGACCTAGTCATCAGCGTATTTGATGATGAAACGGTTGTCGTGGTTACTGCGACAGCCGTCAGTGTATAAAATAAACAAAAGAGCAGAGAGAACACAGCCCTGTGGCGAACCAGTGGAAGTGGACAGAAGGCTAGACATTGTTGCATTCACCTTAACACTTTGGGATCTTTTGGTTAAAAAATCCAGTATCCAACAAGGATCTAGGCTAAAGGTGTTATTAGTTTCTCAACGAGAACATGGGGCTGGATCGTATTAAAAGCCGAGGAGAAATCAGTTGAGCGAATACAGCCTAAAATAGTCAGTTAGTCATTGTTTAAAGGTCAGATGTGCACGCGTAACAGCAATAATGAGAAACGCAGTGCACCGCTGTTGTATATATTTATATGGAAATAGTCTTATTATCACCCAACATACAGCAATACATATATTTATGTTGTAAACCAAAATCAACTCATGAATCATGTACCTTTTATGTGTAGGTTGCGGTTCTATGTGATCATGACCAGTCAGAGAGAGCTCTTCCCTCGACTCACTGCTGACATGCGACGGTTCAAGAAGCTCTCTCAGATCCACCGTGATCCAGGGGAGCTGGCTGGTAGACTGCCCCCAGAGCGAGCAGAGGCGTACGGGTGGCGTGTTGCCGAGCAGGACCTCTGGGAGGAACCATCCTCTGAAGCTGCAGCTGCCTTGGAGCCTGCTAGTGATGGAAGTGAATTTTCCCCCGCAGGGCAGCTTATACCAGAGTCTCAACTGCTGATCTACCAGTCCCCTGTGTTCCCACTGCTGAACAACGAAGTGGCCTCAGCACGCAAAAAGATCCAGTGTAGTGTGGAGCAGGCCATGGGCCACTGCCGCAGGGACAACCTGTGGAGGAGACTGTTCCATGGGGAGCACCTGGCCCTGGAGAAACTAAAGCTGACCAAGCTTTCCTTCATGGAGCTGGAGGAGCTGCTAGAGGCTGTGCAAAGTCGTTCGGTGGGGGAGATCGATCCACAGCTGGTAAGATTCCCCCGAAAGCCTTCGTTGTTTTGGTTTATTCCATCCTAGATCTAATTGACATTGACAGTTTTGGCCATCATTCCTATTCATACAAAATTGACTCTAAAAAAAATTACATCATTGACTATAAAAAAATTAAAAATTTCTACCTGACACAATCACAATTAAGTATCATGTCTTGAGTTAAGTCCCCAATTCAAGTGCAACAAAGCAAACACACTTCAAGTCAAGGCTACAAATCCCAAGTGAGGTCAAGACAAGATAACGTTAATAGTGCCCCCCGTCCATGTGCAAAAATAGTGAGAGTGCTAAGGCGCGCATTAATGAGCATTACCAAGAGGGTGTCTTTAGAAATCCAATCAAAACGTAAATGTAGGCTTTACTTAAAGCCACTACGAGTAACTTTTAAATATCTTTAAAACAGCCTCATGTTTCCTCTGATAATCATAAATTACCTTTGATAGCAAACAAGACCATCAGTGCAAAGAAATACGTTTTTATTACTGCATTTGGTCTGGTCGCACACCCAGTCCGACTTTCGGTTTGCGCATGCAGGCTCTATGGTCACATATTCGTATTGGTCGCAGTGTAGCGCAGCAACGCGACTTGAGAAGCCTATCCCTCCAGGTGAGGGAAGGGGAGCGGGAGCCTTGTTTGAGACAGTTATTTGTCGTCATAATGACTGATAACGGGGCTGAACCATCAAGGAAAAAAAATAAAGTGCAATGAAGAAAAGCTATGTGTACACAATTTCACGGGAGTGAACTAGACTGCAGTGTTTACTCCTAAATGAATGAGCGGTACTAAAACAAAGTTTACTTTGCTTCACCATCATCAGATGACCATTATTCATCTGAAATATAAACACATTACCTCATTGTGATCCATACTAACTGCCGTCTCTCGTTCATTCGCTTTCTGTGAGGACACGGAATCTTTCAGCTCTGTGCGAGTGGTTAGTATACCTGCTTCAACTCATTGCAATCAGGTGTGTGTGGCACTGACCGGCATTAGTTGATGCAGTGTCACTAACCACACTCACGGAGCCGAAAAGAGTCTATGCCCTCACACTTTCAACACATGTAAATGCACTAATTGCGTCCTAATCATTTGACACTTGCACGGCCGGCATGCGCTAGAAAACAGCTAGCGCTACTCCTCCGCCCGTAATTATTACTCTCCACCATACTTTATCTTCTTCTTCTGACTTCTTCTTATTCTTCCGCAAATTTCTAGCTGCTACTCCTCCCACAGCGTTACACGCAGACATGCAAAAATTTCACAGAACGTGCGTCCCCACCCCACGGAGTGTGCTATTATACAGTTTTTTGAATTTCCGCTAGGGGGCGCTGTTATTAAGCCCCGACTGAACAAAGTTTGAGAGGCTCTGGGACCATAAAAGTCCGCCTGGGAATATTTCCCGCTAATTAGCATAAACTGAAAAACAGGGTTTTAACCACAACTTTCTCAAATTTTACTTTATCAACACCAAATTTCTCATGGAGCCTCGGGGCACTATGACACACATGCCCGTAAAAGATTAGTAGGACAACTTGAAAAACATGGCCGCCATTGACCAAAAAGTTTACGCAGGGGCGGGGCTTAATAACAAATTGGCCATAACTTCTTAACCATAGGTCCTATCATCATCAAACTTGCTGGGTATGTGCAGAAGTCATGTGGTAGCATGTCCCTCGAAGCTTATCGAGATTAACCCATAGGGGGCGCCACAAATGCCCCCTGACTCTGATTGACTTGAAATGTATTACACTTGTACAGCTCATGGTGCTCTACAATATAGCCTCTCGGACAGTTTTTTGAATTTCCGCTAGGGGGCGCTGTTATTAAGCCCCGACTGAAGAAAGTTTGAGAGGCCACGCCCCGCACACCGTAACTCCGATTGACTTGAAATTTCTCCCACAGGTGTATTTTAGGGTGCTCTACAAAAAAGCCTCTTGGATCATTAAAGTCAACCTGGAAATATTTTTGGCTAATTAGCATAAACTGAAAAACAGGGTTTTATCCACAACTTTGTCAAGTTTTACTTTATCAACACCAAATGTCTCACGAAGCCCCGGGGGACTATGACGCTCGTCTCCGAAAAATATTAGTAGGATAGCTTGAAAAACATGGCTGCCATTGACTAAAACGTTTACGCAGGGGCGGGGCTTAATAAGCCTCTGGGACCATATAAGTCCGCCTAGGAATGTTTTTAGCTAATTAGCATAAACTGAAAAACAGGGTTTGAACCACAACTTTCTCAAATTTTACTTTATCAACACCAAATTTCTCGTGGAGCCTCGGGGGACTATGACACACATGCCGGTAAAGGTTTAGTAAGATTGCTTGAAAAATATGGCCGCCATTGACCAAAACGTTTACACAGGTGCGGGGTTTATTAACAAATTGGCCATAACTCCTTAACCATAGGTCCTATCATCATCAAACTTGCTGGGTATGTGCAGAAGTCATGTGGTAGCATGTCCCTCGATGCTTATCGAGATTAACCCATAGGGGGCGCCACAAATGCCCCTTGACTCTGATTGACTTGACATTTCTTACACTTGTACAGCTCATGGTGCACTCCAATATAGCCTCTCGGACCATAGGGGTCAGCCATGATTATTTTTTTCGCCGCCATTGCCCAAAATGTTTACGCAGGGGCGGGGCTTATTAACAAATTGGCCATAACTCCTTAACCATAGGTCCTATCATCATAAAACGTGCAGGATACGTGCAGAAGACATGTGGTAGCATGTCCCTGAAAGCGTGTCCAGATTAACCCATAGGGGGCGCCACAAATGCGAAAAACATAATTCACAAATGCAATGTTTGACAGGCCACGCCCCTTTCCTCCTGACTCTGATTGACTTATTATTTGTTAGACATGTACAGCTCATGTTGCTCTACAATAAAGCCTCTCCGACCATAGGGGTCAGCCATGATTTTTTTTCTTCCCTAATTTACATGGGCGGCCCGTACTTTCAAAATCTCTGCGGGATTTTCTAGTTAAGTACGGGCGCCCGTAATTATTACTCTCCACCATACTTTATCTTACTTCTTCTCCTTCTTCTTCTTCTTCTTTTTATTCTTCCACAAAATTCTAGCTGCTACTCCTCCCACACCGTTACACGCAGACATGCCAAAATTTCACACAACGTGCCCACCCCACAGAGTGTGCTATTATACAGTTTTCTGAATTTCCGCTAGGGGGTCAGCCATGATTTTCTTTCATCCCTAATTTACATGACCTGAAATACAGTGAAGTGACATTTACTCTGTGGATTTCCAACCTATCATCACCAAATTGTATACACAGCATCAGGGGACGGCCACAACTCGGGACTGGAGTTCGGAAAGCCCGCGGCGGCGGTTCGTAGAAGCGTTCTGGCCCGGCCGACGGGAGGGGCGCCGCCGAAGCGGGGATTGGCGGCCTGCGCCGGGCTGCCCGTACTTTCAAAATCTCTGCGGGATTTTCTAGTTGCTCTTCGTTTTTTCAGCCATGAAATTTTTCTAGCTGCTACTCCTCCCACACCGTTACTCGCAGACATGCAAAGATTTCACAGAACGTGCGTTTCCTCCCCACGGGGTGTGCTATTATACAGTTTTTTGAATTTCCGCAAGGGGGCGCTGTTATTAAGCCCCGAATGAAGAAAGTTTGAGAGGCCACGCCCCCAACAAATTGGCCATAACTAATTGACCATAGGTCCTATCATCATGAAACTTGCAGGATATGTGCAGAAGACATGTGGTAGCATGGCCCTCTAAGCTTGTCGAGATTAACCCATAGGGGGCGCCACAAATAAGAAAACCATAATTCAAAAATGCAATGTTTGACAGGCCACGCCCCTTTCCCACTGACTCTGATTAACTTGAAATTTCTTACACATGTACAGCTCATGGGGCTCTACAATAAAGCCTCTTGGACCATAGGGGTCAGGCCATGATTTTTTTTCTTCGCTAATTTACATGACCTGAAATTCAGTCAAGTGACATCTACTTTGTGGATTTCCAACCAATCATCACCAAATTGTGTACACAGCATCAGGGGACCAACATACACGTGTGTATAACGTTTTAGCATGGCCGCCCTTAACGAAAACGTCTTCGCTAAGAGCGGCCATTTTCCTGACGTTTTGCCACGATTGCAACCTTCAATCGGCCACAACTCAGGACTCGAGTTCGGAAAGCCCGCGGTGGAGGTTCGTAGAAGCTTTCGAGCCCGGCCGACGGGCGGGGCGCCGCTGATGCGGGGATTGGCGGCCTGCGCAGGGCTGCCCGTACTTTCAAAATCGGGATATTCTAGTTTGAATTACTGTTGCTATCATCTCGAACAAGTCTGCCCATCCCCCTCTGACCTCTGACATCAACAAAGAATTTTTCGTCCATACAACTGCCGCTCACTGGATATGTTTTCTTTTTCGGGCCATTCTCTGTAAACCCTAGAGATGTTTGTGAGTGAAAATCCCAGCAGATCAACGGTTTCTAAAATACTCAGTCCTGCCCGTCAGGCACCATCAACATTGCCATGTTCAAAGTCACTTAAAGAGGACCTATTATGCTATTTTTACTACTGCAGTTAAGCCTCTTTGCAAAAACTTTCTGTTTATACCCTAGACATAACTGCCCTCTGTATCTGTCTGCACTCTGTTTGAACCTAGCCAATCAGAGCAGGCCGGTAACTGCATGACAACAGGCACGCCCCCTAGTTTCACGTTACACTGAGCGGACTGCAGTGTGAGCTCGGGCAGATTTGAACCATAGATAGTATATACAATGGATGTAGCATCCAGGCTGACCTCAGTTATTCCAACTGAATCCAATCGTCCTGGCCTATGCACGTCGCCATCTTGTCAGATTTTGACTCCGCCTCATTTCCTCTTACCAAAAAAGGGCATTGATGTGACGTTGGGTGGAGGGAGATATGCCCATCTAGCTGACGTATACCTCCGAGGTGAAGTGAGGGCCAACGGGTGGCTAGCTGTCACTCAAGAGACTGCGCCCCTAATTATTCATACATTTTAACCTCCAATAGAATAAAAACTAGCCTGCTTGAAAAAAAATCATCCCCCTCAGTGTTGTCATGGAGATATGGCCTAAACATACAGACTAGAATGTTTTTTGTACCAGGCCTTAATGATGCAGTGAAAACGGCATATTGAACATTGGAGTCAATGAGAAATTGCTCTGTTTTGATACCTGCCCTTAAGGTGCCAACACACTGCACATCGCCGCGCAGCGAGTTTACATAGAAAATCAATGTATTTCGAGCGCCGCCGCGCGAATCGGCGGCCGGCGGCGAGCGGTTCACGCGGCACGGAGCGAATGGGGCGGCGCGGCCGCCGCAGAAGTTGAAAATATTGATCTTTTCGCCGCCGGCCGCGCCGCGGTAGCCAATCAGCGTTGAGCTCCTCCCGACGTCACTCGGGTGAGTCTGCTGAGCTACAAGACACGTGAAACCTGGCTGGCGGTGCTGTCGGGAAAGGAGGGATGAAGGGAAAAAAGAAGGAAGAGAGAGAGAGAGGGAGAAAGTTCCAACACATCGATAAAATGTATGACAGCAGTTTAATGAGACACCTTTTAGTAAAAGGAGCAAGGAATAGACTCACATTATAGTAGAGAGAAGGAGAGAAAGCCAGGGAAGATGTACTGCAGATGAGTGAATATGCAGAGACAATGCAAACTAAATACGACAACTGACACTTCCAAACATTTCCCTAAACATCACAACAATATCAGAGGCATTATGAAAACAAATCTGGAAAAAGGGAAAATCTGTTTGGGTTTTCTCTACATGTTGATATGCCGGCGTGAGTGTGTATATGCACGGCCATGGATATATATGTGCGTGTGTGTGTGTGGGCGGGTTGTGTGGGTGTGTTTACGAAGCTTGGGTGGCAGGTGGCGGGGAGAAATGTGTGAGAGCTGCAGTGAGACTGCAAGGGCCGATGGCAGAGATGAAGGCAGAATACTTCAGAGACGCTCCCAACAAAAACAAATCAGTGAGGATGACGACGATGATGAGAGAGATGTAAATAGCGGGAAGAAACTGGGCGTGCACATTTAATGAGTCATCGGGCGGCGGGCGGCGGCCGGCGGCCGGCGGCGGACACAAATGAGCCAAAATGATCACGCGGCGTGGAACCTGCGATTCGCGCAGCAAACCGCTGCGCCGCAGTGTGTTGGCACCTTTAGTGGCCACTCGGTGAACTGCAATTTTTGACATTTCCGCATTGGATGCTGGTAGAACTCGCTCTGGTTGGGGCTTGATTTGAACAGGCAGGGGGAGGGCGGGACAGGGACATGTCAGAGCGTGTAGCAGCATGACCGTATATGGAAAATCCGCTTTGTGTAATGTCACGCAATCCAGGAAACTAGTCAATAGGGTGCCGCGAACGGCAACGGAGTTTTGAGGCTGCCACCCCAGACAGTAAGCAGGGAATTTTTCTAAAATGCATGTACGTCATTATTTGACACTTCGGTATAATTTTGCATGACTGTATAACATTATAACAGTATTTATAGGTCAGAAAAGATGAAAAAGCATAATAGGTACTCTTTAAACCCCCTTTCTTCCCCATTCTGTTGCTCAGTTTTAACTTCAATAAGTTGTTCTGTCCAGTTCTACATGCCTAAATGCATTGAGTTGCTGCCATGTGATTGGCTGATCAGTTATATGTGTTAACAAGAAGGTGAACTGCTGTACCTAAAAAAGTGGCCGGTGAGTGGATATATTTATTTTTTAATAAAATAAATTCTATAAAATAAGACAGAAGCAGTTTATGATAAATGACAGGTACAACCCCTATTCCGAAAAAGTTGGGACGTTATGTAAAATGTGAATAAAACAGAATGTTATAATTTCCTGATCCTTTGGGGTGGTAGGATGGCCTAGAGGTAAGGTGGCCGACCAGTAACCATGAGGTCGCTGGTTCGATCCCCGGCACCGGACAGGAGGGTGATAGTTGTAAAACTAGCAGAGGCTGGTATTGTGTCTACGGTGCCCACCATCTCTACCATTATGTCCTTGAGCAAGACACTTAACCCCAAAACTGCTCCAGGGGCGCTGTACTGCGGCTGACCCTGCGCTCTGACCCCCTCCGAAGTGTGGTAACTTGAGAGGGGATATGCGAAAAGATGAATTTCAATGTGCCTCGTGTACAACTGACAAATAAAGATAACTTAACTTAACTTAACTTAACTTAACTTCAACATGTATTCAAAACATAAGAGTACAAATACATCATATTGTTAAAAATAATACACTTTTAATTTTTTTGTAAATATACACAAATACAAAACATTTAAAGCCACTACGAGTAACATTGCACGTTGGCGGCCCCTTTGGACAAAAGCGGTAGTATTTTTACGACGCCAGCTGTCGTGAAGCTGTTTTCTAGCTCGTGCCGGGCGTGCGAGATTCAAATGATCAGGAAGCAATATAGTGCATGTCCGTGTGTTGAAAGTGTGAGGGCACCGGACTCTCTTCGGCTCCGTGAGAGTGGTTAGTGAGTGACACAGCATCAACTAATGCCAGTCAGTGCTACACACACCTGATTGCAATGAGTTGATGCAGTGTCACCTCTCATGGAGCTGAAAGATTACGTGTCCTCACACAAAGCGAATGAACGAGAGACGGCAGTTAGTATGGATCAGGATGAGGTAATGTGTTTGTGTTGTTGATGTAAATAATGACTATTTCAGATGAATTATGGTTATCTGATGATGCTGGTGAGGCAAAGTAAACTTTGTTTTAGTAGGCTACTGCTCATTCATTTAGGAGTAAACACTGCAGTCTAGTTAGCTCCCGTGAAATTGTGTATACGTTTGCTTGGCAACGCCCTCCCGCCCGCCTGCCTATCACTCTCCCTTTTAGCTTTTTTTCATTGCATTTTCTTTTTTTTGTTTGATGGTTCAGCCCCGTTATCAGTCATTATGACGACAAATAACTGTCTCAAACAAGGCTCCCGCTCCCCTTCCCTCACCTGGAGGGATAGGCTTCTCAAATCGCGTTGCTGCGCCACACTGAAATCTGCGACCAATATGTGACCATAGAGCATGCACGCATGAACCGAAAATCGGACTGGGTGTGCGACCAGACCAAACGCAGTAATAAAAACTATATAAAAATGTCTTTCTTTGCACTGATGGTCTTGTTTGCTGTTAAAGGTAATTTATGATTATGAGAGGAAACATGAGGCTGTTTAAAAGATATTTAAATGTTACTCGGAGCTGCTTTAAATTGTAACACTTTTCAATAACTCTGAGTGAGCGTTTGGGAACTGAGGACATTACATTGACATTTTGAAAGCAAAATGTTATCCCTTTCTTGCTTGAAATACAACTTCTGATGCTCAACATTTCGGGGTCTCCATTGTGATATTTTGTGCATCATAATGCACCACATTTTTTCAATGGGAGACAGGTATGTACTGCAGACAGGCCAGTCTAGTACTACTTCTACTAGTTCTACTATGGATTGTAAATGGTGTAATCCTCAAATTATTTGCAGAAATGTTGGATTTAAACTGTTGGACTGTTTTCCTTTGCAGTTCTTCCCAAAGTGGTAAGCCTCACCCCATTATTGCTTGTGAAGACTGAACCTTTACGGGATGCCCCTTTTATATCCATTCATTATTAAATCACCTGTTAAAATGTTAATGTGAGTAATGTTCCAATTTTTATGAAATGTGTAAATTGTATATTTACTAAAATAAAAATGTATAAAATGTATCGGTTTAAACCAATACATATGATGTACTTGTACTGTTATTTATTTAATACATGTTGAAAAGGATTAGGAAATATTCACATTCTGTTTTATTCACATTTTGCATATCGTCCCACCTTTTTTGAAATTGTGGTAGTAGATTCTTATGATGGCAATGTGTGTGTGTTATGTGTTGCTTTAGGACTGTTTCCTGACCATGAGTCCAGCATGGTACCAGAGTCTGATCAAAGTCCTGCTGAACCGCTTCCCTCAGAGCTGCAGACATTTTGACGACAGTGGAATTCAGTATCTGGTGAGAAGACTGACAACACTGACTTTGATCAGACAAAGTTGTTTTCTGTTTTTTTAGTTTTTTACTGCAGGTTTGTTTCACTTCACCAAGTCACTTTAAAACTGTGATCATCTCATTGGTTGAGAGCATCGAACATCGAGGGATTATTTCGATCTTAAGGGGAAAAATTTGGGATACTGTTTTAATTTTGAAACTAGAGCAAGTAAATAAGGGCACACTAGGCATTCCTACCGTACCCTAGCACGATTGACGGTGTTCGTTTGACCAAGGTGAGTGATCCGTACCATACTCAACCACAGAACACTTCCTTGGCACTGGCACAGTTTGGAAAGGTGTGCTTCGGCGCGGTAACAGATGCACGAGCTGGTACGAAACATGTGCAAAGACTGTGTCCTGATGTCATTTTATATGAGACTGTTGCCGCTGCAGCAGTATTGCGTATGCCCGGATCAGGGCACGTGTGAGTGCACTGTAAGATAGCTGGAGAGTGGAGATCAAAAGAAATGGCGTACACTCACACTACATATCCGTACTGAGCCCAAGCACGCTCCAGTAGGTTTGACCAGTGTGAGTGCTCTGTACCCTTCCTTGGCCCTGGCCCGGTTTATATGCGACTATTCCGTCAATGGTAATTTAAAAATTAAAAGGTTTTTAAGTTTGTGTTTGTCTGATGCAAAGGTGGAATGTTTGCTTCAGGTTTGACCAGATGAACATATTTAAAAACTATCTAACTACCATTGACCATACACCAATATACTACAGTAACTCAAAACAACCCAAACCCGTGGATTTTCTCGCTTCGGCACAGTACTGGTCTGAGTGTGAGTGCACCCTTTTTATCTCAAGCCTGATTCACTGTTATCCATTTTACCAGCTGCATCTTTTTATCCAGCAAATGTTTTCTTAACATGTTTCTGGTTCAAAGGCGTGTTTTGAATAATTGCACTATTGTGTGGGTTTTGCTCATATTGACAACGACCAGTGTTGGGAACGTTACTTTAAAAAAGTAATTAGTTATAGTTACTCACTACTTGTTCCAAAAAGTAACTGAGTTAGCAACTGAATGACTTTATAATAGAAGTAACTAGTTACCAGGGGACTTCCGGTTATGGCGGCTTGCTGAGTGGACGTGTATTCTCCTGCTCCGCTACCATAGTGTTTAAATCCTTTTCAAAACTCTATTTGAGAACTGCTGCTTGGTCACTTTAATGCAGATACTCTACGGTTATGCCTCGCGCACAGAAAAAAGCAAGCCAAAAACGAAATAATCAAACGAAAATGTCGAACTTCACCTCGCCCGCTAGCTCGACGGCTACTCCTCGCGCTAAAGCTATGGAGAGGGACCATGAGACGGACGAAATAGCTAGCATAGCACTAAATGAGGACACAACAACACAAGACCAGACTGCAACGGATGAGTCGGGAGCCAACACCGACACCATACTGGCAGCTATCGACAACATGAAAACTGAGTTTTCAACCAGATTCGACGGCTTATTCACTGCTATTGAGAATGTGAGGCAGGACGTCTCGGACTGTACAGAGCAAGTGACGCAGGCAGAGGCGAGGATCTCCACCACCGAAGACAGCGTAACAACGCTCCAAACTAAAGTGCAATCTCTAGAAGGTAAAAATAAGGACTTGGAAGAGAAAATACTGGACCTGGAAGCAAGATCTAGGCGCTCAAACATGAGGCTGGTGAATCTATCTACGGTATAATCCCACCTGCTCGACTTATTGTTACACATAAGGGACGATCTCACATCTTTAACAACCCAAGCGAGGCAGAAGGCTTTATCAGGAGGATCAAGTCAGAGGAGCACTGAAAGGACTAAATCCATACATTGCAAACGCTGACGTCAATTTGAAGGTAACATGTATCGTGGTTTAATAATGAGCGATTGCAGATATTACATATGGCTTGTTTAGAACTAGCTCGGTTTGGAACTTCTTTATTTTTATTTTTTTAGAAGTGTTTGGTTTAACTTCCTTAGTTACTTTTAAACTCTCTCGTCAGTTTTGAAGGTCTGTTTGGGAAAACGGGTCATACAGAGAAACCCTTTGTTTTCAAATGGACATATATTGTATGCATCTCTGCCCCTTTTTTATTTATTTTTAAAATATTTTTTATATACAGTGAGAGACAAGAGTGACAACATTATTAGACCAGCGGACACTACAGTCAAAGGAGATAGTATTTCTCCCTTTTTCCTTTTTTTATTTTTTCCTTTTTTCCTCACTCTTTTTGTATGGTGGTTTTATTTGCTGAGAAAAAGGCATAATGCATCCCTCTGCTATGTTATAGTATTCAAGTGAAAAACGGGTCATACAGAGAAAACCTTTTGTTTTCAAATGGACATACATATTGTATGTTTTTCTGACCCATTTTATTTATTTTTTAAAATATTTTTTGAGAGGCAAGAGTGACAACATTATTGGACCAGTGGGCAGTCACTACAGTCAAAGGAGATAGTTTATCTCCCTTTTTTCCTTTTTTAACTTTTCCTTTTTTCCTCACTCTTATTTTAAGGTGGTTTTATTTGCTGGAAAAAGGCATAATGCATCCCTCTGCTCTGTTATAGTATTCAAGTGAAAAGAGTTTTATTTTCAAATTGTAGCACAGGAGTTAAGGTTCAAGATACAAGGTTGATAGCACAGCTACTCTGTTCTTCTCTTTAGGGTAGAACAGTAATAAGCTTTCAGGAAGTCATACGATTTAAGGGGGGAGGGTATTCAGGTCAGGTAACCTGAAGGGGCTAAGGGGTATGTTTGCTCAATGTTCATTGGTTGTTCCATCCAAGTTTGTATTTGTCATGTTTTGTTTTTACTTTATGGTAGTTGCTTCAAACGTCGGGGAAAATAATTTTAATTCGTTTAATGTCTAGTGAGCTAAAAATTAAAATTACTTCATGGAATTGCAGAGGACTACAAAAACTCAAGAAAGTTAAACAGGTGATGAATAGAATCAAACTGATACAGTCTAATATAGTGTTCCTTCAAGAAACACATCTGATGCAAAGTGATGAGTTAAAGATAAGGCGAAGGTGGAGAGGCAGTGTGTATTCAGCCCACTTTACTTCCCAAGCAAGAGGAGTTATTATCCTGGTGCATCAGTCTATTCCTTTACAGGTAAATAAGATTATTAAAGACAAGGGGGGTCGGTATCTTATCATTCAGGGTAATATTCTTAAGGAAAAAATTATCTTGGCAAATATTTATGCCCCAAATATTGATGACCCAAATTTTTTTCAGAACTTGTTTCTTTCCTTGTCTGATCTCTCCGGCAATTATATCTTAGCAGGAGATTTCAACTGTACTCTGGATCCAGTCAGAGATAGAAGCTCAGGAAGTGACCAATCTCATCTTCGAAGTAGGGGGATAATACACCATTTCATGAAGGATATGAATTTGATAGATATCTGGAGAGAGACAAATCCTAGCGACTTGAACTTTTCATGTTACTCCAGCACACATAAATCTTATTCGCGTATTGATTTTTTTCTGATATCAGCCTGCTTAAAATATAAAATTAAAGATTGCTCTTATGACGCTATTCTAATCTCGGACCACGCTCCAACTTCCATAGTATATCAAGATCTCCAATTGGTGAGGGATCCCCCTAGATGGCGTTTCAAGCAAAAATGGTTAACTGATCCCGGCTTTGTTTCCTTCTTAGATGAACAAATAAAATTCTACTTTGAAACAAATACAACAGAAACTTCAGCTAGTATTAGGTGGGAGGCCTTTAAGGCCTTCATCAGGGGCCAAATAATCCAAATAACTAGTTCCAAAGCTAGGAAGACATACCAGGAGACAAAGACGCTGGAAACCGAAATTAAAGTACTGGAGGATGAATATTATCATTCACGCTCTGCTGAAACTCATCAAAGACTACTCCTGCTAAGAACAAAATATAACGAGATTTCTGCATCAAGAGCAGTATCCAGTCTGCTTCGCCTAAAACAAACATTCTATGATCAGGGGGAAAAATCCGGCAAGGTGCTTGCTTGGCGTATCAAACAGCTACAGAGTGAACGACTAATTTCTATACTTCAAAATGACCAGGGACACGACATAGTAGAACCAACTGAAATAAACAATTCCTTCAGGAAATACTATGAGAAACTTTATAGTTCTGAGGTTATACATGACAAACTTAAATTGGACAATTTCTTAGATGGAATTCATATTCCCAGGGCATCAGAAGATAACAGGATTGAATTAGGACAAGACATAACTTTAGAGGAAATGTCCATAGCAATTGATAATATTAAAGTAGGTAAATCACCAGGTCTACCCATTGAAATCTATAAAAAATTAAAAAATAGGCTGCAAGCTCCATTATTGGCAATGTTTAAAGAATCGTTTTCAAATGGAATGAGAGCTATGATTACCTTACTGCCAAAAGCTGGTAAACCAAATAATAAATGCGAGAATATGAGGCCAATCAGCCTTCTAAATGCCGATTTGAAAGTGCTGTGTAAAATCTTAGCTAGACGGGTTGAAGAAATAATACCGACAATAATTGGGAAAGATCAGTGTGGTTTTATTCGTGGCAGACAAGGCTTCCATAATGTCAGAAGGGTTTTGAATATTCTCCACAGCCAAAAGGGGGCGCAAGATACTGCTTTTCTGTCAATAGATGCTGAGAAAGCGTTTGACAGAGTCGAGTGGCTTTACCTTTTCGAAACTCTGGATCGCTTTGGCCTGGGAGGAAATTTTGGGAAATGGATTAAGTTGCTCTACACTGATCCATACGCAGAGGTACTGACTAATAGTAATATCTCAAAATCTTTTAAAGTACAACGAGGATGCAGACAAGGGGATCCTCTTTCCCCATTATTATTTATTATAGCAATCGAACCATTGGCTATTGCAGTGAGAACTCATAAACATATCTCTGGAATTAGAATAGGGGAGCAGGAGCACCGTCTTGCATTATATGCAGATGATATTATTGTTTTCTTAAAAAATATGGGAAAATCTATTCCGGTTCTGTTAGAATTGATCAAGACATTTGGAAACATTTCAGGCTATAAGATAAACAAATCCAAAACTTCAATTATGCCGTTAAACCACTTGGAAAGGAAATCCCCACCTCAGGAAGCTGCTCAATTTAAAGTTGTTGATTGTTTTACATACCTGGGCATTCAAATTGTACCCCATCTTGAGAATATTGTAGAAGTTAATTACAGTCCATTAATGCACGAAGTCCAGAAATCGATGGATAGATGGTCATTTATACCAATGTCGTTAATAGGGAAAATAAATGTCCTTAAAATGAATGTAATGCCAAAATTGCTGTATTTGTTTCAAAATGTACCACTGCCACCACCGAGTAATCTATTCTCTCACCTAAAGAAACTTTTCATCCGATTTATTTGGAACAATAGACGCTCCAGGTTGCGACTGTCACTGCTATACTTGCCATATGATAGAGGGGGGCTTAAGTGCCCCAATCCGCTCTGGTACTATTGGGCGACACAGTTAAGAACGCTGATGTTTTACTTTTCAGAAGAGGAAGCCCCTCTCTGGAGGGAGATGGAGAGCCAACAGCTGGGCCTCCCTCTTCCCCTTTTCCTGTACTCAGATAATGTTAAAAGGCTTAAAAAAATCATAAAGAACCCCATGGTTAAAAATATGATTACTGTGTTACAACAAGTTAACAAACATCTTGGGGAGCATGTCTCTCTCTCACTCTTCAGTCCAATCTGGGGAAACAATTTTTTCCCTCCAGGTAAATCCGATGCAGGATTCAAATTCTGGGCTGATAATGGAATACAAAAAATTGGAGATTTATTTAATCCAGTCACGAAATATCTGAAATCATTTGAAGAACTAACTGCTGACTATAATATCCCCCGTAATCAATTTTTTAAATTTTTACAATTGCGGAATTTTATCCGATCACAACAGGGCCAATCAGTGTCTATCCCACCCTTATCAAAAGTAGAAAAGATAATGTGTACGGACAATTTGGGGCGGGGCATAATCTCCAAATTCTATAACCTTCTAGTAGCCGAGTCCTCAGAGTCATCGGTAAAGAGGCTGGAGGCTTGGAGGGAAGACCTACATGACAACATAACCATTGTGGACTGGGAGAGAGCATGTACCAAAGCACAATCACAAACAATTAACACTCGTCTTAAATTACTGCAGTACAATAGGCTCATGAGAACTTACATCACCCCAGAAAAACTCAATAAATTCAACAGTGACGTTCCAGATATCTGTATCAAGTGTGAGAAGGAAAAGGGTACTCTTTTTCATTGTCTTTGGCACTGTGAAGAAGTTAATAAGTTTTGGGAGGCTGTGAGGAGGTGTATCCAGGATATTATTCCAATACAAATACCTTTAGATGCCAAACTTTTCTTAGTCGGCCTTTTTGTTACGCTAAAATTACAATAAAATTGTTTTTTTCGATGTTTTGACCGAATCTAACCGGACAGTTTTGACTCCGATACTTAATTTACCCTTGGAAGCAATCCTGTTCGTAATGGACAGCTATCGCGGCTAATTTGGTCAGTTGAACTATCAGCGGTGAGTCCAGCGTTCCGTGACCGCCTCAGAGTGCGTCCCGTTCGGGTACGAAGTGATGGAAGCTGTTGCTCAATGCTAGCCAGTGCTAACCCTGCTAGCGCTAGCCAAACAGTGTTCTTTTCTTCTTTTTTAAAAAAATAAATACAAAAATAAATACAGAAATGATGACCCCACTCACCCAGGCAGATCCGGAGCTTTCTATACTGAAGGCTGAGCTACAGGCTTTAGA
The DNA here is from genome assembly GCF_949987685.1 of Ammodytes marinus. NCBI lineage: Eukaryota > Metazoa > Chordata > Actinopteri > Uranoscopiformes > Ammodytidae > Ammodytes > Ammodytes marinus. Next base: position 32,905,419 of record NC_137212.1, read on the forward strand.
GAGCCTTGTTCACGATGTCCTCCAGCGGCAGTCCTCTCTGGTCTCCCGGATAGCCGTGCTGGAGCATTTTCCGCTCCGAAGCTCTCAGCCGCCGGCTAGTGGCGCTTCTGTTGCTCCGGTCTCAACTCCAACTACCAACGCTTCTTGGTCGTCTGACGTCAAGAAGGGCAGACAAATTCACCCTCTTCTCTCGCCTGGTCCTGTGCTGTTGCACAATTCGTTTGCTCCGCTGGAAGAGCTAGATGGGGCTACTGAGCCTGCGGTTGGCGCTGCATTCTCCCGATCCGAGTCGCCAGTCCCAACCCGCTCCATACTTATTCAGAGGCGTTCAAGTTCCCAGTCCACTCCCCAAGGCGGACGCCAGGATCGCCGCCGTCCTCCAGCTCCATTCAGACCAGAACGTCCATCAGTGCATCTACAAAATGATGTCCCTGAGGTCGCCGCAGCTGGCGATGACGTATCCTGTACAGGTGCTGCTCACTCTCGCAGCTATGCCCCGCCCCTCAAATCCAAGCTGTCACTCACATCTAAGCTATCACTTTACAGAGGGAGCTGTATGAATGAGGAGCCAGAGATTCTGATAATAGGGGATTCCATCATCAGATACCTGCAACTTCCTGGTGCCTTCACTTATTGCCTTTCTGGAGGAAAGGTGTGTGACATGCTAGAGCTCTCACCTGCCCTCATCGACCGCCACCCTACAGCCCACACTGTCATTTTTCATATTGGGACAAACGATGTTATGAACAAACAATCGTGCAAACTCTATGCCCAATTAGAGAGTTTGTCCATCACCCTGCAGAGTTTGGGGAAAACCTGCATTTTTTCCGGCCCCACCCCCACTCTGTCTAAAAGCCCAGAGCGCTTCAGTCGCCTCCTGAGTCTTCATGACTGGCTGAAGTCTTTCTGCTCTTCAAACATGCTGGGCTTCATCAGCAACTTTGACTCTTTTTGGACCAGACACAAGCTCTTTAAATCTGACGGCCTCCATCCCAACACCAAAGGTGTAAGAGAACTAACAAATAACTTCATTCAGCACATTGCATTTAATTTGGACTGATATTCACCACAGCATGACCCCATCAGAAGAACCTCCACTAAAAAAGACCCCCCCGGAAGTCCTGCTCAACATGAATTATACTCCCCTTCCATTTGTGCTGCAAACCTTCCTCCAGCTCTGGACATCACACCTGCCTGTCCTCCCTCACCTCCAACGGCCCATCCACCTGCTGCTTCTAACGTTGGCTCCCTCTACAGGCACAAACCTGTTTTGTATGACCCTGAAAAACAAGCAATGCTTCCTAGCTGTAAGCTAAATTCACCACAAATTCTTAAATCAAGAAAGGGCTTGGGTTTTCTACATTTAAATATTAGAAGTTTATTGCAGCATGATAAATTAGACCACGTAAAGATTTTAGTGTCCCAGGCAGATCCAGATGTTTTGATTCTGACTGAATCCTGGTTAAAGAAGAGTACAGATGACTCTATTGTGGCAATAAATGATTATAACTTATTCAGAATAGACAGAAACACAAGGGGTGGGGGAGTGGCTGTATATGTTAAATCCTGTTATTCTGTAACACTTTTACATGCTGTCTCTGTTCCAAATGGCTTTGAATTTCTTGCGCTAGAATTATCTTTATCGTCAAATGATTGTTTTGTTGTAATTGGTGTGTATAGGCCCCCATCAGCTGTAACTAGCTCCTTAAATGATCTAGCACATATGCTCTCCAGTTATGTAAATAGAGAGGTAATTGTGATGGGTGATTTTAACGTTGACTGGCTTTCTGGTGCCTCTGAATCTTTCAAAGAAATCTGTAGCAACGTTAATCTTACACAATTAATAACTAAGCCCACAAGACCCAATCTAAAAAATCCAGCAAAATCAACTTTAATCGATTTAATCTTATCAAATAAAATAAATAAAATAGCCTCAGCTGGTGTCTTTGAGCTTGGGATTAGTGATCACTGCCCAGTGGCCTGTATCAGAAGTATTCATTTAAAAAGATCTCAACCTAAAATCATAATTAAGCGTAATTTTAAAGGTTTTAATGAGCAAGCCTTTTTAAGTGATCTCCATCATAGTGACATTCAACTGACTACGCAAATTTCGGATGTTGAGTTAGCCTTAGACCATTTCATCAATACTTTCACCTCAATTATAAACAAGCATGCACCCCTAAAACAACATAGAGTAAAAAATAGATCAAACCCCTGGTTTACAAGTGAACTGTCTGATTTATTTTCCGAGAGAAATAAAGCATGGTCTGTAGCTAGACGCTCTGGAGATAATACCAATTGGACAATTTTTAGACACCTTAGGAATAAGTGCACAGCCATGGTCAGGAAAGCCAAATCTGAATACTACCTTGAATTAATCTCAAACTGCTACTCTAACCCTGCACTATTTTGGAAAGCTGTGAACTATAATAAAAACAATTCTAGCACAGTTCCCACTCAGATCAAATTAAATGGTCATACTCTCAATGATCAAAAAGAGATTGGCTTAGCTTTTAATAAACATTTTGTAGCTACTGGTCAACTCTTTCAGAATGGAGGATATAGGCCTTCTACCACCAGTAGTAACGTACCGCCTGTCTCTCAAACTCCTCTTTTCAGCCTTGATGTTCTTCCCACAAGTGATGTTGTAGATGCGCTCCTCGCCATCAACCCCAAGAAGTACATGGGAGAGGACAATTTGGACCCGTTTTCAATCAAGCTCTCTACACATATAATATCAAAACAAATTACCCATATTTTTAATCTTTCCATCTCCTCTGGAATAGTTCCTAAAATTTGGAAAAAAGCTCATGTAATTCGTTTACATAAAGGTGGTGACAAAAATAATCTTAATAACTACAGGCCAATTTCCAAACTCCCATGCCTCGCAAAAATTCTAGAATCACTTATTAATAATCAGTTAAAAACATTTCTAACTAGTGCTTCCATTTTGAGCCCATTCCAATCTGGTTTTAGGGCAGGTCACAGTACTGTCTCTGCTGTGACTTTGGTTGTAGACAACATTGTTACAGCATTAGACAAGAAAAAGCACTGTGCAGCACTTTTTATTGATCTTTCAAAGGCCTTTGATACTGTTGACCACCATTTGCTTTTACAGAGGCTGCATGACATTGGCTTTGATCAGTCTGCATGTAGCTGGTTTAGGGATTATCTCTCTGATAGACAGCAGTCAGTTAAACTGGGAAGATACCAATCTGAGTTTTTAACTGTTACAAATGGTGTCCCACAGGGCTCAATTTTAGGTCCAGTTCTTTTCACAATTTATATAAATAACATTGTTTCATCGCTAAAAAACTGTCACGCCCATCTATACGCTGACGACACAGTACTGTATTGCATTTCCGATTCGGTGCACCAATCTATTGAGAACCTACAAAGCTCTTTTAACACCCTGCAGGACTGTCTAGTGGACCTCAGGCTTGTTCTTAATACAGACAAAACCAAATACATGTGTTTCTCCAGAGCAAAAACTATACATTTTAATGATCTTATTATTCACACAAATAATGGATCTCACATTGAAAGAGTCACTGAATATAAATATCTTGGCATCTGGATAGATGAAAAACTCTCTTTTACATTTCACATAAAAAATCTTGTCTGTCGTCTGCGACAAAAGATTGGATATTTTTATAGGAATAAAGCCACCTTCCCGTTGTTCAGTAGGAAAAGGATTATTGAGGCAGTTTTTATGTCTGTCCTTGATTACGGTGATGTGGTCTACCGGCATGCATCACATTCATGTCTAAAACTCCTAGACTCAGTTTTTCACTCTGCTTTAAGGTTCATCACAGGAGATGCTTATGACACACACCATTGTCTTTTATATGAGAAGGTTGGGTGGCCCTCCCTTAAAGAGAGACGTGATGCACATTGGCATGTTTTTATTTACAAAGCCTTGACTGGGAAGCTTCCTCGTTATTTAACAGAAATGCTGCTTGTTTCAGATGGGCTTTATCAGACCCGCTCCACTGACATGCTTATGCTTTATGTCCCACAAGCCCGGTCTGAGCTGGGAAAGACAGCTTTTAGCTTCAGTGCACCTGACTCCTGGAACAACTTACAGCTAAAAATTAAACTAAATACATTCATATCCTTTGGCCAATTTAAACAGACTATCTTGGATCTGCCAAACTCTACTTGTAACTGTTTTAATTAGACTATATTGTACTGTATGCCTTTTAATTGCTGCCACTCTTCCCCACTCTGTAAATGTTTCAATCGTTTTGTTTTTTTCTTCTCTTCACTTGTTGTGTATTTGATGTTTTTGCATTGAATATTTTGTTTGTATTGTTGTTTTGAATTTGTTTTGACTCGACGTCATTGAAAATGAGGGTCACCCCTCAATTGGTCTCTCGAGGATAAATAAAAGTTAAATGAAAAATGAAAAAAAAAAAATATCCAGAAAAATACAATATTAGGAAAGGACACCGCATATTTTTAGAAATTGGTATATTGTTGGCTAAAAGAATAATTGCTCTGTCATGGAAAAAAGTGGGCATGCCCAGTTTAAATAAATGGATTACTGAGTTATCTACGACTCTGCCCTTAGAAAAAATTACATACATTATCAAGGCCAAGGAGTCACTCTTTAATAACATATGGGGTCCGTTTATAAGTTTTCTGGAGAGGAGAGATATAGCACATATGATAGAAGAACCTGGGGATGAATAAATTGCCCTCTGCAACGCTCACGTGATTATATGATGAATACTAGATTGTAATGTGATTTTACTTGTATTCCCCGATTGCAACATTAGAAATACTACAGGACTTATTGTTTGTCTGTTATATACTTTTGGTTTTGTTTGTTAGACGCCTGAATTGAGGGGTCTCACGTTATTTTTATTTTCGTTATTTAAATCCTGTTGTACTTGTGATATATATATATATATATGTTTTTTTTTTTCATATATCTTTTTTGTAATGTCCTACACCTTGGTGCTAATATAGGGTACAAACCTGCTGATTAATGTGTAAGACTTTGTATGTGCAAAATGTTAAAAATCAATAAATACAATGTTGGAAAAAAAACTAGTTACCAGGGAAAGTAACTATTTGCGTTAGCCTACTGTAAGTTGCTATATGTAAAAAAAAAGTTTTCACAAGTCAGTTGAAATGAGTAGAACAGACAGGTAGGCCTACTTGTAGGCTACATAACCTTCATTGCACATCAACAGACAGCAAGAGGTTTATCCAAAAACGTCAGACTATGAAGCATGAGACGATGAGAGGAGGAGTAAAGGTGCGAACACACCAAACGCGTTGGGTGCGGTGGCCAAAGCGCCCAACGCACCTGATCTGGCGCTTGGTCATTTTGTGTCAAAAAATGGTTCAACGCGCCCAACGTTGGTTCAACGCACCCAGCTAGTCTCCCCCGATATATTTATTCCCCTAATCAACCATGGCTGCGATCAGACGCGACCCGACACAACAGCGTTCATGTCCACACAAAAAAAACAACAACACGGCCAACAATTGTGCCAAAAGACAAATAAACAGCAACTGAACGGAACAAATAGCCTTAAAACAGCATTGCAGATTCACGCCACTCGGAAATTAACACAAACAGCAAGGCAGCACCATACCAAACACATTTACAGCAGCATTGTGCACAGGGCAGTAGAAAATAAAGGCAAGTAGCCTACATTAACCTACCTGGCTGTGACGGGACCGTGGCTGGCGTAGATATAGGCATAAACACCGGTGCTTCGCTGTACTCGTTGTGAAAGTTCCCCGGACTTAGCCGTTATGTTTGGGTTCATTAGCCGTTATTTGGCTTCATTATATGGAGGTGGTGGCCGCACACAACCGGGTGAGTTAACTAATGCTATCCGACCGGCGCTAACTTGGTTTATTGACTAATGCACAGCCGCACATATTCACTGAATTAACCAGGAAGCCCATTCTCCTGGTTCACTTTCCCCACGTCTTGTAACCCCGAGCGGCTTCATACAGCACCAGGCAGCCAGCCGTAAATACATTTCCTCCTCGGTGTTGCCTCTGTGTTGTCCTCCGGTCCTCGGCTCCCACCGTCCTGTGACGTCGGGTCAAGCTCACCGCTGATTGGCCAACGTGGCTAAACGTCATGCGCTGGAACGTTGAAAGTTACATTTTTTCATCTCGGGCGTTGACGCTTTGGTGGTGCGTTGACGCTTTGGTGGTGTGTTGACGTTTTGGTAGCGCGGCTGCCGCGCCCAAAGCGCCGCTTTGCCTCGGCCAACGGATCCTCGCGCCTAAACCAATGGTTCCCTATGCAAAAATAGGATTTTTCAACGCCGCCACTGCACCCAACGCGTTTGGTGTGTTCTCACCTTAAGGATTTATCCTATGTTTATTTCCTTCTTTAACATGCACAGCAGCATACAGATCCCAGGAAAAGAACAATAGCAATATTCGGCTCGTGATGACACGCTAAACAGCTGTTGCAACCGGCGAATCGCGGCCGTTTAATAACGTGCATAAATTATAATTTATAGAGATCTGGAAACTCCATGCATTTACTCACAAGGACGATGCAAAAGAACTCAGAGAGAGCACGTTTCAACCATGGATTGATAGGTGGTTACTGCGGCAATGTGCACGCTCACACAACAGAGAGAGAAAGAAAAAGAAACTTCACTAAACATGCACTCCGGCTGACTCCGGCGCTAACTGACAGTTATAATGTCATCCACACTGAATATAACACATCTTAAAACACTATAAGAAATAACTATCGCTTATCTTGTTGTTAACCCACCCCGTCTCCTCACTAGCAGTTTGTGTAGTATGGAGCCAGGGGGTGCGCTCGGATTACACAGTTTATTCAATCAATTCATAGTAACGCACCGCATTTAACGTTCAGTAACGATAACGGCGTTGTAACGACGGAAAAAGTAATTAGTTAGATTACCGTTACTGAAAAAATAATGGCGTTACCTAACGCCGTTATTTTAAACGGCGTTATTCCCAACACTGACAACGACTAAGCTTTCTGTATGTACTAAAGTAGAACCAATTTAATTCCCATGTGATTCATTGAGGATGAGCAAAATATGGGATTTGGAAAATATTAACATTTGATCTCTTTATGTCACCAAAAGGCTGTTCTGAACCAGAAGTTCACTGACTGTTTTGTTTTGGTGTTTCTGGACACCCAAGCTGGAAAAACAGTGAGTTTTTTTATTGATATACTTTATACTTTTATATGTATCATTATTATATTGTTGTTGTGCATCTCAGCAATTTTCATTTCCCATTTTCTTCCACTCACAGAGTCTAAAGGTTGTGTTTCGGGAACCGCTGCCATCCCAGCCTCAAGCCAGTAGCAGCCCCCCCCCTCAGCTAGTGTCCATGTACCATCATCTGGAGTCTGTCATCAACACAGCATGCTATAACCTCTGGACAGGACTACTATAGTGCTGATCGGGACTGGACTAACCTCAACTCTCCTGTTCTCATATTCTGATATACTTGGTCTTAACTAGCCCCCCCATCCACCCATATATCCTGTTTTCCTTCTGAGCGTTGGGTGTTTGCAGAATTTAACGCTCATTGTCCACAAGATGGAATTAGAAACCATAAAGGACGGAGCCGTACGTGTGAATTATGTTTTTATTAAATTGGAATTCATGAAAAAATATCCCAGTGTCAGCCAGTGACGATTGCACACTGGATAATCGTCCAAGTACGCTGGATATGCAGCTTCAGCATGACAAATGCGACATCAGCAATAACACGCACATTGAAGCTGCTTGTCAATGTATTCGCTTTGCTGAAAAGTAAGTATATTATCAGGGCAGTTTAATATTGCTCAATAATGTAATTTTTTTTTCTGTGCACAAATGAAGTAGCCTGGCTCCGCCCGCCTACCTACTTCCGCTCAAATTTCATTGTCCCTTCAGTAGTCAGTCTGGGTCTGCGGTGAATTCATGGATTCTAGCTGAGGAAAATTTCCGGCCGTCCAATCAGCGAACAGAGCGAATGGCTGAGAACGATGCCGTCGAAGTTGCACTCCAGTTTCAGTTGAATGCTGCGTTCCTTTATACTCGGAACTCGGAGATTTCCGACTTGGTGGTTCCGAGTTCCGACCTGTCTGTGTTCCAGTGCCTCTAATCGCGAAAGTATGGACGCCTACAACCTTTCTCATCCAAATAACTAAACGTTAAAAGTTACCGTTGCCAGGTACCGGTAGATCAATAGACTACAATATGTAGTGAAGTCGGACATATTCGAGTTCCCAGTACAACAGGAACGCACCGTCAGAAGCCGGCTCATGACATACGTCACGACCAAACGTTATGCTGATCCAGAGTGGCACTGGGCAGATCCAATAGTTTTAAACTTCAACAGACACCCGCCCTCCAAGTGAGTGAACGTTTGCCAAATAAAGCAGTTCCAGACCTTCTGTACAAATGAAATGAAGTACGATGGTCTGGTTGGACCAGGCTACAAATGAAGCGCATATCTGTTTGAAACCGCCTAGATGGAAGTTCATTGAACCAGGCTAAATTATATATATGGAAAATATATGTATTAGCAGGGTTTTCCACATTCTGTTATACTGGGGGCATAGCAGTTCACATGAATTAAAGACTAATACCTCTGCTATTGCCAGAAGAAATTGTTACACATACCGTATAAGAAGCATAATATTTTCCTTTCAAGGAGAATTAGCAGAGCAGCTACATAAAGGTGTGCAGAGAATGTTTTTTTTTGTTCATTTATCAACTCAAACTGTGTTAACTCAAACTGAACTGTACGGATCAATGGACCAGCCACAAATCCTCTCACACTGATCCCTCTGACAGTTATGTCCATTGACAATTTCAAATGAGTTTCATTCAAACAAGACAACATGTAAAACAAAAAACGTGAAAGTCAGAGTTTCTTTGTGCAATTCTTCTATTAACAAAAAGTACAAAGGAAAATATGTAGCTAGAGCATTATTGTGTCTGTTATGCAGCGAGGTAGCAGTCTCTCAGTATCATTTTCAGCCATAACATTTAACATTCTAAACAAACTTATAGTTCACAGGTATATGGGCCTGGCTTTAAAAAGCAAAGGCCACGTAATGAGTGAGGTAATAAAGACACATGATGCATACTTGTTCACGCTATAGGCGTGGCGTGAGCCTGGTGGAGCGAGGCGTGCCTCTTTTTAATCAGGTTTCCATGTTAACAGGTGAGACCCTTCACACTGATCTCCTGGCAGTGCATCAGCACAGGGCAGCTCAGGGAGCATGTCGGCTCCCTGAGTTCATTTTCTCTCCTTTAGGGGCCCATTACACGGTGAAAACATGACAGTTTTCCCGTTTTATTTTTTATTTTTTTTAAACGTTCAGACGCAATTTATTTGAAATATTCACTCGTACACATGTTTTCAGAGGAAACGGGCCGAAATCACTGTAGTAGGCATGCCAAGCCAATAGTCAGCGGTGACAGTTAGCCTAGTAGATAGCTCTTCCGGTACAATTTGATGCATAAAACCTTACTGTAACCGAAAATTAATGCCACTAACGTTCATAAAGCGGTTGGTGTAAGCTTGGGGTTACAAGTATTGTAAATGACAAGCTTTCTGTCCTCTTATTTCACCGCATTGAACTCGTGAAAACAGAAGACATGCTGATAGTGAAGGGGCTTTGTGAGCGGCTACTTTTCTGTTAGGCGTACTTAAAAATAAAAGTCAACTCACGTTTGTCCAGTAAAATGCTATTAATGTTTAGCCAGTGAAATGCTTTTACTGTGAAGCCGTAGCCTTAATGCTCCTTTTGTTGAACAGTAACTTAACCGCTGCGCGCTGTACTATGGATAGTATTTTTTTATGTAGAGAGAGCCGTGTCCCTGGCATATAGAAGCTACACACGTTTATTTTTGCTAGAAAAACCGGCAGAGCACAAATCTTTCCCCAGACAAAGTGGCGGGTGGTCTCAATAACTTACTAATCGCTTAGACTAAATTGGCGAGTGTTATATTTGAGCCCTGCACGACACTCTCCGCTGATCAGTGATGGTGCCGCGGAGACACCTTGCATGTTATGTTGTCTTCTAACTTTATAACTCGCGTGTGGGTATTTTGACAGCAAATGTTATAGACTATGCATACGTGAAGTGGAGCCATGACATCAGCGCTACCAGGGAAAATGGTTTCGGTGCTTACAAGAAACCAAAACCTTTGTGTTTTCCAAAAAATCCTCCCTGGGAGTTGATCTCAAGAACTTGCGGTTTCATGCCTGCGTTTGCTGTTTTAATGTAAATGATATAGTGCATCCGCGAAAATATGCACCGTTGCGTGTTGTCGTATAAACAGCCCCTTAGTGTGAACAAGGCGTAAGGGTTGATTCAGCACAGCAGGTGAATGAGTATTGCAGCAATACTTCCTACCTCCACACCAGTTTATAGTGGAAACCCCCTTACCATCTTAAGGTTCAACCTACCATGATATGGGCACATACTTGGCACTGTTTCTGTGTTTAATTGGCTGCCAAAAGATGCAGCTTTTGTTATGAATTAAAATCATAATATTGCAATGTCCACAGACCTGTAGCAGTTTAAGTTTGACTGGACCTACTACTGGGTACAAAGTGTGGAGCAGACACTGTTCAATTAAGTCTTCAGGGATCAGGCCTCTAGCACAGAGCTTCTTAATGATTGACTAATTATTATGAGCAGGTAAAGTAAAAGTGAACATTAGATTAGATGAGTCCGTTTTCATGTAGTATCATGAGCAAAATGCTTCCACATATATAACTGCACAAGTTTCATACTCCATGCATACTCTTGAGTTATCTTGGATCTGGTGCCTTCTGGTATCATTTTGCTAGATCTGCATTTAACATGGGTCTTTTATATCAGTGGCAGACACATGTGCAAAGTGGGAAGGTTTTTATGTTTGTTTAAAAGTGTCAAACCTGTTATTCACTTGAACCCCACTGCCTCATACAGTGCCCTGAAGTGCCTTTCTCTGTTTATAAAAAAAACTAAACAAAAGTGAACAGCCTATGAAGTTATACTGCTCTGTCAGCTTTGCATTGAAAATGTTTGGAAGCACACATTCCTGATGCAATGAAAGTGCTTCAGTCAGTCAGTTTAGAATGTGTGATAGAAATGTGCCTTTAATAAGAAGGAAAATAGGGCCGCATATGGCTAAGCATGTAGAGGAGGTCCACTGATTGCAGGGTTAGTGGTGTAAAACCTGCCACATGTCCATTTGTCCCCGGGCAAGACACTGAACCTAAATGTTCTCCCGATAGGTGGCTAGCACCCTGCTTGGTAGCTGCTGCTATCTTTGTGTGAGAATTGGTAAATGAAACAAACTATGTAAAGTATATATGTGCATATTTACTTTGATATTTTGCATGATAGAATGCAACATTTCATCAGTGCTGGGTGTTACCAAAGCATGTTCAGGTAATGAGTTTTAGTTGTGTATTTTGAAAGGGTCAGCTTGTAAAATCATACCTCAACTTACAAGAGGGCATGAAGTCAGCCTGATAAAGAATGTGGAATCATAACAAACATGAAGTCTTGATATCCATTGCATTCATCAACCTTATTCATTATCGATATACTAAAGAGCCTTGGATTTCTAGACATTTTCACAGGAAGGAAAACAATACATAATTGAGCGACTGGATGCTGGATGGCAATAAGAAAAGTTGAACAGAACAGCAACCACTCCTTATACTGCTCAGATAATTTAGTCTGAATGTTAAACACTGGATATTCATCATGCAAAATGTGAACAATAACAAGTTATATACAACTGTATTATGTATATTTTTTTATATAGTAAACTTTATACAGTATGTGAAATGCTAAATAAAGTAGGATGAATGAGAATGTGTCAATTTTTTTTACAGTACAGTATGTGGGAATTTGAGATGTATTAAAGTCTTTGCTAATAAGGGGTATAAAAAAACTACAATTAATGAATAAACTGTTGCTGTTGTAAACAATTGTTCTATGTCATCACAATGTACATTGACATTCAGATAGATATGGCTCTGCGATCTGTATGAGTGAGATAGCTTCAATTGATTAAAGGATGTATCAGTTTCACAGGCTTAAATATTTTTAAATCACCAAAAGGAAAAATATTATAATTTTTTCCTATATGGTGTGCCATAAATAAAAGAACATAGGCTACCGGAGAATATAAAAAAAGTAACATTTGCCAACTCTATTATTAGCTTGGGACTTTATTTTTTACATTTACTGTATTCTTCCCTGCCGAGGTTAGAAATCGGCTGCCAAGTGTTGTATGCTCTTGCCTTAGCTAGTGGACGGCAGTTTATTGTCAAGTAATCAATTTATTTATTTATTTTCAGAACTGCATCACAAAGCAAAAATTAAATATATTGTTTAATAGGGGTTTCAGGAACTTCCGGCTTGGCGAAGCAGCATGTATGTCGCGTTACTTTGAGCTCCTGCTGAGTTTTTTATTTTTTTATTTTTAGGCACTTTTTTCTCCCCCACTACGGTCCAGCAGTTTTATTGAACTTTTATTTACCACATTTGGTTTGCTTTTCTGCTGTTATCATGCCGCCCAAGACGAATAAAGGAAACGGCATTCAGCCTCACCTGCGGCCCGTTGCAGACTCAATCCACGCCCTCTCCTAAATCTCTGCCTCCGCGGAATTCACCGCGGGAAATTATGGATGTGGCTGCGCTCAGAATTGAGCTTCTGTCGGCTCTCTGCGTGGATGTCGCGGCAATGTTCATAGTGGAGCTTCGGGAAGCCTTGGCTGAGACCCTCAGTTCAATTAAGACCGAGCTGCTAGCCTTCAAAACGGAGCTCTCCTCCAGTCCGTCCGCTGTCCGCCAGGATGTTGCTAGCACTGTAGCTGAGGTGGAGCTGTCCCTCTTTACCTGCACTGATGACGTCCTGGCCCTCCAAGCCAAAGTGGAGCACTTGACACAGGAGGCGGCCAAAATGGAAAACAAATGCGAAGATTTGGAATCGAGATCGTGCCGCCAGAATATTCTAATCATCGGAGTCCCGGAGGACGATTCCAACTCAGCATCCGCAGCTAACGATTCCAAGGGAAGCCGTCTCGCTCGGGAAAGAGCCGCTGGTCGATAGATCTCACCGTGCTCTGATCCCAAAGCTTGCACCAGGTGGCCGTCCCCGCACCATTGTGGCAAGGCTTCACTACTACACCGACTGCAACGAGATTCTCAGAAAGGCGAGAGAGCTACAACGGATTAACCTGCGCAACATGTCCCTCTCCGTGTTCCCGGACTACACTCCAAAGACGGCCCGGGCTCGCACCGCTTTCACCGAGGCCCGACACCTGCTACGAGGCATTGATGGAGTCAAGTTTGGTATCCTCTTTCCTGCACGGCTTCGCATCACCTACGGTGGTGTACAGCGCGACTTCACTTCCCCAGAGGAGGCTAAGACATTTATTAAAACACTTTTGTTTTTGTTTTTGTTTTTCCATTTTTAACTGGATCTGATTGGAGTAGGTAACAATAGCCTACCTAGGTTTGTGTGCCAATATGTTCTCCCTAAAGGTATAAATCACATGCCACTAGCCTTATTATTTTTTTGTATTCTTTTCCATCACAGAAACTAGTGGGTGTGTGTAAATGCATACATACACGTTTCCTAAATGTATAGTCTGTGGGAACATGCATATTTTTATTTATTAGTTTATTTTATTTTTGTACAATCTAATTTCCAGTTCTGCTGTGCCAATGCACCATACTTATTTCAAGTGCCTCATATTCAATATTCAATGTTTAAAGTTAATGCTCTGCAGAGTTCTACTTGTTAGTTCTAGTTTGGAAGTCGAAAGCTTCATTTTGAAGATGGCTCCTGTCGGAGTCTGCACTGCTGTTCCTATCGTTTGGAGATCGGAACAATTGATGTGCGGGAGGTGGGTGGGTTTGGGTGGGTTGTGGTTGCTTCTGGTGTTATGTCTGTATGATTACTATTGTGCTTTTTTTTTTTCCCCCTCTTTTCATCTACCTTCTCCATTCCTGATCAAACACAACCTTTAGATGATTAATACAACTTTCCCAGACTCAGATATTGGATCCACTAATAGATTTTTAAGCTGGAATGTGAGAGGTCTGAACAGCCCCATTAAACGATCGAAAGTACTTTCCCATTTGAAGAGGATAAATGCCGACGTAGTATTCTTACAGGAAACGCATTTACGTGATAAAGATCAAGTTAGACTTAAGAGTCCATGGGTCAGTGATGTTTTTCACTCAACTTTTGACTCGAAAGCTAGAGGGGTAGCTATTTTGGTTCATAAAAGCGTAAATTTTATAGCTGATAAGAATGGGAGCTACTGTATATGATTGTGGCAGGCCTTCTATACCATAATCTGGTTTTATGAGTAAACATTTATGCTCCAAATTTTGACAACCCAGATTTTACAAATAGATTATTTGCCACCCTGCCTTTCCTAGACACCCATATTTTAATTCTTGCTGGGGACCTGAACTGTTATGAATCCAACCCTGGACCACTCTCATCCCCGTACAATCAACCAATCTTCCATGTCTAAATCAATTTCTGGTGTTATGCTCCAAAATGGGTTTGTAGATCCTTGGAGATTTCATAATCCCCAAACCAAAGCATATTCTTTTTTTTACCAAGTCCATCAATCCTATTCCCGCATTGATAATTTTTTTGTTGATGGTCCCCTGGTCCCCAAAGTGACCTCCTCCGAGTATCATTCAATTGTTATTTCTGATCATGCTCCTCTTAGTCTCAATATACAACTTTCAGGCCAACCTCGTTTCTCCTCACCCTGGAGGTTTAACACTCTGCCTCTGTCTGATGATGCATTCAACACCTTTATATTGTCCTCAATTGATGACTTTATAACTATTAACAAGGATGACTCTGTCTCTTACTCATTATTATGGGAGTCGCTCAAAGCCTATTTGCGTGGTCGAGTAGGCTCCTGGCTCATCAATTGAAACGTCAAACTACTCCTTGATTAATTCCACAAATTAAAGATTCCTCTGGAGCAGTTGTCTCTGACCCCGCCTCTATAAATGACATCTTTAGGGATTTCAGATTCTTGACATCCCCAAAGTTGATCCCACTACTTCTAATGAGCTTGATGCACCTTTGAATTAGGAAGAAATTAAATCATCTATCAAAGCCATGCAAAACAATAAAACACCTGGCCCCGATGGATTCCCAGTTGAGTTTTTTAAGAAATGTATTAATAAGGTGGCCCCTCTCCTCAACTCTGTTTTTAACGAGTCCCTAGAACGTGGTTCATTGCCCCCAACTCTAACTCAAGCGTCCGTATTGCTTCTGTTGAAGAAAGGAAAAGACTCTACCTCTTGCACCTCGTACAGGCCTCTCTCACTTCTTAATGTTGACGTTAAGATTTTAGCTAAAACCTTAGCAACTCGTCTTGAAAAGATCCTTCCTGTTATTATATCAGAGGAACTTCATTAAAGGGCGCCAGCTGTTTTTCAATGTCCGAACACTTTTAAATTAAATTTTCTCTAGTCATTCCGCCTCAACGCCCAAAGTTGTTATTTCGCTTGATGCTGAGAAGGATGTAGGGACAGTTCCAGTAGTAAGAAAGGAGTGGATAATTGCAGAAATGAGAGGAACTAGGAAGGGGAGGGAGGCCTTAACCAGATGTATGGGTAGGGGGTCAAGTTGACAGGTGGATGGCTTGGATTTCCGAATGAGTTCAGTGATTTCTGAGATAGCAGGGAGCTGGAAGGAGGAGAATGAGTGTGTGGAAGGGTGAAAGTCGGCTGAAATATTGAGATGAGGGGTTGATCCAAGGTGCTGGTGAACGTTTTTGATTTTATCGATGAAAAAGGACATCATGGAGTTGCAGAAGGAGGTTGTGTAGAAGTGAGGGGGGAGAGAATCCTGGGGTTGGGTAATTTTGTTTAGTAGGGAAAACAGTGACTTAGAGTTTCCTTTGTTGGCAGTGATCATATTGGAGTAGTAATGGGTTTTAGTGCTGGCAATGGAGTCCTTATAATGCAAGATGTGGTTCTTGTACATCTCTTTGTGTACACTGAGACCAGTTTTCCTATGAAGATGTTCAAGTTGCCGACCTTTGGCTTTCATTAAACGGAGATCGGGAGTGAACCAAGGGGCAGAGATGGAAAAGGAAACAGATCTGGTTTTTAATGGGGCAAGGGAATTAAGGATATTATTGAGTCCAGTGTTGTAATGAGAGACCAGATCAACAGGAGTGGATAGATTGTGAATGTCAGGGAGGCAGGAGGAGTGGATTCTTGAAGTGAGAGTGGCAGGGTCAATATTCTTTATATTACGAAATGAAATAGGGCAGGGTTTTTTTGAGATGGAGAGAGTGAGTTTAAATGTAAATGAGAGGAGAAAATGGGGTCAGCTGTGAGATCAAAAGGGGTGACACCAGAGCAGCAGATTAAGTCCAGAATGTGACTCTCCTTTGGAGTGTGTGGGGAAAGTGGTATGTTGTTGACATCCAACACTCTCTAAACAGAAAGTAAAGTCTTTGGTGAGAGGCAGATTGATATTGTCCATGTGAATGTTAAAATCACCCAGTAGAATTATGTTTGGTGAGAGAGAGGATAAATGGGTGAGAAAAGCAGCAAAGTCATTTAAAAATTCACTATTCGGTTTAGGGGGGCGGTAGACGGTAGCAATGATGGTTGGAGTAGGACCAGACAACTCGCAGACAACAGATTCAAATGAGCTGCAGACAGGCACTGACACCGGCGAGACCTTCAACTTATCGCGGTAAATCATCGCGAGACCTCCTCCCCGGCCAGAGCCACGGGGTTGACAGACGTAAACAAACCCGCTAGGAGTGGATTCAATCAGCTGAGAGAAGTCGTTGGGCTGTTGCCATGTCTGGTTAAACATTGAAAGTCTAGCTTGCGATCAGCGATGATATCCTGGATGAGATGCCCTTTGCTTGTCAGTGAGTGGATATTAATCAGAGCAAAGTTGATTGCGGTGTCCGACCGAGCTAGGCGGGCTAACACACTGTGGTCGACGCTGTGGTCGACAGCCCGGCTGGTTGAGCGTGGAGGGGGAGGAGAGCTGGACCAGATGGACTTAATTCCTGTAGAGCTGTTGTGGTGGAAATTCCTGCGGGACCCTCGGTGGATGTATCTACGGCGGGGCTGGAAGGCGTTGTCCGGGTGAAGGTGGAAAGCCTTCGGCGGAGGTCCAGGCAGGTGACAGCGGAGCCGGAGCAGTTCAATGGCTGAGTACTGGATCAAACCCGTCACTGATAGATGAGCAGGCATTAATACGATCCAGACACAGACAAACCAGATGTATGTCCTAGTGGCCCACATTGTAGACTTTGGCAGCATCAACGGCCAGTGGAGACACCAGTTGGGTCTTAAACCGGAGCAAAGCAGGTAAACTAGCCGCCAGTGAATTGTAATTTTCAGAGAAACGGTTGTGCCAGAAGATCGTAGAAATAATCCAAATTATGCCAATCACATTGTCCGATTAGGTCATAGAATCATAAAATAAATGTTGAAGGTATGGAGAGTTAAAAAGTTACAAAAAGTTACAAAGTTACCGGCGAGCAGCGGCGTCAAGTTGCCAGCGTTCACTCGTTGCCATTGTTGGGAATTCATAAGGGGTAGATTTGGTCAAAGTCAAGAATATTATTAATTTCAAGGAAATTATAATATTAAGAAAAATTGTTAATTAATGATCAATTAAATTAGTCAAGCTAATCAAATTACTTATTAATACCTACGGAGCACCACCCTTTGAAAAAGGGAACTTTGAATCAAATCAGAAAAACAGTCTCATAATGTTAAAGGGATTTATCTTGAGAATGTCAAAGTTGGTTACAATGTACATTTAAGATAATGAAGGAGTGAATATTCGAGCATAGACCTTATTTACCAGCAATTAGTGAAATACAAGACACAAATATCACAGACACTGCTTCTTAAAATCAAAATGTAAGGGTTTATTTACTTAGGCAAGTTGATTAAAACGATACACATAAGTCAATAACCATGAACTAATCTAATTTAAGAAAGCAGACATAACACAAGCAATAATAAGAACAGTTTAGAATCAAACCCACAGGCTATAGTACATGTGTATGTACTACTGTGTGTGTGTGAGCGTCAAAAAGAAAGGGGGGGTGGACCATGGGGTGGACACCGCCCAAAGCCAAAAATGGCGGACAGCTTGTGACGTTTTCGTCACGTGAAGGGGGTCACCGATGGCGACGCAATCACGTGGCGGAGACGTCCTAACTGTGACGTGTGACGTTAAAGTCACGTGAAGGGGGTCAGCGCTCGCGACCCACTCAATTCAACTTTGGAAACCACAGAAGTCAACGCTCATATGCTTAACAATCGCGACGCAAATGTAAGAATATGTGTTGGTGTGCGGATGCACAGAGTTTGAATAAAGAGAGAGAAAGAAAGAGGAGATCAAGTAAAAGCTCGCCACTTTCAGTGCCGTTAGTTGTTCACCTTGATGTATAGCCTACAGTCATTCAGTCTGTGAGTGGTCTCACAAAACTGATGCTGCTTCGGAGTTATCAGAGGGGAACAGCTGATCTGGCACGTAGCGACAATCACAACAATCAAACATCTCCCGGAAAGCGGGAGGAAAAACCACAGTGAGCAGTTAGGCAATTATTATGAAAATAATGCTGTCAGAATCACATTTAACAAGGGAAAAACGACTCGTCAGTCGGTACCTTAACCTTAAGTTAATGTATACCTAAATAGATATCTATAGCCTAATTTATAGCCCAGACAAATGCCTACTGTGAACCGTCTCCGACGGTGAGGAGAAGCGATGGGTAGTTTAGGATCCTGTGGTCCACACGGCAGGTTTAGAGGAGGGTCCTGCTTGTTATGCCGGTGGAGGAGCGATCTTGCTTCTTGGGGGAAAGACGGGGCCCGTTGCGGTCAGCTGGCTTGCTCCGGTAGTGGCGTGCGTCTTTTGCGGAGGCGGCGAGGCAGTTTACTGTCTGTTGCGTTCAGTGACGCTGGGCTTCTTCTCCGGCTGGTAGGGAGGAAGGCACGGCTGAGTTTCAGCAGCCGTGGTAGGATGAAGTTTCCTGGGTGAAACTTCCTTCGGATCCGGGAAGGTAAAGACTGCAGGCAAGCAGTCTGTGAGCTCAGTTTAAAGTTTGCAAACACCCGCTTTGTGGATGGCTCCACTGCTAAAAGGCGGTGATTTTGGGGTGCTTGCTGGTTTTATCATAGCATGGTCACATGGTTGACTGGAAGATCTCAGCCAATGGGGTTACAAAACCTTATCAGGTGTGATGAAACTAGGGCTGGGTCCCTTCGTTTTATGACCCCTTGTTCTGGGGGTTTTGCCTCCAGAAAACTCAAATCCAGGCTTCATTTTACCCATGTAGGCCTCAAGGGTTCCTTATCAGGCTTTGAAAAGGGGAACTAGGCCTCATTTTCCTCATAGGTTTCTATTGTACTTTTTAGCACTGCTGTAGGCACAACACCATGGTTCTACAGATAAGAAACATGCATTCAACTAACTGTAAGTTAACTACACTCAACAAAAATATAAACGCAACACTTTTGTTTTTGCTCCCATTTTTCATGAGATGGACTTAAAGATCTAAAATTCATTCCAGATACACAATATTACCATTTCTCTCAAACATTGTTCACAAATCTGTTTAAATGTGTGATAGTGAGCACTTCTGCTTTGCTGAGATAATCCATCCCACCTCACAGGTGTGCCACATCAAGATGCTGAGGCACAGGTGTGCCTTAGACTGTCCACAATAAAAGGCCACCCTGAAATGTGCAGTTTTGTCTCACAGCAAAATGCCACAGATGCCACAAGCATTGAGGGAGCGTGCAATTGGCATGCTGACAGCAGGAATGTCAACCAGATCTGTTGCTCGTGCATTGAATGTTCATTTCTCCACCATAAGCCGTCTCCAAAGGCGTTTCAGAGAATATGGCAGTACATCCAACCGGCCTCACAACCGCAGACGACGTGTAACCACACCAGCCCAGGACCTCCACATCCAGCAGGTTCACCTCCAAGATCGTCTGAGACCAGCCACTGAGACAGCTGCTGAAACAATTGGTTTGCATAACCAAACAATTTCTGCACAAACTGTCAGAAACCGTCTCAGGGAAGCTCAACTGCATGCTCGTCGTCCTTATCGGGGTCTTGACCTGACTCCAGCTCGTCGCCGTAACAGACTTGAGTGGGCAAATGCTCACATTCGATGGCGTCTGGCACGTTGGAGAGGTGTTCTCTTCACGGATGAATCTCGGTTTACATTGTTCAGGGCAGATGGCAGACAGCGTGTGTGGCGTCGTGTGGGTGAGCGCTTTGCTGATGTCAATGTTGTGGATCGAGTGGCCCATGGTGGTGGTGGGGTTATGGTATGGGCAGGCATCTGTTATGGACGAAGAACACAGGTGCATTTTATTGATGGCATTTTGAATGCACAGAGATACTGGCCCTCATTTATCAAACTTGCGTGGAAACTGGTGCAGATTCTGGCGCAAATACCTCCCTACGCCAGGTATCGCGTGGAATTTATCAAACAGTCGTATCTCGCCAATCTCGGCGTACGCCACGCCATTATTGATAAATGCGGAGACTGAAAACAATCGTACCACGCCCCTATATTTCCTCAGTTTAGATGCCTCGCCCAGAGGTTTTGCGACATGGATAAGCGCATTACGGCACAAAAGAGGAACTTATCTGAAGTAGAAATTGACAGAATAACAGCGAAAGTAGAAAAATAAAGAGTTTCATTTCGGAGCATTACAAGCGGCATCGAAGAACGACAGAAGGCAGCAGTTAGGAAGGAAATAACTGCTGCGGTCAACAGCGTTGGTGTTGACAACAAACGATCTCCAGCTGAGGATTTTGCATTTTAGGTTTACATAATGGCTATTGCTCAAATGCTATAAAACAGCATATACAATTATATGTCGCCATTTCTTTACATAGACGAAGAAAAAGTGGTCTGACTCAAAAATCGCCACTAAAAGCGTGTTGCTGTTCTGAAATGCAACCAACTGGGCTGGGGTGCGGGCATAATATAAGTGGTAGAGGAGAAAAAGACGCACCAACTGTCCGATAATGGTCCCCATAAAAGAAATACACGTCTGCAGAATGATTAAAATGTATTGGCCCTTTTAGATAGCACTACTCAAAAGGGGTTTAAAAACTAAAAATAACACATTTTGCGTTTTACTCATGACAGCATGCGCTTGGTCAGCCCGGCCGTCAGCTGCACAAGCCGACCAGGCAACGATCAGCTGTGAGAGCGCCCACTGTCCTGCTCCACCAGCAGATCGGAAAAACGTGCCGGTTAACAGTGGAAATAAGCGATCAATGACACATTAAAAGAGGAATTAACATCTAAAAAGTGCGTCAAATAAATAAAATGTTAAGCTGAATGTTGTGCCGTGTATTTTTTATCATAAAGAGCAGTACAGGCCTACTACATATTTAACAGGCTGCTTAGGCTAACATTTTGAATGAATGCAGCCCCCGTGCCTCAGTGTCCCCCCAGCTGCTCCAGACGGAGACAACTGCCCTTACATGCAGCGCTCCTAAGTGGCCGGTGTGTGCACTATTGAATCAGTGCTCCTACTCAGTTGCACACCATAAACTGCACATTTTTAAGTGATTAATATCTTTATTTCGGTCTGAGCAAACACTGCATTTGTATTATCTTCTAATAATTGTCCAACAAAGTCATCGGCTACCCGGCACAGCCTGCACTGCGAGTCCATGCTGTTTACAAACTTGCGTACACGAGCTGAGAGCTGGCGTGGGATTTGAGCGTATCCTACGCTCACGTCCATATTGATAAATGCCGAGGTTTGCGTGGAAATGTACGTACACCCAAATTTCTGGTCTACGCAAGGTTGATAAATGAGGGCCACTGTGATGAGATCCTGAGGCCCATTGTTGTGCCATACATCCATGAACATCACCTCACGTTTCAGCAAGATAATGCACGGCCCCATGTTGCAAGGATCTGTACCAGGGATGGAAATTAACTTTTTTGCCTACCAGCCACTGTGGCAGGTAGATTTAAAAATCTACCAGCCACTCATCTTTTTTACCAGCCACTTTTTATACGCAATATCTTTTTTAATATATGCGTTAATGTTAAACAATACAATAGTAAGAATAGCTAATGAAAGTGTTTTTCATACAAATGTTTTCCATCAGAAGTCATTTGTACTGTAAGTAGGTGCTACCAAGGAACTGAGTTGCAAATTAAATGGTACACTCTTACTATATACACAATACACGCCATCTTTATTTCAAAACATTGTATAATTGAACTCCATATATACTCTGGGTTCAATGCAACTTTTTTTCCCAACTGGCCCGCTTGGCCAATAGATCCGAGTTTTACTGGCCCCTTGTATATTTTCACTGGCCCTGCAGACACCTTTTTTTCATCATTTAGTCAATAATTATAATACAGTATTGAAGTTACCTTTAGATTTCTTTTTTCTTTTTAGTTAATGATATGAAATGTTGATATTGTTTATCACTTTCTCCATATGCATTAGGGATGTGAATGTGTCGACACATTGACCGGTTTTCCACTTGCGCTCAAGTCGAATTTAAAAATAGAAATCTGAAAATCAGGGAGTTATGCCGTTTTATTAATGGGAGATGTCACCGTGTCACGTCTGGTCGTGAGCGCGCTGCAGGAGCGTCACTTCTGCAAGGTGCGTGCATGAAGTAATCAGCTACACATAAGAGTCCGGTGTGGGACCATTTTTTCACTGTTGATAAAAAACAGTGCAGTGCAAAAGATGCAGCATAATGTTAAACGCTCGTCTGAGACTATGCCGTTAAATCATCTAGAAACACACGATGCCTTCGTCCGAGCAAAGCAGCGTTTCACCGTGAGATCACTAGTGAGTGCGCGAGCCACCGCACGGGGAAGAACTCTGTGGTTTGAGGCTCAAATAATAACCGGGGATATTCTCCCCGTTAGCGATATCGATGGGAAAGGCTTCCCTGTTTGTATGCGATCTGATTGTATGTCTCGAGCCTTAAATACAAAGCCATGTCGGCAAACTGACTGCGCGACTCAAGGGACTGTATGTGAGCCGAATCCCTCCGTTAGTTTCTGTTTCAGCCGACACAATTAAAATCACCTCTAAGCACGGACAGCGTTTAAATAAAGCATCTCATTTGTATTACCATTAGGGCTTTGATGCAAATACTGTAACAACGGCGGCAGCTCTGCTGCTTAAAGGAAAAGCGCAGTTTTCACCTTATTTTCAGCACCTCAACCTCTGCTGTGGGAAGAAAAAAAGGGGGCAAAGTAAGTCGATTGATTTGTCGACTTATGCCTCCACACGTTAACTCGCAGATAGTATTTCCTAGCGGAGCGGATCGCGCCGTAGTTCAGTTCGACTAGAAAGGCAAAAAGAAACTGTTGAACTGTGTAGCGCCCTGTCATCATGTTCATGACGAATGTATTAAATATGCAAATTAGATCGGACCTGACTGGAAAGTATTACCCGACACAGTGGCGGGTGAAGTGACACAATTTACACGCCAGCACGCAAATCTACCCGCATTTGGCGTGTGGCGGGTGTTAATTTCCATCCCTGATCTGTACACAATTCTTGGAAGCTGAAAATGTCCCAGTTCTTGCATGGCCAGCATACTCACCGGACATGTCACCCATTGAGCATGTTTGGGATGTGCTTGACCGGCGTATACGACAGCGTGCACCACTTCCCACTAATATCCAGCAACTTCGCACAGCCATTGAAGAGGAGTGGACCAACATTCCACAGGCCACAATTGACAATCTGATAAATTATGCGAAGAAGATGTGTTGCACTGCATGAGGCAAATGGTGGTCACACCAGATACTGACTGGTTCTGAGTCCCCAGACCCCCAATAAAGCAAAAAAATGCACATTTCAGAGTGGCCTTTTATTGTGGACAGTCTAAGGCACACCTGTGCACTAATCATGATGTCAGATCAGCATCTTGATGTGGCACACCTGTGAGGTGGGATGGATTATCTCAGCAAAGCAGAAGTGCTCACTATCACACATTTAGACAGATTTGTGAACAATGTTTGAGAGAAATGGTAATATTGTGTATCTGGAATGAATTTTAGATCTTTAAGTCCATCTCATGAAAAATGGGAGCAAAAACAAAAGTGTTGCGTTTATATTTTTGTTGAGTGTATAAGTTGCACTATTAGTAGATGTTTAGTTGATATTCAGCAGTGAGTTAGATGATATATATGTAGCATGCATTCAACTAACTGTCAGTTAACTATTAGTTGCATTATTAGTAGATGGTTAGTTGATATTGTCACAACCCGGCTCAAGGGAAGGACAAAAGAGGAGACACACAAGAAAGTTAGTGTTAACAGAATTTAATTTGCTTTATGATTGTATAATATTTTAATGCACAATACATGCTTTCTGGCTGTTGAACTTTGTCCCAATAAACTAACAGCCCCAAAGTGTTTTGCTAAGACAAAAGTTGTTGTTTAGCCTTGAAGAAGAAACTGCCTAATAAGATTTTGGCACATACAGAGGTATGACGCATTCATGTGCACAGTAGTTGAGGAGGAATGACTCCCATTTTCTGCTATCAGACATTGTATAAAGAATAACACCAGCTGAGATGAATTTCTGGGAATATCTACCTAATTAAAAACATTTCTGCTTTCGCCAGCAAAACAAGGGCTGGACACACCAAACTTAGTGTGTTTGCGCACACACCACCTTCTCTTGCATATAATCCCATGTACACTGTTCATTTCTTTGTATTCAACCATGTACCATCCAGATACATTGTTGATTCCCTTGCTGCTGTCCGCAAGTAAATTTCACCTGCTCTGAAGCCTGCCTTGACTCAAATTCTTTTATTACAAACACTTGGTTATTAATAATTCCTTTAACAGTTAGTTTAACCAAATTATAATTTATTTAACCAAGTGTAAATAAATCTAATAAATGGTGCGTGAATGTCAGTAGTCAGTAATGGTTGCGGTGTCTGTGTGAGTGTATGGTGTGTGTAAAGCAGCACTAACTAAACCTAACTAACCCAAACCAAAACCAACCAAAACAAACCATACATCGGGACACTGCCCACACCGACTGCTCAGGGACCTCAGACCTCGCTTTACCAGGAGACAATACACACAACCCATCAGAGGTGGACGCATCAGGCCACATACATGCTCCTGCCAAATCATTGCCCAGAATAATGTCAACACCTTTCATTGACAAATCTGGACGCACACCCACCTCTACATCCCCCTGTATCATGCCACAAGACAAATGCACTGTATGGACAGGCACAACAATGGTGTTTAAATCCATTCCTCTGATTCGAACACACCTTCCTGTGTCAGAGGCTGGTGAAAAATGTAAGGCTGACTCCCTAATGAAGCTTTGTAGAGCCCCAGAATCTCTAAAAACTTTGACAGGCACCTTCATACTATTGTCAGTTAAGGATACAAAACCCTCTGATATAAACGGAGTGTAAGAGCCATTGACCCTTTTTGTTTGTTTGTTTGGTTGTATTGTTATGCCTAATTCGACCACCTGGTGGCAGCCCAGGTAACCGGATGCAAGGCTATAAATCAGGCATAGCAGGGACGCCAGGGGATTGCATGCCGGAAGGCAAATAGTTTTTGACCGTGCTATGGAGCACAGATTAACAGAATTAGTTTGTTGTATGTATAAATCGCACCCTTATTTGTGTTATTGAATTGAATTGAAAATGTTTTTATTTCGAACAAGTAAATAATAAAAAATAAAAAAGCAATAATAAACAATAAAATAAATTAAACAAGTGGACAGTTACAATAAAGTAATATTTACACACAATGAAAACCACAAATGAAAATAAACTGTCTTACACTTGCTTTACCTGTTCGAAAAGGGGTGAGAAGAAGAAAACTTATTTAATCTCACCCCTTCTCCCTGATTTATATATCTATAATGACTATTGGCTTCCTTATTGTTAATGAATAAAAGTAAGCATTTTAACTCTAAGGAACGAGTGGACATTCAAAAGTTTCAACTGTTAACTGTAGGCTATACGCACGCGTCAGACACCAAAACGACATGCAACCTAGTGGCTAATGGTAAGCCGCTACACGGAGCATACCTTAAAGAAATATCAGCTGCACTCAACACTCTGGGTCGCATCTGAAAAGGAGGGACAATTTTGTCAGTACTTAGCTCTGAGCTACTAAGCGGAACAGCTAACCCAACAGATTGAGCAGGCCCTGTACTAAAACCCTTTTTTGATTTTAGCAAAGGGCACTCCTTTTTCCAGTGCCCTTGTCGCTGACAATAATTACAAGTTTTATTAGGACCATTGTTCCCAACTGTGCCTAGCTCTCCCTTTGAAGAACCCCAACTGAAATCTGAGTCACCTTTCTCCCCGCTGTCTTTGAATCCAAACTGTTGTTGACTCTGCTCCCCAAAGATACGTTTGTGTGTTAAACCATATTCGTCAGCGAGTACAGTGGCTTCTTTAGGAGTTTTAACCTTTCGCTCATTGATATAAGTAGATATGAAGTCAGGCACAGACTGCTTAAATTGTTCCAGCACAACCAGGTTACGCAGTTCTTCAAATGACACAACACCGGATGCAGAACACCACCGATCAAAATGTATATCCAGCTCCCTTTCAAAATCCACATGCATTTGCTTTTCCCCTTTTTTCCAATTTCTGAAGAGCTGCCTGTAGTCTTCAGGAACTAATTCATAAGCTTTTAAAACGGCATCTTTGACCAGTTTATACTCTTTGCACTGTTCTGCTGTTAATGCAGCATATGCCTTTTGGGCTTTACCTCTAAACACGCATTGAAGTAACAACGTACGTTCACCATCAGGCCACTCCTTTGAATCAGCTAGACGTTCAAACAAGGAAAAAAACGTATCTGGGTCTTCCTCATCAAATTTAGGCGGCAATCTGAGAGTCTTAGTACAATCTACCCTAGATGAACCAGCAGACCTAGTTATATCAGTTCCTGCCATTTTACCTTCTCTAATTAGATCTAGTTTAAATTGTTCAATGTCCAGTTTTGCCTGTTCAGTTCTTTGTTTCATTGCTTCAAGCGCTAACTCCTTATCCATTTTTGTTTTTTCAAGAGCCAATTCGTTATCAATTTTTGTTTTTTCAAGAGCCAATTCGTTATCCAATTTTGTTTTTTCAAGATCTAATTCGTTATCCAATTTTGTTTTTTCAAGATCTATCCTAATTTTTTCATGTTCCATTTGTATTAACATCAGTTCCTTTTGTTGATGAGACTCCCCCCTGGTGAAACCATCGTATTTGATAAACCCTTACCTTCATCAGAAGCCAAAACCCCTTCTTCCATCAAAGTCGCCTTCAGGATACGTTTGATTGTGTCCTTCAGACGTGTGGCTGCAATTTCAATTTTGAAATGATCAGCAATTTTCAACAGTTGGTCCTTTGTACAGCTGTCCAGCAAGGTTTCAGAAGGAGACTGAATAAACGCTTCTACTACAGCAGCCATGCCAAAACAGCTTTGATCACTGGGATGCAACTAGAATTAGAACTTCCTAACTGCCTATCCAAACCTGAATAATCTTAACCCTAATGTTCATGCAGCTTGCGGTGGGTATGTACGCACTGTAAACCAGCCGGTTTGAAAGGCGACCTGCAAGCAGACAACCCCCAATATCCTTCGGATGTGCCCCCGAGACAATTGACATTGAACAATTGACACTAACCACGCCCCACAGCACTACCAAAAGGGAAAAACAACAAAAGAAAAAAATTCACGCAACCCAAAGGGGAAACGCAACTGAAGCCTAACAGGGAAAGTTCAAATTCAGACAATCAACTCTGTTAGCCTAGCCTCAGCCGACTACACACTATGAAAGGAACCTGCTCCCAAACCAACTACTAACCTGTCCTATGTGATATTCCTCCAAACTGTTCAACTACTCAATCCAACCACTTATTGACGAGCCCCCATGTCACAACCCGGCTCAAGAGAAGGACAAAAGAGGAGACCACACAAGAAAGTTAGTTTAACCAAATTATAATTTATTTAACCAAGTGTAAATAAATCTAATAAATGGTGCGTGAATGTCAGTAGTCAGTAATGGGTGCGGTGTCTGTGTGAGTGAAGAGTGTATGGTGTGTGTGTAAAGCAGCACTAACTAAACCTAACTAATCCAAACCAAAACCAACCAAAACAAACCATACATCAAGAGAGGGGCCAAGTGGCTGACTCCTGCAGCTTTTATAGCTCAGGAGAGCAGCCAGCATGGGTGGAGATGATCAGCAATCAGCTCCTGGCAGCCTGCCAATCAGGAGGTGCCAGGAGCTGTCACAATATTCAACAGATAGTTAGTTGATGCTCAATAGAGCTGTCAACAAATATGTAACATGCATTCAGCTAAGTGTCATTTAGGCAATTTCTTAACAACAGATCGTCCAAAAATGTACATTCAAAAAGCTCAGTAAAGTTTACCTTAACAACCCTAGTTATGATACTGAGCAAACATATGTAAAACATCTGTTCTCATAAAACACTTTGTTATGGTAAGAAAAAAATATATAATTTTGTTGTGGACCAGAATATCAGATCCCCAGGTCGCCCTGGAGAAAATGGATTACAAAAAAGGTGAAACAAGACACACTGATTCAGCAGTTAGGTTGGACAAATAAATGTAAAATATTTATTTTCTACTCTCTCTTCCTTTAAGTGTATATCATTGTTGTTTCTCAGTGCAGCATAACAGTGACATTTTTAATTATGGACTGAAGATAAAACAACATAATTATCACTCTCTTGTGACTAAAAACTAGTTTAACCTGGTCCTGCCACTGTTATTTGAATGAGCACATTTGAATAATTTTTCGCTCTCTTTAGATCCAGTTCTTGGGTTTGCTGGCCAATACAGCAGTTAGGCTGAAGAATCCAGGAATCAACATAGAAAGAAATGACCTGAGCCCTGTTTCAGGTAGCTTTTGAGGCAACCCAGAGTTTGGTCGCTCTGGGTTAGTGGAAACTCTGGGTTCTCCGTTTCAGGTAGCAGGTTCAGCGCAACCGAGAGTCAGTAACTGCGGCAACATATGCCGTGGGTCTAACCTGCTCGGGAGGTGGTTAGAGCTACCCTGAGTTGTTACGCTGCAGCTCCGACTGAAGAAAGTGTCATGATCCCGCTTGGGCCCCTTGGCCTTGTGTGTGTTTTCCCTTTCACCCTTGTCTTTGTGCTGAGCTAATTATAGGGGTGGAGCCAGGTGTGCTGGAGTCAATTAACAACATTCACAGCTGCCTTCAATCCTCATCAACTGCTCTACATATACCCGGGCCTACCTTCCAGACACTGCCAGATTGTAGCTTCTGTTTTCATACAGTCAGTTCACTCTCTTGCTCACCTGTTTACAGCTCCGCTTTTTTCTGCATTTTTTCCTGGTTAACCCCTGTTTCTCTGCCACAGTTCTCCCGGCCTGACTCCAGCCACCTGCTCCAGCCCTAGCTCTCCAGCACTACTCCTCGGACCCCTCCTGCCTGCCTGCTCTAGCCTGCTTCCACTCAGCCCCCTGGACTTGCCCCGTTGCTCTCTCCCTGGACCCCCATGCCAGCCAGTTCCCCTCCCCGGATCACAGTCCTAACACCCTGCTGGTTTCTCCTGAAATAAATCATCTTTTACTTATACTGTCTCCGCGCCTGTGTCCTCCAGACCCAACCGTTACAGAAAGAGGCACTGTCACAACGCGTCCCTGTACAGTTTAAAGCAAAATCATATCAAATCCATTTAAATCTCTATCCGGATGTTTTGATCATTTCCTGATGATTTTACGTTTGATCGATCATCTATCTCAGCCCTCGTGTCTTTCATGTAGGCAGCCACCTTACACATTGTGAACATGCTCTACATTCAGATTAATAAACGTATTTGTATTGTAGGCCTATGTATAGCATTCTTCTTTTTATTAATAGGAATTTTTTAAATTCTGTGCCACTGAACAGATTTCTGTGAGGTTGAAATGTAATTCTGTGGCTTCCCGCGATTGTTACTGTTCATTTGTGTTATCCCAAAGTCACAGACGAGCCTCGTCTAATATGAATATAGAAATAATATAATAATTTAAACTGTGATCACTTGAGGACAAGGCAGGCCCGGCCCTGGGCATAGGCAGTATAGGCAAATGCTAGGGGCGCATCCATCCGCAGGGGGCACCGCTACAAAAAATAAATAAAATAAAGAAATGGGCTACCAAAACTTTATTTTAATTTTTTTTACTAATACTGTTAATACTATAATTTCAAAATATGAGTTAAGCTTAAAATATGACAACTACTGAGGATAGACAAACTATAAAAAAAAATTGAAGCGCCCCCCTCTCCTCCGATAGACTCTTGCAGATTTCTGGCGATCAGCCAGGTATCTGAACGGTAACTTCACCGGTCGGAACCGGTGTGGTGCCAAAAAGTGATCGGCCGCCATAAAGTGATTTCAGCCGCAGGAGCGCGTGCAGCCTGTTTAAACTAGGCTATATCGCCTCGAAACGTGTGTGCGGCAGCAACTTCTGATCAGTCACACTACTCAATAGCACTACAGGATTATTGTCCGCTGTATTAACACATATATGTCTTTTAAGGCGACCAGACATCAACGTTGTACGGGGATCGACCCCGTTTTTGGTGGCTCTCTGTGCATCAAGGTGAAATAAAATAACGTGATTAAGGCATTAGACATAGGCTATTGGTTTTTGATTTGTTTATGTGTAGGCTACCGTGAGTCAATTATCCTGCTTTTTGTTTTTAAACCACTGTAATTGAAATTATTTCTGTGTGGCTTTTTTATAAAATAAAACATGTATTTTCTGAGACATTTGACCAGCTTGTAGATTTTTCTTTTGAATCCAGTGCAAATCTAGCTAGTCTGACTCGTTTTTTTCTACTCAAAATGAGTTGATAACATTCATGAGTATCAAAACACCTTTAAATGAGCAAATATAAGACATCTCTGTCGTTTTGCACCTACCAGAAATGTATCTGAAGCCGAATCTTGTAGTGAATAGGAGATGTCTGCTTCAAACTGACATTATATAATTCATGTGGGCTATATTGGGGTAGATAATAACAAATCCAGTCTCTTTTAACAGCTGTAATACGTTTTAAAGCGGAAATATGACACGTTTTCCTGCTGCTAGAAAATTATCTCAAGCCTATGGTCAAATATAAGATATTTCAGTCGTTTTCCTGCTGCCAGAAATTGATCTCAAGCCCTATCTTGATACTGACATGTTTTATATGCCTTAAAATGAGTAGTTAACATTCATGAGCATCACAATAAATAGATTAAATCCCATCCAGTGACTATTACTAGCTAAAACAACTTTAAATGGGCAAATATAAGATATTTCAGTCGTTTTCCTGCTGCCAGAAATTGATCTCAAGCCCTATCTTGATACTGACATGTTTTATATGCCTTAAAATTAGCTGTTAACATTCATGAGTATCACAATAAATAGATTATATCCCATCCAGTGTCTATTACTAGCTGAAACAACTTGAAATGGGCACATATAAGATATTTCAGTCGTTTTGCACCTGCCAGAAATTGATCTCAAGCCCTATCTTGATACTGACATGTTTTATATGCCTTAAAATGAGTAGTTAACATTCATGAGCATCACATGAAATAGATTAAATCCCATCCAGTGACTATTACTAGCTAAAACAACTTTAAATGGGCAAATATAAGATATTTCAGTCGTTTTCCTGCTGCCAGAAATTGATCTCAAGCCCTATCTTGATACTGACATGTTTTATATGCCTTAAAATTAATTGTTAACAGTCATGAGCATCACATTAAATAGATTATATCCTATCCAGTGTATATTACCAGCTGAAACACCTTTAAATGGGCAAATATAAGACAATTCAGCCGTTTTCACCTGCCAGAAATTGATCTGAAGCCGAATCTTGCAGTTAAAATGATATTTCTGCTCCAAATAACATGTCTTCCTTAAAGCTGCAGTTGAGAGTTTTTTTACTGTAATATTTGGCAAAACTGTCATAATAGCCATTCAGCTATATGTAGGTGAAGTGGTCTGAAAATATACCTGCCTCTGTGTGCTGCCCCCCAAAATTGCCACCGCTCATGTTAATTTTGACCAATCAGAGCGAGGTCAGATTCTCCGTTCTTATTGGCTGTGGGACCTTGGCAACGACGTTGATGCGTCAGTTGCGTGAGCGTTCACGACCCTAGCAGTCTGACACTAGCCTACTGTTTGGTACAAGGCTACTACGGCGGACAGCGAGTGGCAATGTCTTCACAAACGAACCCTCAATTTACCATTCCCAGGATACTAACAACTAGCACCGCTAAGACAGCAAAAAAACGAGGAAAGACGAATATTGAAAAGTTAACTGCTGAAAGGGAGACGGAGAGAGCTTGAAAAAAAGTACACCGGCCATGTCTTCTTGCCCTATCACATCAAGACCTCTCCGACCGCGACCTCGCAACTTTTTTTTTCAAAACAGCGACAAGCGACAAATCTAGCTTTTTTTTCTGGTGTTATTGGTGACTTTTTTTGCCAAAGCAAGTATCATCTCTTCTCAACGAGCAGCGGGAGCACTGACACGCAGCCCGCTCCTCGCGCAGCAGCCCCGAGCTGAGAGTATCTCCTGCTCTGACCGCAGCTGGGAGGGGATGCTGCGCGAGGACCGGGCCGTCTGTCAGTGCTCTGTGACGGGGGACGGGCCAGGAGGCTCCCGCTGCTCGTTGAGAAGCGTTAAAAGTGATATTTGCTTCGGCAAAAAAGTCACCAATTACACCAGAAAAAAAGCTAGATTTGTCGCTTGTCGCTGTTTTGAAAAAAAAGTCGCCAGGGGGGCTGAAAAGTAGCTAAATATAGCGACAAAATCGCTAAGTTGGCAACACTGCCCGAGCAGCCCCTCCCAGCTGCGGTCAGAGCAGGAGCATAGATAGTAGGAGATACACACACACCTCTCCGCTCTGTTACAATTAGTTTGCTATCTTGCCTGGCTGTTACAGCTACTTTTGTTAGGCCTACCAGCACACTTACAATGATTTTAAGCTAACATACATGGTATGTCTGTGATTAAAATGTATGCTCAATATGTACGTATGTAGTTATCATTACTAATGTTTAATCACCTCGGAATCGGACATGGTGTTTGTCTCCTGTCAATGTAACTGAATTCACATGAACGCGTGTAGCTGTCGTTCAGAGGGAGGAGCTACAGCAGGTAGAGCGTTGGGAAAACAGCCGTTGGGATACCAACGGCTCAAATTATCAACTGCAGCTTTAAGCAAATCACATGAGTGTCTCTAAAGTTAATATTTGTGTTCAGAGATTTTTCCTTGTAATTATAGCAAAAGTTTGTATTCCTACAAAAAATTATTGTTGCGCTAAAATAAAAAGCTGTTAAAAGAGACTGGATTTGTTGTTATCTACCCCATATAGCCCACATGAATGTTATAATGTCAGTTTGAAGCAGACATCTCCTATTCACTACAAGATAAGGCTTGAGATCAATTTCTGGCAGGTGAAAACAACTGAAATATCTTATATTTGCCCATTTAAAGTTGTTTCAGCTGGTAATAGACACTGGATGGAATATAATCTATTTATCGTTATACTCATGAATGTTTACAACTAATTTTAAGGCATATAAAACATGTCAGTATCAAGATAAGGCTTGAGATCAATTTCTGGCAGGTGAAAACAACTGAAATATCTTATATTTGCCCATTTAAAGTTGTTTCAGCTAGTAATAGACACTGGATGGGATATAATCTATTTATCGTTATACTCATGAATGTTAACAACTCATTTTAAGGCATATAAAACATGTCAGTATCAAGATAGGGCTTGAGATCAATTTATGGCAGCAAGAAAACGACTGAAATATCTTATATTTGACCATTTAAGGGTGTTTCAGCTGGTAATAGACACTGGATGGGATATAATCTATTTATTGTGATACTCATGAATGTTAACAACTCATTTTGAGGCATATAAAACATTTCATTATCAAGATAGGGCTTGAGATCAATTTCTGGCAGGTGCAAAACAACTGAAATATCTTATATGTGCCCATTTCAAGTTGTTTCAGCTAGTAATAGACACTGGATGGGATTTAATCTATTTATTGTGATACTCATGAATGTAAAAACTAATTTTAAGGCATATAAAACATGTCAGTATCAAGATAGGGCTTGAGATCAATTTCTGGCAGCAGGAAAACGACTAAAATATCTTATATTTGCCCATTTAAAGTTGTTTTAGCTAGTAATAGTCACTGGATGGGATTTAATCTATTTATTGTGATGCTCATGGATGTTAACTACTCATTTTAAGGCATATAAAACATGTCAGTATCAAGATAGGGCTTGAGATCAATTTCTGGCAGCAGGAAAACGACTGAAATATCTTATATTTGACCATAGGCTTGAGATAATTTTCTAGCAGCAGGAAAACGTGTCATATTTCCGCTTTAAAACGTATTACAGCTGTTAAAAGAGACTGGATTTGTTATTATCTACCCCAATATAGCCCACATGAATTATATAATGTCAGTTTGAAGCAGACATCTCCTATTCACTACAAGATTCGGCTTCAGATACATTTCTGGTAGGTGCAAAACGACAGAGATGTCTTATATTTGCTCATTTAAAGGTGTTTTGATACTCATGAATGTTATCAACTCATTTTGAGTAGAAAAAAACGAGTCAGACTAGCTAGATTTGCACTGGATTCAAAAGAAAAATCTACAAGCTGGTCAAATGTCTCAGAAAATACATGTTTTATTTTATAAAAAAGCCACACAGAAATAATTTCAATTACAGTGGTTTAAAAACAAAAAGCAGGATAATTGACTCACGGTAGCCTACACATAAACAAATCAAAAACCAATAGCCTATGTCTAATGCCTTAATCACGTTATTTTATTTCACCTTGATGCACAGAGAGCCACCAAAA
Source organism: Ammodytes marinus (assembly GCF_949987685.1). Classification (NCBI taxonomy): domain Eukaryota; kingdom Metazoa; phylum Chordata; class Actinopteri; order Uranoscopiformes; family Ammodytidae; genus Ammodytes; species Ammodytes marinus. The sequence goes on from NC_137212.1 coordinate 32,940,365, forward strand.
ACGGGGTCGATCCCCGTACAACGTTGATGTCTGGTCGCCTTAAAAGACATATATGTGTTAATACAGCGGACAATAATCCTGTAGTGCTATTGAGTAGTGTGACTGATCAGAAGTTGCTGCCGCACACACGTTTCGAGGCGATATAGCCTAGTTTAAACAGGCTGCGCGCGCTCCTGCGGCTGAAATCACTTTATGGCGGCTGATCACTTTTTGGCACCACACCGGTTCCGACCGGTCACTGGATGGTATTTAATCTATTTAATGTGATGCTCATGAATGTTAACTACTCATTTTAAGGCATATAAAACATGTCAGTATCAAGATAGGGCTTGAGATCAATTTCTGGCAGCAAGAAAACGACTGAAATATCTTATATTTGACCATTTAGGGCTTGAGATCAATTTCTAGCAGCAGGTAAACGACTCCAATGTGTCATATTTCCGCTTTAAAACGTATTGCAGCTGTTAAAAGAGACTGGACTTGTTATTATCTACCCCAATATAGTCCACATTAATGTTATAATGTCAGTTTCAAGCAGACCTCCTTTTAACTGCAAGATTCGGCTTCAGATCAATTTCTGGCAGGTGAAAACGGTCGAAATGTCTTCTATTTGCCCATTTAAAGGTATTTCAGCTAGTAATATACACTGGATAGGATATAATCTAGTTAATATGATGCTCATGACTGTTAACAATTCATTGCAAGGCATATAAAACATGTCAGTATCAAGATAAGGCTTGAGATACATTTCTGGCAGCAGGAAAACAACTGAAATATCTTATATTTGCCCATTTAAAGTTGTTTCAGCTAGTAATAGTCACTGGATGGGATTTAATCTATTTAATGTGATGCTCATGAATGTTAACTAGGCCTACTAATTTTGAGGCATACAACATTTCAGTATCCAGATAGGGCTTGAGATCAATTTCTGGCAGGTGCAAAACGACTGAAACAGTGGCGTCATTAGGCCTATTTTAGGGGGGCTTCGTATGTGGGAAGCTAGCACAGGCTAGAAAGTTAAGGCTTGGAATGTTTGTTGTGAGACTAGTAAGGGTCTTTCGGGGTTTGCTGTTAAGAGCGATATATGGGGTGGGTTCTGGGTGGGATGGGGTGGTGTCAACTGGGGGTTTAGCTGATGGGTTATCACCTGCTGTGTTTTCAGTTATCTGTGTTTTCCTTTTTTTTGTGTTTTTTTTTTTCCTCTGTATTTTGCTACTCTTTTTGTTATCAGAGCAACTCTTTTTATTCTCACTATAACTGAGCTAGATGAAGGGCAATCTTAATTTAATTAGTTGGAATGTCAAGGGGCTAAATCACCAAGTGAAAAGGGGTAAGGTCTTAACCCACCTAAAACGGCTCAGGGCTGGAATAGTTTTCCTTCAAGAAACCCATTTACATGACTCTGACCTTGGGCGACTAAGTAAATGCTGGCGTGGACAATTTTTTCATTCTAATTTCCAGGGGCACAGCTATCCTTATTGATAGTAATATTCCTTTTGAGTCCTCAAACATTATATCAGACAAAAATTTACGTTTTATTATTGTTTCAGGCAAACTTTACAATAAGTCAGTCATCTTGGCCAACGTCTACGCGCCTAACGTCGATGATGTAGAATTCTTTAAGAGATTTTTTTCTCAACTCCCCGATCTCAATTCCCATTCTCTTATTCTTGGTGGGGATTTCAATTGTTATCTAGATCCAGTCTTAGATCGCTCTTCCCCCAAACCTGCCACTCTTAGCAGATCTGCAGGTTATATCAAATCATTCCTTGCTGATTATAGCCTCTCTGATCCATACAGGTTTTTATACCCCACAGGAAGAGAATATTCATTCTTTTCACATGTCCACCACACTTACACCCAAATTGATTATTTTTTTGTTGATAATTCATTGATGTCAGAACTAAAGTCATGCAGTTATGAAAGTATTGTGATCTCAGATCATGCTCCTCTGCTCCTTCAACTGGCTTTCTCTGACGTTGAGTATACAAGAAGACAGTGGAGACTGGATCCATTGTTGCTCACAGATGAGAGTTTTCTTTCACACATCTCTACACATATTAAAACTTTTTTGAGTATAAATAAAACACCAGATGTGTCCAATGCAACAATTTGGGAAGCCCTGAAAGCCTATTTGAGAGGTGAAATTATATCATTTGCAGCATACAAAAATAAGTGTACAAAACAGAAACAAACTGAAATAGCTGATCAGATTCTGAACATAGACAGACAATATGCTAATTCACCTTCATCTGAACTTTACAAAGAACGTTTAAAACTTCAGACAGAATTCAACCTTCTTTCCTCTCGTCAGGTTGCTGACCAGTTGCTTAGGAGCAGAAGTACTTTTTACGAGCATGGTGACAAGATTGGCAAACTCCTGGCCAATCAACTGCGCGGATTTAGAGCGAAGCAACTCATTCCTGGAATACGGACAGACAGTGGGTGTACAACATCAGATCAGAAATTGATAAACGAAAAGTTCAAAACATTCTATTCAAATTTGTATAGTTCTGATTGTACAGTAGACGCAGCGGTGATGGAAACCTTTTTTAGTAACCTAAACATGCCTTCCCTTTCCCAAGACCTGAGACATAGCCTTGAGGCACCTATTACTCAGAGGGAAATTATTGCAGCAATAACATCTATGCAATCAGGCAAATCTCCTGGTCCAGACGGACTTCCATCTGACTTTTTAAAGAAATATTCAGCCGAATTATCGCCTTTTTTATGTTCAGTATTCTCAGACTCATTTGACTCAGGTAAACTCCCGCCTTCGTTCTACCAGGCCTGTATTTCCCTGTTGTTAAAAAAGGATAAAGATCCTCTAGATTGTGCATCATACCGACCAATTTCACTATTAAATACGGATGTGAAGATACTTGCTAAAATTTTCGCCCACAGATTGGAGGATGTTCTCCCCTCTATCATATCCCCCGACCAAACTGGGTTTATAAAGGGACGCCAATCATTTTATAATATCCGCCGGCTAATGAACATTTTATATTCCCCCAGAAATATTGAATCAGAATGCCTCGCTTCTATGGATGCTGAAAAAGCATTTGATAGAGTAGAATGGAATTATTTGTTTTTCACCCTTGAGAAATTCGGTTTGGGTCCTGTTTTCACTTCTTGGGTTAAATTATTATATGCATGCCCTTCTGCCTCAGTATTAACAAACAGCCGTTACTCAAGTAGTTTTGATCTGCACCGTGGGACCCGGCAGGGTTGTCCTTTGAGCCCGCTCCTTTTTGCTATTGCAATCGAACCACTTGCGATTGCCATCAGAGGTAACAAACAGATTCAGGGGATATGGAGAGGAGGAATTGAACATAAGGTATCATTATACGCCGATGACTTACTTTTGTTTGTCGCCAAGCCAGCCACCTCTTTACCGGAGGCACTTTCTGTGTTGGAGGTCTTTAGTCAGTTTTCTGGCTATAAACTTAACTTGAGCAAGAGCGAACTCTTTCCGATTAATAAAGAAGCTCTTAAACTTGATTATACAGCTCTCTCACTCAAAGTGGTGACAGACCATCTGAGTTACCTTGGGGTATGTTTTACCAGAACATTTAAAAACCTATTTAAATCGAACTTCCTCAAATTATTGGATCAGGCGAAGCAAATATTATCGAAGTGGTCTCCTCTGGCTTTCTCTCTCATAGGTAGAATAAATTCAATCAAAATGACATTACTCCCAAAGTTCCTATATCTATTCCAATGTCTCCCCATCTTTCTCCCCAAATCCTTTTTTCAGGCCCTTGACTCTTTAATGATAAATTATATTTGGAATGGTAAACACCCTCGGTTAAGGAAAGCATTTCTTCAAAGACCAAAACAAACAGGCGGAATGGCCCTCCCTAATTTCCAATACTATTACTGGGCTGCTAATATCCGTTCTTTAGTGTATTGGGTGCATTTTCACCTTGACGACTCAGCCCCAGTATGGGTAACAATGGAGTCCAGCGCTGTTAGCCCATTGTCTCTATCTGCCCTCTTAAGCCCCGCACTTCCACTCTCTTCGGCTATTCCCAATAGTAATCCCGTGATTAAGCACTCCCTTCGAATCTGGACCCAATTTAGGAAGAATTTTGGAATGCAGAATTTTTCCCTTTTCAGACCAATTGCAGCTAATCATTTATTTATTCCCTCGACGGTGGATGGTGCATTCAAGATCTGGCCTAAAAAAGGCTTAAAATGCATCGGTGATTTATTTATTAATTATCTACTTGCTAGTTTTTCCCAATTGACAAAACATTTTGGTATCGAAAAGACACATTTTTTCCGATTTCTGCAAATCAGGCATTTTACGCAGAAGTTAATTCCCCAATTCCCTTATAAACCGCCAGCCAATCATGTCAATTTGTTTCTTTCTGTAAACCCTACATTAAAAGGCTCAATTTCTGTGTTTTTCAACCTTATTTCAAAGTTGCATAGCCCCTCTTTAGCAGCTATAAGAACCCTGTGGGAGCAGGACCTAGGCTCTGCCTTCACAGATCACATGTGGGATTCAGTCCTGGATCGGATACACTCTACCTCCATGTGCGCCCGACACGCTCTTGTGCAATTTAAAGTCGTACATCGTATCCACATATCTAAAACTAAATTAGCTCGTATCGTTCCCCGATGTAGACCCGACCTGTGACAGCTGTAAGAGCGCACCGGCATCACTCTTTCACATGTACTGGTTGTGTCCCACCTTGACTGAGTTCTGGACATCAGTTTTTCAAACTATTTCTGAAGTAATTCAGCATCAAATTAAGCCGAACCCTTTCACTGCAATTTTTGGCATTGCTCCCAATTCAGGCTTGCCTAAAGTGAAGCTAAAGGTACTGGCCTTCACCTCTCTACTTGCTCGTAGGGCTATCTTACTTAAATGGAAAGACCCTGCTCCTCCTTCCCACTCACATTGGATTAGAGACATTATGTCATGTATGAATCTGGAGAAAATGTGTTGCACTACCCAGGGATCTGAGACTAAATTTCATAAAATATGGCGCCCCTTCCTAGACTACTTTAAGAAACCGACCACAATAGTTGAAGAGTAGCTTTTTTTTTCATATCGATTGTTTATTTGTTTCTTGTAGCGTGTATTTCGTTTATGTAATTTTTTAACATTGTGTATTGTTTTTTTTTCTTTTTTTTTGTGTTGTTTTTTTTTTTTTTTTTTTTTGATGCAGGATTGTTTGTGGTTGGGTGGGGGGGGGTGGGATATGGGCGGAGTGTGTTCGGGGGAGGAAAAAAGGGGAAAAACTAAATCATTGTACTGTATTTGCTTTGAAAATCTTTTGATGAATAAAAAAACCTTTGAAAGAGAAAATACATGTTTTATTTTATAAAAAAGCCACACAGAAATAATTTCAATTACAGTGGTTTAAAAACAAAAAGTAGGATAAATGACTCACGGTAGCCTACACATAAACAAATCAAAAACCAATAGCCTATGCCTAATTCCTTAATCACGTTATTTTATTTCACCTTGATGCACAGAGAGCCACCAAAAACGGGGTCGATCCCCGTACAACGTTGATGTCTGGTCGCTTTAAAAGACATGCATGTGTTAATACAGCCAACAATAATCCTGTAGTGCTATTAGTAGACGTTTCGAGGCGATATAGCCTAGTTTAAACAGGCTGCGCGCTCCCGCGGCTGAAATCACTTTATGGCGGCCGATCACTTTTTGGCACCACACCGGAAGGAAAGAGCCCACACCATGTCAAAATGACAAAAGCTCTCTCGTGCCAAGAGAAGACTGAAGCTTCATTCCAATAGTAGTTGCACTTCCCCTCGTTCATTTACCCTCAGCCCTTGGTATGACGTAACAGCATATGTTGCACGGAGGGAACTTGGAGAGCGGAGGGAGACTGGGCGGGGGAGGAGCGGAGGATTTAAATGGAACTCACTTGCCCACTTGCCCTTGTAGTCGCAATGGACCGTCAGTTACATAGGTAAATCTGAATGCAAATAATACAGAATTATAACATTCTGCTAAGGTAGCCTATGTTGCAGAAAGCCATTTCCATAGCATAACAAACATTGAATTTCGACACGGTAACTCAGATTATCAAGATATTGTTACTTACACATGTAAATTGTTTGCTCCGACATATTTTCTTATTTATATTGTTTTAAATAGTCCTCTAAAATCTGTGTTATAGCAGCAATGTGTAAACTGCAATACATTCACTGGATTGTTCGTATGGAAATAGGATAGCCTAATTGAGGCGTTTTGGAATATATTTATATATATCTATTTGTCCTGCGGGTGGCCGCGATGTCCCTAAAAGCATACAGTCTACCGGAAAATAAAAGGAGAAGAAGAAGAAGACGAACTGCAATGCACTGTGGGTGATATCCACCTCGGAGTGACCATGGATGTTCACTTGATCACTCAGCCCTCCGAGGGTCTATATCACGAAGTTCACTTCAGTTTCCAGACAATTGGAACGACACTTAAGATGGCGGCGGGGATTCCCCCGAGGGCAAGTGCCTAGGGAAAGTGAACGAGGGCATGTTGAACGTGTATTGGAACGCAGGGTGAAAGCCGTTAAAAGCCGTTGGGCTAATAAAACGCTTTATGTGGCGTTTTGAAATGAACAAACTTCAGTTTTAATAGTATATGGTTTCAAGATAAGTTTGAGCCTATGATTGATATCCAGAAAAATTTTGCGGCGACACAATCTTGTTCGCCGCTTGTATTGGTGTGGACGGGGAAATCTGCCTTAGGGCTACCATGAAAATAAGCTCCCATTCACAGCATGCAGTACCAATGGGTTGGCCACTAGTCCATGCTGGCTGCTCGGAGAAGGCAGCATCCTGGGGGCCTGGTGGTGGGGCGCATAGACATTATAAAGGATAGACGCCGCGTTGGCCGCTACTGCCTATTGGCGCTGACGAGAAAGGCGGCCGCCATCTTGAACCGGTCACACGTTCCACTCAGTGTAGTCTGTTTGGCAGGTGCAATGAACTGTCAGCGCATGTAATTAATCATATCTCATTAAATACCAAACTGATTTTCACGCGGTTTTCTTTGCTGCAAAGATCATACATGTAGCTAAGATACAGGGCACAAGTTTCGACGTGTTTTAATATTCATAGTGGGCTTAACAGTCATAGAAGATTCTGATATGATAAGTAACCAGACGTCCGAGATCAAAACGAGGAACATCCCCCGAAAAGGGAAGCAGAAACAGATAGGGGCAGTAAAGTCAGCTATTTTAATAAGTTAACAATATATGATTAGGCTATATATAAATATATTTATTCATTTACAGTGACGAGCATACACAATAAAGACAATCACAGGGATAACATAAACAGAGAACAGAAATAAAATAGGATAAAATATATTAATTTAAATAAAGTAGGCCTATACAAAATACAAAACGAGCAAAAATAAAATACTAAATGAACAATGAATTCAGCTAAAACAGTTACAGTCAGATGTGTAAAATTCAGAAATCATAGATTCAAATAAACCAAGAGTAGGAAGAGCAGTCATTTTTAAATTACTCTGCAGAGCGTTCCATGAATTAGGGGCACTAGCCTACATGAAAAGGCAGTTATTCCTAAACTGGAGTTAGCTCGGGGCAATTTAGGAGGAGTAGTCGAGCATGGTACATATGAAGGGTGGATGTTTCCCATGAAGGCATTAAATAGCCTATAAATAAAAACCAGTGTATATAATATCTCATTAAAAGAGAAGGACAACATGAGTGTTCATGTAAAAATATGTTTTATTTCTCTAATTTAAAACACAAGCTTGTTAGGCAATTGCCTCTTAAAAGAGGACGGGATTATTTAAAAGCAAAGTCTTCTTGGTTGTCCAATGTTCTAGGGGGGAATACCAAGTTCAGTCTAGTCTCGAGTTGGTTCCTCAGACAGACAGGAAATCAATGCGTGCTTGCAGCGCGGTACATTTAAAAACACATTCAATACAAAACCACAGCAATCAAAAGTATTAAATTAAGGGAAAATCAAACAACAACAGCAAACAATAATACTCAAATGCATAAAATAAAGTTAACCATCCTTACAATCGCATTTTACTCCGAAGAGAAATTCAAGCGAGGCGAGTTTGGCAATGTGGTGCAGCCTTAATTTGTGAAAGACAGACACAACCAATGACAACAAGTCGGAATGGTGGTTGTCGATGCCAAACTGTGTCTCCTCAATATGTTCCCCAAGCAGAAACACATCCTCCGTTTCAATCTCCTCCCGGACGAAGTGTGTGACTCGGACGTCTGGTTACTTATATCATATCAGAATCTTCTATGACTGTTAAGCCCACTATGAATATTAAAACACGTCGAAACTTGTGCCCTGTATCTTAGCTACATGTATGATCTTTGCAGCAAAGAAAACCGCGTGAAAATCAGTTTGGTATTTAATGAGATATGATTAATTACATGCGCTGACAGTTCATTCCACCTGCCAAACAGACTACACTGAGTGGAACGTGTGACCGGTCCAAGATGGCGCCCGCATTTCTCGCGCTCAACGCCCAATGCGGCGTCTATCCTTTATAATGTCTATGGTGGGGCGTATTAGTGAGATTTTTCCGAACAGATTTCTGAGTATCCAATCAGTGAACAGAGGAAGTGGCTGAGAACGACGGGTCGAAGTCGCGCTCCAGTTTCAGTTGAATGCTGCGTTCCCTTACGCTCGGAACTCGGACATTTCTGACTTCGTAGTTCAGAGTTCCGACCTGTCTGTGTTCCAGTGCATCTGCTCGGGAAAGTATGGACGCCTACAACCTTTCTCATCCAAATAACTAAACGTTAGGCTCTAACAAGTTACCGTTGCCAGGTACCGGTAGATCCATAGACTACAATATGTAGTGAAGTCGGAAATTTCCGAGTTCCCTGAACGCACCGTCAGAAGCCGGCTCACGACCAAACGTTATGCGATTGGTTGGCAGATCCAGAGTGGCACTGAGCAGATCCAATAGTTTTAAACTTCAACAGACACCCGCCTCCAAGTGAGTTAACGTTTGCCAATTACAGCACTTCCAGACCTTCTGTACAAATGAAATGAAGTACGATGGTCTGGTAGCGCCAGGCTACCTCTAATTGGCAGCCATCTGTGTTATAGCAGCAATGTGTAAACTGCAATACATTCACTGGATTGTTCGTATGGAAATAGGATAGCCTAATTGAGGCGTTTTGGAATATATTTATATAGCCTATATATATTTGTCCTGCGGGTGGCCGCAATGTCCCTAAAAGCATACAGTCTACCGGAAAATAAAAGGAGAAGAAGAAGAAGACGAACTGCAATGCACTGTGGGTGATATCCACCTCGGAGTGACCATGGATGTTCACTTGATCACTCAGCCCTCCGAGGGTCTATATCACGAAGTTCACTTCAGTTTCCAGACAATTGGAACGACACTTAAGATGGCGGCGGGGATTCCCCCAGGCCCCCAGGATGCTGCCTTGTCCGAGCAGCCAGCATGGACTAGTGGCCAACCCATTGGTACTGCATGCTGTGAATGGGAGCTTATTTTCATGGTAGCCCTATAGCAGATTTCCCCGTCCACACCAATACAAGCGGCGAACAAGATTGTGTCGCCGCAAAATTTTTCTGGATATCAATGATAGGCTCAAACTTATCTTGAGACCATATACTATTAAAACTGAAGTTTTTTCATTTCAAAACGCCACATAAAGCGTTTTATTAGCCCAACGGCTTTTAACGGCTTTCAGTTTGTTTTCGAGGGAGGAGGAGGGAGCGGCACGTCATACACTTGGGCGTGCCAGGCAGGGCTTACATGAAAGCAATATGGCAGCTTCCTTGTTGCTTCTCTGCGCCTGAGCAGCTTTCATAGGAATGAATGGGTGCCATTTTTCAATACGGTGTCCATTTCTTTATATGTCCATGGATTCCCCCGAGGGCAAGTGCCTAGGGAAAGTGAACGAGGGCATGTTGAACGGGAATATATATATATATAATATTGGAACGCAGGGTGAGAAGGAAAAGAAGAGGAAAAACGTGACAAAGACAGAGGTAGGCCTACAGTGACGTTAATGTGATGAATGAATAGTGTGCTGCATTGTTTTAGCCGTTGTAGGAGCAGTGTGTTAACTTGCTAGCTTACTTTTGGAAGATGGGTAACGTTACTCCCAGCTTAAATTCATCAGAGGCATTTAGAAAGATTTTTCATGTAGCCTACATCCCCTGTCATAATTTGCCAAAGTTTGCACTGCTTTTCCTTTTCAGTCTATAATTAATTTTTCCTTTTCCTTTTCCACTATAATTAATGGTTGTCAACCTTGGGTTTATTGTGTTAGTTTACATCAGTGTTAAAAGTGCACAGTATAATAACTGTTAATATTGCATACTTGAGGCAAGTCAAGTTTATTTGTGAGGCACTTTTCAACACAAGGTGAATCAAAGTGCTATAGCCTACATAAAGCCATGAGAGATCATCAGAGAAGGCTTGATTCTGATTTAATAAAAAGCAGGAGCAAACTTTTCCGTTTGATTGTACCTTACCTAGGCCTATAGCTTTCCATTAGTTACTGCTTCTCTTCACTCTGGTTGGATGCTAAACTGCATTTAATTTTAATGACACGGCGCTGAAGTTGGCAGCAGATTCGCAGCAGCCGATTCGGCAGTTAAGGAAAAGTTAAGGGATTCTTAAGGAGCGGCGGAGCGACTGATTCTCCGTTGTTTAACCTCCTAAATCGCCGCGGTAAAGCCACATAAATTAGTCTAGATTATCTAAGAGAGTCTAACCATTCTTTAAAAACAGTTTACAATTGATGTAACCTTTATTAAGTTTGTTTAAAAGAAAGAGAGGGGAGATTTCACTGCTTTTTTTGCATCTGGACCACATTAGAAACATAGTTTCTGATTTGTGAAACCTTTTTTCTATTTGTGAAAATGCAATAAATATAAATTTCAAGTTTTTTTGGGGGGTCCAGACTGCATTAGAACTGGTCCTGATTGAAAACCACTGCACGTAGACTCTTCAAATCTGGACTAGAATATCACAGAGAGGCTATACATTATAGAAAACTTAGTTTCTGATTTGTGAAACTTTTATTCTATTTGTGAAAATGCAAAGAATGCCCATTTTAATTGTTTTTAGGGGTATAGGCCGCATTAGAACTGGTCCTGATTGAAAACCACTGCACCTAGACTCTTCAAATCTGGACTAGAATATCACAGTGAGGCTATACATAATAGAAAACATAGTTTCTGATTTGTGAAACTTTTTTTCTATTTGTGAAAATGCAAAGAATGAACATTTTAATGGTTGTTAGGGGTCTAGGCCACATTAGAACTGGTCCTGATTGAAAACCCTTGCACCTAGACTCTTCAAATCTGGACTAGATTATCACAGTGAGGCTATAGATTATAGAAAACATAGTTTCTGATTTGTGAAACTTTTACCCGATCTGTGAAAATACAAAAAAAGGCACATGTCAACGCTTTTTTGGGGTCTCTAGACCGCATTAGAACTGGTCCTGATTGAAAACCACTGCACCTAGACTCTTCAAATCTGGACTAGAATATCACAGAGAGGCTATACATTATAGAAAACTTAGTTTCTGATTTGTGAAACTTTTTTTCTATTTGTGAAAATACAAAGAATGCCCATTTTAATTGTTTTTAGGGGTCTAGGCCGCATTAGAACTGGTCCTGATTGAAAACCACTGCACCTAGACTCTTCAAATCTGGACTAGAATATCACAGTGAGGCTATACATTATAGAGAACATAGTTTCTGATTTGTGAAACTTTTACCCTATCTGTGAAAATGCAATAAAGGCACATGTCAACGCTTTTTTGGGGTCTAGACCGCATTAGAACTGGTCCTGATTGAAAACCACTGCACCTAGACTCTTCAAATCTGGACTAGAATATCACAGTGAGGCTATATATTATAGAAAACATAGTTTCTGATTCGTGAAACTTTTTTTCTATTTGTGAAAATGCAAAGAATGAACATTTTAATGGTTTTTAGGGGTAAAGGCCACATTAGAACTGGTCCTGATTGAAAACCCTTGCGCCTAGACTCTTCAATCTGGACTAGATTATCACAGTGACGCTATAGATTATAGAAAACCTTGCTTTTGCCTATTTTATTAAACAAATATACAACAACATTAAGCAATACAAATGTACAATACAGTTTGAGAGAAAAAATCCTTGTCCTAATCGAGTAGTCATAACTAAATATATAAATGAAACAGAAGATGGATAGCTTGCTGGTGTAAAGGGGACATATTATGCTAAATCTCGGGTTAAAATGTGTATTTCAGAGGTCTACTAGAAAACATTACTCTTCCGCATGCCCACTGTATAAATAACTCTTCAAAATAACCACAGTACACATGTGTTTTAAATGGTTCTTTATTGATTGGTCAAACATTACATGTTTTTCATTTGGCTTCCATATATGTTTGGGTTTGGGGTTAGGTCAAAGTTCAAACACAGATTTTGTTTTCAGTCAATTCAATCATCAAGCTTCTGTTAAAAGCTTTGCTCATGAAAGAGAATGCTTGTGTGAAGATGTGAAGTAATTTGGCTCCACCTAGTGTCCACTGTGTAGAACTGCCTCAGGGCCCATAGAGCAGGGACAGTTCAAACCCTCTCCACTCTTAGAACTATACAGTATATTTATATATTTATGTCATGTGTATCAAAAAATGCTTCTGTGTTGTTTCAGATAAACGCAGAGAACCTGGGTGCTGCAAAGTCTTTGTGACGCGTCCGTCGTCTGGGGAAGCAGTGCAAAAAGGCTTGGCTTCCAAGCCGTGATGAAGGTAAGAACATTGTACCTACTGAATTACAGTCAAAACCGAAATTATTCATACCCCTGGCAAATTTTGACTTAAAGTTACTTAACTTTTATGAAACCAGCAAGCTTTTTCTTGATTGGAAATGACACAGGCTTCTCCCAAAAGATATTAAGACGATGTACAAGGGGCATCATTGTGGAAAAAAATGGTCAGCTTTTATTCACATTTGAACAAAAATTGGCGAAATTTGCCAGGGGTTTGAATAATTTCGGTTTTGACTGTATATATTGCAAATGCTTTGCTTTGTTACTTTTGAAAATGTAAATATGAATGGAGTTACATTTGTTTGGATTTAAAGGCATACCAAGCGATCTCCAGTGATGAATATTTTAGATATATTTTATTAAACAAATATACAACAACATTAAGCAATACAAATGTACAATACAGTTTGAGAGAAAAATCCTTGTCCTAATCGAGTAGTCATAACTAAATATATAAATGAAACAGAAGATGGATAGCTTGCTGGTGTAAAGGGGACATATTATGCTAAATCTCGGGTTAAAATGTGTATTTCAGAGGTCTACTAGAAAACATTACTCTTCCGCATGCCCACTGTATAAATAACTCTTCAAAATAACCACAGTACACATGTGTTTTAAATGGTTCTTTATTGATTGGTCAAACATTACATGTTTTTCATTTGGCTTCCATATATGTTTGGGTTTGGGGTTAGGTCAAAGTTCAAACACAGATTTTGTTTTCAGTCAATTCAATCATCAAGCTTCTGTTAAAAGCTTTGCTCATGAAAGAGAATGCTTGTGTGAAGATGTGAAGTAATTTGGCTCCACCTAGTGTCCACTGTGTAGAACTGCCTCAGGGCCCATAGAGCAGGGACAGTTCAAACCCTCTCCACTCTTAGAACTATACAGTATATTTATATATTTATGTCATGTGTATCAAAAAATGCTTCTGTGTTGTTTCAGATAAACGCAGAGAACCTGGGTGCTGCAAAGTCTTTGTGACGCGTCCGTCGTCTGGGGAAGCAGTGCAAAAAGGCTTGGCTTCCAAGCCGTGATGAAGGTAAGAACATTGTACCTACTGAATTACAGTCAAAACCGAAATTATTCATACCCCTGGCAAAGTTTGACTTAAAGTTACTTAACTTTTATGAAACCAGCAAGCTTTTTCTTGACTGGAAATGACACAGGCTTCTCCCAAAAGATATTAAGACGATGTACAAGGGGCATCATTGTGGAAAAAAATGGTCAGCTTTTATTCACATTTGAACAAAAATTGGCGAAATTTGCCAGGGGTTTGAATAATTTCGGTTTTGACTGTATATATTGCAAATGCTTTGCTTTGTTACTTTTGAAAATGTAAATATGAATGGAGTTACATTTGTTTGGATTTAAAGGCATACCAAGCGATCTCCAGTGATGAATATTTTAGATATATTTTATTAAACAAATATACAACAACATTAAGCAATACAAATGTACAATACAGTTTGAGAGAAAAATCCTTGTCCTAATCGAGTAGTCATAACTAAATATATAAATGAAACAGAAGATGGATAGCTTGCTGGTGTAAAGGGGACATATTATGCTAAATCTCGGGTTAAAATGTGTATTTCAGAGGTCTACTAGAAAACATTACTCTTCCGCATGCCCACTGTATAAATAACTCTTCAAAATAACCACAGTACACATGTGTTTTAAATGGTTCTTTATTGATTGGTCAAACATTACATGTTTTTCATTTGGCTTCCATATATGTTTGGGTTTGGGGTTAGGTCAAAGTTCAAACACAGATTTTGTTTTCAGTCAATTCAATCATCAAGCTTCTGTTAAAAGCTTTGCTCATGAAAGAGAATGCTTGTGTGAAGATGTGAAGTAATTTGGCTCCACCTAGTGTCCACTGTGTAGAACTGCCTCAGGGCCCATAGAGCAGGGACAGTTCAAACCCTCTCCACTCTTAGAACTATACAGTATATTTATATATTTATGTCATGTGTATCAAAAAATGCTTCTGTGTTGTTTCAGATAAACGCAGAGAACCTGGGTGCTGCAAAGTCTTTGTGACGCGTCCGTCGTCTGGGGAAGCAGTGCTAAAAGGCTTGGCTTCCAAGCCGTGATGAAGGTAAGAACATTTTACCTACTGAATTACAGTCAAAACCGAAATTATTCATACCCCTGGCAAATTTTGACTTAAAGTTACTTAACTTTTATGAAACCAGCAAGCTTTTTCTTGATTGGAAATGACACAGGCTTCTCCCAAAAGATATTAAGACGATGTACAAGGGGCATCATTGTGGAAAAAAATGGTCAGCTTTTATTCACATTTGAACAAAAATTGGTGAAATTTGCCAGGGGTTTGAATAATTTCGGTTTTGACTGTATATATTGCAAATGCTTTGCTTTGTTACTTTTGAAAATGTAAATATGAATGGAGTTACATTTGTTTGGATTTAAAGGCATACCAAGCGATCTCCAGTGAATATTTTAGATATATTTTATTAAACAAATATACAACAACATTAAGCAATACAAATGTACAATACAGTTTGAGAGAAAAATCCTTGTCCTAATCGAGTAGTCATAACTAAATATATAAATGAAACAGAAGATGGATAGCTTGCTGGTGTAAAGGGGACATATTATGCTAAATCTCGGGTTAAAATGTGTATTTCAGAGGTCTACTAGAAAACATTACTCTTCCGCATGCCCACTGTATAAATAACTCTTCAAAATAACCACAGTACACATGTGTTTTAAATGGTTCTTTATTGATTGGTCAAACATTACATGTTTTTCATTTGGCTTCCATATATGTTTGGGTTTGGGGTTAGGTCAAAGTTCAAACACAGATTTTGTTTTCAGTCAATTCAATCATCAAGCTTCTGTTAAAAGCTTTGCTCATGAAAGAGAATGCTTGTGTGAAGATGTGAAGTAATTTGGCTCCACCTAGTGTCCACTGTGTAGAACTGCCTCAGGGCCCATAGAGCAGGGACAGTTCAAACCCTCTCCACTCTTAGAACTATACAGTATATTTATATATTTATGTCATGTGTATCAAAAAATGCTTCTGTGTTGTTTCAGATAAACGCAGAGAACCTGGGTGCTGCAAAGTCTTTGTGACGCGTCCGTCGTCTGGGGAAGCAGTGCAAAAAGGCTTGGCTTCCAAGCCGTGATGAAGGTAAGAACATTGTACCTACTGAATTACAGTCAAAACCGAAATTATTCATACCCCTGGCAAAGTTTGACTTAAAGTTACTTAACTTTTATGAAACCAGCAAGCTTTTTCTTGACTGGAAATGACACAGGCTTCTCCCAAAAGATATTAAGACGATGTACAAGGGGCATCATTGTGGAAAAAAATGGTCAGCTTTTATTCACATTTGAACAAAAATTGGCGAAATTTGCCAGGGGTTTGAATAATTTCGGTTTTGACTGTATATATTGCAAATGCTTTGCTTTGTTACTTTTGAAAATGTAAATATGAATGGAGTTACATTTGTTTGGATTTAAAGGCATACCAAGCGATCTCCAGTGATGAATATTTTAGATATATTTTATTAAACAAATATACAACAACATTAAGCAATACAAATGTACAATACAGTTTGAGAGAAAAATCCTTGTCCTAATCGAGTAGTCATAACTAAATATATAAATGAAACAGAAGATGGATAGCTTGCTGGTGTAAAGGGGACATATTATGCTAAATCTCGGGTTAAAATGTGTATTTCAGAGGTCTACTAGAAAACATTACTCTTCCGCATGCCCACTGTATAAATAACTCTTCAAAATAACCACAGTACACATGTGTTTTAAATGGTTCTTTATTGATTGGTCAAACATTACATGTTTTTCATTTGGCTTCCATATATGTTTGGGTTTGGGGTTAGGTCAAAGTTCAAACACAGATTTTGTTTTCAGTCAATTCAATCATCAAGCTTCTGTTAAAAGCTTTGCTCATGAAAGAGAATGCTTGTGTGAAGATGTGAAGTAATTTGGCTCCACCTAGTGTCCACTGTGTAGAACTGCCTCAGGGCCCATAGAGCAGGGACAGTTCAAACCCTCTCCACTCTTAGAACTATACAGTATATTTATATATTTATGTCATGTGTATCAAAAAATGCTTCTGTGTTGTTTCAGATAAACGCAGAGAACCTGGGTGCTGCAAAGTCTTTGTGACGCGTCCGTCGTCTGGGGAAGCAGTGCAAAAAGGCTTGGCTTCCAAGCCGTGATGAAGGTAAGAACATTTTACCTACTGAATTACAGTCAAAACCGAAATTATTCATACCCCTGGCAAATTTTGACTTAAAGTTACTTAACTTTTATGAAACCAGCAAGCTTTTTCTTGATTGGAAATGACACAGGCTTCTCCCAAAAGATATTAAGACGATGTACAAGGGGCATCATTGTGGAAAAAAATGGTCAGCTTTTATTCACATTTGAACAAAAATTGGTGAAATTTGCCAGGGGTTTGAATAATTTCGGTTTTGACTGTATATATTGCAAATGCTTTGCTTTGTTACTTTTGAAAATGTAAATATGAATGGAGTTACATTTGTTTGGATTTAAAGGCATACCAAGCGATCTCCAGTGAATATTTTAGATATATTTTATTAAACAAATATACAACAACATTAAGCAATACAAATGTACAATACAGTTTGAGAGAAAAATCCTTGTCCTAATCGAGTAGTCATAACTAAATATATAAATGAAACAGAAGATGGATAGCTTGCTGGTGTAAAGGGGACATATTATGCTAAATCTCGGGTTAAAATGTGTATTTCAGAGGTCTACTAGAAAACATTACTCTTCCGCATGCCCACTGTATAAATAACTCTTCAAAATAACCACAGTACACATGTGTTTTAAATGGTTCTTTATTGATTGGTCAAACATTACATGTTTTTCATTTGGCTTCCATATATGTTTGGGTTTGGGGTTAGGTCAAAGTTCAAACACAGATTTTGTTTTCAGTCAATTCAATCATCAAGCTTCTGTTAAAAGCTTTGCTCATGAAAGAGAATGCTTGTGTGAAGATGTGAAGTAATTTGGCTCCACCTAGTGTCCACTGTGTAGAACTGCCTCAGGGCCCATAGAGCAGGGACAGTTCAAACCCTCTCCACTCTTAGAACTATACAGTATATTTATATTAGAGGTGGGCATAGATTAATTTTTTTAATCTAGATTAATCTAGATTAATTTTGGAATTAATCTAGATTAATCTAGATTAAAATGGCTCATTTGAATTCATTCATAATATGTGTGTGCTCCTAAATAATGACTCAAAGTAAGTCTTTGAGAACGTGTTTCTCAAGCCAGGTGGCTTTCATTTCGTCATCAGAACGAGTGTCTAATTATTGCGAACAAATAATATTCTAACAATTTAATCAGATATAAGGCTAAAAATCACAACATTGCACTGTTTTTTGTGCTTAAAAAAAACGAAAAAACTAATTTGTTGGGTAGGCTATAGGCTATTACAGAAAATAAAGCCATTACTTTTGTGCTTCAAGTGAAACATTAAATATAATTTTTACATAAATAATAAAGTCCTTATAAACTTTTCAAGAAGCTGGACTAGAGTGAATATTGGACAGGCTTTATAGGTCCATGGCTTTTACCTGTGGGACAGCGCTTCACCTAACAGCTGGCTGCAACACCAACCTACAGTCTATTGTGCGACGGAGAGCTAGTTATCATTAGCATCAGCGTTAGCCGACATCACGGCAACAGCTGAATAATGTAACACATTACACAAGTTACACTACATGAAAACAACGGGCTGTAGACGCTAGAGTTATAATTTCGTGTAGGAAACATTGTTGAGACTGGAATTTAGTACCACAGCGGCCGTTCCATAATACAGCACTCCCTTTAGCAATGGCTGAATATAAGACCTCCCTCTGCTGTGTATCTGCGGGAGCGAGTGGCATTAATAACTTAAAAACAGTAAACGTTTAACATGATTACGGGCGTTTAGATGCTTTAATCATATGCCGAATTTATAAACAGACCATATTATTAACAATAAATTAAGTTATGTACATGTCAGAGTTACGTACATGGATACATTCATAAGTAAACATTGAATAGACAGATTTGTGAAGGGGGTTTGGCGCTGAGTGTTACATTAGCGATCCTGCAGCCAGGTGGTGTGTGTCGTGGGCAAGTGATGGAGAGAGAGAGCGGCGGGTGTGTGAGAGAAGCTTCGCTCCTGCAATAAAGGCTCCTCA
Organism: Ammodytes marinus; assembly: GCF_949987685.1. Lineage (NCBI taxonomy): Eukaryota > Metazoa > Chordata > Actinopteri > Uranoscopiformes > Ammodytidae > Ammodytes > Ammodytes marinus. The sequence goes on from NC_137212.1 coordinate 32,959,372, forward strand.
AGTGTCAACAACGGCCCCCGGCTATTATTACCCGACCAGAGAACACACGGAAGGGGGTTCACCCTGACGGCGAACAGCCATCGGCCCTGGAGGGAACCATCTCCCCTGAGCCGAACAGGAGGTGGAATAAGAGATTAACGGCGATATTTTTTTTATCGCCGATAAGAGTTTTGCGTTAACGCAGCACGTTAACGCCGATAACGGCCCACCACTAATTTATATATTTACGTCATGTGTATCAAAAAATGCTTCTGTGTTGTTTCAGATAAACGCAGAGAACCTGGGTGCTGCAAAGTCTTTGTGACGCGTCCGTCGTCTGGGGAAGCAGTGCAAAAAGGCTTGGCTTCCAAGCCGTGATGAAGGTAAGAACATTGTACCTACTGAATTACAGTCAAAACCGAAATTATTCATACCCCTGGCAAATTTTGACTTAAAGTTACTTAACTTTTATGAAACCAGCAAGCTTTTTCTTGATTGGAAATGACACAGGCTTCTCCCAAAAGATATTATGACGATGTACAAGGGGCATCATTGTGGAAAAAAATGGTCAGCTTTTATTCACATTTGAACAAAAATTGGCGAAATTTGCCAGGGGTTTGAATAATTTCGGTTTTGACTGTATATATTGCAAATGCTTTGCTTTGTTACTTTTGAAAATGTAAATATGAATGGAGTTACATTTGTTTGGATTTAAAGGCATACCAAGCGATCTCCAGTGAATATTTTAGATATATTTTATTAAACAAATATACAACAACATTAAGCAATACAAATGTACAATACAGTTTGAGATAAAAAAAATCCTTGTCCTAATCAAAGTAGTCATAACTAAATATATAAATTAAACAGAAGATGGATAGCTTACTGGTGTAAAGGGGACATATTATGCTAAATCTCGGGTTAAAATGTGTATTTCAGAGGTCTACTAGAAAACATTACTCTTCCGCATGCCCACTGTATAAATAACTCTTCAAAATAACCACAGTACACATGTGTTTTAAATGGTTCTTTATTGATTGGTCAAACATTACGTGTTTTTCATTTGGCTTCCATATATGTTTGGGTTTGGGGTTAGGTCAAAGTTCAAACACAGCTTTTGTTTTCAGTCAATTCAATCATCAAGCTTCTGTTAAAAGCTTTGCTCATGAAAGAAAATGCTTGCGTGAAGATGTGAAGTAATTTGGCTCCACCTAGTGTCCACTGTGTAGAACTGCCTCAGGGCCCATAGAGCAGGGACAGTTCAAACCCTCTCCACTCTTAGAACTATACAGTATATTTATATATTTATGTCATGTGTATCAAAAAATGCTTCTGTGTTGTTTCAGATAAACGCAGAGAACCTGGGTGCTGCAAAGTCTTTGTGACGCGTCCGTCGTCTGGGGAAGCAGTGCAAAAAGGCTTGGCTTCCAAGCCGTGATGAAGGTAAGAACATTTTACCTACTGAATTACAGTCAAAACCGAAATTATTCATACCCCTGGCAAATTTTGACTTAAAGTTACTTAACTTTTATGAAACCAGCAAGCTTTTTCTTGATTGGAAATGACACAGGCTTCTCCCAAAAGATATTAAGACGATGTACAAGGGGCATCATTGTGGAAAAAAATGGTCAGCTTTTATTCACATTTGAACAAAAATTGGCGAAATTTGCCAGGGGTTTGAATAATTTCGGTTTTGACTGTATATATTGCAAATGCTTTGCTTTGTTACTTTTGAAAATGTAAATATGAATGGAGTTACATTTGTTTGGATTTAAAGGCATACCAAGCGATCTCCAGTGAATATTTTAGATATATTTTATTAAACAAATATACAACAACATTAAGCAATACAAATGTACAATACAGTTTGAGATAAAAAATCCTTGTCCTAATCGAGTAGTCATAACTAAATATATAAATGAAACAGAAGATGGATAGCTTGCTGGTGTAAAGGGGACATATTATGCTAAATCTCGGGTTAAAATGTGTATTTCAGAGGTCTACTAGAAAACATTACTCTTCCGCATGCCCACTGTATAAATAACTCTTCAAAATAACCACAGTACACATGTGTTTTAAATGGTTCTTTATTGATTGGTCAAACATTACATGTTTTTCATTTGGCTTCCATATATGTTTGGGTTTGGGGTTAGGTCAAAGTTCAAACACAGATTTTGTTTTCAGTCAATTCAATCATCAAGCTTCTGTTAAAAGCTTTGCTCATGAAAGAGAATGCTTGTGTGAAGATGTGAAGTAATTTGGCTCCACCTAGTGTCCACTGTGTAGAACTGCCTCAGGGCCCATAGAGCAGGGACAGTTCAAACCCTCTCCACTCTTAGAACTATACAGTATATTTATATATTTATGTCATGTGTATCAAAAAATGCTTCTGTGTTGTTTCAGATAAACGCAGAGAACCTGGGTGCTGCAAAGTCTTTGTGACGCGTCCGTCGTCTGGGGAAGCAGTGCAAAAGGCTTGGCTTCCAAGCCGTGATGAAGGTAAGAACATTTTACCTACTGAATTACAGTCGAAACCGAAATTATTCATACCCCTGGCAAATTTTGACTTAAAGTTACTTAACTTTTATGAAACCAGCAAGCTTTTTCTTGATTGGAAATGACACAGGCTTCTCCCAAAAGATATTAAGACGATGTACAAGGGGCATCATTGTGGAAAAAAATGGTCAGCTTTTATTCACATTTGAACAAAAATTGGCGAAATTTGCCAGGGGTTTGAATAATTTCGGTTTTGACTGTATATATTGCAAATGCTTTGCTTTGTTACTTTTGAAAATGTAAATATGAATGGAGTTACATTTGTTTGGATTTAAAGGCATACCAAGCGATCTCCAGTGATGAATATTTTAGATGTATTTTATTAAACAAATATACAACAACATTAAGCAATACAAATGTACAATACAGTTTGAGAGAAAAATCCTTGTCCTAATCGAGTAGTCATAACTAAATATATAAATGAAACAGAAGATGGATAGCTTGCTGGTGTAAAGGGGACATATTATGCTAAATCTCGGGTTAAAATGTGTATTTCAGAGGTCTACTAGAAAACATTACTCTTCCGCATGCCCACTGTATAAATAACTCTTCAAAATAACCACAGTACACATGTGTTTTAAATGGTTCTTTATAGATTGGTCAAACATTACATGTTTTTCATTTGGCTTCCATATATGTATGGGATTAGGTCAAAGTTCAAACACAGATTTTGTTTTCAGTCAATTCAATCATCAAGCTTCTGTTAAAAGCTTTGCTCATGAAAGAGAATGCTTGTGTGAAGATGTGAAGTAATTTGGCTCCACCTAGTGTCCACTGTGTAGAACTGCCTCAGGGCCCATAGAGCAGGGACAGTTCAAACCCTCTCCACTCTTAGAACTATACAGTATATTTATATATTTATGTCATGTGTATCAAAAAATGCTTCTGTGTTGTTTCAGATAAACGCAGAGAACCTGGGTGCTGCAAAGTCTTTGTGACGCGTCCGTCGTCTGGGGAAGCAGTGCAAAAAGGCTTGGCTTCCAAGCCGTGATGAAGGTAAGAACATTGTACCTACTGAATTACAGTCAAAACCGAAATTATTCATACCCCTGGCAAATTTTGACTTAAAGTTACTTAACTTTTATGAAACCAGCAAGCTTTTTCTTGATTGGAAATGACACAGGCTTCTCCCAAAAGATATTAAGACGATGTACAAGGGGCATCATTGTGGAAAAAAATGGTCAGCTTTTATTCACATTTGAACAAAAATTGGCGAAATTTGCCAGGGGTTTGAATAATTTCGGTTTTGACTGTATATATTGCAAATGCTTTGCTTTGTTACTTTTGAAAATGTAAATATGAATGGAGTTACATTTGTTTGGATTTAAAGGCATACCAAGCGATCTCCAGTGAATATTTTAGATATATTTTATTAAACAAATATACAACAACATTAAGCAATACAAATGTACAATACAGTTTGAGATAAAAAAATCCTTGTCCTAATCGAGTAGTCATAACTAAATATATAAATGAAACAGAAGATGGATAGCTTGCTGGTGTAAAGGGGACATATTATGCTAAATCTCGGGTTAAAATGTGTATTTCAGAGGTCTACTAGAAAACATTACTCTTCCGCATGCCCACTGTATAAATAACTCTTCAAAATAACCACAGTACACATGTGTTTTAAATGGTTCTTTTATATATATATAAAATCTTTATTTAAAAGGGACAATGTACAGTTAGAACATAAATGTTGCCATTTGATGCACTATACCAGATTATAGCTTTAAGCTAATTTGCATCTGTAGTCCCTTGGCAGGTCACAAAAATACAACACAGTAACAAGACAGATTATTAGTATACAGGGATAAAACACCACAACAACATGGCTACACACGTCTGCGTGCAACTCCCCCCACCTTCCTCATCCCACCCACGCCCACACACACAAAAACAAGTCTAAGGACCAAATTAGTGGTTGCAGAGCTGAGCAGCTTTTAACAGATTTTTTAGGTTAGATTTGAAGACTCTGAGAGAGCTACTGCCCCTTACGGCGTCAGGTAAGGTATTCCACTGGTTTGTGGCTCTTACAGAAAAAGCAGATTGCCCCGCTACAGTGCGGCGAAATGGTATGGTACAATCTCGTATGGAGGATATTCTAGTGGATCTGATGGAATTTGACGAGCGAGCGTGGACAAAAACACATAATGACTGTGGGGCCAAACCATTTAAAATTTTATAGACCATACACAAATTGACGAATAACCTAAAATTCTCAAAGCTCAATAACTCATGTTTCTGAAGTATCCTACAATGATGGTAACGAATTGGCTTTTTGTCCAGTGTTTTCAAGGTTTGTTTGTATAAAGACTCCAGAGGTCTCAAAGTGGATTCACCAGCCTGCCCCCAGCAGGTGATACAATATGACATGCGGGACAAAATCATGGCGTGCATAAATATCTTGGCTGCATCCAGAGAGAGACAATTTCTGATGTGTTTAAAATTAACTAAATTGTATTTTATGGTTTTAACCATTTTTTTGACATGTTTCTTAAATTTTAAATTTGGATCCAGAAACAGGCCAAGATATTTAAATTCAGTAACTATATCAATTCGTTCACCTTTAATGAGAATCTCAACATCAGGGATTTGTACCATGGTTTTAGAAAAAAACATACATTTTGTTTTGTTTACATTTAAACTCAAACATGATTGATCAAGCCAAAGAGTGATTCTCTCCAGTGCAGTTGTTAACTTAGCAGCTGCTAAGTCAGCTGTTTTAGCATGTACATGAACAACAGTGTCATCTGCATACATCTGCAGATCGACGTCAGCACACTGTTCAGCAAGATCATTAATATAAAGACTAAATAATAAAGGACCTAATACCGAGCCTTGTGGGACTCCCATAGTACATGTCCTGTAACTGGACTGTGCATCACAGACTTTAACACATTGCCTCCTGTTTGATAAATATGACGACATCCAAGCCAGAGCTCTAGGCGAAAAATTAAATTTAGAAAGTTTTGATATTAAGACACTGTGGTTAACTGTATCAAATGCTTTACGGAGGTCTAAAAATACAGCACCAACTACTCCGCCTTTATCGAGCCGTGATTTAATTTGCTCTATTAAATGTAAGGAGGCAGTCTCGGTTGAATGGTTCGCTCTAAAACCAAATTGCATACAATGTAGACCAAAATTGCTGGTGTTAAGAAATGAGGTCAGTTGTTCAATGACAACCTTTTCAGCAATTTTTGAAAATACTGGCAGTATGCTTATAGGTCGATAGTTACTAGCTTCAAGGCGGTCTCCAGATTTAAAAACAGGTGTGACAATGGCACATTTCCAGTCATCAGGAAAAAGACTACGTTTAAAAGAGAGATTAATTAGGTGAGTGACAGGACAGGATAAAATATCCTTATGTGACTTAACAAACTTGGTGTCAAAGTGAAAAGCATCTCTAGATTTTGAGCTTTTCAGAGAGCTGATGATTTTTTGTACTTGTGACACATTTGTTTCTACCAGTTCAAAGACCGGGGCTGTTTTATCTAGTGGAGCAACATCCAGTTTTCTTGTTGGAAATTTTTTCCCAAGTTCACATACAGATTCAAGAAAAAAATTATTAAGAGCAGAAGCAACAACACGATTATCTTCAATTAACTCTCCCTGTACTTTTAATATAAGATCTCCAATAGATTTATGGTTTCTCCTTGTGAGATCATCAATATTTTCCCATATCAATTTAATGTTGCCTCTTGCCTCATTTAAAATATTGACATAAAATCTGGATTTAGCTGATCTTAGTTCTTGGATAACTTTGTTCCTCAAACCTTTATAAACCAGCATATCAATTTCTCTTCTAGTTTTAATTGCCTTCCTCAGTGCAGCATCTCTAGTTTTCATCAGCTTCCATAAATTCTCATTGAACCAAGGTAAATTATTTTTGTTTTTAAATTGTGTCTTGACACTCACACTAAATCTCTCTTTCACAGAATTAATTTTGTGAGTTAAAGTGTTACACCCATAGTTCAGATCATCAGAGGATAATACATCATCCCAATTCAAACTGTTAATTTCACTTGCAAATTCTTCTTGTTTAGCTTTCGGTATGCACTTGCAGATTTTTGTCTTATTTGCTGTGTTCCTAAATCTATTTTTAGACAGTTTTCTAGCACACAGAGTTAAATTATGGTCAGATAGGCCGGTAATTAAATTATAACTTTTCGTTATTCTTTCTGCTCTGTTAGTAAATATCAAGTCAATTTGTGTACTTGAGCATTTTGTAATCCTAGTTGGGCCTTTTACTAGTTGTTCTAAGTGGAATTTTTCGGTAATCATTTTTAGTTTTTTCCTTTTGGATTTATCCTCCCAATTCACATTAAAATCACCCATAAGCAGTAGTTCTTTGTTGTGATTGCACTCATTCAAGACTTCAGCAAGTTGATCATAAAAAGTGTCATCTGCAGAAGGAGGCCTATAGACACCTATAATGTTAAAAGACATTTGTTTAGACAAAATGATTTTTATCCCAACATATTCCAAAGTGCTACCCGCTTTATAAACCTCGCGCTCACATTTAATGCCTTCTCTTACATAAAAAAGCACCCCCCCCTCCCCTTCCATCTGGTTTATTGATTGGTCAAACATTACATGTTTTTCATTTGGCTTCCATATATGTTTGGGTTTGGGGTTAGGTCAAAGTTCAAACACAGATTTTGTTTTCAGTCAATTCAATCATCAAGCTTCTGTTAAAAGCTTTGCTCATGAAAGAGAATGCTTGTGTGAAGATGTGAAGTAATTTGGCTCCACCTAGTGTCCACTGTGTAGAACTGCCTCAGGGCCCATAGAGCAGGGACAGTTCAAACCCTCTCCACTCTTAGAACTATACAGTATATTTATATATTTATGTCATGTGTATCAAAAAATGCTTCTGTGTTGTTTCAGATAAACGCAGAGAACCTGGGTGCTGCAAAGTCTTTGTGACGCGTCCGTCGTCTGGGGAAGCAGTGCAAAAGGCTTGGCTTCCAAGCCGTGATGAAGGTAAGAACATTTTACCTACTGAATTACAGTCGAAACCGAAATTATTCATACCCCTGGCAAATTTTGACTTAAAGTTACTTAACTTTTATGAAACCAGCAAGCTTTTTCTTGATTGGAAATGACACAGGCTTCTCCCAAAAGATATTAAGACGATGTACAAGGGGCATCATTGTGGAAAAAAATGGTCAGCTTTTATTCACATTTGAACAAAAATTGGCGAAATTTGCCAGGGGTTTGAATAATTTCGGTTTTGACTGTATATATTGCAAATGCTTTGCTTTGTTACTTTTGAAAATGTAAATATGAATGGAGTTACATTTGTTTGGATTTAAAGGCATACCAAGCGATCTCCAGTGAATATTTTAGATATATTTTATTAAACAAATATACAACAACATTAAGCAATACAAATGTACAATACAGTTTGAGATAAAAAATCCTTGTCCTAATCGAGTAGTCATAACTAAATATATAAATGAAACAGAAGATGGATAGCTTGCTGGTGTAAAGGGGACATATTATGCTAAATCTCGGGTTAAAATGTGTATTTCAGAGGTCTACTAGAAAACATTACTCTTCCGCATGCCCACTGTATAAATAACTCTTCAAAATAACCACAGTACACATGTGTTTTAAATGGTTCTTTATTGATTGGTCAAACATTACATGCTTTTCATTTGGCTTCCATATATGTTTGGGTTTGGGGTTAGGTCAAAGTTCAAACACAGATTTTGTTTTCAGTCAATTCAATCATCAAGCTTCTGTTAAAAGCTTTGCTCATGAAAGAGAATGCTTGTGTGAAGATGTGAAGTAATTTGGCTCCACCTAGTGTCCACTGTGTAGAACTGCCTCAGGGCCCATAGAGCAGGGACAGTTCAAACCCTCTCCACTCTTAAGGTGCCAACACACTGCACAGCACGGCGCGGCGGTTGGCCGCGCGAATCGCAGGTTCCGCGCCGCGTGATCATTTTGGCTCATTTGTGTCTCATTTGTGTCCGCCGCCGGCCGCCGCCCGCCGCCCGATGACTCATTGAATGTGCACGCCCAGTTTCTTCCCGCTATTTACATCTCTCTCATCATCGTCGTCATCCTCACTGATTTGTTTTTGTTGGGAGCGTCTCTGAAGTATTCTGCCTTCATCATATCTGCCATCGGCCCTTGTATTGGTCTCACTGCACCTCTCACACATTTCTCCCCGCCACCTGCCACCCAGGCTTCGTAAACACACACACCCACACATGCGCCCCCCCACACACGCACGTATCCATGGCCGTGCATACACACTCACGCCATATCAACATGTAGAGAAAACCCAAACAGATTTTCAGATGTTTAGGGAAATGTTTGGAAGTGTCAGTTGTCGTATTTAGTTTGCATTGTCTCTGCATATTCACTCATCTGCAGTACATCTTCCCTGGCTTTCTCTCCTTCTCTCTTCTATAATGTGAGTCTATTCCTTGCTCCTTTTACTAAAAGGTGTCTCATTAAACTGCTGTCATACATTGTATCGATGGGTTGGAACTTTCTCCCTCTCTCTCTCTCTCTCTCTCTCTCTCTCTCTCTCTCTCTCTCTCTCTGTCTTTTCCTTCTTTTTTCCCTTCATCCCTCCTTTCCCGACTGCACCGCCAGCCAGGTTTCACGTGTCTTGTAGCTCAGCAGACTCACCCGAGTGACGTCGGGAGGAGCTCAACGACGGTGATTGGCTATCGCGGCGCGGCGAAAAGTTCAATATTTTCAACTTCTGCGGTGGCCGCGCCGCCCCTGGCCGCGCCGCGTGATCCGCTCTCCGCCGGCCGCCGGTTCGCGCGGCGGCGCTCGAAATACATTGACTTTCTATTGAAACTCGCCGCGCGGCGATGTGCAGTGTGTTCGTACCTTTAGAACTATACAGTATATTTATATATTTATGTCATGTGTATCAAAAAATGCTTCTGTGTTGTTTCAGATAAACGCAGAGAACCTGGGTGCTGCAAAGTCTTTGTGACGCGTCCGTCGTCTGGGGAAGCAGTGCAAAAAGGCTTGGCTTCCAAGCCGTGATGAAGGTAAGAACATTTTACCTACTGAATTACAGTCAAAACCGAAATTATTCATACCCCTGGCAAATTTTGACTTAAAGTTACTTAACTTTTATGAAACCAGCAAGCTTTTTCTTGATTGGAAATGACACAGGCTTCTCCCAAAAGATATTATGACGATGTACAAGGGGCATCATTGTGGAAAAAAATGGTCAGCTTTTATTCACATTTGAACAAAAATTGGCGAAATTTGCCAGGGGTTTGAATAATTTCGGTTTTGACTGTATATATTGCAAATGCTTTGCTTTGTTACTTTTGAAAATGTAAATATGAATGGAGTTACATTTGTTTGGATTTAAAGGCATACCAAGCGATCTCCAGTGATGAATATTTTAGATATATTTTATTAAACAAATATACAACAACATTAAGCAATACAAATGTACAATACAGTTTGAGAGAAAAATCCTTGTCCTAATCGAGTAGTCATAACTAAATATATAAATGAAACAGAAGATGGATAGCTTGCTGGTATAAAGGGGACATATTATGCTAAATCTCGGGTTAAAATGTGTATTTCAGAGGTCTACTAGAAAACATTACTCTTCCGCATGCCCACTGTATAAATAACTCTTCAAAATAACCACAGTACACATGTGTTTTAAATGGTTCTTTATAGATTGGTCAAACATTACATGTTTTTCATTTGGCTTCCATATATGTATGGGATTAGGTCAAAGTTCAAACACAGATTTAGTTTTCAGTCAATTCAATCATCAAGCTTCTGTTAAAAGCTTTGCTCATGAAAGAGAATGCTTGTGTGAAGATGTGAAGTAATTTGGCTTCACCTAGTGTCCACTGTGTAGAACTGCCTCAGGGCCCATAGAGCAGGGACAGTTCAAACCCTCTCCACTCTTAGAACTATACAGTATATTTATATATTTATGTCATGTGTATCAAAAAATGCTTCTGTGTTGTTTCAGATAAACGCAGAGAACCTGGGTGCTGCAAAGTCTTTGTGACGCGTCCGTCGTCTGGGGAAGCAGTGCAAAAAGGCTTGGCTTCCAAGCCGTGATGAAGGTAAGAACATTGTACCTACTGAATTACAGTCAAAACCGAAATTATTCATACCCCTGGCAAATTTTGACTTAAAGTTACTTAACTTTTATGAAACCAGCAAGCTTTTTCTTGATTGGAAATGACACAGGCTTCTCCCAAAAGATATTAAGACGATGTACAAGGGGCATCATTGTGGAAAAAAATGGTCAGCTTTTATTCACATTTGAACAAAAATTGGCGAAATTTGCCAGGGGTTTGAATAATTTCGGTTTTGACTGTATATATTGCAAATGCTTTGCTTTGTTACTTTTGAAAATGTAAATATGAATGGAGTTACATTTGTTTGGATTTAAAGGCATACCAAGCGATCTCCAGTGAATATTTTAGATATATTTTATTAAACAAATATACAACAACATTAAGCAATACAAATGTACAATACAGTTTGAGATAAAAAATCCTTGTCCTAATCGAGTAGTCATAACTAAATATATAAATGAAACAGAAGATGGATAGCTTGCTGGTGTAAAGGGGACATATTATGCTAAATCTCGGGTTAAAATGTGTATTTCAGAGGTCTACTAGAAAACATTACTCTTCCGCATGCCCACTGTATAAATAACTCTTCAAAATAACCACAGTACACATGTGTTTTAAATGGTTCTTTATAGATTGGTCAAACATTACATGTTTTTCATTTGGCTTCCATATAAGTATGGGATTAGGTCAAAGTTCAAACACAGATTTAGTTTTCAGTCAATTCAATCATCAAGCTTCTGTTAAAAGCTTTGCTCATGAAAGAGAATGCTTGTGTGAAGATGTGAAGTAATTTGGCTCCACCTAGTGTCCACTGTGTAGAACTGCCTCAGGGCCCATAGAGCAGGGACAGTTCAAACCCTCTCCACTCTTAGAACTATACAGTATATTTATATATTTATGTCATGTGTATCAAAAAATGCTTCTGTGTTGTTTCAGATAAACGCAGAGAACCTGGGTGCTGCAAAGTCTTTGTGACGCGTCCGTCGTCTGGGGAAGCAGTGCAAAAAGGCTTGGCTTCCAAGCCGTGATGAAGGTAAGAACATTGTACCTACTGAATTACAGTCAAAACCGAAATTATTCATACCCCTGGCAAATTTTGACTTAAAGTTACTTAACTTTTATGAAACCAGCAAGCTTTTTCTTGATTGGAAATGACACAGGCTTCTCCCAAAAGATATTAAGACGATGTACAAGGGGCATCATTGTGGAAAAAAATGGTCAGCTTTTATTCACATTTGAACAAAAATTGGCGAAATTTGCCAGGGGTTTGAATAATTTCGGTTTTGACTGTATATATTGCAAATGCTTTGCTTTGTTACTTTTGAAAATGTAAATATGAATGGAGTTACATTTGTTTGGATTTAAAGGCATACCAAGCGATCTCCAGTGAATATTTTAGATATATTTTATTAAACAAATATACAACAACATTAAGCAATACAAATGTACAATACAGTTTGAGAGAAAAAATCCTTGTCCTAATCGAGTAGTCATAACTAAATATATAAATGAAACAGAAGATGGATAGCTTGCTGGTGTAAAGGGGACATATTATGCTAAATCTCGGGTTAAAATGTGTATTTCAGAGGTCTACTAGAAAACATTACTCTTCCGCATGTCCACTGTATAAATAACTCTTCAAAATAACCACAGTACACATGTGTTTTAAATGGTTCTTTATTGATTGGTCAAACATTACATGTTTTTCATTTGGCTTCCATATATGTTTGGGTTTGGGGTTAGGTCAAAGTTCAAACACAGATTTTGTTTTCAGTCAATTCAATCATCAAGCTTCTGTTAAAAGCTTTGCTCATGAAAGAGAATGCTTGTGTGAAGATGTGAAGTAATTTGGCTCCACCTAGTGTCCACTGTGTAGAACTGCCTCAGGGCCCATAGAGCAGGGACAGTTCAAACCCTCTCCACTCTTAAGGTGCCAACACACTGCACAGCACGGCGCGGCGGTTGGCCGCGCGAATCGCAGGTTCCGCGCCGCGTGATCATTTTGGCTCATTTGTGTCTCATTTGTGTCCGCCGCCGCCGGCCCTCGCCCGCCGCCCGATGACTCATTGAATGTGCACGCCCAGTTTCTTCCCGCTATTTACATCTCTCTCATCATCGTCGTCATCCTCACTGATTTGTTTTTGTTGGGAGCGTCTCTGAAGTATTCTGCCTTCATCATATCTGCCATCGGCCCTTGTATTGGTCTCACTGCACCTCTCACACATTTCTCCCTGCCACCCAAGCTTCGTAAACACACACACCCACACATGCGCCCCCCCACACACGCACGTATCCATGGCCGTGCATACACACTCACGCCATATCAACATGTAGAGAAAACCCAAACAGATTTTCAGATGTTTAGGGAAATGTTTGGAAGTGTCAGTTGTCGTATTTAGTTTGCATTGTCTCTGCATATTCACTCATCTGCAGTACATCTTCCCTGGCTTTCTCTCCTTCTCTCTTCTATAATGTGAGTCTATTCCTTGCTCCTTTTACTAAAAGGTGTCTCATTAAACTGCTGTCATACATTGTATCGATGGGTTGGAACTTTCTCCCTCTCTCTCTCTCTCTCTCTCTCTCTCTCTCTCTCTCTCTCTCTCTCTGTCTTTTCCTTCTTTTTTCCCTTCATCCCTCCTTTCCCGACTGCACCGCCAGCCAGGTTTCACGTGTCTTGTAGCTCAGCAGACTCACCCGAGTGACGTCGGGAGGAGCTCAACGACGGTGATTGGCTATCGCGGCGCGGCGAAAAGTTCAATATTTTCAACTTCTGCGGTGGCCGCGCCGCCCCTGGCCGCGCCGCGTGATCCGCTCTCCGCCGGCCGCCGGTTCGCGCGGCGGCGCTCGAAATACATTGACTTTCTATTGAAACTCGCCGCGCGGCGATGTGCAGTGTGTTCGTACCTTTAGAACTATACAGTATATTTATATATTTATGTCATGTGTATCAAAAAATGCTTCTGTGTTGTTTCAGATAAACGCAGAGAACCTGGGTGCTGCAAAGTCTTTGTGACGCGTCCGTCGTCTGGGGAAGCAGTGCAAAAAGGCTTGGCTTCCAAGCCGTGATGAAGGTAAGAACATTTTACCTACTGAATTACAGTCAAAACCGAAATTATTCATACCCCTGGCAAATTTTGACTTAAAGTTACTTAACTTTTATGAAACCAGCAAGCTTTTTCTTGATTGGAAATGACACAGGCTTCTCCCAAAAGATATTATGACGATGTACAAGGGGCATCATTGTGGAAAAAAATGGTCAGCTTTTATTCACATTTGAACAAAAATTGGCGAAATTTGCCAGGGGTTTGAATAATTTCGGTTTTGACTGTATATATTGCAAATGCTTTGCTTTGTTACTTTTGAAAATGTAAATATGAATGGAGTTACATTTGTTTGGATTTAAAGGCATACCAAGCGATCTCCAGTGATGAATATTTTAGATATATTTTATTAAACAAATATACAACAACATTAAGCAATACAAATGTACAATACAGTTTGAGAGAAAAATCCTTGTCCTAATCGAGTAGTCATAACTAAATATATAAATGAAACAGAAGATGGATAGCTTGCTGGTGTAAAGGGGACATATTATGCTAAATCTCGGGTTAAAATGTGTATTTCAGAGGTCTACTAGAAAACATTACTCTTCCGCATGCCCACTGTATAAATAACTCTTCAAAATAACCACAGTACACATGTGTTTTAAATGGTTCTTTATAGATTGGTCAAACATTACATGTTTTTCATTTGGCTTCCATATATGTATGGGATTAGGTCAAAGTTCAAACACAGATTTAGTTTTCAGTCAATTCAATCATCAAGCTTCTGTTAAAAGCTTTGCTCATGAAAGAGAATGCTTGTGTGAAGATGTGAAGTAATTTGGCTTCACCTAGTGTCCACTGTGTAGAACTGCCTCAGGGCCCATAGAGCAGGGACAGTTCAAACCCTCTCCACTCTTAGAACTATACAGTATATTTATATATTTATGTCATGTGTATCAAAAAATGCTTCTGTGTTGTTTCAGATAAACGCAGAGAACCTGGGTGCTGCAAAGTCTTTGTGACGCGTCCGTCGTCTGGGGAAGCAGTGCAAAAAGGCTTGTCTTCCAAGCCGTGATGAAGGTAAGAACATTGTACCTACTGAATTACAGTCAAAACCGAAATTATTCATACCCCTGGCAAATTTTGACTTAAAGTTACTTAACTTTTATGAAACCAGCAAGCTTTTTCTTGATTGGAAATGACACAGGCTTCTCCCAAAAGATATTAAGACGATGTACAAGGGGCATCATTGTGGAAAAAAATGGTCAGCTTTTATTCACATTTGAACAAAAATTGGCGAAATTTGCCAGGGGTTTGAATAATTTCGGTTTTGACTGTATATATTGCAAATGCTTTGCTTTGTTACTTTTGAAAATGTAAATATGAATGGAGTTACATTTGTTTGGATTTAAAGGCATACCAAGCGATCTCCAGTGAATATTTTAGATATATTTTATTAAACAAATATACAACAACATTAAGCAATACAAATGTACAATACAGTTTGAGATAAAAAATCCTTGTCCTAATCGAGTAGTCATAACTAAATATATAAATGAAACAGAAGATGGATAGCTTGCTGGTGTAAAGGGGACATATTATGCTAAATCTCGGGTTAAAATGTGTATTTCAGAGGTCTACTAGAAAACATTACTCTTCCGCATGCCCACTGTATAAATAACTCTTCAAAATAACCACAGTACACATGTGTTTTAAATGGTTCTTTATAGATTGGTCAAACATTACATGTTTTTCATTTGGCTTCCATATAAGTATGGGATTAGGTCAAAGTTCAAACACAGATTTAGTTTTCAGTCAATTCAATCATCAAGCTTCTGTTAAAAGCTTTGCTCATGAAAGAGAATGCTTGTGTGAAGATGTGAAGTAATTTGGCTCCACCTAGTGTCCACTGTGTAGAACTGCCTCAGGGCCCATAGAGCAGGGACAGTTCAAACCCTCTCCACTCTTAGAACTATACAGTATATTTATATATTTATGTCATGTGTATCAAAAAATGCTTCTGTGTTGTTTCAGATAAACGCAGAGAACCTGGGTGCTGCAAAGTCTTTGTGACGCGTCCGTCGTCTGGGGAAGCAGTGCAAAAAGGCTTGGCTTCCAAGCCGTGATGAAGGTAAGAACATTGTACCTACTGAATTACAGTCAAAACCGAAATTATTCATACCCCTGGCAAATTTTGACTTAAAGTTACTTAACTTTTATGAAACCAGCAAGCTTTTTCTTGATTGGAAATGACACAGGCTTCTCCCAAAAGATATTAAGACGATGTACAAGGGGCATCATTGTGGAAAAAAATGGTCAGCTTTTATTCACATTTGAACAAAAATTGGCGAAATTTGCCAGGGGTTTGAATAATTTCGGTTTTGACTGTATATATTGCAAATGCTTTGCTTTGTTACTTTTGAAAATGTAAATATGAATGGAGTTACATTTGTTTGGATTTAAAGGCATACCAAGCGATCTCCAGTGAATATTTTAGATATATTTTATTAAACAAATATACAACAACATTAAGCAATACAAATGTACAATACAGTTTGAGATAAAAAATCCTTGTCCTAATCGAGTAGTCATAACTAAATATATAAATGAAACAGAAGATGGATAGCTTGCTGGTGTAAAGGGGACATATTATGCTAAATCTCGGGTTAAAATGTGTATTTCAGAGGTCTACTAGAAAACATTACTCTTCCGCATGTCCACTGTATAAATAACTCTTCAAAATAACCACAGTACACATGTGTTTTAAATGGTTCTTTATTGATTGGTCAAACATTACATGTTTTTCATTTGGCTTCCATATATGTTTGGGTTTGGGGTTAGGTCAAAGTTCAAACACAGATTTTGTTTTCAGTCAATTCAATCATCAAGCTTCTGTTAAAAGCTTTGCTCATGAAAGAGAATGCTTGTGTGAAGATGTGAAGTAATTTGGCTCCACCTAGTGTCCACTGTGTAGAACTGCCTCAGGGCCCATAGAGCAGGGACAGTTCAAACCCTCTCCACTCTTAAGGTGCCAACACACTGCACAGCACGGCGCGGCGGTTGGCCGCGCGAATCGCAGGTTCCGCGCCGCGTGATCATTTTGGCTCATTTGTGTCTCATTTGTGTCCGCCGCCGCCGGCCCTCGCCCGCCGCCCGATGACTCATTGAATGTGCACGCCCAGTTTCTTCCCGCTATTTACATCTCTCTCATCATCGTCGTCATCCTCACTGATTTGTTTTTGTTGGGAGCGTCTCTGAAGTATTCTGCCTTCATCATATCTGCCATCGGCCCTTGTATTGGTCTCACTGCACCTCTCACACATTTCTCCCTGCCACCCAAGCTTCGTAAACACACACACCCACACATGCGCCCCCCCACACACGCACGTATCCATGGCCGTGCATACACACTCACGCCATATCAACATGTAGAGAAAACCCAAACAGATTTTCAGATGTTTAGGGAAATGTTTGGAAGCGTCAGTTGTCGTATTTAGTTTGCATTGTCTCTGCATATTCACTCATCTGCAGTACATCTTCCCTGGCTTTCTCTCCTTCTCTCTTCTATAATGTGAGTCTATTCCTTGCTCCTTTTACTAAAAGGTGTCTCATTAAACTGCTGTCATACATTGTATCGATGGGTTGGAACTTTCTCCCTCTCTCTCGCTCTCTCTCTCTCTCTCTCTGTCTTTTCCTTCTTTTTTCCCTTCATCCCTCCTTTCCCGACTGCACCGCCAGCCAGGTTTCACGTGTCTTGTAGCTCAGCAGACTCACCCGAGTGACGTCGGGAGGAGCTCAACGACGGTGATTGGCTATCGCGGCGCGGCCGGCGGCTAAAAGTTCAATATTTTCAACTTCTGCGGCGGCCGCGCCGCCCCATTCGCGCCGCGCCGCCCCTGGCCGCGCCGCGTGATCCGCTCTCCGCCGGCCGCCGGTTCGCGCGGCGGCGCTCGAAATACATTGACTTTCTATTGAAACTCGCCGCGCGGCGATGTGCAGTGTGTTCGTACCTTTAGAACTATACAGTATATTTATATATTTATGTCATGTGTATCAAAAAATGCTTCTGTGTTGTTTCAGATAAACGCAGAGAACCTGGGTGCTGCAAAGTCTTTGTGACGCGTCCGTCGTCTGGGGAAGCAGTGCAAAAAGGCTTGGCTTCCAAGCCGTGATGAAGGTAAGAACATTTTACCTACTGAATTACAGTCAAAACCGAAATTATTCATACCCCTGGCAAATTTTTACTTAAAGTTACTTAACTTTTATGAAACCAGCAAGCTTTTTCTTGATTGGAAATGACACAGGCTTCTCCCAAAAGATATTAAGACGATGTACAAGGGGCATCATTGTGGAAAAAAATGGTCAGCTTTTATTCACATTTGAACAAAAATTGGCGAAATTTGCCAGGGGTTTGAATAATTTCGGTTTTGACTGTATATATTGCAAATGCTTTGCTTTGTTACTTTTGAAAATGTAAATATGAATGGAGTTACATTTGTTTGGATTTAAAGGCATACCAAGCGATCTCCAGTGAATATTTTAGATATATTTTATTAAACAAATATACAACAACATTAAGCAATACAAATGTACAATACAGTTTGAGATAAAAAATCCTTGTCCTAATCGAGTAGTCATAACTAAATATATAAATGAAACAGAAGATGGATAGCTTGCTGGTGTAAAGGGGACATATTATGCTACATCTCGGGTTAAAATGTGTATTTCAGAGGTCTACTAGAAAACATTACTCTTCCGCATGCCCACTGTATAAATAACTCTTCAAAATAACCACAGTACACATGTGTTTTAAATGGTTCTTTATTGATTGGTCAAACATTACATGTTTTTCATTTGGCTTCCATATATGTTTGGGTTTGGGGTTAGGTCAAAGTTCAAACACAGATTTAGTTTTCAGTCAATTCAATCATCAAGCTTCTGTTAAAAGCTTTGCTCATGAAAGAGAATGCTTGTGTGAAGATGTGAAGTAATTTGGCTCCACCTAGTGTCCACTGTGTAGAACTGCCTCAGGGCCCATAGAGCAGGGACAGTTCAAACCCTCTCCACTCTTAGAACTATACAGTATATTTATATATTTATGTCATGTGTATCAAAAAATGCTTCTGTGTTGTTTCAGATAAACGCAGAGAACCTGGGTGCTGCAAAGTCTTTGTGACGCGTCCGTCGTCTGGGGAAGCAGTGCAAAAGGCTTGGCTTCCAAGCCGTGATGAAGGTAAGAACATTTTACCTACTGAATTACAGTCGAAACCGAAATTATTCATACCCCTGGCAAATTTTGACTTAAAGTTACTTAACTTTTATGAAACCAGCAAGCTTTTTCTTGATTGGAAATGACACAGGCTTCTCCCAAAAGATATTAAGACGATGTACAAGGGGCATCATTGTGGAAAAAAATGGTCAGCTTTTATTCACATTTGAACAAAAATTGGCGAAATTTGCCAGGGGTTTGAATAATTTCGGTTTTGACTGTATATATTGCAAATGCTTTGCTTTGTTACTTTTGAAAATGTAAATATGAATGGAGTTACATTTGTTTGGATTTAAAGGCATACCAAGCGATCTCCAGTGAATATTTTAGATATATTTTATTAAACAAATATACAACAACATTAAGCAATACAAATGTACAATACAGTTTGAGAGAAAAAATCCTTGTCCTAATCGAGTAGTCATAACTAAATATATAAATGAAACAGAAGATGGATAGCTTGCTGGTGTAAAGGGGACATATTATGCTAAATCTCGGGTTAAAATGTGTATTTCAGAGGTCTACTAGAAAACATTACTCTTCCGCATGCCCACTGTATAAATAACTCTTCAAAATAACCACAGTACACATGTGTTTTAAATGGTTCTTTATTGATTGGTCAAACATTACATGTTTTTCATTTGGCTTCCATATATGTTTGGGTTTGGGGTTAGGTCAAAGTTCAAACACAGATTTTGTTTTCAGTCAATTCAATCATCAAGCTTCTGTTAAAAGCTTTGCTCATGAAAGAGAATGCTTGTGTGAAGATGTGAAGTAATTTGGCTCCACCTAGTGTCCACTGTGTAGAACTGCCTCAGGGCCCATAGAGCAGGGACAGTTCAAACCCTCTCCACTCTTAAGGTGCCAACACACTGCACAGCACGGCGCGGCGGTTGGCCGCGCGAATCGCAGGTTCCGCGCCGCGTGATCATTTTGGCTCATTTGTGTCTCATTTGTGTCCGCCGCCGGCCGCCGCCCGCCGCCCGATGACTCATTGAATGTGCACGCCCAGTTTCTTCCCGCTATTTACATCTCTCTCATCATCGTCGTCATCCTCACTGATTTGTTTTTGTTGGGAGCGTCTCTGAAGTATTCTGCCTTCATCATATCTGCCATCGGCCCTTGTATTGGTCTCACTGCACCTCTCACACATTTCTCCCCGCCACCTGCCACCCAAGCTTCGTAAACACACACACCCACACATGCGCCCCCCCACACACGCACGTATCCATGGCCGTGCATACACACTCACGCCATATCAACATGTAGAGAAAACCCAAACAGATTTTCAGATGTTTAGGGAAATGTTTGGAAGTGTCAGTTGTCGTATTTAGTTTGCATTGTCTCTGCATATTCACTCATCTGCAGTACATCTTCCCTGGCTTTCTCTCCTTCTCTCTTCTATAATGTGAGTCTATTCCTTGCTCCTTTTACTAAAAGGTGTCTCATTAAACTGCTGTCATACATTGTATCGATGGGTTGGAACTTTCTCCCTCTCTCTCTCTCTCTCTCTCTCTCTCTCTCTCTCTCTCTCTGTCTTTTCCTTCTTTTTTCCCTTCATCCCTCCTTTCCCGACTGCACCGCCAGCCAGGTTTCACGTGTCTTGTAGCTCAGCAGACTCACCCGAGTGACGTCGGGAGGAGCTCAACGACGGTGATTGGCTATCGCGGCGCGGCCGGCGGCGAAAAGTTCAATATTTTCAACTTCTGCGGCGGCCGCGCCGCCCCTGGCCGCGCTGCCCCTGGCCGCGCCGCGTGATCCGCTCTCCGCCGGCCGCCGGTTCGCGCGGCGGCGCTCGAAATACATTGACTTTCTATTGAAACTCGCCGCGCGGCGATGTGCAGTGTGTTCGTACCTTTAGAACTATACAGTATATTTATATATTTATGTCATGTGTATCAAAAAATGCTTCTGTGTTGTTTCAGATAAACGCAGAGAACCTGGGTGCTGCAAAGTCTTTGTGACGCGTCCGTCGTCTGGGGAAGCAGTGCAAAAAGGCTTGGCTTCCAAGCCGTGATGAAGGTAAGAACATTTTACCTACTGAATTACAGTCAAAACCGAAATTATTCATACCCCTGGCAAATTTTGACTTAAAGTTACTTAACTTTTATGAAACCAGCAAGCTTTTTCTTGATTGGAAATGACACAGGCTTCTCCCAAAAGATATTAAGACGATGTACAAGGGGCATCATTGTGGAAAAAAATGGTCAGCTTTTATTCACATTTGAACAAAAATTGGCGAAATTTGCCAGGGGTTTGAATAATTTCGGTTTTGACTGTATATATTGCAAATGCTTTGCTTTGTTACTTTTGAAAATGTAAATATGAATGGAGTTACATTTGTTTGGATTTAAAGGCATACCAAGCGATCTCCAGTGAATATTTTAGATATATTTTATTAAACAAATATACAACAACATTAAGCAATACAAATGTACAATACAGTTTGAGAGAAAAAATCCTTGTCCTAATCGAGTAGTCATAACTAAATATATAAATAGTTAGTTAGTTAGTTAGTTTATTCGTCAAATGCACAACATAACAGGCAAGCAGTCATAGCTGGCAATGAAATTGAAGTTTGTCTGTCGTACTGTATGATAGTACTGGTACTTGTTACGAAAGTACTAAGAAAAAACAATAAAATATAGATAAAAAAACAATATCTTGGAGGAGCTTGAAAGACTGCGGCCGTTCGTGGCGCCATCGCTTAGCAACTGAAATGAAACAGAAGATGGATAGCTTGCTGGTGTAAAGGGGACATATTATGCTAAATCTCGGGTTAAAATGTGTATTTCAGAGGTCTACTAGAAAACATTACTCTTCCGCATGCCCACTGTATAAATAACTCTTCAAAATAACCACAGTACACATGTGTTTTAAATGGTTCTTTATTGATTGGTCAAACATTACATGTTTTTCATTTGGCTTCCATATATGTTTGGGTTTGGGGTTAGGTCAAAGTTCAAACACAGATTTTGTTTTCAGTCAATTCAATCATCAAGCTTCTGTTAAAAGCTTTGCTCATGAAAGAGAATGCTTGTGTGAAGATGTGAAGTAATTTGGCTCCACCTAGTGTCCACTGTGTAGAACTGCCTCAGGGCCCATAGAGCAGGGACAGTTCAAACCCTCTCCACTCTTAAGGTGCCAACACACTGCACAGCGCGGCCGCCGCGCGAATCGCAGGTTCCGCGCCGCGTGATCATTTTGGCTCATTTGTGTCTCATTTGTGTCCGCCGCCGGCCGCCGCCCGATGACTCATTGAATGTGCACGCCCAGTTTCTTCCCGCTATTTACATCTCTCTCATCATCGTCGTCATCCTCACTGATTTGTTTTTGTTGGGAGCGTCTCTGAAGTATTCTGCCTTCATCATATCTGCCATCGGCCCTTGTATTGGTCTCACTGCACCTCTCACACATTTCTCCCCGCCACCTGCCACCCAAGCTTCGTAAACACACACACCCACACATGCGCCCCCCCACACACGCACGTATCCATGGCCGTGCATACACACTCACGCCATATCAACATGTAGAGAAAACCCAAACAGATTTTCAGATGTTTAGGGAAATGTTTGGAAGTGTCAGTTGTCGTATTTAGTTTGCATTGTCTCTGCATATTCACTCATCTACAGTACATCTTCCCTGGCTTTCTCTCTTCTATAATGTGAGTCTATTCCTTGCTCCTTTTACTAAAAGGTGTCTCATTAAACTGCTGTCATACATTGTATCGATGGGTTGGAACTTTCTCTCTCTCTCTCTCTCTCTCTCTCTCTCTCTCTCTCTGTCTTTTCCTTCTTTTTTCCCTTCATCCCTCCTTTCCCGACTGCACCGCCAGCCAGGTTTCACGTGTCTTGTAGCTCAGCAGACTCACCCGAGTGACGTCGGGAGGAGCTCAACGACGGTGATTGGCTATCGCGGCGCGGCCGGCGGCGAAAAGTTCAATATTTTCAACTTCTGCGGCGGCCACGCCGCCCCATTCGCGCCGCGCCGCCCCTGGCCGCGCCGCGTGATCCGCTCTCCGCCGGCCGCCGGTTCGCGCGGCGGCGCTCGAAATACATTGACTTTCTATTGAAACTCGCCGCGCGGCGATGTGCAGTGTGTTCGTACCTTTAGAACTATACAGTATATTTATATATTTATGTCATGTGTATCAAAAAATGCTTCTGTGTTGTTTCAGATAAACGCAGAGAACCTGGGTGCTGCAAAGTCTTTGTGACGCGTCCGTCGTCTGGGGAAGCAGTGCAAAAAGGCTTGGCTTCCAAGCCGTGATGAAGGTAAGAACATTTTACCTACTGAATTACAGTCAAAACCGAAATTATTCATACCCCTGGCAAATTTAGTTCAGCTACATAAAGATAACCCTAAAAGTAAGTGTTGGAGCCATTATCACTCATTTAAATGCATGAGAAATGCCTCCCTCTGGTGTTGACCAGTGGTAGTGATGCAAAGCCTTGTAATCAGGTCAGTAATTGTAGGCAGGTGTGCAAATAAACAGTGAATGCTGAGAGATCACACAATCTTTTACTGCTCCTGACACACTTTGATAACGACAGAGTTAAACAGTGATATTAACGTAAGTTTAATGTATTTGCACTTTTCAGTTTATTGGATTTATTTTGCTGCATGTTAGAGCTGAGAGCCAACACATGCACACGCTCACACAACCTACCGGACAGACTACAATCAACTTCCACAAACCATGTAAGTGCATAAAGGCTTTGGCACCAAACTAAGAAAGATATTGACCTAACACCACTGACTGACTTGAAAACCGTTGGGGAAAAAGTTAGATTACATTTGAACATAGTTGAAAATATGCATTTTCTCACTGTGAAAAGTTGAGAAAAGCAATAAAAATCTTATGAAAGCTTATTCTGAAATTTGCTTCATATTTCAATGTACATCTGGTTTGGCATCCTGAGATCTGCTTGGCAAGCTGTGTAACACTATTGAAAACCATTTAGGAAAAAAGTAAGAGAACATTTGAACATAGTTGAAAACATTTATTTCCTCCCTGTGAAATGTTGAGAACAGCAATAAAAATCTTATGAAGGCTTATTCTGAAATTTGCTTCATATTTCAATGCACAACTGGTTTGGCATCCTGAGATCTGCACATAGTTGAATATATGTATTTTCTCACTGTGAAAAGTTGAATAAAGCAATAAAAATCTTATGAAGGCTTATTCTGAAATTTGCTTCATATTTCAATGCACAACTGTTTTGGCATCCTGAGATCTGCTTGGCAAACTGTGTAACACTATTGAAAACCATTTGGGAAAAAAGTAAGAGCACATTTGAACATAGTTGAAAACATGCATTTTATCACTGTGAAAAGTCCAAAAAAGCAATAAAAATATTATGAAAGCTGATTCTGAAATCTGCTTCATATTTCAATGCAAATACTATGTACAACTTTGTTTGGCATCCTGAGATCTGCACATAGTTGAATATATGCATTTTCTCACTGTGAAAAGTTGAATAAAGCAATAAAAATCTTATGAAGGCTTATTCTGAAATTTGCTTCATATTTCAATGCACAACTGTTTTGGCATCCTGAGATCTGCTTGGCAAGCTGTGTAACACTATTGAAAAGCATTTGGGAAAAAGGTTAGAGCATATTTGAACATAGTTGAAAATATGCATTTTCTCACTGTGAAAAGTCCAAAAAAGCAATAAAAATCTTATGAAAGCTGATTTGAAATCTGCTTCATATTTCAATGCAAATACTATGTACAACTTTGTTTGGCATCCTGATTTCTGCTTGGCAAGCTCTGAAACATTCTTGAAAACCATTTGTAAAAAACGTAAGAGCACATTTGAACATAGTTGAAAACATTTATTTCCTCCCTGTGAAATGTTGAGAAAAGCATTAAAAATCTTATGAAGGCTTATTCTGAAATTTGCTTCATATTTCAATGCACAACTGGTTTGGCATCCTGAGATCTGCTTGGCAAGCTGTGAAACATTCTTGAAAACCATTTGGGAAAAAGGTTAGAGCATATTTGAACATAGTTGAAAACATGCATTTTCTCACTGTGAAAAGTCCAAAAAAGCAATAAAAATCTTATGAAAGCTGATTTGAAATCTGCTTCATATTTCAATGCAAATACTTTGTACAACTTTGTTTGGCATCCTGAGATCTGCTTGGCAAGCTGTGTAACATTCTTGAAAACCATTTGTAAAAAACGTAAGAGCACATTTGAACATAGTTGAAAACATGTATTTCCTCCCTATGAAAAGTTGAAAAAAAGCAATAAAAACCTTATGAAAGCTTATTCTGAAATTTGCTTCATATTTCAATGCACAACTGGTTTGGCATCCTGAGATCTGCTTGGCAAGCTGTGTAACACTATTGAAAAGCATTTGGGAAAAAGGTTAGAGCATATTTGAACATAGTTGAAAATATGCATTTTCTCACTGTGAAAAGTTGAATAAAGAAATAAAAATCTTATGAAAGCGATTCTGAAATTTGTTTACTTCCCTTTTTCTATGACCAAAACCGTTCGCCATGATTCACCATTCTATGAATGTGGTGAATAAGGCAGTGGAGATTCTGAATCCTGCTCATCACTCTGGATGCAGTGGTAAAACAAATCCAGTGGACTTGGCCAGCAGCTCATGGTGAAGATAACTTTATTGTGATGTTTGGTGGGTTCCAGCACTCAAGGTACTTGGCGTCATCTTGGAAGGTACACAGCAAAACTGCCGGTGTTACTTTTTCAGTGTTGGTGTTAATCAACAGGGTGCAGTGTTATTTTAACACTTAATAGATAAAAATGTACACTAATAGAGTTTTTTGATGAAAGTGTTGGTGTAGATTTTGGTCGTTAGGGGGATTCTACACCGTGAGTGTTAAATTGACCACACCCTCGCATTTCCGGCAAAGAAGCGCCATCCAGAGCTGATCCAGAACTTTCGGTAGCCATCTTTCTAACCGCTGCGGTAAGTCAAACTCGGTTAATGTTAATGTTGTGCAGTTGATAAAGGCTTAAATAATTCGAAAAATCGTAGTTACTTTGCTTTTGTATGGATATATGCTGTCTGTTACTTTCTAATCCCATTCTAAATAGATTTTTGTCGAACTGGCAATTGCTAGCTTACACTTGGTAAAGATTGTAGCTAATTTTAGACAACGGCTGTCGAGATAGTATAATATCAGTGATATCTGCGACTATTTTTTATTAATGTGCTTGTATTTCTTTTTACTAGCAAACATCGAAAAGATAAGTTTCACTTTGCTGACGAGTAAACTGAGGAGAGCTGGACAGGGCGGGAACAGTCGAGGAAGGAGAGGACAGAGGTGAGTTTTCGCTATCATTCATAAGGAGATGTTAATAATGCCTAGTATCTTGTTGAGGGAGTAGTAAATGTAGATATATTTATGTTTAGTCATAGCCGCAGCAAACTCCGGTAGTTATCTCAATGCCGGAGTTACAGTGTCTCATGCAGTTGGCCTGCTGCGGCCACCATACTGCCAGCCTTCACCAACGCGCGCTGCACGCGGTGCGGTAGAGATAACCCGACGGCCTGTAGCCGTGAACTACGCTCGTAGACACTGTAAGTAACTGCAATAAAACCCTTGGGAGCACAGATATTTTTTAATATGCTCTGTAGCTCGCCATCTCAGCAGCAGCTAACAGCTTGTTAGCTAACTCTTACAAACAAGCTTAACAGAAAGCGGTCTGTATGTCCCTTCTGTTTAGCTTAGTTTGCCTGTATAGCGCTGTTGATCTGATATCAGCCCCCCTCCCTTTAGCAGCAGCACAGACAGGCTCACATCAGCAGCACAGGAGGACAGAGGAGAGGAGGAATAAGCATGTTCTTCATTCTTAACCTCAGTCCCCCCTTTTAAAACCAACTATTTTGTCTTGTTTAATCATGTGCATGTTTTATACCTTTTTAGAATGTGTTTTATTTATTTATATATAAATGCCATTCTTTCCTTTGAAGGTGGAGACATGCTGGTTCCTGTCGAATATAAGGGGGTGAGCAAATGGGTCAGGGTACCAAAAGTGGAGGAGGTCTTCAATTTCTCTGAATTTTTACAAGGAGGTAACTAAAGTGTCAAACTTTATCCATGTCTTCTGGTTTTACAATATTGTATGTGTAACTTACTTGGAAGTTATGCTATAATCCAAATTGTCTTTTGTTTTAGTGCTGGCAAAATTCAATTTGTCCGGTTTTACTGCCTTGATGCTCAAGGATTCTGCAGGAGTTGAAGTGGATTCTGACATCTTTGATGAGCTTCTGAAGTCATCTCAGGTGTCCTTCAAGGCCTTCACTGAAGATTGCAATGGTAAGAAAATGCAACTTAGTATTTCTCTTAACTATTTTAAATGTAATAATTTATATCCAAAGTTAGTTCTATACAAAAAATATGATTTTGTGTGTGTGTGTGTGTGTGTGTAGACAACAGTTTTGGAGATTCTTCAGAGGGCTCATCCTTATCTGATTGGTCACCATCACGTGCATCCCATGGGTCATCTCCAAGCTCAGACTCAACAATTATACTAGAATCCACCAAAGCTCGAAGAAAACGGCTGATTGAAGGACCCCCTGACAGCAGCAGTGCTCGCGATGTAAGTAATCTTTAAACTAAGGTCTCGAGCGGCAAATAATAAATGATTATTGGTTTAAAAAATGTAAAAAAAAAACATGCAAAAGGGGCAACACTCCAGAGAGGAAATGTATTGGTCTAACCCCATTCAAATATGTTTTTGCCGTCTACCTTAAATGTCTGAATGCTAGGCAATTGTTGTTTCAGATTGTCAATGCAGCCCTGCATTCAAAGCCGGACGGTGACCAAATAATCAAAGAATACGAGAAAACAAAGAGTCTGTCGGATGGTACAAGAAGAAGGATGATCAACATACTTGTGGCTGACATGGTAGAGAGCCATGGGTAAGTATTGCACACTTATAAACACATATTGATTTGACCAATGTTCATAATATAATATTTTACAATTATTTCTGTGTTCAATTCAAATATATATTGTTCTATCATGATTACAGTAATAATGAATAATATTGACAACAGCACAACAAAAGCAAAATGTACACAGCAAATTCTCAGCCTTTGTGCTGCATAACCCAAGTCTTAGATATGCAGCCATAGTTTCAATATGTCCCTTTACACTGTTTTCCCTTAATGTTTTTTTATATTTCAAAATAAACTATTACCTGAGAAGTCACTCTTTTTTTTAAACAAAAAAAATCTATTACAGCCTGCAATTAAACCTTTTTTCAGCCACTTGATTTATGGGTGAAGTATCACTTAAGTAATTCATCTATCTTTTTGCAGGAGGATCCCTCCAGTAAATATCCGCAGTACGTACGCACTTGGCATTACAACCTTGTTCCCAAATTTGAAGGACCCGGATTCAAAGAATGGTTATGTAAGTATTGATATAAATATACATCCATGCTGCAGTGTTTCAGTGCATTGAATTACACGCATGACAGCTCTGTTCAGGATCATTCCTTGTTCTAAACCAGGTAATGGATTATTTTTTTGCTATGTAATCTACAGGAGCATTTCTATGATCACCAGAGTGGTTCTGGTTACCTGGCATGGAGGCTGAAGACTGTGCAGCGCAACTCTGCTCAAGAGATCAAGAAATCCAGGTCCAGCTTTCAGGATGGCCCTAAGACTCATCGCAGCATGCATTCACCTGTGAGGCAGTTGTCAGGTGACGAATGCAATGAAGCTATATCAGTGATGAGGCACTCAAGTGACACAACCCTCGTCCAAGACAAAATGAAGGCAACATTTCAGAAAAGACAAAAGGTTGTTCAAGACCCAGCAACAGCTTCCACTGTCCTAGACCTTTTTCCGAGATTCCTGGACACACCAGGCTTGGTAAGAAATAATGACTTGTTGACAGCTTTGTTCTGTCTTTATTTGTTTGCTCTCTAATGTATTTTTTCCTGTCATATTTTGTGTTTAAGATCGACCAAGACTTCAATATGCTCTTTGGTGATGAAGTGACTGGTAAATTCCTCGCTAAATGGCCAACATTCTTCAAACCGAGGATCATTGCAGAGTGCAAAAATCTTCCTCAAAGTGTGCACGTGGATGACCTCCTTTTGTCTGCCCAACAGGAATCTGATGATGATGGTGGTAAGTGTAAATAAGAGACTTAAGACTACGCATGCCTGTATTCCATGCATCAAATATAATTTAGAGCCTGATTTTTATTTATTTTTTAATCTGCTGGCTTTCACTCCAGGTAAAGTGTTTAAGGCAACAAAAAAGGTTGTTGAACATGGCTGTTTGTGTCATATCAACAAATATCTGTGATCCAGTTTGTTTTATTTTTTGTCTTTATTGTGCAATCACTATTTTTTTTTACATTAAAATGACATCACTGCAGCACAAATAATACTTGTAGCCCAGGTTGTCCTCATATTGATAGTTATTATAATACATATAGTGCTTAAATATACCTATACCAAAATGTAAAGATAATACCCCAAGTGCCTTAATTTCAACCCAATTGCTTTTAGCCAATGTATATTACAATAAATTGAATTTCCTGCACTCATTTTTGAAAGAAAAAGTATTTTAAAACGTTCAATGTTCTGACTTTAAATTAATATTGTCACAAATTCAAGCTGCTGTTCTGTAAGATTGCTGATTTACAATTGATTTTTTCAGGCAGCCTTTGGTTTCCTTTCATTTAACATTAACAGTCAACAAAGCTATCTAGAGCCAATTCAGAGTCTCTGTAAGTGAACATTGAGAAGACATTGGTAAAGTAATTCAGGTAACTGCAATGGTGTTTTTTTTTCTTCTGTAGTATGGGACTGTGAGGTTGCCGCCATCTGCTTGTTGCTTCACCTGTTGCCGCCAACATCCAAGGGCAAGAAGTCTGCAAAGATCAGCGCAACAGATGCTGCTGTCCGCCTGGTGAAGTTCCTTAAGGTCTGTTCTCAGAATTGTTTAAAGTATTTTAGTAGTATTGGGTTCTCAAGGGCTGATAGTCATTTTGTGACATGGGGTGTAGCAGATTTCTTCTTTTGAAACAGATTTCTTCTTTCTAACAAGTTCAGCTTTGTCCTAATTTGAAATTAATTGCTCATGAAATGAATTAATAATAATTAATTAATAATTTTGCTTCTCTAGTCATTGAAGATTGTATCCTAATTCTAGGAAACAGTGCTGGCATTCCGCACCAAATCCCGACATTTTATTCCATGGAATTCATTCTCTCCCTCTCTCTTAGGTGGGGAGAAGCATGGAGACCTTCCTGAAGGAAACTGGCCCTGCTCAGCCCTTTCTCCTGTGTGTTGGAGAACGAAAAAACAGCATCCAGAATTTCTACATCATCCTGGACCAAAAGGCCATTCCCTCCAAGACACAGACTGGAGTTGCTGCCTTTGACGAGCTCTTCAAGGCACATTTTGCTTTTGCTGTGTCCTACGATGAGGCACTGTGCAACTTCTACACCTTCATCCAGACAACCGTGTATGGCATTGACGTTGGCAGTGTGAAGGAGAGTCCTCGGGTGAAGGAAATTCGAGCAAGACTTCTTCACAGTTCATTTTGAAGAGGAACTCATTTCTGACTTGAAATGTTCACATGTTACATTTGCAAGGTACAGCACAGAAATTGTTCATTGTTATGTCGTCATTTGAAGTTTCAGCATGGATTGTACCCAGGAAGGTCTTTGCGTTTGCGTTGTGGAGAGGCTGGTTGTTCATTTGTTTTTTGCACATACTTTGGTTACCAGCGGCACTTATCTCGAGCGCATAAGGATGGTGGTGATTCA
This sequence comes from Ammodytes marinus, assembly GCF_949987685.1. NCBI lineage: Eukaryota > Metazoa > Chordata > Actinopteri > Uranoscopiformes > Ammodytidae > Ammodytes > Ammodytes marinus. Next base: position 32,990,097 of record NC_137212.1, read on the forward strand.
GATTCCGTCAGTGATGTTGAGTTTGGTCCTGCAACTAATGTTGGAGCTTCTGTTTCACAACAAGTTAATGTAGATCCTCCTGCGACTGTCACTACACACATACCAATGGATAAAACAAAAATACTAGACATGTGCAGCTCTGTTATTGCTCAACTGCAAGCCTCAGGAGTTCCTGAAAGTACGGTGCAGTGTTTAGTTGGTTCAATGGAGGAACTGGTCGATGACATCCATGCCCATGTAAAAGAAACTGTTGTTGAAAGTTTGTCATCTGAAGCATCCGGAGAAACATTAGAAAAAGTTCAGGGCTGTTTTGGTCAGCTTGAAAATCCATTTTCATCTCTTAACACAGAATCTAAACGAAAGAAGCACTTAGAAGAAAAATGGAAAATAGTGGAACCAGTGGAGTATATTCTTGGTGTGCGTTTTGATACACGCAGAGATAGAACAACAGGAACATACAGGCAAGTTCCTGTAAACGACAAGTTCATGTATGTACCAATCATGGGGTCTCTTTCATCTATGTTTAGGAACAGTGAACTTTGTAACAGCTTCCAAAAAACTAAACCACACCAGGAGGGTTTTTACAGAGATGTAAATGATGGCTCCTACTTCAGGAACCACATTTTATTCTCACAACAAGAACATGCTTTGCAGATACAGCTCTACTACGATGATTTTGAAACTGCTAATCCATTAGGCTCAAAAAAGGGAATTCACAAACTTGGCTGCATTTATTTTATTTTGAGAAATCTGTCCCCGAAGCTTAATTCTGTGTTGATGAACATACATCTTGTTGCCCTCTTTCACTCAGAGGATTTAAAGAAATATGGGTTTGATCCCATTCTAAAGCCACTTCTCAATGATTTAAAGATGTTAGAGGCTGAAGGAATGCAGGTGCCCTTTCAACCCACACCTTTGAAAGGTTCAGTTTTTCAGGTTACAGGTGACAACTTGGCTATACACGGCCTTTTTGGTTTTGTCGAGTCGTTTAGTGCAAAGTACTGTTGTCGCTTTTGTTTAACTGAAAAGGGAGAGATGCAATCAGTTTTCAGTGAAGATCATCCAGGTTTAACTCTACGTTCTAAAGCCCTTCATTCAGAACACTGTGCTGCCGTACAACAAAATCCAGCTTTGGCCTCAACATTTGGTGTGAAAAAAGCATGTCCTCTCAATTCCCTCCAGCTGTTCCATTCTTCAGACAACTACGCTGTAGATATAATGCACGATCTACTGGAAGGAGTGGTGCAGTACGAGTTGAAGCTTGTGTTTCAGTACTTGATAAAGAACTCGATATCTGTAAGCTCATTGTCAGAGAGAATCATGAGCTTTAACTATGGATTTACACAGAGAAAAAACAGGCCAAGTGGGGTAAAACTGGACGATGATAGCAACAATCTTGGCCTTAGTGCTGTTCAGTCATGGTGCCTCTTGCGCAATACCCCATTGATGTTTGGAGATTTAGTTGGGAGGAATGATAGCTGCTGGAACTTGCTGCTCCTCTTAATACAAATTGTCAACATTGTCTTTTCACCTATTGTAACCCATGGTATGACTTGCTATTTGAAACATCTGATTTTCGATCATCACAAGCTTTTTAAATCTCTGTTTCCAGAGCGAAATCTGCTTCCAAAGCACCACCACATGATTCATTACCCAAGGTGTATTAGAAAGATTGGGCCACTATTACACATGTGGTGCATGAGGTTTGAAGGCAAGCACAACTTTTTTAAAAGGTCTGTGAAGAACTTTAAAAACATCACAAAAACACTGGCAAAGAGACATCAGAATCAACTGGCTTTTCATTTTGAAGGTTTTTATTTTAAAAGATTCCAATTCGGCCCCATAACAGAAGTCTTGGTCAGCAGTTTGGAGGGCAGTGAGGCGCTGAATGAAACTTTCGATTTGTCATGTGTTTCCACAACTTCCTGGGTCAAAAGCTATGGCACAGAGTATCAGCCTGGGATGTATGTATGTTCTGTTGTTGAAAATGAGATGCCTTTGTTTAACAGGATTGTCAGTGTTATTGTTAAAGATGACAGTGCTTATCTTCTAACTTGTGCTGTCTCAACAATGTATTTTGATGATCACTTAAATGCATTTAGCATTGAGGAGAAAAACAATGTCTTTACGCTGCTGTGTGTAGATGATCTGACGTACTACAGGCCGTATGACAGGCAATTTTCAAATGACTCTGACGACCAAATGTTTATTGTCCCATACTCTATTTTTGTGTGACTCCATGCTGTACTTGTATTTAAGACCGTTTTGCATTTGAGCTGTACCTGTGCTTTCAATACACAATATTTTGTGAAATGATTTCTTCTTGTATTGCCTTTTGTATTGTGGCTGGGGGGGAGGAGGAGGGTGGGTCCACAACATTCTACACCCTCAGTGTTATTTTTTTTTACACCTGTAAGTGTTGATAAATTGGAGTCCAGTGTAGTTTCTAGTGTAATATTAACACTGCTCAGTGTAGTCTGGCAGTGTGGATTCTATAACACTGACACTAGTGTAGAGTATTATTAACACTACTCGGTGTTGGCCAGTGTTGATTTTTTAACACTGACACTAGTGTAGAGTATTAATAACACTGCTCAGTGTTGGCCAGTGTTGATTTTCAACTCGTTTTAGTGTTGACTTAACTCTGTGTGAGTGTAAAATCATTAACACTTTCAAAAGTGTTACTTTAACACCCAAAATAGTGGATGCATATGCACACTTTCTGGGTGTTAAATTTGACACTCTCAGAGTTGATTTAACACTAGCGATTTTGCTGTGTAGCGTGTGGACAGGAGCACTTGTGCAAGCTGGAGTTGCTACAACAGGGACAGCAGATTCATTTCTGAAATCCTGTCACGTGACGCCCCTGCAATGCTGATCAGGTCACAGCCAGCAGCCTATATCTTCTCCTGCTGAGGGCTTTCACTGATTACATAAATGACCTGTAGGAGGGTAATAATCCTCTGTCCTTAGACGACTGGTGTAGTGAAATAGCTTTGTCATGTCCCCAGATCCACTTCTGGTCCATTGTCCTGCAGCTAGAAATAGATTAAATGATCTATGTGCGATCAATAAGAGAGGCCAACTTCATCCTCTATAAAGATGCCCTGACCAAGATCGTGCCTTGGTTCTTTGCTTTGGAACACACCCACTATGCCAGATGGATACCAGTCCACTTGTAGGACACACATCCTGATGTCGAGTAGACCAAACATGCACAATTGGCGTTTGCAAGAGAAGTTAAAGAACTAACTAGCCTATACACTCACTGGACTAACTAGCGCTATACACTCACTGGCCACTTTATTAGGTACAGTGGTTTTCTTGTTAACACATAAAACGTATCAGCCAATCACATAGCAGCAACTCAATGCATTTAGGACAACTTATTACATTTTAAACCGAGCATCAGAATGGGGAAGAAAGTAACTTTGAACATGTTAATGTTGATAGTGCCAAAAGTGATGGTCTGAGTATTTCAGAAACTGCTGATCTACTGGGATTTTCATCCACAACCATCTTTAGAGTTTACAGAGAATGGCCCAAAAAAGAAAAAATATCCGGTGAGCGGCATTTGTGTGGATGAAAATGCCTTGTTGATGTCAGGATGGACATACTGGTTCAAGATGATAGAAAGGCAACATTAACTCAAATAACCACTTGTTACAACCAGGGTATGCAGAATACCATCTCTGAACGCAAAACGCGACCAACCTTGAAGCAGATGGGCTACAGCAGCAGAAGACAGGACAATAAAAGATTAGAAAAATCATGCCTGATTTCTGCTTGGCAAGCTGTGAAACATTCTTGAAAACCATTTGTAAAAAACGTAAGAGCACATTTGAACATAGTTGAAAACATTTATTTCCTCCCTGTGAAAAGTTGAAAAAAAGCAATAAAAATCTTATGAAAGTTTATTCTGAAATTTGCTTCATATGTCAATGCACAACTGGTTTGGCATCCTGAGATCTGCTTGGCAAGCTGTGTAACACTATTGAAAAGCATTTGGGAAAAAAGTTAGAGCATATTTGAACATAGTTGAAAATATGCATTTTCTCACTGTGAAAAGTCCAAAAAAGCAATAAAAATCTTGTTGATTTAGAAGACAGGACAATAAAAGATTAGAAAAATCAAGCCTGGTCTGATGATTCTTGATTTGGTTGCGAAAGTCAGATGGTAGGGTCAGAATTTGGGGTAAACAACATGAAAGCATGGATCCATCCTGCCTTGCTCCATCAACTATGCCACGTTAGAAGTCGCTTAAACCCCCTTTTTCCCCTTCTGATGCTCAGTTTTAACTTCAGCATGTTGTTGCGGCCATGTGATTGGAAGATTAGCTTTTTGTTTTTATAAGCACCTCATAAAGTGGTCGGTGAGTGTAGAAGATGTCTTCCATTCTGTGAAAAGAGCACTGTAGATATTCTTGTATTAGATACTAGGGACGTTGCAGATGAAGGAGTCATTGACACTGTCAACCAGGTTGAGAAACTTGGACGGGACCAGTATGACGCCTATGTCAGTGAACGCCTGGTCAACCAGACAAAGCCAATCAAAGAACACATCAAAAGGAACAGCCTCCCTTTATTCAGCCGGCCTCCAGTCCGAGAAAAATCCAGGACCCAACAACAGCTCTCATCCCTGCTCCCTGTTCTCTAGGCTTTATATTGTATACCAGATACGTGATGGAATGGATGAGTTTCTTTTAGCTCGAAAAACCAGGCATGTCCACTGGCATTGTCACAAATGGGCAAGCTAAGAACTGGAACCAAGTCAGACTTGGTGGGCTGTTTGGCGAACCTGATTTCATCACAAGAGAACAAATCCATAGTACAGGTCAACATACTTGATGGGGCTACGACCTGGTGCTGCTGAGACCTTTTCTAAATATTCACAGAAGGTGTTCTCACCATACAACCTGTCTAAGCTGGAGCATGTCAGCAGAGTGGATGTTGTGTGGATCAATATTTTCCTGACAGTTTAAAGGCGGAAACACGCAGCAAGACAGATGCCAGGAAGGAGAACAGTTCAGCCTTGTTGTCGTCAATGCGCAAAAACTCTGGCCATTTTCGAGGAATGGCACTTGACAGCTCAACTCTTCTACGAACTCCCTGAAGGGCCTGACCTCAACACTGAAAAACAAGTGATTAGCACCCATCATGCTGAAGTCTCAGCCTCGAGATGTAGAAGTTCTTGCACTATGCACACATGAGAAGGCATACTACTGCACCTTGGAGATACTGTGAAGGAAGGGTATAACAGTGTATCAATATGCACAGTTGACACAGATGTGTTAGTACTGGCAGTGACTGCAGCCCACTCTCTCAACATCAATGAGCTGTGGGTTGCCTTTGGAGCTGGAAAGAGTTTTCGGCATGTAGCAGCACACAAGATGGCAACGGGGTTCCATGCCTTTACTGGATCTGACACAGTGTCGTCTTTTGGTGGCAGGGGTAAGAAAAATGTGTGGGATACATGGAGGAGCCAGGAATCTGTCTATCAGGCAAGAAAGCAGCTCTTCACCCAGAAAGGGACATCAATTGAGGGACTTCCAACACAAGCAGCACTGATGCAACACAAAAAGAGGGCTGCCTACCAAGCTGTTCACTGTTGGGGACATATGATGTTTCAGCCCCTCAACTCCCATCTAGACTACTATGGAAGGCCACAGTCAGATGGGAATTTCACTGGGCCGCACGATACAGGCCTGTTGTAAACTCCTCCGCTGTGGATGCAAAAAGGGGTGCAGTGGACATTGCAAATGTGTCAAGGCAGCACTTCCGTGCACTTTGCCCCTGTGGTGGACTGTGTTTTCAGAAATAATTATAAATGTGTTGATGGTTTTATTGTTATTTAATTCCGTGAATGCCAGATATGTGCGTATGTAGTTTAGCATGTTGTAAATAGTACCATTGCATTCCTCATTCTTGTACAAGTAGAATTAGGCCAATTTTGTATTTTTAAATGATTTATATGCATATGTGTTTTGGGTGTGACCTACAACTTTATGTGAGTAAAAAAGGGCTGCAATTACAAAAACCTCCCCGTGGTGCAGCCTGGGAAACACTGATTGGTACAATCTCATATTGCTTTATGATTATTACTATCAGCAGGCCAATATCTGTATACCTACCCGAGCAATCTAATAAGATGATGATGCCGAAGCGCCAAAGACACTCGCCCACCTCGGGGCCTGCACTGTCAATCGCATCAATCAATATTGAATGATTTTCCAGTTGTAAGGCAGACATACTAGCCATAGCGGCCAAACGCTTTGACAGTGTGCATGCAGGAAACCCACATTGGCCCTGCACAACACCGACCAGCCATCCCTGGAATGAAGCTGGTGGCCGAGATCCGACACAGACAGTATGGGTCAGCTGTCTTCAGCAGACCAAACCTCACCATCGAAGAGGTATGCACCCACACCACCGAAGGGCATATGGAAACCATCACAGTTTCCCTCCCAAACGTCTCTGTCACATCAGTGTACCCCCCAAAAGTCTATTCCTCCACTCTGAACTGCCAGACAGATGCAAGAGGAGATACCACATCAGCATTGGGGACTTCAATGCCCATAGCACATTGTGGGGCTACGCAGTGAACAACCGAGATGGAGAGGAAGTAGAAACCTGGCTCGAGTCAAAACACCTGACCCTGATCCACGATGCCAAACTGCCTAAATCTTTCCACAGCGCCAGATGGAAACGAGGATACAACCCGTACCTTGTTTGTGTGAGCAGCGAATCCAGAGCTGTGAAAGAGGTCCTGGACCCTATCCCCCACACGCAACATCGGCCAATCACCATAACCATCCGATCAGTTCTCCAAGCAACAACCGTCCCTTTCCGCAGAAGGTTTAATCTGTGGAAGGCCAACTGGATGTCATTCCAAAAGGAGACTGAAGACTCCATCCCAGGCATTCCACTACACCCAAACAATTATACCATGTTCACAGAACTGCTGAAAAGGTCAGCCATGCGACACATACCAAGAGGATGCCAGACTGTCGGAAACATCCCTGTGGTAGGCTTGCCTACTGGAAGCCTACCACAGGGCATACCACGAGGACCCTTTCTCCTCCACCACCATGGAACATGGAGAGATCCTGCTGAACGCAGTCGGGGAAGATCGGAGGCACGTCTGGAAGGAGCTGATAGAAAACACCAACATGACCAACAACAGCAGGAAGGCATGGGCCACAATCCGCCGCCTTGGTGAAGACCACACCACCCACGCTCACAACAGTCACAGCAAACTCAGTTGCAGCACAGCTGGTGGCAAACGGTCGCAGCCAAGACCGGTGCAGACCCACAGGAGAATACCGCCGGACAGCGGTACCAGACTGCCAACAACCAGCCAGCGCTCTCACCAAGCCCTTCGACCTAGAAGAACTCGAAGTTGCAATGAGCATTCTGAAACCTGGGAAAGCAGCAGGAATCGATGACATACTGGTGTAAATGATACAGCACCTGGGACCAAAAGCGTAGACCTGGCTCCTGGAAATGCTGAACTCATGTATGGCACAGAAAACCATCCCACCAGTATGGAGAAAGGCCAAGACTGTCGCAATTCCCAAACCTGGAAAGGACCCATCATCCCCAAAGAGCTACAGACCCATCTCCCTCCTCTGCATCACCTACAAGCTCTACGAGAGGCTATTATGCATAGACCCTATGCATAGACCCCAAGCTGACTCAAGACCAAGCTGGCTTCCGCCCTGGCCACTCCTGTGCTGGGCAACTATTGAACCTCACCAACACATCGAGGATGGTTTTGAGCGCAAACTCATCACCGGAGCAGCTTTCATAGACATCACTGCTGCCTACGACACTGTCCAGCACCGCACCATGATCAGGAAACTTTCGGACATGACTGGTGACCTCGACCTGTGCCAAGTCATGAAAAGCCTCCTCAACAACAGGCGCTTCTTCGTCCAACTAGACCATAAGAAGAGCAAATGGAAAGCCCAAAAGAACGGCCTACCACAAGGCAGCGTACTGGCCCCCCTCCTCTTCAACATCTACACCAACGACCAACCACTCCCCCCACAATGCTGCCGCTTCATATACGCTGACGACCTCTGCATCACCACCCAACAGGAGAACTTCCAAAAGATTGAGTCTGTGCTGGAGAGCGCCCTCCAAGAGATGACTACCTACTTTGCTACAAGTCATCTCTTGTTTCAACCACCTGAAACCCAACCCTTCAAAAACCCAACTATGCAGCTTCCATCGGACACACAGCACCCCCACCCCGAATGAAATCCTTCCTGTACACAGTCCCAGACAACCAAAGAAACAGCAAGGACCAATATCTGGAAAGATGAATGGAACCAGCTCTACACACAAGCCCATGACTGGATGGAGAGAGGAATCACCCCAACAGAATGCCTCGCCAGCGGCCATGGCCAAACCTGGAAGACTCTCAACAGGCTACGAGTGGAGCAGGGGAGATGCAAATCACTTCTGAAAGCATGGAGCTACCAGCCAGAAGACAGATGCAGCTGTGGAGCAGTACAAACAATGTCCCACCTACTGCAGTGTGATCACGCCCCCCAGTGCAGCCCCCAGGACCTGGCTGAACCGACCCATCAGCTGTGACCTGCGCCAGATACTGGCAGAACAACATCTGAAGATTGAAACGGACTCGAAGAAGAAGATGTTACTGCTTGCAACTTACCTTACCTGGTACTTTCATTGTGGTAACTGTTTATATCACTTTGCTCCTTCGGAACCTAGAGCAATGTTGACAACTTTTATCACTTTTATCCGTTACACGGATAAAATAGCAACCTATCAAACAGGCTAAACTGATGGCTTTGAAAAAGATATTTACTTTAGTTGTATGCTGACCTTAAATGCTTACAATATAAGGTCAGCATACAACTCATGAACTGATTCTGAATTCATGACAATAGGCATAACTCCGCTAATATTTGAAGGTTTTACCACAACTTTGTTCCCTGAATGCCAGATATATGAAGTTGGCTTTCTAGCATGTTTTAAATGTGTGAGCATTCCCAAGTTATGGGCTTTTTTGTCACATATCCCCTATTCGGAATGGCCTAATTTGGCTCTTTTTGAGGGACTCGGGTAGTTCTTGTAGTGTATTTCATAATGACACATTCTAAGATTACTGATAATCAGGAGATTGCTTAATTGCAAGCAGAATTAACGAATGAAAACCAGAAGAAGAACCCTCTCTGTTTGTGTGTGTGAAGTTGAGACCGGAATGCTGGCTGGTTAGGTTATAGGTCTGCAGGGAAAAACAGCCGTTAAATCACGTTCAGCATATATGTTTTAGAAGGATTTAAGAGCCAATGGGGCTACCAGAACGGTTCATGTAGCGGTCAAGGGCTCTGGACGTACCAGGTATGCATCTTTTTACGAGCCTGAACTAGAGATGCATCTAGTTTACTCAAACAAACCCAGGAACACGTGTAGAACTAATGCTAATTTATGGGACAACGGTCCACCAGTGTTGCTGCAAAAGCACATGGGCAGACATCTTGGTGACAGGCCTTGCAGGCCAGAAGATGATGCTGTAAGAAAGTAGGCAGTGTCCAGATAGTTCGAATTCACCAATCAGACTGATTAAGGGCAGATCGTAGCGAGGGAAACGGACCAATCAGGCCATCACATTTGGGGTTAAAAAGAAGCACACACACGGACAGAGGGAAGGGTGGAATAATGGATTTGGCGAACCGGGCATGGCCAGCCTGGTCTGACACAGGCGCTGGGTTATTTTATCCTAATAAAATACTTCATCCACCTCAACTTACCCTGTCTCAGCAGATTCATTCTATTTCTCAAACTAACACCTTTTATGATGTACCCCGCAGAATATACTACATTCTAAAGAATAACCAAAAAATCCCATTTCGCCCAAAAACAAAAGTGCTCAGGAATCAATTTCATGAACAGGACATTCTAAAGATAAAAAAAATCATTGTTGAGGTTTGTTCTATCTCGGTAGGGGTATCTTGAAGCCTTTTTTGAGCACTTGCTGCTAGACTACTATGTAAAACTTTGTTTTGCATCCTGAGATCTGTTTGGCAAGCTGTGAAACACTCTTGAAAACCATTTGGGGAAGAAGATAGATTACATATTTCAACATAGTTGAAAATATGCATTTTCTCACTGTGAAAAGGCCAAAAAAGCAATAAAAATCTTATGAAAGCTTATACTGAAATTTGGTTCATATTTCAATGCAAATTCTATGTATAACTTTGTTTGGCATCCTGAGTTCTGCTTGGCAAGCTGTGAGACATTCTTGAAAACCATTTGGAAAAAACGTAAGAGCACATTTGAACATAGTTGAAAACATGATCTGCTTGGCAAGCTGTGTAACACTATTGAAAACCATTTGGAAAAAAACGTAAGAGCACATTTGAACATAGTTGAAAACATGCATTTTCTCACTGTGAAAAGTCCAAAAAAGCAATAAAAATGTTATGAAAGCTTATTCTGAAATCTGCTTCATATTTCAATGCAAATACTATGTACAACTGGTTTGGCATTCTGAGATCTGCTTGGCAAGCTGTGAAACACTCTTGAAAACCATTTGGGGAAAAAGATAGATTACATTTGAACATAGTTGAAAATATGCATTTTCTCACTGTGAAAAGTCCAAAAAAGCAATAAAAATCTTATGAAAGCTTATTCTGAAATTTGGTTCATATTTCAATGCAAATACTATATACAACTGGTTTGGCATCTTGAGATCTGCTTGGCCAGCTTTGAAATATTCTTGAAAACCATTTGGGGAAAAAGGATAGACCATATTTGAACATAGTTGAAAATATGCATTTTCTCACTGTGAAAAGTCCAAAAAAGCAATAAAAATCTTATGAAAGCTTATTCTGAAATTTGGTTCAAATGCAAATACTATGTACAACTGTTTGGCATCCTGAGATCTGCTTGGCCAAAACGTAAGAGCACATTTGAACATAGTTGAAAACATGATCTGCTTGGCAAGCTGTGTAACACTATTGAAAACCATTTGGAAAAAAACGTAAGAGCACATTTGAACATAGTTGAAAACATGCATTTTCTCACTGTGAAAAGTCCAAAAAAGCAATAAAAATGTTATGAAAGCTTATTCTGAAATCTGCTTCATATTTCAATGCAAATACTATGTACAACTGGTTTGGCATCCTGAGATCTGCTTGGCAAGCTGTGAAACACTCTTGAAAACCATTTGGGGAAAAAGATAGATTACATTTGAACAAGGTTGAAAATATGCATTTTCTCACTGTGAAAAGTCCAAAAAAGCAATAAAAATCTTATGAAAGCTTATTCTGAAATTTGGTTCATATTTCAATGCAAATACTATATACAACTGGTTTGGCATCTTGAGATCTGCTTGGCCAGCTTTGAAATATTCTTGAAAACCATTTGGAAAAAAAGTAAAAGCACATTTGAACATAGTTGAAAACAAGCATTTTCTCACTGTGAAAAGTCCAAAAAAGCAATAAAAATGTTATGAAAGCTTATTCTGAAATCTGCTTCATATTTCAATGCAAATACTATGTACAACTGGTTTGGCATCCTGAGATCTGCTTGGCAAGCTGTGAAACATTATTGAAAACCATTTGGAAAAAAACGTAAGAGCAGGGTTAGGGTTAATTTAAACTGTTTTTAATTCTATTTGTGTACCTTGCTTTTAAACAGTATATGTTATTGAATTCTTTGAATGTAAGGCGACCTTGAGAGCTTTTGAAAGGTACCTCGAAATAAAATGTATTACTATTATTATTATCACTTTGAGTGGCGTGACTCGAGATTTCCCCATTACAAATGCAATATGAACTTCATCTTTTTTTTTAAAGATATTTTTTGGCATTTTTATGCTTTTTTGACAGTGCAGAGAGACAGAGGCGAAATGGGGCAGAGAGGGGAGCGACATGCAGAGAACGACCGCGGGCGGGAATGGAACCCAGGTCCGCTGCTGGGCCCGGCCCGGGAGGGGGACGCCTTACCAACTGAGCTAAAGGCGCCCCCATCTGCGTCATTTGTGATCCCCAGTTAAGTTGCAGTGCCGTAGCCTTGTTCACTAGCATCTCAAAAGTTATGCAATTGTGCAGTTTTCACTTGACCAAAGTTCTTGGGCTTTAGGCATCTGTCAATGTGAAATCTGTCCAGCTGCTCTAGATCTTTAAACCAGGGTTAGGAATTACTTCATCCCATCCATGTTTAGCTTTGCATAGCTGTTGAATGATTTGAGTATGAATGGGGAGAGAAGACCAAGAGGATCATAAACAGAGCTGACAATAGAGAGTATATTCCTTCTGGTATGAGATGCGCTTTTTACAGTCACATTAAAGCTGAAGATATCGCTCTCAATGTCCCAATACATCCCTAGTGCTCTCTCATTAGGCAGCTTCTCCCTGTCCATATCCAAGTTCTTTACTTGTTTAGCCTTGTCTTCCTCAGGGATGGATGCCAGTACAGCTCGACTGTTGCTAATCCATTTTGTCGACTTGAATCCACCAAGAGAACAGATTTCTCTTAGACTTTTGACAAGATCTATTGCTTGTTCCTCTGTTGGTACCGACTTCAGACAGTCATCAACGTAGAAGTTGGACTTAACTGTGCCAGCTACGTCTCCATCATGGCGGGGCATGACTGTTGTCCTCTGCAGTTTTTTGCAGTGGTGTCTTCTTCGTGAACACGAGCTTGGTGAAACATGCTCTCAATATCTGCCATAATGGCAATGGGCTCTTGGTGGAATCTGAGCAGTACTCCAATGAGCGAGTTTGTCAAGTTTGGGCCCTGAAGTAGTACATTGTTCAATGAGGTGCCTTTATAGGATGATGCACGGTCGAAAACCACACCATTTTTCAGAAACTCAACTTTAGTTTCACGTGGCTGTGCATCCATCTTCTTGCACTCTGATAAAGGATGCTTGGCAGCACAAAAAGCACATGTCTCATAAGGAGCAGCGGACATGTTGTATTTAACAGGTGACCTCTCTGTTGTACTTTTTTCAGTTCTGCTGTCAGACACCATTGCTACTGTGGTAGCAAAGCTGCTTTGCTTGCTCTTAAATGTGCTTGGCTTGGATTCAGCAAATCCAGAATGTCACCAAAGAGTGGATTTTGTAATAGTTTAGCTTGCCTTTCAATATATAGTACAAGGTCCTGTAGTCTTGCCCTCCTTTGGCTTGGCTCTAGAATATCACAAGCTTTTATCCTCCATCTTTCTTTTATTTTATAAGGCAGTTTTGATATGATGAGCCTTAAGTTTGAGGGCAGGTCAAGCTCCCCCATATCCTGCAGCTCCTGCATTGTGTTACAACAGCGTCTTAGAAAGAGTGCATAAGAATGCAGTGCTTTTCCATCCTCTGCCTTTATGTTATCCTAGGTAAGGGCCTTTTCCATGCATTTGCAATCCTTAATTCATCTCCTAAGTGAACCTTTAGCAGTCTCTTAGCCTCTGCAAAACCAACATAATCATTCATATGCAGACAGCTTGTAACCAGCTCTCTGCAGGGCCCAGAGGTGAATTGCTCCAGGTAGTATAACCTGTCAGACAGCTTGTAACCAGCTCTCTGCAGGGCCCAGAGGTGAATTGCTCCAGGTAGTATAACCTGTCCTGATTACTACTGGTCTTGTCCTCAATGCCATGCCGAAATGGCCTTATAAATATTTGGTAGTGATGTATTTTTGTGTTGAAGGACCAATATGTTGGCAATATAATTTTGTCTTTCCATTACCGCTAATAAATGGACATTATTCTTGGTCACTTCAAATCGAGTAGTTGCATGGGTATGAGGTCTAGTAATATACAAAGGTTGAAGTGGCACAGGACTTGGGCTTTGTGTTGGGCTTACATTGTCTGCATGCTCTGGTGGCCTTGGTTGTTGGTGTAACAGCCTCTGGAGTGGGGTTTTTGGCATAGTTCTAATCTCAGCAAATTCAATTGGAGATGGTTCTTCAATATCACTGTCAGGATTTTACTCATCATTTTCCAAATATTCATTCATGCAATCATGTTGTGTTTGTGGTTGAATCAATTGTGGAGTTTTTTGGTCCCTTTTTGGGTTGCAAACACATTATTGTTTTGTTTATTATAGACCCAAAGTTCATGTTTATATAACTCTGTTTGGGCCACCGCTACTCTTAGAGTTAAAGGTTTTAACTTAGCTTTGATTAGTCTGTCTTGTAAATTTTGGTTTTTCTTATATGCTGAAATAATCCTATGGTCTTTTAGTAGACCACTTTGTTCTTTAAATCTTTGGAAGTGATTCTTAAAGGTCTTAGACATTGCTACTGCAGACTGAGAATAAAAAGTAACCAATGGTATTAAAGGATCTAGGTTAATAGATTTAACTGTGAGAAAAGTTTTTTGTATTAGTCTAAGAAAGGTATGAGAATACCCTCTAGTGAGTAATACTTTGCATAACACTTTTGAAGCAGTACGGAAGTCCTCTTGTCTCGTACAGATCCTATGGAATCTAAGGAATTGGGATTTAACCAAGCCTGCAAAAGTATATTTTGGATGGTAGCTACTTTTATTAAGTAGAGCATGTGTATCTGTTTCTTTAAAGAATACTTTAATATCCAGTCTATTAGTCTGATGGAACGTGGGGCCCTTAAAAGTAGTGGTGTCTAAAAAGTCCACCTCAGTTAAGCTGTGTGTCGACTTAATAGTAATGGAGCTGTTGAAATTATTCAGAAAAGAACAAAATGCTTGAAAATCTTGCAGAGAATGCGTCCACACTCCCCAAATATCATCTAGATATCTGAAATAGTGTAGAGGTGGGGGGCCTCAGCTAGAACTAATTGTTCCCACTCAGCCATAAATATATTTGCAAATGAGGGGGCAAACTTCTTCCCCATAGCTGTGCCTGATGTCTGTAGAAAGAATTTGCCATCAAATTCAAAATCATTCCTGGTCAGATTGATATATAACAGTTGCAGTATTTCTTTGTCTGGCCGTTTAGAATTTGGATATTTGTGAAAAGCATTTTTGACTGCCTGCATACCTTGATTTGTGTCTATATTAGTATACAGACTGTCCACATCCATTGTAAATAGTATAGCTTCTGATGGAATTTCCAGTTGTTTGATCTTTTTAACAAAATCATAAGTATCTTTGATATAACTAGGATGTAATATGGAGATGGGATTCAAATATGTCTCCACAAACTCTGCTGTAAAATATGTTTCACTACCACAATCAGATACAATAGGTCTCCCAGGGGGAATAATATTGGGAAGACTCCACTTGTCTTTGGCCTTATGAATCTTAGGTAACATATAAAACAGTCTAGGTCTGGGCTCAGCTTTCCCCATGAGATATGTCCTTTGCTTCATGTTAATGAATTTCTTTTCTTGTAGTTTTTTAAGTATTTCTGTGACTAAAGGAATGGTATCTTTATAAATAGGTTTTTTAAGGTTTTTATAATACTTTGTATCATTAAGTTGCCTGTACCCTTCCCACAGATACTGCTCTCTGTCCATGATAACAGAGCTGCCTTTATCTGATGGTTTAATGACAATGTTTTTGTTCTTTTTTAGTTGTTTTAGGGCTTCCAATTCAAATGTATTTATGTTACTAGTGTTACACTTAGCAACATAATTATCCTGGAACCATTCCGTGTCAGCCTGTATGAGTTGCCTTAAGGGCCAGGGTACGGTTGGATCTGGTGGAACCCACGTGGATTGTGGTGTGAATGGCAGTTGTTTAGTTTCTTTGGCATTTTCAAAATGTACAGCCAATTTTAATCTCCTATGGTAGGTTCTGATATCAATTTGTGTTTGGTTTTTAACATTCTTTTCATCTCCTATGATGGGGATAAAATTGAGACCTTTGTTAAGTAGGGAAAGCTGAGCCGCAGTAATATTAAACTTTTTAGACAGTACTATAACATTCTTGTACCCCGCTGTATGTTTGGTTTTCACGGGGCGTTTTCTTTTAACATCTCAACCCAGTGGTGAAGGATGTTTCTGGCCGTGGGGATGGTCCAATGAATGCCATCTTGTTCAGCTACAAAGTCCTTCTCCAGTAGTTTGGGGATGGAGTTGAAGTGGCTCACGATGTGATGGTTGAGACGCATCAGGTTCTGTTGCTCATCTTCTGGGAGGGACTCAGAAAAGTTCAGTTCAGGTATAAGTACAAGGGCTTTGGGAAAAGCAATCTCTGCCATTCTAACCGCCCTCTGTAGTTGCACCACACCTGCTTCGTCAGTTCTCTGGATCCTGTTATTTATGCCAAAAGACAATATAAGTGTTTCAACCAGATCTGTGTGTATTGTTTTAGCCAATATGGCTTCTGCATGTCTGAATGTAGCACCTGGGTATGACTCTATTTGGAGGTCTGGTTCTTGAAATGGTGGTATTCTACATGCGTTGGAATCTCCCATAATAAGCCATTTTTTACAGGGAGTAAGAGTCCAGTCTTTCATTTTGTTCTTTCCTGTGCTCAAATGTCTGAATGGTCTGTACACTGGTGATGATGCATTGTTAACAGGTGCCTTAAAATTAAGTTTAGTCTGTGCTGCAAATTGGCCTATGTTAGGTGTGGCATGTGTGTTACCTATTACTATAGGTGGTGTACAAGTAGGTGAAGTCTTGCTGGTCCTGGGTTCAGGGCTGGAGGATGTGGGGCTGTCCTCAACCAATGTGACGGATTCTGTAGATTCTACACTGGATGGCCTGTAGGGAGCGTTGGCATCCGACCAATACTCAAAGGCACTGCAGTCCTCAGCGTAAGGCCCAGGGCTGGTGTGTCGAGACCTAGGTTTTCTTGCATCCAAAGGGGAGGTCCGTTCTGAGTAGGAGGGGGGTGGACGTGAGTTGGAAGAGGGAGGAGGAAGAGAGTGAGGGGTGGGCTGGGGAGTGGGAAGAGGGATAGGGTGGGTGGTGGTGGAGGGAGGGGGGGGGGGAAGGAGGGAGAAGATGAGACCCTTGTATCCTCTGGTGTTGCCTGTCTGGCCTGAAGCTCGTCTGTGTCTAGTTGTTGTTCGTCCTGTAGGGGCTCTGTATGTAGTGGTTGCACCTGTTGCACCTCAGGGATCCTCCTCGTGGACTGCTGGATCTTGGGCTGTGTTCCTCTCACCTGTGGCTCCCTCTGGCGTGGCTCCGCAGACACAACTGGTGTCTGTCGAGTCCGCAGGCTGGGCCTCAAGGATGAGGGGCCAGCCCGAGCTGGTTCCACAGTCTCCTGTGGTGTGATATGGTTCAACTTCTGAGTGGCTTTCCTGGGTCTGTAAGTAACCTGTTGTTGACTCACAGGGGCTCTGGCAACCTGTGTGGTGGATCTGGCAACTGGAGTAGATAGCTTATTAGACAGCAATTTATGCACTTTGTCAATCGTTTGTTGACTGAGTCTCTGGCCAGGGCCGACGGACTGGGTAGAAAAGTGATACATTCGTGGGGGGGGGCCCAAGGCAGAGGGGGGCCCATAATTTTTTTTTTTTTAACAAGCTAAATGTGTGGCCCCGATCTTTGAAGGCCCTGAACAATGCCATTCCAAAAAAAGAAATAATTGACTGGCTCGTGATAGGCCCCTGACCCTTGCAAGGAGATCAGGGGCCTGCGCATGACTAAGCCATGTATGCGGGAGAGTAAGCAGGAGCAAGCCAACATTGAATTGAACTGGTGGCGAAAATAAACGCAGCGATGTTTCTATGGGGATATTTAGCTGTACAGAAATAAGTGCTGGCAAAGCTAGGACAGTTTAAGACTCCACATCACCGTGGCAACACAACCTATCTATCAGCTCAGACAGCGCAAAGAAAAGTCTGATGAATACATGAGAGTGATGGCCCCTGCAAGTTTCAGTAAGTTTAAAGAAGTGCCACACTGTTACTGCCTTTGAAATGCATTTCGACATTTTAAGGGGAAAACACATTGTATTTATTATTTCAACTATTGAGTTATTTGTAGAACAGCATGCTAGTGTAGGCCAACAAGATTGATTTTCTGAATTTTCAATGCTGCTTTATTTTTATGTTTTAAATTGGGAAAGACATGTTCCAAACGACCTGTATTTAAAAAGAAATCAAGCAAGTAGGCTAATAATTATAGGCTATCGCATCACAGTAGGCCTATTGTCCACAATAATCACAGCCCCCCATCCATAAAGGAACTTTAAAAAGTTTAATTTGCACTTGATGTGCCTACACAAGTGTATGGTCTATTATTTGTATTTAGTGTGTCTGCATAGTATTGCACAAAAACAGTAGAAGTTTTCTTTAATTGTGTTTTGTACTGTCTGTAAAATTATACTTGCACATAGCAAACAAAATTGCACATCTGTATTCAAATAAACAGTTGTTTATTTCTACAGTGCGCATTGGCATCTTTGAGCAAAATACCCCCAAAATTTTCGCCGCGGCGCCTGTGACCCTGCCCAGTGACCACCTTGACTAAGACATATTATGGGGGAAACACCGGTAAAAGTAATGATTTGGTCATTCATCAGATGAAATATTGTGGAGTTGTCTGGCTCAGAGAGACATGTGCAGGGCCGGAGTGGGACTCATTTTCAGCCCTGGAGTTTCATGCCTCAGATCAGCCCACTTTCACGCCGACATTATTAATGTAATGTAATAACAACCTTAATATGTACGTCTGCAAAAGTGCACTGTTCTCTGCACCCTTGTAATTCTGTGTTTTTAGACTGTGTGGACTCAAATGCTCCTGTTTAGCCTATAGCCTACTCAGGTGCCTGCCATGGTGCTACTATGTGCAGTAGGAGTGTACGGAGACGTCATTATCTGTAGGCTATCTGTTCAACAAACACAATTAGCCTATCTATATGTAGGCTACCTGTATTCGGATATGAAACCGGAAGTGGCTGGGGCTTATGGGCTTATGTGTGAAAAAAACAACAATTATTGTCCCTTCAGAGCCTCAAATTGATTTAATATTGGCATATTATCAATAATGAGATAGGCATATTTTCCTCATACTGTACTCATCTGTTTCTCTCTCTCATTATAACTGTCTAAGCCCCTACACGTTTGACTGGGGGACATTGAACATTCAGAGTCTGAAACAGTAGGCCTATTACATCACAGTAAATCATAAACTTGCCCAATTTATTTAATTTTTTCATCTCTGTCCCTTTTTATTTTTAACTAAACTAAGTTGTATCATCGATCTAGATAAGATTTATTTTGCCCGTTTATTTCCCTCTTCTCTCTCACTCTCCCTGTCTCTCATAGGCCTATCTCTGTCTCGCTATCTCTCTCTCTCCCTCTCTCAACTTAGTTCAATGAATAATTACTTTAGACTAGGAAACAGCGTTTTATAATCTAGAGGTCTAATTGATCAACGCACAAAAACGAAACTTTTTTGAGCAAATCTCTTAGTTATAAACAGATTGTATGAACTAAACAAGCGAAGTGTTTGCAGATCGAATATTTAAAGATCGATTTTATTAAATGAAGAGACGTGGTTCACGTTCAGAGATTTGAAATAAATAAAAGTCAGGAGGGACTGAAGGTGACTCGGGGTCACAAACATCCAGCAGAATGGAGAGACCGCAGCTCACGGGGCCATGCATAAACGCAGCTGGTCTATCTCTTTTCTGCCACGGCAGCGGAGATGAACAGCTGATAGATGCCACTCAAGTTAAGGCAGAACGCGCCGCGTCAATTTAGTGCATGATAGGCAAAATAAATAAATAGTTGTTTCCTGAATAATAACGAGATTATTCGCGAAGTAAACATATTCGGATCGATCATCTCATTATCCGTGCTCATCCGAATAGGCCAACATGTTCGGATTCTGGCTCATCCCAGTGCAGCCGACTCTCCAGTTGCCATTGTCCCGAACATGCATTGAACATATATGACTGGGGGCTGTGACTAACTTTCATAAAGCCTTTGGTATGAGCGCAGAATTACAAATTATCTTTCACCTCGTAGTCCGACATGCTGCTAGAGAGAGACACGCAGCAGGGCTAGGAGGCCCTAAATTCTGCTTCAAAATAAAAGTAATCTCACGTTACGCCAGTTAGATGCTTTTAATGTGAAACTGAAGCTGTAGGAAATGGTCAGTTTCCATTAGCAGTAACTTAACTGCGGACTAATAATATGATTTTTAATGCACCAATAGGTAAAATGATATTTTAACCCAGTGCCATGACTGGGCCGGCCCTCGCAGCCCAAAAACCAGAGCGGCCCACCGGGAATGCTCCCGGTTCTCCGATTAGCCACTCCGGGCCTGGACATGTGTATTGTAAGACCGCTTTTCAGGGGGCCCATCAGGACTTTTTGTATAGGGGCCCAGAATTTGGTGCTACGCCCCTGTCTCTGGCCCAGTTGTTTTTTCGCCCATGTAGTAGCCACACTGAAAGGTTCCCTCCATTCTCCATTGTTAATCTGTGTCATGATTTGTAGATCTGTGTCCAAGCACTCCTGGTAGTGCTCCCTCAAGATAAGCAACGTCTCATGTTCCCATTGTTTGGCATTACCCTCTATAAGTGACATAGTTCTCGGGTTAGGTATATGAAAAGTTGTAAACAGCCGTAGGGTCCAAGGTATTAACTGTAGGCTGTGGGTACACAGACAGAGCATCAATTATAAAACCCAACAAATCCCAGTGACATATAGTATATGGAGTATTAAGTTCCGGTCTACAGGTACATGGTTAGGTTTAGAGAAGGTATAGGGGGATGTTAGATTAGTATCAACACATCATATATAACAGGGCTTAAATGGAGCAATATAAGGGGTAAGTAGCCAAACAGAAGAGGCCATGGAAACCTACCAATGGATGGTTATGATGGGGAAAGGTAGGTAAGCTGTTGACAATATTGTCTACACATACTGCCTGATAAGGCTTAGTAGTAGTGTTATGGACATTATACATACTTAAATAAGCATTTCAACCCATTAAAGCATTCCTTTGTGAAGGCCCAACCTGGACTCAAAGCTGTCAAAGCATAATTATTCCCTCTTACTACTTAAATCATGCCATAATGTATAGATGTGTTGATCTGTATATACACACTTATATACACATTTCAGCTAATCACACGCTTTATCTGTTAGGCCTAAACAATACATAGATCTTACTCATAGTCCCAAGGAAGTGGAGTTATATTATAGTGCTGAGAAGTCTTCCTCTTGGGCCTCACAGGGGAGAGGAGGGATGATGGCCTTCAGTGGAGAAGCAGCTGGTGGGCATGATGTCATCTCCAAGTAGGATGTCCCTCTGTGGTGGTAATGCAGACCATGCAGGGTTGGTGGAGGTACTCTTCTCCTCATCTGGGGTCTGTATTGGTCTCAGACTGGAGAGGACTGGGGGGCCCATGCAGGTGGAGGCTTTAAGGGTTTTTCTGGACGTATTTTGTTGAAAGTAAGTATATGGATTCATCTGGATAACACAGTCATCTGCCATGGTGGAAGAGGAATGGACCCTGGGCAGTCGTAAAGGTGGGTGGCCTTAGCCTTACATATATGATCCAATGCTGCCCTCTTGTGGCTCGGAGGTGTAATAAATATCAATGCAAAATTGTGCTATTGATATATCAAAATAAATGTTTTACTCTGTAATTGCAATGCCAATCTCCTGTCTCTTCCAGTGCATGACAACACAATAAACAACAAGTCCAGATAAAAGAAAAACATTCTTATTCCCATGCATTGTGGCTAAAAAAGAGAAATCAATATTTACAAGCTCATTTACAAGGCAGTACTGGCTGGGGTTAGGTTTAAGAAAAGTAGTAAACAGCCTACGGCTGTTTACTGGTTTGTGCACACGCTAGGATTTATGATGTCATAAGTATGTATCTCTCATAAGGCCTTATAATATGCAAAGGTAAGTAAGTATAAGATTGCCTCACTGAGGCCTTTGGGTCCAAGGTATTAAGTGTAGGCTGGTGAGTACACAGACAGAGCATCAATCATAAAATCCAACATATCCCAGTGACTTATGGTAGATGGAGTATTTAGGTTCAGGTCTACAGGTACACGGTTAGGTTTAGAGAAGGTATAGGGGGTTGTTAGATAAGTCTCAACACATCATATATAACAAGGCTTAAATAGAGCAATATAAGGGGTAAGTAACTCAACAGAAGAGGTCATGACAAGCCTGCCAATGGATGATTATAATGGGGAAAGGTAAGTAAGATGTTAACAATATTGTCTGCACATACTGCCTGATGAGGCTTAGTAGTAGTGTTATGGACATATATGTTTATACACACTTAAATAAGCATTTCAACCCATTAAAGCATTCCTTTCCCAACTGGGCTCAAAGCTGTAAAAGCACAATTATTCCCTCTTACTACCATAATGATGCCATAATGTATAGATATGTTAATCTCTATATACACACTTAAATACACATTTCAACTAAACACACCTTAATCTGTTAGGCCTACACAATACATATATCTTACTCATAGCCCCAAGGAAGTGGGGTTACATGATAGTGCTAAGGATTCTTCATCTTGGACCTCACAAGGAAAAGGAGGGATGGTGACCTTCAATGGAGAAGCAGCTGGCAGGCCCGATGTCATCTCCAAGTAGGATGTCCCTCTGTGGTGGTAATGCAGACCATGCAGGGTTGGTGGAGGTACTCTTCTCCTCATCTGGGGTCTGTATTGGTCTCAGACTGGAGAGGACTGGGGGGGCCCATGCAGGTGGAGGCTTTAAGGGTTTTTCTGGACGTATTTTGTTGAAAGTAAGTATATGGATTCATCTGGATAACAAAGTCATCTGCCATGGTGGAAGAGGAATGGACCCTGGGGTGCAGGCACGTGCCTGGGGCCCTCCCAAACAGGCGCCTGGTATACCAAACTTGGTCTTGTAGCGGCGATAGCTTAGCATTAGCAACATGGCGGTGGTATGTTAGCATTTAGCTTAAAAACAGTTTGAAAAGAAAAGAGGCTTTACCAAACTGCTGCTGCAGACGTCCTTTATTTTCGAAACCTTTAACAGCGACGTTTCGACCAATTTCGGTCTTCTTCAGGCTTACAAAGGTTTAAAGCACTTACAAAAATTGTGTGAGACGAGCCCAGGCATGTAGGCATGGCGGGCATCGTGTCTGAAAAGAGAGAGGAGAGGCTTTGCGGCAGTCGTAAAGGTGGGTGGCCTTAGCCTTACATATATGATCCAATGCTGCCCTCTTGTGGCTCGGAGGTGTAATAAATATCAATGCAAAATTGTGCTATTGATATATCAAAATAAATGTTTTTTTACTCTGTAATTGCAATGCCAATCTCCTGTCTCTTCCAGTGCATGACAACACAATAAACAACAAGTCCAGATAAAAGAAAAACATTCTTATTCCCATGCATTGTGGCTAAAAAAGAGAAATCAATATTTACAAGCTCATAAAGGCAGTACTGGCTGGGGTTAGGTTTAAGAAAAGTAGTAAACAGCCTACGGCTGTTTACTGGTTTGTGCACACGCTAGGATTTATGATGTCATAAGTATGTATCTCTCATAAGGCCTTATAATATGCAAAGGTAAGTAAGTATAAGATTGCCTCACTGAGGCCTTTGGGTCCAAGGTATTAAGTGTAGGCTGGTGAGTACACAGACAGAGCATCAATCATAAAATCCAACATATCCCAGTGACTTATGGTAGATGGAGTATTTAGGTTCAGGTCTACAGGTACACGGTTAGGTTTAGAGAAGGTATAGGGGGTTGTTAGATAAGTCTCAACACATCATATATAACAAGGCTTAAATAGAGCAATATAAGGGGTAAGTAGCCAAACAGAAGAGGCCATGGAAACCTACCAATGGATGGTTATGATGGGGAAAGGCAGGTAAGCTGTTGACAATATTGTCTACACATAATGCCTGATAAGGCTTAGTAGTAGTGTTATGGACATTATACATACTTAAATAAGCATTTCAACCCATTAAAGCATTCCTTTGTGAAGGCCCAACCTGGACTCAAAGCTGTCAAAGCATAATTATTCCCTCTTACTACTTAAATCATGCCATAATGTATAGATGTGTTGATCTGTATATACACACTTAAATACACATTTCAGCTAATCACACGCTTTATCTGTTAGGCCTAAACAATACATAGATCTTACTCATAGTCCCAAGGAAGTGGAGTTATATTATAGTGCTGAGAAGTCTTCCTCTTGGGCCTCACAGGGGAGAGGAGGGATGATGGCCTTCAGTGGAGAAGCAGCTGGTGGGCATGATGTCATCTCCAAGTAGGATGTCCCTCTGTGGTGGTAATGCAGACCATGCAGGGTTGGTGGAGGTACTCTTCTCCTCATCTGGGGTCTGTATTGGTCTCAGACTGGAGAGGACTGGGGGGCCCATGCAGGTGGAGGCTTTAAGGGTTTTTCTGGACGTATTTTGTTGAAAGTAAGTATATGGATTCATCTGGATAACACAGTCATCTGCCATGGTGGAAGAGGAATGGACCCTGGGCAGTCGTAAAGGTGGGTGGCCTTAGCCTTACATATATGATCCAATGCTGCCCTCTTGTGGCTCGGAGGTGTAATAAATATCAATGCAAAATTGTGCTATTGATATATCAAAATAAATGTTTTTTTACTCTGTAATTGCAATGCCAATCTCCTGTCTCTTCCAGTGCATGACAACACAATAAACAACAAGTCCAGATAAAAGAAAAACATTCTTATTCCCATGCATTGTGGCTAAAAAAGAGAAATCAATATTTACAAGCTCATTTACAAGGCAGTACTGGCTGGGGTTAGGTTTAAGAAAAGTAGTAAACAGCCTACGGCTGTTTACTGGTTTGTGCACACGCTAGGATTTATGATGTCATAAGTATGTATCTCTCATAAGGCCTTATAATATGCAAAGGTAAGTAAGTATAAGATTGCCTCACTGAGGCCTTTGGGTCCAAGGTATTAAGTGTAGGCTGGTGAGTACACAGACAGAGCATCAATCATAAAATCCAACATATCCCAGTGACTTATGGTAGATGGAGTATTTAGGTTCAGGTCTACAGGTACACGGTTAGGTTTAGAGAAGGTATAGGGGGTTGTTAGATAAGTCTCAACACATCATATATAACAAGGCTTAAATAGAGCAATATAAGGGGTAAGTAGCCAAACAGAAGAGGCCATGGAAACCTACCAATGGATGGTTATGATGGGGAAAGGCAGGTAAGCTGTTGACAATATTGTCTACACATAATGCCTGATAAGGCTTAGTAGTAGTGTTATGGACATTATACATACTTAAATAAGCATTTCAACCCATTAAAGCATTCCTTTGTGAAGGCCCAACCTGGACTCAAAGCTGTCAAAGCATAATTATTCCCTCTTACTACTTAAATCATGCCATAATGTATAGATGTGTTGATCTGTATATACACACTTAAATACACATTTCAGCTAATCACACGCTTTATCTGTTAGGCCTAAACAATACATAGATCTTACTCATAGTCCCAAGGAAGTGGAGTTATATTATAGTGCTGAGAAGTCTTCCTCTTGGGCCTCACAGGGGAGAGGAGGGATGATGGCCTTCAGTGGAGAAGCAGCTGGTGGGCATGATGTCATCTCCAAGTAGGATGTCCCTCTGTGGTGGTAATGCAGACCATGCAGGGTTGGTGGAGGTACTCTTCTCCTCATCTGGGGTCTGTATTGGTCTCAGACTGGAGAGGACTGGGGGGCCCATGCAGGTGGAGGCTTTAAGGGTTTTTCTGGACGTATTTTGTTGAAAGTAAGTATATGGATTCATCTGGATAACACAGTCATCTGCCATGGTGGAAGAGGAATGGACCCTGGGCAGTCGTAAAGGTGGGTGGCCTTAGCCTTACATATATGATCCAATGCTGCCCTCTTGTGGCTCGGAGGTGTAATAAATATCAATGCAAAATTGTGCTATTGATATATCAAAATAAATGTTTTTTTACTCTGTAATTGCAATGCCAATCTCCTGTCTCTTCCAGTGCATGACAACACAATAAACAACAAGTCCAGATAAAAGAAAAACATTCTTATTCCCATGCATTGTGGCTAAAAAAGAGAAATCAATATTTACAAGCTCATTTACAAGGCAGTACTGGCTGGGGTTAGGTTTAAGAAAAGTAGTAAACAGCCTACGGCTGTTTACTGGTTTGTGCACACGCTAGGATTTATGATGTCATAAGTATGTATCTCTCATAAGGCCTTATAATATGCAAAGGTAAGTAAGTATAAGATTGCCTCACTGAGGCCTTTGGGTCCAAGGTATTAAGTGTAGGCTGGTGAGTACACAGACAGAGCATCAATCATAAAATCCAACATATCCCAGTGACTTATGGTAGATGGAGTATTTAGGTTCAGGTCTACAGGTACACGGTTAGGTTTAGAGAAGGTATAGGGGGTTGTTAGATAAGTCTCAACCCATCATATATAACAAGGCTTAAATAGAGCAATATAAGGGGTAAGTAACTCAACAGAAGAGGTCATGACAAGCCTGCCAATGGATGATTATAATGGGGAAAGGTAAGTAAGATGTTAACAATATTGTCTGCACATACTGCCTGATGAGGTGTTATGGACATATATGTTTATACACACTTAAATAAGCATTTCAACCCATTAAAGCATTCCTTTGTGAAGGCCCAACTGGGCTCAAAGCTGTAAAAGCACAATTACTACTTAGATGATGCCATAATGTATAGATATGTTAATCTCTATATACACACTTAAATACACATTTCAACTAAACACACCTTAATCTGTTAGGCCTACACAATACATATATCTTATATGTAAGGAAGTGGGGTTACATGATAGTGCTAAGGATTCTTCATCTTGGACCTCACAAGGAAAAGGAGGGATGGTGACCTTCAATGGAGAAGCAGCTGGCAGGCCCGATGTCATCTCCAAGTAGGATGTCCCTCTGTGGTGGTAATGCAGACCATGCAGGGTTGGTGGAGGTACTCTTCTCCTCATCTGGGGTCTGTATTGGTCTCAGACTGGAGAGGACTGGGGGGGCCCATGCAGGTGGAGGCTTTAAGGGTTTTTCTGGACGTATTTTGTTGAAAGTAAGTATATGGATTCATCTGGATAACACAGTCATCTGCCATGGTGGAAGAGGAATGGACCCTGGGGTGCAGGCAAGGGAGTAGGTTTGATTTGGACATTGGTGGGGTCCGTGGGATATGAAAGTGCTTCCTAAAGTTGATAGGTTTTTTTTGTATTCGCAATGATAATTGAAAAAAAAATCAATAAATCGGCTTAATTAACATGTTTATAATGCATATCTGAATATCAAAAGAGAATATGCATTCTGTAATGTTATAGGTTAAAGCAACTAATGAAAGAAAATGAGTCAACTTAGAAGAGTTTTCAACTTTACTCTGGTGCAACTGAATCTCATGACTAACATATTAATCATTATTGAACCTCACCTGTGAATTTCCAGCCTCTCTTCCATCTCCTCCAGCCTCTCCTTCTCTAGCCTCTCCTTCATCTTCTACAGCATCTCCTCCTCTGTCTCCTTCTCTATCCTCTCCTCCTCTATCTCCTCCAGTCTCTCCTTCTCTATCCTCTCCAGTCTCTCCTCCTCTATCTCCTCCAGTCTCTCCTCCTCTAGTCTCTCCTCCTCTATCTCCTCCAGTCTCTCCTCCTCTAGTCTCTCCTCCTCTATCTCCTCCAGTCTCTCCACTGTCTGTCACCTGACAGAAGTATGTTGATGCATGACATATGAACAGATATATTAGGGTACATACATGGGTAGACAAAATGTTCACACAATTATTATGTTTTATTCCCCCAAAATATACAGTATATGTATAAAATCACATGAGCATCTGCAATGTGCTTGTTGTTACTGTAAATGAGAGGGAAACCTTGAAGGAAAATAAAGGTTATTAAATTTAATTAATGTTTATTTATCCCAATTTTTTTTTTAAACCATTGCTCCCTTTCCACACAAATAAAACATGAAAATAATGGTAGGCCTATACCTTAAAATGCGGATCTCTTTGGCATTATAGCCTATGCTGACTAATAATCAATATCAGTATTGTTATGGCTCTAAAATATATAACATTTTAATTAACTTACACGTTCACTTCCAAAGAAGTCTATTATGTCCAGTTTTCGTTTCTTCGACATCCTACACACACACAAACACATACACGCACGCACGCACAGCGCGCACGCACACGCACAAGCATAAAACACACACAATTATAAGTGTTACTGCAAATGACATCACTGATATTAAAATCCGTCTCGCTGACGTGACCGAAGGCAGAACTTACACTCGCAGATGCAGATATTAGCTATGCACTGAGGCGTCCTGTTGCTCCTCCTGTCTGGGACTAGCAAGTTGCCGGTAGCTTTTTTTTTTTTTAACAAGTAGATGGGAGTGACAGCGGGGACGGCCAATCAGGTTGAATATAGGTTTGCGGGAAACCGCTACAGCCAATCAAAGCGCGATAGTTGTTTAGAGGCGGGACTTCTAGCAGAGACTGATTTTTAACCCTTTGTGTACTATAATTATTGCCTAAACAATACGGACAGCGGGTGTATTATTGGTAGGGACTACACAGTAGAGGCTGGATTTTGGTAGGGTCGGGACCCTACCGTCCCTATATAATCCTACGCCCTTGGGTGCAGGCACGTGCCTGGGGCCCTCCCAAACAGGCGCCTGGTATACCAAACTTGGTCTTGTAGCGGCGATAGCTTAGCATTAGCAACATGGCGGTGGTATGTTAGCATTTAGCTTAAAAACAGTTTGAAAAGAAAAGAGGCTTTACCAAACTGCTGCTGCAGACGTCCTTTATTTTCGAAACCTTTAACAGCGACGTTTCGACCAATTTCGGTCTTCTTCAGGCTTACAAAGGTTTAAAGCACTTACAAAAATTGTGTGAGACGAGCCCAGGCTTGTAGGCATGGCGGGCATCGTGTCTGAAAAGAGAGAGGAGAGGCTTTGCGGCAGTCGTAAAGGTGGGTGGCCTTAGCCTTACATATATGATCCAATGCTGCCCTCTTGTGGCTCGGAGGTGTAATAAATATCAATGCAAAATTGTGCTATTGATATATCAAAATAAATGTTTTTTTACTCTGTAATTGCAATGCCAATCTCCTGTCTCTTCCAGTGCATGACAACACAATAAACAACAAGTCCAGATAAAAGAAAAACATTCTTATTCCCATGCATTGTGGCTAAAAAAGAGAAATCAATATTTACAAGCTCATAAAGGCAGTACTGGCTGGGGTTAGGTTTAAGAAAAGTAGTAAACAGCCTACGGCTGTTTACTGGTTTGTGCACACGCTAGGATTTATGATGTCATAAGTATGTATCTCTCATAAGGCCTTATAATATGCAAAGGTAAGTAAGTATAAGATTGCCTCACTGAGGCCTTTGGGTCCAAGGTATTAAGTGTAAGCTGGTGAGTACACAGACAGAGCATCAATCATAAAATCCAACATATCCCAGTGACTTATGGTAGCTGGAGTATTTAGGTTCAGGTCTACAGGTACACGGTTAGGTTTAGAGAAGGTATAGGGGGTTGTTAGATAAGTCTCAACCCATCATATATAACAAGGCTTAAATAGAGCAATATAAGGGGTAAGTAACTCAACAGAAGAGGTCATGACAAGCCTGCCAATGGATGATTATAATGGGGAAAGGTAAGTAAGATGTTAACAATATTGTCTGCACATACTGCCTGATGAGGTGTTATGGACATATATGTTTATACACACTTAAATAAGCATTTCAACCCATTAAAGCATTCCTTTGTGAAGGCCCAACTGGGCTCAAAGCTGTAAAAGCACAATTACTACTTAGATGATGCCATAATGTATAGATATGTTAATCTCTATATACACACTTAAATACACATTTCAACTAAACACACCTTAATCTGTTAGGCCTACACAATACATATATCTTATATGTAAGGAAGTGGGGTTACATGATAGTGCTAAGGATTCTTCATCTTGGACCTCACAAGGAAAAGGAGGGATGGTGACCTTCAATGGAGAAGCAGCTGGCAGGCCCGATGTCATCTCCAAGTAGGATGTCCCTCTGTGGTGGTAATGCAGACCATGCAGGGTTGGTGGAGGTACTCTTCTCCTCATCTGGGGTCTGTATTGGTCTCAGACTGGAGAGGACTGGGTTGGCCCATGCAGGTGGAGGCTTTAAGGGTTTTTCTGGACGTATTTTGTTGAAAGTAAGTATATGGATTCATCTGGATAACACAGTCATCTGCCATGGTGGAAGAGGAATGGACCCTGGGGTGCAGGCACGTGCCTGGGGCCCTCCCAAACAGGCGCCTGGTATACCAAACTGGTTTGAGCACACGCTAGGATTTATGATGTCATAAGTGGCATGCTGAGATCTGCTTGGCAAGCCATGAAAGACTCTTAAAACCATTTGGAACAAAAGTTACAGCACATTTGAACAAAGTTGAAAATTAGCCTTATTTCAGTGAGAGCTGCAGAAAGAAGCAATAAAATTTCACTGAAAGCTTATGATAAAATGTACTTAATATTTCAATGCAAATACTATATATAACTTGTTTGGCATGTTGGGTTCTGCTTTGCAAGCCATGAAAGACTCTTGAAAACCATTTGGAACAAAAGTTACAGCACATTTGAACAAAGTTGAAAATTAGCCTTATTTCAGTGAGAGCTGCAGAAAGAAGCAATAAAATTTCACTGAAAACTGATGATGAAATTGACTTAAGATTTCAATGCAAATACTATATATAACTTGTTTGGCATGTTGGGTTCTGCTTGGCAAGCCATGAAAGACTCTTGAAAACCATTTGGAACAAAAGTTACAGCACATTTGAACAAAGTTGAAAATTAGCCTTATTTCATTGAGAGCTGCAGAAAGAAGCAATAAAATTTCACTGAAAGCTGATGATAAAATTGACTTAATATTTCAATGCAAATACTATATATAACTAGTTTAGCATGCTGAGTTCTGCTTGGCAAGCCATGAAAGACTCTTGAAAACCATTTGGAACAAAAGTTACAGCACATTTGAACAAAGTTGAAAATTAGCCTTATTTCAGTGAGAGCTGCAGAAAGAAGCAATAAAATTTCACTGAAATCTGATGATAAAATTGACTTAATATTTCAATGCAAATACTATATATAACTAGTTTAGCATGCTGAGTTCTGCTTGGCAAGCCATGAAAGACTCTTGAAAACCATTTGGAACAAAAGTTACAGCACATTTGAACAAAGTTGAAAATTAGCCTTATTTCAGTGAGAGCTGCAGAAAGAAGCAATAAAATTTCACTGAAAGCTGATGATAAAATTGACTTAAGATTTCAATGCAAATACTATATATAACTAGTTTAGCATGCTGAGTTCTGCTTGGCAAGCCATGAAAGACTCTTGAAAACCATTTGGAACAAAAGTTACAGCACATTTGAACAAAGTTGAAAATTAGCCTTATTTCAGTGAGAGCTGCAGAAAGAAGCAATAAAATTTCACTGAAAGCTGATGATAAAATTGACTTAAGATTTCAATGCAAATACTATATATAACTAGTTTAGCATGCTGAGTTCTGCTTGGCAAGCCATGAAAGACTCTTGAAAACCATTTGGAACAAAAGTTACAGCACATTTGAACAAAGTTGAAAATTAGCCTTATTTCAGTGAGAGCTGCAGAAAGAAGCAATAAAATTTCACTGAAAGCTGATGATAAAATTGACTTAAGATTTCAATGCAAATACTATATATAACTAGTTTAGCATGCTGAGTTCTGCTTGGCAAGCCATGAAAGACTCTTGAAAACCATTTGTAACAAAAGTTACAGCACATTTGAACAAAGTTGAAAATTAGCCTTATTTCAGTGAGAGCTGCAGAAAGAAGCAATAAAATTTCACTGAAAGCTGATGATAAAATTGACTTAATATTTCAATGCAAATACTATATATAACTAGTTTAGCATGCTGAGTTCTGCTTGGCAAGCCATGAAAGACTCTTGAAAACCATTTGGAACAAAAGTTACAGCACATTTGAACAAAGTTGAAAATTAGCCTTATTTCAGTGAGAGCTGCAGAAAGAAGCAATAAAATTTCACTGAAAGCTGATGATAAAATTGACTTAAGATTTCAATGCAAATACTATATATAACTAGTTTAGCATGCTGAGTTCTGCTTGGCAAGCCATGAAAGACTCTTGAAAACCATTTGGAACAAAAGTTACAGCACATTTGAACAAAGTTGAAAATTAGCCTTATTTCAGTGAGAGCTGCAGAAAGAAGCAATAAAATTTCACTGAAAGCTGAAAAAAAGTTTGAGCAAAATTTTTCTTTTTGGTGGAAGATTATATTTTGAGAGGAAGATTTCTTTTATCACAGGAAGATTTTTTTTATCGACATTGGTTTTTTTGGAGGAAGAATTTTTTTTCGGTTGACAGTGGGAATTCTTTTTTTGAAGGCAAATGAAAACTGCTTCTGAAATCTGCTTTATATTTCAATGCAAATAATTGAAAGTACAACTTGTTTGGAATCCTGAGTTCAGCTTGGCAAGCTGTGAAATACTCTTGAAAACCATTTGGAAAAAAAGTTTGGGCAAAATTTTCCTTTTTGGTGGAAGATTATATTTTGAGAGGAACATTTTTTTTAACATAGGAAGAATTTTTTTACGATTTTTTTTTTCTGAAGGAAGAATTTTTTTGAGGTGACTGTTGTGGTGAACTTTTTTTTTTTCAATGGCATATGAAAACTGCTACCGAAATGTTCTTCTTATTGCAATGTTTGGCATCCTGAGTTCAGCTTGGCAAGCTGTGAAACACTCTTGAAAACCATTTGGAAAAAAAGTTTGGGCAAAATTTTCCTTTTTGGTGGAAGATTATATTTTGAGATGAAGATTTTTTTTAACATAGGAAGAATTTTTTTACGAATTTTTTTTTTCTGAAGGAAGAATTTTTTTGAGGTGACTGTTGTGGGGAACTTTTTTTTTTCAATGGCATATGAAAACTGCTATCGAAACGTTGTTCTTATTGCAATGTTTGGAATCCTGAGTTCAGCTTGGCAAGCTGTGAAATACTCTTGAAAACCATTTGGAAAAAAAGTTTTAGCAACATTTTTCTTTTTGGTGGAAGATTATATTTTGAGAGGAAGATTTTTTTTAACATAGGAAGAATTTTTTTACGAATTTTTTTTTTCTGAAGGAAGAATTCTTTTGAGGTGACTGTTGTGGGGAACTTTTTTCTTTTCAATGGCATATGTTTTCTTAATATTTCAATACAAACACTAGGTACAATTTGTTTGGCATCCTGAGTTCAGCTTGGCAATCTGTGAAAGACTTGAAAACCATTTGGAAAAAAAGTTTGGGCAAAATTTTCCTTTTTGGTGGAAGATTATATTTTGAGAGGAACATTTTTTTTAACATAGGAAGAATTTTTTTATGAATTTTTTTTTTCTGAAGGAAGAATTTTTTTGAGGTGACTTTTGTGGGGAACTTTTTTCTTTTCAATGGCATATGTTTTCTTACTATTTCAATACAAACACTAGGTACAACTTGTTTGGCATCCTGAGTTCAGCTTGGCAATCTGTGAAAGACTTGAAAACCATTTGGAAAAAAAGTTTGGGCAAAATTTTCCTTTTTGGTGGAAGAATATATTTTGAGAGGAACATTTTTTTTAACATAGGAAGAATTTTTTTACGATTTTTTTTTTCTGAAGGAAGAATTTTTTTGAGGTGACTGTTGTGGTGAACTTTTTTTTTTTTCAATGGCATATGAAAACTGCTACCGAAATGTTCTTCTTTTTTTGCAATGTTTGGCATCCTGAGTTCTTCTTTGCAAGCTGTGAAAGACTCTAGAAAACCATTTGGAAAAAAAATTTGAGCAAAATTTTTCTTTTTGGTGGAAGATTATATTTTGAGATGAAGATTTTTTTTAACATAGGAAGAATTTTTTTACGATTTTTTTTTTTTCTGAAGGAAGAATTTTTTTGAGGTGACTGTTGTGGGGAACTTTTTTCTTTTCAATGGCATATGTTTTCTTAATATTTCAATACAAACACTAGGTACAACTTGTTTGGCATCCTGAGTTCAGCTTGGCAATCTGTGAAAGACTTGAAAACCATTTGGAAAAAAAGTTTGGGCAAAATTTTCCTTTTTGGTGGAAGATTATATTTTGAGAGGAACATTTTTTTTAACATAGGAAGAATTTTTTTACGATTTTTTTTTTCTGAAGGAAGAATTTTTTTGAGGTGACTGTTGTGAACTTTTTTTTTTTTCAATGGCATATGAAAACTGCTACCGAAATGTTCATCTTATTGCAATGTTTGGCATCCTGAGTTCAGCTTGGCAAGCTGTGAAACACTCTTGAAAACCATTTGGAAAAAAAGTTTGGGCAAAATTTTCCTTTTTGGTGGAAGATTATATTTTGAGAGGAAGATTTTTTTTAACATAGGAAGAATTTTTTTACAATTTTTTTTTTTCTGAAAGAAGAATTTTTTTGAGGTGACTGTTGTGGTGAACTTTTTTTTTTCAATGGCATATGAAAACTGCTACCGAAATGTTCTTCTTATTGCAATGTTTGGAATCCTGAGTTCAGCTTGGCAAGCTGTGAAATACTCTTGAAAACCATTTGGAAAAAAAGTTTGAGCAAAATTTTTCTTTTTGGTGGAAGACTATATTTTGAGACGAAGATTTTTTTTAACATAGGAAGAATTTTTTTTACGAATTTTTTTTTTTCTGTAGGAAGAATTTTTTTGAGGTGACTGTTGTGGGGAACTTTTTTTTTTCAATGGCATATGAAAACTGCTATCGAAACGTTCTTCTTATTGCAATGTTTGGCATCCTGAGTTCAGCTTGGCAAGCTGTGAAACACTCTTGAAAACCATTTGGAAAAAAAGTTTGGGCAAAATTTTCCTTTTTGGTGGAAGATTATATTTTGAGAGGAACATTTTTTTTAACATAGGAAGATTTTTTTTACGATTTTTTTTTTCTGAAGGAAGAATTTTTTTGAGGTGACTGTTGTTAACTTTTTTTTTTTTCAATGGCATATGAAAACTGCTACCGAAATGTTCTTCTTATTGCAATGTTTGGCATCCTGAGTTCAGCTTGGCAAGCTGTGAAACACTCTTGAAAACCATTTGGAAAAAAGGTTTGGGCAAAATTTTCCTTTTTGGTGGAAGATTATATTTTGAGAGGAAAATTTTTTTTAACATAGGAAGAATTTTTTTACGATTTTTTTTTTCTGAAGGAAGAATTTTTTTGAGGTGACTGTTGTGGTGAACTTTTTTTTTTTTCAATGGCATATGAAAACTGCTACCGAAATGTTCTTCTTATTGCAATGTTTGGCATCCTGAGTTCAGCTTGGCAAGCTGTGAAACACTCTTGAAAACCATTTGGAAAAAAAGTTTGGGCAAAATTTTCCTTTTTGGTGGAAGATTATATTTTGAGATGAAGATTTTTTTTAACATAGGAAGAATTTTTTTACGAATTTTTTTTTTCTGAAGGAAGAATTTTTTTGAGGTGACTGTTGTGGGGAACTTTTTTTTTTCAATGGCATATGAAAACTGCTATCGAAACGTTCTTCTTATTGCAATGTTTGGAATCCTAAGTTCAGCTTGGCAAGCTGTGAAATACTCTTGAAAACCATTTGGAAAAAAAGTTTGAGCAAAATGTTTCTTTTTGGTGGAAGACTATATTTTGAGACGAAGATTTTTTTTAACATAGGAAGAATTTTTTTTACGAATTTTTTTTTTTTCTGTAGGAAGAATTTTTTTGAGGTGACTGTTAACTTTTTTTTTTTTCAATGGCATATGAAAACTGCTACCGAAATGTTCTTCTTATTGCAATGTTTGGCATCCTGAGTTCAGCTTGGCAAGCTGTGAAACACTCTTGAAAACCATTTGGAAAAAAAGTTTGGGCAAAATTTTCCTTTTTGGTGGAAGATTATATTTTGA
Organism: Ammodytes marinus; assembly: GCF_949987685.1. Classification (NCBI taxonomy): domain Eukaryota; kingdom Metazoa; phylum Chordata; class Actinopteri; order Uranoscopiformes; family Ammodytidae; genus Ammodytes; species Ammodytes marinus. The sequence goes on from NC_137212.1 coordinate 33,025,893, forward strand.
GAGGAACATTTTTTTTAACATAGGAAGAATTTTTTTACGATTTTTTTTTTCTGAAGGAAGAATTTTTTTGAGGTGACTTGTGGTGAACTTTTTTTTTTTTCAATGGCATATGAAAACTGCTACCGAAATGTTCTTCTTATTGCAATGTTTGGCATCCTGAGTTCAGCTTGGCAAGCTGTGAAACACTCTTGAAAACCATTTGGAAAAAAATTTTGGGCAAAATTTTCCTTTTTGGTGGAAGATTATATTTTGAGATGAAGATTTTTTTTAACATAGGAAGAATTTTTTTACGAATTTTTTTTTTTCTGAAGGAAGAATTTTTTTGAGGTAACTGTTGTGGGGAACTTTTCAATGGCATATGAAAACTGCTATCGAAACGTTCTTCTTATTGCAATGTTTGGAATCCTGAGTTCAGCTTGGCAAGCTGTGAAATACTCTTGAAAACCATTTGGAAAAAAAGTTTTAGCAACATTTTTCTTTTTGGTGGAAGATTATATTTTGAGAGGAAGATTTTTTTTAACATAGGAAGAATTTTTTTTACGATTTTTTTTTTCTGAAGGAAGAATTTTTTTGAGGTGACTGTGGTGAACTTTTTTTTTTTTTCAATGGCATATGAAAACTGCTACCGAAATGTTCTTCTTTTTTTGCAATGTTTGGCATCCTGAGTTCAGCTTGGCAAGCTGTGAAAGACTCTAGAAAACCATTTGGAAAAAAAAATTGAGCAAAATTTTTCTTTTTGGTGGAAGATTATATTTTGAGATGAAGATTTTTTTTAACATAGGAAGAATTTTTTTACGAATTTTTTTTTTTCTGAAGGAAGAATTTTTTTGAGGTGACTGTTGTGGGGAACTTTTTTCTTTTCAATGGCATATGTTTTCTTAATATTTCAATACAAACACTATGTACAACTTGTTTGGCATCCTGAGTTCAGCTTGGCAATCTGTGAAAGACTTGAAAACCATTTGGAAAAAAAGTTTGGGCAAAATTTTTCTTTTTGGTGGAAGATTACATTTTGAGAGGAAGATTTTTTTTAACATAGGAAGAATTTTTTTACGATTTTTTTTTTCTGAAGGAAGAATTTTTTTGAAGTGACTGTTGTGGGGAACTTTTTTTTTTCAAAGGCAAATGAAAAATGCTTCCAAAAAGTTCTTAATATTTCAATACAAACACTATGTACAAGTGTACAAGTGTTTCAATTTCACTGAAAGCTGATGATAAAATTGACTTAAGATTTCAATGCAAATACTATATATAACTAGTTTAGCATGCTGAGTTCTGCTTGGCAAGCCATGAAAGACTCTTGAAAACCATTTGGAACAAAAGTTACAGCACATTTGAACAAAGTTGAAAATTAGCCTTATTTCAGTGAGAGCTGCAGAAAGAAGCAATAAAATTTCACTGAAAGCTGATGATAAAATTGACTTAAGATTTCAATGCAAATACTATATATAACTAGTTTAGCATGCTGAGTTCTGCTTGGCAAGCCATGAAAGACTCTTGAAAACCATTTGGAACAAAAGTTACAGCACATTTGAACAAAGTTGAAAATTAGCCTTATTTCAGTGAGAGCTGCAGAAAGAAGCAATAAAATTTCACTGAAAGCTGATGATAAAATTGACTTAAGATTTCAATGCAAATACTATATATAACTAGTTTAGCATGCTGAGTTCTGCTTGGCAAGCCATGAAAGACTCTTGAAAACCATTTGGAACAAAAGTTACAGCACATTTGAACAAAGTTGAAAATTAGCCTTATTTCAGTGAGAGCTGCAGAAAGAAGCAATAAAATTTCACTGAAAGCTGATGATAAAATTGACTTAAGATTTCAATGCAAATACTATATATAACTAGTTTAGCATGCTGAGTTCTGCTTGGCAAGCCATGAAAGACTCTTGAAAACCATTTGGAACAAAAGTTACAGCACATTTGAACAAAGTTGAAAATTAGCCTTATTTCAGTGAGAGCTGCAGAAAGAAGCAATAAAATTTCACTGAGAGCTGATGATAAAATTGACTTAATATTTCAATGCAAATACTATATATAACTAGTTTAGCATGCTGAGTTCTGCTTGGAAAGCCATGAAAGACTCTTGAAAACCATTTGGAACAAAAGTTAAAGCACATTTGAACAAAGTTGAAAATTAGCCTTATTTCAGTGAGAGCTGCAGAAAGAAGCAATAAAATTTCACTGAAAGCTGATGATAAAATTGACTTAAGATTTCAATGCAAATACTATATATAACTAGTTTAGCATGCTGAGTTCTGCTTGGCAAGCCATGAAAGACTCTTGAAAACCATTTGGAACAAAAGTTACAGCACATTTGAACAAAGTTGAAAATTAGCCTTATTTCAGTGAGAGCTGCAGAAAGAAGCAATAAAATTTCACTGAAAGCTGATGATAAAATTGACTTAAGATTTCAATGCAAATACTATATATAACTAGTTTAGCATGCTGAGTTCTGCTTGGCAAGCCATGAAAGACTCTTGAAAACCATTTGGAACAAAAGTTACAGCACATTTGAACAAAGTTGAAAATTAGCCTTATTTCAGTGAGAGCTGCAGAAAGAAGCAATAAAATTTCACTGAAAGCTGATGATAAAATTGACTTAAGATTTCAATGCAAATACTATATATAACTAGTTTAGCATGCTGAGTTCTGCTTGGCAAGCCATGAAAGACTCTTGAAAACCATTTGGAACAAAAGTTACAGCACATTTGAACAAAGTTGAAAATTAGCCTTATTTCAGTGAGAGCTGCAGAAAGAAGCAATAAAATTTCACTGAAAGCTGATGATAAAATTGACTTAAGATTTCAATGCAAATACTATATATAACTAGTTTAGCATGCTGAGTTCTGCTTGGCAAGCCATGAAAGACTCTTGAAAACCATTTGGAACAAAAGTTACAGCACATTTGAACAAAGTTGAAAATTAGCCTTATTTCAGTGAGAGCTGCAGAAAGAAGCAATAAAATTTCACTGAGAGCTGATGATAAAATTGACTTAATATTTCAATGCAAATACTATATATAACTAGTTTAGCATGCTGAGTTCTGCTTGGCAAGCCATGAAAGACTCTTGAAAACCATTTGGAACAAAAGTTAAAGCACATTTGAACAAAGTTGAAAATTAGCCTTATTTCAGTGAGAGCTGCAGAAAGAAGCAATAAAATTTCACTGAAAGCTGATGATAAAATTGACTTAAGATTTCAATGCAAATACTATATATAACTAGTTTAGCATGCTGAGTTCTGCTTGGCAAGCCATGAAAGACTCTTGAAAACCATTTGGAACAAAAGTTACAGCACATTTGAACAAAGTTGAAAATTAGCCTTATTTCAGTGAGAGCTGCAGAAAGAAGCAATAAAATTTCACTGAAAGCTGATGATAAAATTGACTTAATATTTCAATGCAAATACTATATATAACTAGTTTAGCATGCTGAGCTCTGCTTGGCAAGCCATGAAAGACTCTTGAAAACCATTTGGAACAAAAGTTACAGCACATTTGAACAAAGTTGAAAATTAGCCTTATTTCAGTGAGAGCTGCAGAAAGAAGCAATAAAATTTCACTGAAAGCTGATGATAAAATTGACTTAAGATTTCAATGCAAATACTATATATAACTAGTTTAGCATGCTGAGTTCTGCTTGGCAAGCCATGAAAGACTCTTGAAAACCATTTGGAACAAAAGTTACAGCACATTTGAACAAAGTTGAAAATTAGCCTTATTTCAGTGAGAGCTGCAGAAAGAAGCAATAAAATTTCACTGAAAGCTGAAAAAAAGTTTGAGCAAAATTTTTCTTTTTGGTGGAAGATTATATTTTGAGAGGAAGATTTCTTTTATCACAGGAAGATTTTTTTTATCGACATTGGTTTTTTTGGAGGAAGAATTTTTTTTCGGTTGACAGTGGGAATTCTTTTTTTGAAGGCAAATGAAAACTGCTTCTGAAATCTGCTTTATATTTCAATGCAAATAATTGAAAGTACAACTTGTTTGGAATCCTGAGTTCAGCTTGGCAAGCTGTGAAATACTCTTGAAAACCATTTGGAAAAAAAGTTTGGGCAAAATTTTCCTTTTTGGTGGAAGATTATATTTTGAGAGGAACATTTTTTTTAACATAGGAAGAATTTTTTTACGATTTTTTTTTTCTGAAGGAAGAATTTTTTTGAGGTGACTGTTGTGGTGAACTTTTTTTTTTTCAATGGCATATGAAAACTGCTACCGAAATGTTCTTCTTATTGCAATGTTTGGCATCCTGAGTTCAGCTTGGCAAGCTGTGAAACACTCTTGAAAACCCTTTGGAAAAAAAGTTTGGGCAAAATTTTCCTTTTTGGTGGAAGATTATATTTTGAGATGAAGATTTTTTTTAACATAGGAAGAATTTTTTTACGAATTTTTTTTTTCTGAAGGAAGAATTTTTTTGAGGTGACTATTGTGGGGAACTTTTTTTTTTCAATGGCATATGAAAACTGCTATCGAAACGTTGTTCTTATTGCAATGTTTGGAATCCTGAGTTCAGCTTGGCAAGCTGTGAAATACTCTTGAAAACCATTTGGAAAAAAAGTTTTAGCAACATTTTTCTTTTTGGTGGAAGATTATATTTTGAGAGGAAGATTTTTTTTAACATAGGAAGAATTTTTTTACGAATTTTTTTTTTCTGAAGGAAGAATTCTTTTGAGGTGACTGTTGTGGGGAACTTTTTTCTTTTCAATGGCATATGTTTTCTTAATATTTCAATACAAACACTAGGTACAACTTGTTTGGCATCCTGAGTTCAGCTTGGCAATCTGTGAAAGACTTGAAAACCATTTGGAAAAAAAGTTTGGGCAAAATTTTCCTTTTTGGTGGAAGATTATATTTTGAGAGGAACATTTTTTTTAACATAGGAAGAATTTTTTTATGAATTTTTTTTTTCTGAAGGAAGAATTTTTTTGAGGTGACTTTTGTGGGGAACTTTTTTCTTTTCAATGGCATATGTTTTATTACTATTTCAATACAAACACTAGGTACAACTTGTTTGGCATCCTGAGTTCAGCTTGGCAATCTGTGAAAGACTTGAAAACCATTTGGAAAAAAAGTTTGGGCAAAATTTTCCTTTTTGGTGGAAGATTATATTTTGAGAGGAACATTTTTTTTAACATAGGAAGAATTTTTTTACGATTTTTTTTTTCTGAAGGAAGAATTTTTTTGAGGTGACTGTTGTGGTGAACTTTTTTTTTTTTCAATGGCATATGAAAACTGCTACCGAAATGTTCTTCTTTTTTTGCAATGTTTGGCATCCTGAGTTCTTCTTTGCAAGCTGTGAAAGACTCTAGAAAACCATTTGGAAAAAAAATTTGAGCAAAATTTTTCTTTTTGGTGGAAGATTATATTTTGAGAGGAACATTTTTTTTAACATAGGAAGAATTTTTTTATGAATTTTTTTTTTCTGAAGGAAGAATTTTTTTGAGGTGACTTTTGTGGGGAACTTTTTTCTTTTCAATGGCATATGTTTTATTACTATTTCAATACAAACACTAGGTACAACTTGTTTGGCATCCTGAGTTCAGCTTGGCAATCTGTGAAAGACTTGAAAACCATTTGGAAAAAAAGTTTGGGCAAAATTTTCCTTTTTGGTGGAAGATTATATTTTGAGAGGAACATTTTTTTTAACATAGGAAGAATTTTTTTACGATTTTTTTTTTCTGAAGGAAGAATTTTTTTGAGGTGACTGTTGTGGTGAACTTTTTTTTTTTTCAATGGCATATGAAAACTGCTACCGAAATGTTCTTCTTATTGCAATGTTTGGCATCCTGAGTTCAGCTTGGCAAGCTGTGAAACACTCTTGAAAACCATTTGGAAAAAAAGTTTGGGCAAAATTTTCCTTTTTGGTGGAAGATTATATTTTGAGATGAAGATTTTTTTTAACATAGGAAGAATTTTTTTACGAATTTTTTTTTCTGAAGGAAGAATTTTTTTGAGGTGACTGTTGTGGGGAACTTTTTTTTTTCAATGGCATATGAAAACTGCTATCGAAACGTTCTTCTTATTGCAATGTTTGGAATCCTGAGTTCAGCTTGGCAAGCTGTGAAATACTCTTGAAAACCATTTGGAAAAAAAGTTTGAGCAAAATTTTTCTTTTTGGTGGAAGACTATATTTTGAGATGAAGATTTTTTTTAACATAGGAAGAATTTTTTTTACGAATTTTTTTTTTTCTGTAGGAAGAATTTTTTTGAGGTGACTGTTGTTAACTTTTTTTTTTTTCAATGGCATATGAAAACTGCTACCGAAATGTTCTTCTTATTGCAATGTTTGGCATCCTGAGTTCAGCTTGGCAAGCTGTGAAACACTCTTGAAAACCATTTGGAAAAAAAGTTTGGGCAAAATTTTCCTTTTTGGTGGAAGATTATATTTTGAGAGGAACATTTTTTTTAACATAGGAAGAATTTTTTTACGATTTTTTTTTTCTGAAGGAAGAATTTTTTTGAGGTGACTGTTGTGGTGAACTTTTTTTTTTTTCAATGGCATATGAAAACTGCTATCGAAACGTTGTTCTTATTGCAATGTTTGGAATCCTGAGTTCAGCTTGGCAAGCTGTGAAATACTCTTGAAAACCATTTGGAAAAAAAGTTTTAGCAACATTTTTCTTTTTGGTGGAAGATTATATTTTGAGAGGAAGATTTTTTTTAACATAGGAAGAATTTTTTTACGAATTTTTTTTTTCTGAAGGAAGAATTCTTTTGAGGTGACTGTTGTGGGGAACTTTTTTCTTTTCAATGGCATATGTTTTCTTACTATTTCAATACAAACACTAGGTACAACTTGTTTGGCATCCTGAGTTCAGCTTGGCAATCTGTGAAAGACTTGAAAACCATTTGGAAAAAAAGTTTGGGCAAAATTTTCCTTTTTGGTGGAAGATTATATTTTGAGAGGAACATTTTTTTTTAACATAGGAAGAATTTTTTTATGAATTTTTTTTTTCTGAAGGAAGAATTTTTTTGAGGTGACTTTTGTGGGGAACTTTTTTCTTTTCAATGGCATATGTTTTCTTACTATTTCAATACAAACACTAGGTACAACTTGTTTGGCATCCTGAGTTCAGCTTGGCAATCTGTGAAAGACTTGAAAACCATTTGGAAAAAAAGTTTGGGCAAAATTTTCCTTTTTGGTGGAAGATTATATTTTGAGAGGAACATTTTTTTTAACATAGGAAGAATTTTTTTACGATTTTTTTTTTCTGAAGGAAGAATTTTTTTGAGGTGACTGTTGTGGTGAACTTTTTTTTTTTTCAATGGCATATGAAAACTGCTACCGAAATGTTCTTCTTTTTTTGCAATGTTTGGCATCCTGAGTTCTTCTTTGCAAGCTGTGAAAGACTCTAGAAAACCATTTGGAAAAAAAATTTGAGCAAAATTTTTCTTTTTGGTGGAAGATTATATTTTGAGATGAAGATTTTTTTTAACATAGGAAGAATTTTTTTACGAATTTTTTTTTTTCTGAAGGAAGAATTTTTTTGAGGTGACTGTTGTGGGGAACTTTTTTCTTTTCAATGGCATATGTTTTCTTAATATTTCAATACAAACACTAGGTACAACTTGTTTGGCATCCTGAGTTCAGCTTGGCAATCTGTGAAAGACTTGAAAACCATTTGGAAAAAAAGTTTGGGCAAAATTTTCCTTTTTGGTGGAAGATTATATTTTGAGAGGAACATTTTTTTTAACATAGGAAGAATTTTTTTACGATTTTTTTTTTCTGAAGGAAGAATTTTTTTGAGGTGACTGTTGTGGTGAACTTTTTTTTTTTTCAATGGCATATGAAAACTGCTACCGAAATGTTCATCTTATTGCAATGTTTGGCATCCTGAGTTCAGCTTGGCAAGCTGTGAAACACTCTTGAAAACCATTTGGAAAAAAAGTTTGGGCAAAATTTTCCTTTTTGGTGGAAGATTATATTTTGAGAGGAAGATTTTTTTTAACATAGGAAGAATTTTTTTACAATTTTTTTTTTTCTGAAAGAAGATTTTTTTTGAGGTGACTGTTGTGGGGAACTTTTTTTTTTCAATGGCATATGAAAACTGCTACCGAAATGTTCTTCTTATTGCAATGTTTGGAATCCTGAGTTCAGCTTGGCAAGCTGTGAAATACTCTTGAAAACCATTTGGAAAAAAAGTTTGAGCAAAATTTTTCTTTTTGGTGGAAGACTATATTTTGAGACGAAGATTTTTTTTAACATAGGAAGAATTTTTTTTACGAATTTTTTTTTTTCTGTAGGAAGAATTTTTTTGAGGTGACTGTTGTGGGGAACTTTTTTTTTTCAATGGCATATGAAAACTGCTATCGAAACGTTCTTCTTATTGCAATGTTTGGCATCCTGAGTTCAGCTTGGCAAGCTGTGAAACACTCTTGAAAACCATTTGGAAAAAAAGTTTGGGCAAAATTTTCCTTTTTGGTGGAAGATTATATTTTGAGAGGAACATTTTTTTTAACATAGGAAGAATTTTTTTACGATTTTTTTTTTCTGAAGGAAGAATTTTTTTGAGGTGACTGTTAACTTTTTTTTTTTTCAATGGCATATGAAAACTGCTACCGAAATGTTCTTCTTATTGCAATGTTTGGCATCCTGAGTTCAGCTTGGCAAGCTGTGAAACACTCTTGAAAACCATTTGGAAAAAAAGTTTGGGCAAAATTTTCCTTTTTGGTGGAAGATTATATTTTGAGATGAAGATTTTTTTTAACATAGGAAGAATTTTTTTACGAATTTTTTTTTCTGAAGGAAGAATTTTTTTGAGGTGACTGTTGTGGGGAACTTTTTTTTTTCAATGGCATATGAAAACTGCTATCGAAACGTTCTTCTTATTGCAATGTTTGGAATCCTGAGTTCAGCTTGGCAAGCTGTGAAATACTCTTGAAAACCATTTGGAAAAAAAGTTTGAGCAAAATTTTTCTTTTTGGTGGAAGACTATATTTTGAGACGAAGATTTTTTTTAACATAGGAAGAATTTTTTTTACGAATTTTTTTTTTTCTGTAGGAAGAATTTTTTTGAGGTGACTGTTGTTAACTTTTTTTTTTTTCAATGGCATATGAAAACTGCTACCGAAATGTTCTTCTTATTGCAATGTTTGGCATCCTGAGTTCAGCTTGGCAAGCTGTGAAACACTCTTGAAAACCATTTGGAAAAAAAGTTTGGGCAAAATTTTCCTTTTTGGTGGAAGATTATATTTTGAGAGGAACATTTTTTTTAACATAGGAAGAATTTTTTTACGATTTTTTTTTTCTGAAGGAAGAATTTTTTTGAGGTGACTGTTAACTTTTTTTTTTTTCAATGGCATATGAAAACTGCTACCGAAATGTTCTTCTTATTGCAATGTTTGGCATCCTGAGTTCAGCTTGGCAAGCTGTGAAACACTCTTGAAAACCATTTGGAAAAAAAGTTTGGGCAAAATTTTCCTTTTTGGTGGAAGATTATATTTTGAGATGAAGATTTTTTTTAACATAGGAAGAATTTTTTTACGAATTTTTTTTTCTGAAGGAAGAATTTTTTTGAGGTGACTGTTGTGGGGAACTTTTTTTTTTCAATGGCATATGAAAACTGCTATCGAAACGTTCTTCTTATTGCAATGTTTGGAATCCTGAGTTCAGCTTGGCAAGCTGTGAAATACTCTTGAAAACCATTTGGAAAAAAAGTTTGAGCAAAATTTTTCTTTTTGGTGGAAGACTATATTTTGAGACGAAGATTTTTTTTAACATAGGAAGAATTTTTTTTACGAATTTTTTTTTTTCTGTAGGAAGAATTTTTTTGAGGTGACTGTTGTTAACTTTTTTTTTTTTCAATGGCATATGAAAACTGCTACCGAAATGTTCTTCTTATTGCAATGTTTGGCATCCTGAGTTCAGCTTGGCAAGCTGTGAAACACTCTTGAAAACCATTTGGAAAAAAAGTTTGGGCAAAATTTTCCTTTTTGGTGGAAGATTATATTTTGAGAGGAACATTTTTTTTAACATAGGAAGAATTTTTTTACGATTTTTTTTTTCTGAAGGAAGAATTTTTTTGAGGTGACTGTTGTGGTGAACTTTTTTTTTTTTCAATGGCATATGAAAACTGCTATCGAAACGTTGTTCTTATTGCAATGTTTGGAATCCTGAGTTCAGCTTGGCAAGCTGTGAAATACTCTTGAAAACCATTTGGAAAAAAAGTTTTAGCAACATTTTTCTTTTTGGTGGAAGATTATATTTTGAGAGGAAGATTTTTTTTAACATAGGAAGAATTTTTTTACGAATTTTTTTTTTCTGAAGGAAGAATTCTTTTGAGGTGACTGTTGTGGGGAACTTTTTTCTTTTCAATGGCATATGTTTTCTTAATATTTCAATACAAACACTAGGTACAACTTGTTTGGCATCCTGAGTTCAGCTTGGCAATCTGTGAAAGACTTGAAAACCATTTGGAAAAAAAGTTTGGGCAAAATTTTCCTTTTTGGTGGAAGATTATATTTTGAGAGGAACATTTTTTTTTAACATAGGAAGAATTTTTTTATGAATTTTTTTTTTCTGAAGGAAGAATTTTTTTGAGGTGACTTTTGTGGGGAACTTTTTTCTTTTCAATGGCATATGTTTTCTTACCATTTCAATACAAACACTAGGTACAACTTGTTTGGCATCCTGAGTTCAGCTTGGCAATCTGTGAAAGACTTGAAAACCATTTGGAAAAAAAGTTTGGGCAAAATTTTCCTTTTTGGTGGAAGATTATATTTTGAGAGGAACATTTTTTTTAACATAGGAAGAATTTTTTTACGATTTTTTTTTTCTGAAGGAAGAATTTTTTTGAGGTGACTGTTGTGGTGAACTTTTTTTTTTTTCAATGGCATATGAAAACTGCTACCGAAATGTTCTTCTTTTTTTGCAATGTTTGGCATCCTGAGTTCTTCTTTGCAAGCTGTGAAAGACTCTAGAAAACCATTTGGAAAAAAAATTTGAGCAAAATTTTTCTTTTTGGTGGAAGATTATATTTTGAGATGAAGATTTTTTTTAACATAGGAAGAATTTTTTTACGAATTTTTTTTTTCTGAAGGAAGAATTTTTTTGAGGTGACTGTTGTGGGGAACTTTTTTCTTTTCAATGGCATATGTTTTCTTAATATTTCAATACAAACACTAGGTACAACTTGTTTGGCATCCTGAGTTCAGCTTGGCAATCTGTGAAAGACTTGAAAACCATTTGGAAAAAAAGTTTGGGCAAAATTTTCCTTTTTGGTGGAAGATTATATTTTGAGAGGAACATTTTTTTTAACATAGGAAGAATTTTTTTACGATTTTTTTTTTCTGAAGGAAGAATTTTTTTGAGGTGACTTGTTGTGAACTTTTTTTTTTTTCAATGGCATATGAAAACTGCTACCGAAATGTTCATCTTATTGCAATGTTTGGCATCCTGAGTTCAGCTTGGCAAGCTGTGAAACACTCTTGAAAACCATTTGGAAAAAAAGTTTGGGCAAAATTTTCCTTTTTGGTGGAAGATTATATTTTGAGAGGAAGATTTTTTTTAACATAGGAAGAATTTTTTTACAATTTTTTTTTTTCTGAAAGAAGAATTTTTTTGAGGTGACTGTTGTGGTGAACTTTTTTTTTTCAATGGCATATGAAAACTGCTACCGAAATGTTCTTCTTATTGCAATGTTTGGAATCCTGAGTTCAGCTTGGCAAGCTGTGAAATACTCTTGAAAACCATTTGGAAAAAAAGTTTGAGCAAAATTTTTCTTTTTGGTGGAAGACTATATTTTGAGACGAAGATTTTTTTTAACATAGGAAGAATTTTTTTTACGAATTTTTTTTTTTCTGTAGGAAGAATTTTTTTGAGGTGACTGTTGTGGGGAACTTTTTTTTTTCAATGGCATATGAAAACTGCTATCGAAACGTTCTTCTTATTGCAATGTTTGGCATCCTGAGTTCAGCTTGGCAAGCTGTGAAACACTCTTGAAAACCATTTGGAAAAAAAGTTTGGGCAAAATTTTCCTTTTTGGTGGAAGATTATATTTTGAGAGGAACATTTTTTTTAACATAGGAAGAATTTTTTTACGATTTTTTTTTTCTGAAGGAAGAATTTTTTTGAGGTGACTGTTAACTTTTTTTTTTTTCAATGGCATATGAAAACTGCTACCGAAATGTTCTTCTTATTGCAATGTTTGGCATCCTGAGTTCAGCTTGGCAAGCTGTGAAACACTCTTGAAAACCATTTGGAAAAAAAGTTTGGGCAAAATTTTCCTTTTTGGTGGAAGATTATATTTTGAGATGAAGATTTTTTTTAACATAGGAAGAATTTTTTTTACGAATTTTTTTTTCTGAAGGAAGAATTTTTTTGAGGTGACTGTTGTGGGGAACTTTTTTTTTTCAATGGCATATGAAAACTGCTATCGAAACGTTCTTCTTATTGCAATGTTTGGAATCCTGAGTTCAGCTTGGCAAGCTGTGAAATACTCTTGAAAACCATTTGGAAAAAAAGTTTGAGCAAAATTTTTCTTTTTGGTGGAAGACTATATTTTGAGACGAAGATTTTTTTTAACATAGGAAGAATTTTTTTTACGAATTTTTTTTTTTCTGTAGGAAGAATTTTTTTGAGGTGACTGTTGTGGGGAACTTTTTTTTTTTTCAATGGCATATGAAAACTGCTACCGAAATGTTCTTCTTATTGCAATGTTTGGCATCCTGAGTTCAGCTTGGCAAGCTGTGAAACACTCTTGAAAACCATTTGGAAAAAAAGTTTGGGCAAAATTTTCCTTTTTGGTGGAAGATTATATTTTGAGAGGAACATTTTTTTTAACATAGGAAGAATTTTTTTACGATTTTTTTTTTCTGAAGGAAGAATTTTTTTGAGGTGACTGTTGTGGTGAACTTTTTTTTTTTTCAATGGCATATGAAAACTGCTATCGAAACGTTGTTCTTATTGCAATGTTTGGAATCCTGAGTTCAGCTTGGCAAGCTGTGAAATACTCTTGAAAACCATTTGGAAAAAAAGTTTTAGCAACATTTTTCTTTTTGGTGGAAGATTATATTTTGAGAGGAAGATTTTTTTTAACATAGGAAGAATTTTTTTACGAATTTTTTTTTTCTGAAGGAAGAATTCTTTTGAGGTGACTGTTGTGGGGAACTTTTTTCTTTTCAATGGCATATGTTTTCTTAATATTTCAATACAAACACTAGGTACAACTTGTTTGGCATCCTGAGTTCAGCTTGGCAATCTGTGAAAGACTTGAAAACCATTTGGAAAAAAAGTTTGGGCAAAATTTTCCTTTTTGGTGGAAGATTATATTTTGAGAGGAACATTTTTTTTTAACATAGGAAGAATTTTTTTATGAATTTTTTTTTTCTGAAGGAAGAATTTTTTTGAGGTGACTTTTGTGGGGAACTTTTTTCTTTTCAATGGCATATGTTTTCTTACCATTTCAATACAAACACTAGGTACAACTTGTTTGGCATCCTGAGTTCAGCTTGGCAATCTGTGAAAGACTTGAAAACCATTTGGAAAAAAAGTTTGGGCAAAATTTTCCTTTTTGGTGGAAGATTATATTTTGAGAGGAACATTTTTTTTAACATAGGAAGAATTTTTTTACGATTTTTTTTTTCTGAAGGAAGAATTTTTTTGAGGTGACTGTTGTGGTGAACTTTTTTTTTTTTCAATGGCATATGAAAACTGCTACCGAAATGTTCTTCTTTTTTTGCAATGTTTGGCATCCTGAGTTCTTCTTTGCAAGCTGTGAAAGACTCTAGAAAACCATTTGGAAAAAAAATTTGAGCAAAATTTTTCTTTTTGGTGGAAGATTATATTTTGAGATGAAGATTTTTTTTAACATAGGAAGAATTTTTTTACGAATTTTTTTTTTTCTGAAGGAAGAATTTTTTTGAGGTGACTGTTGTGGGGAACTTTTTTCTTTTCAATGGCATATGTTTTCTTAATATTTCAATACAAACACTAGGTACAACTTGTTTGGCATCCTGAGTTCAGCTTGGCAATCTGTGAAAGACTTGAAAACCATTTGGAAAAAAAGTTTGGGCAAAATTTTCCTTTTTGGTGGAAGATTATATTTTGAGAGGAACATTTTTTTTAACATAGGAAGAATTTTTTTACGATTTTTTTTTTCTGAAGGAAGAATTTTTTTGAGGTGACTTGTTGTGAACTTTTTTTTTTTTCAATGGCATATGAAAACTGCTACCGAAATGTTCATCTTATTGCAATGTTTGGCATCCTGAGTTCAGCTTGGCAAGCTGTGAAACACTCTTGAAAACCATTTGGAAAAAAAGTTTGGGCAAAATTTTCCTTTTTGGTGGAAGATTATATTTTGAGAGGAAGATTTTTTTTAACATAGGAAGAATTTTTTTACAATTTTTTTTTTTCTGAAAGAAGAATTTTTTTGAGGTGACTGTTGTGGGGAACTTTTTTTTTTCAATGGCATATGAAAACTGCTACCGAAATGTTCTTCTTATTGCAATGTTTGGAATCCTGAGTTCAGCTTGGCAAGCTGTGAAATACTCTTGAAAACCATTTGGAAAAAAAGTTTGAGCAAAATTTTTCTTTTTGGTGGAAGACTATATTTTGAGACGAAGATTTTTTTTAACATAGGAAGAATTTTTTTTACGAATTTTTTTTTTTCTGTAGGAAGAATTTTTTTGAGGTGACTGTTGTGGGGAACTTTTTTTTTTCAATGGCATATGAAAACTGCTATCGAAACGTTCTTCTTATTGCAATGTTTGGCATCCTGAGTTCAGCTTGGCAAGCTGTGAAACACTCTTGAAAACCATTTGGAAAAAAAGTTTGGGCAAAATTTTCCTTTTTGGTGGAAGATTATATTTTGAGAGGAACATTTTTTTTAACATAGGAAGAATTTTTTTACGATTTTTTTTTTCTGAAGGAAGAATTTTTTTGAGGTGACTGTTAACTTTTTTTTTTTTCAATGGCATATGAAAACTGCTACCGAAATGTTCTTCTTATTGCAATGTTTGGCATCCTGAGTTCAGCTTGGCAAGCTGTGAAACACTCTTGAAAACCATTTGGAAAAAAAGTTTGGGCAAAATTTTCCTTTTCGGTGGAAGATTATATTTTGAGAGGAACATTTTTTTTAACATAGGAAGAATTTTTTTACGATTTTTTTTTTCTGAAGGAAGAATTTTTTTGAGGTGACTGTTGTGGTGAACTTTTTTTTTTTTCAATGGCATATGAAAACTGCTACCGAAATGTTCTTCTTATTGCAATGTTTGGCATCCTGAGTTCAGCTTGGCAAGCTGTGAAACACTCTTGAAAACCATTTGGAAAAAAAGTTTGGGCAAAATTTTCCTTTTTGGTGGAAGATTATATTTTGAGATGAAGATTTTTTTTAACATAGGAAGAATTTTTTTACGAATTTTTTTTTCTGAAGGAAGAATTTTTTTGAGGTGACTGTTGTGGGGAACTTTTTTTTTTCAATGGCATATGAAAACTGCTATCGAAACGTTCTTCTTATTGCAATGTTTGGAATCCTGAGTTCAGCTTGGCAAGCTGTGAAATACTCTTGAAAACCATTTGGAAAAAAAGTTTGAGCAAAATTTTTCTTTTTGGTGGAAGACTATATTTTGAGACGAAGATTTTTTTTAACATAGGAAGAATTTTTTTTACGAATTTTTTTTTTTCTGTAGGAAGAATTTTTTTGAGGTGACTGTTAACTTTTTTTTTTTTCAATGGCATATGAAAACTGCTACCGAAATGTTCTTCTTATTGCAATGTTTGGCATCCTGAGTTCAGCTTGGCAAGCTGTGAAACACTCTTGAAAACCATTTGGAAAAAAAGTTTGGGCAAAATTTTCCTTTTTGGTGGAAGATTATATTTTGAGAGGAACATTTTTTTTAACATAGGAAGAATTTTTTTACGATTTTTTTTTTCTGAAGGAAGAATTTTTTTGAGGTGACTTGTGGTGAACTTTTTTTTTTTTCAATGGCATATGAAAACTGCTACTGAAATGTTCTTCTTATTGCAATGTTTGGCATCCTGAGTTCAGCTTGGCAAGCTGTGAAACACTCTTGAAAACCATTTGGAAAAAAAGTTTGGGCAAAATTTTCCTTTTTGGTGGAAGATTATATTTTGAGATGAAGATTTTTTTTAACATAGGAAGAATTTTTTTACGAATTTTTTTTTTTCTGTAGGAAGAATTTTTTTGAGGTAACTGTTGTGGGGAACTTTTTTTTTTCAATGGCATATGAAAACTGCTATCGAAACGTTCTTCTTATTGCAATGTTTGGAATCCTGAGTTCAGCTTGGCAAGCTGTGAAATACTCTTGAAAACCATTTGGAAAAAAAGTTTTAGCAACATTTTTGTTTTTGGTGGAAGATTATATTTTGAGAGGAAGATTTTTTTTAACATAGGAAGAATTTTTTTACGATTTTTTTTTTCTGAAGGAAGAATTTTTTTGAGGTGACTGTTGTGGTGAACTTTTTTTTTTTTTCAATGGCATATGAAAACTGCTACCGAAATGTTCTTCTTTTTTTGCAATGTTTGGCATCCTGAGTTCAGCTTGGCAAGCTGTGAAAGACTCTAGAAAACCATTTGGAAAAAAAATTTGAGCAAAATTTTTCTTTTTGGTGGAAGATTATATTTTGAGATGAAGATTTTTTTTAACATAGGAAGAATTTTTTTACGAATTTTTTTTTTTCTGAAGGAAGAATTTTTTTGAGGTGACTGTTGTGGGGAACTTTTTTCTTTTCAATGGCATATGTTTTCTTAATATTTCAATACAAACACTATGTACAACTTGTTTGGCATCCTGAGTTCAGCTTGGCAATCTGTGAAAGACTTGAAAACCATTTGGAAAAAAAGTTTGGGCAAAATTTTTCTTTTTGGTGGAAGATTACATTTTGAGAGGAAGATTTTTTTTAACATAGGAAGAATTTTTTTACGATTTTTTTTTTCTGAAGGAAGAATTTTTTTGAAGTGACTGTTGTGGGGAACTTTTTTTTTTCAATGGCATATTTGTTCTTAATATTTCAATACAAACACTATGTACAACTTGTTTGGCATCCAGAGTTCAGCTTGGCAAGCTGTGAAAGACTCTTGAAAACCATTTGGAAAAAAAGTTAGAGGAAATTTTTCTTTTTGGTGGAATACTATATTTTGAGAGGAAAATTTTTTTAACATAGGAAGAATTTTTTTACGATTTTTTTTTTCTGAAGGAAGAATTTTTTTGATGTGACTGTTGTAGGGAACTTTTTTTTTTTTCAAAGGCAAATGAAAACTGCTTCCAAAATGTTCTTAATATTTCAATACAAACACTATGTACAACTTGTTTGGCATCCTGAGTTCAGCTTGGCAATCTGTGAAAGACTCTTGAAAACCATTTGGAAAAAAAGTTTGGGCAAAATTTTTCTTTTTGGTGGAAGATTACATTTTGAGAGGAAGATTTTTTTTAACATGGGAAGAATTTTTTTACGAATTTTTTTTTTCTGAAGGAAGAATTTTTTTGAGATGAATGTTGTGGGGAACTTTTTTTTTTCAAAGGCAAATGAAAAATGCTTCCAAAAAGTTCTTAATATTTCAATACAAACACTATGTACAAGTGTACAAGTGTTTCAATTTCACTGAAAGCTGATGATAAAATTGACTTAAGATTTCAATGCAAATACTATATATAACTAGTTTAGCATGCTGAGTTCTGCTTGGCAAGCCATGAAAGACTCTTGAAAACCATTTGGAACAAAAGTTACAGCACATTTGAACAAAGTTGAAAATTAGCCTTATTTCAGTGAGAGCTGCAGAAAGAAGCAATAAAATTTTACTGAAAGCTGATGATAAAATTGACTTAAGATTTCAATGCAAATACTATATATAACTAGTTTAGCATGCTGAGTTCTGCTTGGCAAGCCATGAAAGACTCTTGAAAACCATTTGGAACAAAAGTTACAGCACATTTGAACAAAGTTGAAAATTAGCCTTATTTCAGTGAGAGCTGCAGAAAGAAGCAATAAAATTTCACTGAAAGCTGATGATAAAATTGACTTAAGATTTCAATGCAAATACTATATATAACTAGTTTAGCATGCTGAGTTCTGCTTGGCAAGCCATGAAAGACTCTTGAAAACCATTTGGAACAAAAGTTACAGCACATTTGAACAAAGTTGAAAATTAGCCTTATTTCAGTGAGAGCTGCAGAAAGAAGCAATAAAATTTCACTGAGAGCTGATGATAAAATTGACTTAATATTTCAATGCAAATACTATATATAACTAGTTTAGCATGCTGAGTTCTGCTTGGCAAGCCATGAAAGACTCTTGAAAACCATTTGGAACAAAAGTTAAAGCACATTTGAACAAAGTTGAAAATTAGCCTTATTTCAGTGAGAGCTGCAGAAAGAAGCAATAAAATTTCACTGAAAGCTGATGATAAAATTGACTTAAGATTTCAATGCAAATACTATATATAACTAGTTTAGCATGCTGAGTTCTGCTTGGCAAGCCATGAAAGACTCTTGAAAACCATTTGGAACAAAAGTTACAGCACATTTGAACAAAGTTGAAAATTAGCCTTATTTCAGTGAGAGCTGCAGAAAGAAGCAATAAAATTTCACTGAAAGCTGATGATAAAATTGACTTAATATTTCAATGCAAATACTATATATAACTAGTTTAGCATGCTGAGTTCTGCTTGGCAAGCCATGAAAGACTCTTGAAAACCATTTGGAACAAAAGTTACAGCACATTTGAACAAAGTTGAAAATTAGCCTTATTTCAGTGAGAGCTGCAGAAAGAAGCAATAAAATTTCACTGAAAGCTGATGATAAAATTGACTTAAGATTTCAATGCAAATACTATATATAACTAGTTTAGCATGCTGAGTTCTGCTTGGCAAGCCATGAAAGACTCTTGAAAACCATTTGGAACAAAAGTTACAGCACATTTGAACAAAGTTGAAAATTAGCCTTATTTCAGTGAGAGCTGCAGAAAGAAGCAATAAAATTTCACTGAAAGCTGATGATAAAATTGACTTAAGATTTCAATGCAAATACTATATATAACTAGTTTAGCATGCTGAGTTCTGCTTGGCAAGCCATGAAAGACTCTTGAAAACCATTTGGAACAAAAGTTACAGCACATTTGAACAAAGTTGAAAATTAGCCTTATTTCAGTGAGAGCTGCAGAAAGAAGCAATAAAATTTCACTGAGAGCTGATGATAAAATTGACTTAATATTTCAATGCAAATACTATATATAACTAGTTTAGCATGCTGAGTTCTGCTTGGCAAGCCATGAAAGACTCTTGAAAACCATTTGGAACAAAAGTTAAAGCACATTTGAACAAAGTTGAAAATTAGCCTTATTTCAGTGAGAGCTGCAGAAAGAAGCAATAAAATTTCACTGAAAGCTGATGATAAAATTGACTTAAGATTTCAATGCAAATACTATATATAACTAGTTTAGCATGCTGAGTTCTGCTTGGCAAGCCATGAAAGACTCTTGAAAACCATTTGGAACAAAAGTTACAGCACATTTGAACAAAGTTGAA
Organism: Ammodytes marinus; assembly: GCF_949987685.1. Classification (NCBI taxonomy): domain Eukaryota; kingdom Metazoa; phylum Chordata; class Actinopteri; order Uranoscopiformes; family Ammodytidae; genus Ammodytes; species Ammodytes marinus. The sequence continues at coordinate 33,045,377 of NC_137212.1, forward strand.
AATTAGCCTTATTTCAGTGAGAGCTGCAGAAAGAAGCAATAAAATTTCACTGAAAGCTGATGATAAAATTGACTTAATATTTCAATGCAAATACTATATATAACTAGTTTAGCATGCTGAGTTCTGCTTGGCAAGCCATGAAAGACTCTTGAAAACCATTTGGAACAAAAGTTACAGCACATTTGAACAAAGTTGAAAATTAGCCTTATTTCAGTGAGAGCTGCAGAAAGAAGCAATAAAATTTCACTGAAAGCTGATGATAAAATTGACTTAAGATTTCAATGCAAATACTATATATAACTAGTTTAGCATGCTGAGTTCTGCTTGGCAAGCCATGAAAGACTCTTGAAAACCATTTGGAACAAAAGTTACAGCACATTTGAACAAAGTTGAAAATTAGCCTTATTTCAGTGAGAGCTGCAGAAAGAAGCAATAAAATTTCACTGAAAGCTGAAAAAAAGTTTGAGCAAAATTTTTCTTTTTGGTGGAAGATTATATTTTGAGAGGAAGATTTCTTTTATCACAGGAAGATTTTTTTTATCGACATTGGTTTTTTTGGAGGAAGAATTTTTTTTCGGTTGACAGTGGGAATTCTTTTTTTGAAGGCAAATGAAAACTGCTTCTGAAATCTGCTTTATATTTCAATGCAAATAATTGAAAGTACAACTTGTTTGGAATCCTGAGTTCAGCTTGGCAAGCTGTGAAATACTCTTGAAAACCATTTGGAAAAAAAGTTTGGGCAAAATTTTTCTTTTTGGTGGAAGACTATATTTTGAGACGAAGATTTTTTTTAACATAGGAAGAATTTTTTTTACGAATTTTTTTTTTCTGAAGGAAGAATTTTTTTGAGGTGACTGTTGTGGGGAACTTTTTTTTTTCAATGGCATATGAAAACTGCTATCGAAATGTTCTTCTTATTGCAATGTTTGGCATCCTGAGTTCAGCTTGGCAAGCTGTGAAACACTCTTGAAAACCATTTGGAAAAAAAGTTTGGGCAAAATTTTCCTTTTTGGTGGAAGATTATATTTTGAGAGGAACATTTTTTTTAACATAGGAAGAATTTTTTTACGATTTTTTTTTTCTGAAGGAAGAATTTTTTTGAGGTGACTGTTGTGGTGAACTTTTTTTTTTTCAATGGCATATGAAAACTGCTACCGAAATGTTCTTCTTATTGCAATGTTTGGCATCCTGAGTTCAGCTTGGCAAGCTGTGAAACACTCTTGAAAACCATTTGGAAAAAAAGTTTGGGCAAAATTTTCCTTTTTGGTGGAAGATTATATTTTGAGATGAAGATTTTTTTTAACATAGGAAGAATTTTTTTACGAATTTTTTTTTTCTGAAGGAAGAATTTTTTTGAGGTGACTGTTGTGGGGAACTTTTTTTTTTCAATGGCATATGAAAACTGCTATCGAAACGTTGTTCTTATTGCAATGTTTGGAATCCTGAGTTCAGCTTGGCAAGCTGTGAAATACTCTTGAAAACCATTTGGAAAAAAAGTTTTAGCAACATTTTTCTTTTTGGTGGAAGATTATATTTTGAGAGGAAGATTTTTTTTAACATAGGAAGAATTTTTTTACGAATTTTTTTTTTCTGAAGGAAGAATTCTTTTGAGGTGACTGTTGTGGGGAACTTTTTTCTTTTCAATGGCATATGTTTTCTTAATATTTCAATACAAACACTAGGTACAACTTGTTTGGCATCCTGAGTTCAGCTTGGCAATCTGTGAAAGACTTGAAAACCATTTGGAAAAAAAGTTTGGGCAAAATTTTCCTTTTTGGTGGAAGATTATATTTTGAGAGGAACATTTTTTTTAACATAGGAAGAATTTTTTTATGAATTTTTTTTTTCTGAAGGAAGAATTTTTTTGAGGTGACTTTTGTGGGGAACTTTTTTCTTTTCAATGGCATATGTTTTCTTACTATTTCAATACAAACACTAGGTACAACTTGTTTGGCATCCTGAGTTCAGCTTGGCAATCTGTGAAAGACTTGAAAACCATTTGGAAAAAAAGTTTGGGCAAAATTTTCCTTTTCGGTGGAAGATTATATTTTGAGAGGAAAATTTTTTTTAACATAGGAAGAATTTTTTTACGATTTTTTTTTTCTGAAGGAAGAATTTTTTTGAGGTGACTGTTGTGGTGAACTTTTTTTTTTTTCAATGGCATATGAAAACTGCTACCGAAATGTTCTTCTTATTGCAATGTTTGGCATCCTGAGTTCAGCTTGGCAAGCTGTGAAACACTCTTGAAAACCATTTGGAAAAAAAGTTTGGGCAAAATTTTCCTTTTTGGTGGAAGATTATATTTTGAGATGAAGATTTTTTTTAACATAGGAAGAATTTTTTTACAAATTTTTTTTTCTGAAGGAAGAATTTTTTTGAGGTGACTGTTGTGGGGAACTTTTTTTTTTCAATGGCATATGAAAACTGCTATCGAAACGTTCTTCTTATTGCAATGTTTGGAATCCTGAGTTCAGCTTGGCAAGCTGTGAAATACTCTTGAAAACCATTTGGAAAAAAAGTTTGAGCAAAATTTTTCTTTTTGGTGGAAGACTATATTTTGAGACGAAGATTTTTTTTAACATAGGAAGAATTTTTTTTACGAATTTTTTTTTTTCTGTAGGAAGAATTTTTTTGAGGTGACTGTTGTTAACTTTTTTTTTTTTCAATGGCATATGAAAACTGCTACCGAAATGTTCTTCTTATTGCAATGTTTGGCATCCTGAGTTCAGCTTGGCAAGCTGTGAAACACTCTTGAAAACCATTTGGAAAAAAAGTTTGGGCAAAATTTTCCTTTTTGGTGGAAGATAATATTTTGAGAGGAACATTTTTTTTAACATAGGAAGAATTTTTTTACGATTTTTTTTTTCTGAAGGAAGAATTTTTTTGAGGTGACGTTGTGAACTTTTTTTTTTTTCAATGGCATATGAAAACTGCTACTGAAATGTTCTTCTTATTGCAATGTTTGGCATCCTGAGTTCAGCTTGGCAAGCTGTGAAACACTCTTGAAAACCATTTGGAAAAAAAGTTTGGGCAAAATTTTCCTTTTTGGTGGAAGATTATATTTTGAGATGAAGATTTTTTTTAACATAGGAAGAATTTTTTTACGAATTTTTTTTTTTCTGTAGGAAGAATTTTTTTGAGGTAACTGTTGTGGGGAACTTTTTTTTTTCAATGGCATATGAAAACTGCTATCGAAACGTTCTTTTTATTGCAATGTTTGGAATCCTGAGTTCAGCTTGGCAAGCTGTGAAATACTCTTGAAAACCATTTGGAAAAAAAGTTTTAGCAACATTTTTCTTTTTGGTGGAAGATTATATTTTGAGAGGAAGATTTTTTTTAACATAGGAAGAATTTTTTTACGATTTTTTTTTTCTGAAGGAAGAATTTTTTTGAGGTGACTGTTGTGGTGAACTTTTTTTTTTTTTCAATGGCATATGAAAACTGCTACCGAAATGTTCTTCTTTTTTTGCAATGTTTGGCATCCTGAGTTCAGCTTGGCAAGCTGTGAAAGACTCCAGAAAACCATTTGGAAAAAAAATTTGAGCAAAATTTTTCTTTTTGGTGGAAGATTATATTTTGAGATGAAGATTTTTTTTAACATAGGAAGAATTTTTTTACGAATTTTTTTTTTTCTGAAGGAAGAATTTTTTTGAGGTGACTGTTGTGGGGAACTTTTTTCTTTTCAATGGCATATGTTTTCTTAATATTTCAATACAAACACTATGTACAACTTGTTTGGCATCCTGAGTTCAGCTTGGCAATCTGTGAAAGACTTGAAAACCATTTGGAAAAAAAGTTTGGGCAAAATTTTTCTTTTTGGTGGAAGATTACATTTTGAGAGGAAGATTTTTTTTAACATAGGAAGAATTTTTTTACGATTTTTTTTTTCTGAAGGAAGAATTTTTTTGAAGTGACTGTTGTGGGGAACTTTTTTTTTTCAATGGCATATTTGTTCTTAATATTTCAATACAAACACTATGTACAACTTGTTTGGCATCCAGAGTTCAGCTTGGCAAGCTGTGAAAGACTCTTGAAAACCATTTGGAAAAAAAGTTAGAGGAAATTTTTCTTTTTGGTGGAATACTATATTTTGAGAGGAAAATTTTTTTAACATAGGAAGAATTTTTTTACCATTTTTTTTTTCTGAAGGAAGAATTTTTTTGATGTGACTGTTGTAGGGAACTTTTTTTTTTTTCAAAGGCAAATGAAAACTGCTTCCAAAATGTTCTTAATATTTCAATACAAACACTATGTACAACTTGTTTGGCATCCTGAGTTCAGCTTGGCAATCTGTGAAAGACTCTTGAAAACCATTTGGAAAAAAAGTTTGGGCAAAATTTTTCTTTTTGGTGGAAGATTACATTTTGAGAGGAAGATTTTTTTTAACATGGGAAGAATTTTTTTACGAATTTTTTTTTTCTGAAGGAAGAATTTTTTTGAGATGAATGTTGTGGGCCTTTTTTCAAAGGCAAATGAAAAATGCTTCCAAAAAGTTCTTAATATTTCAATACAAACACTATGTACAAGTGTACAAGTGTTTCAATTTCACTGAAAGCTGATGATAAAATTGACTTAAGATTTCAATGCAAATACTATATATAACTAGTTTAGCATGCTGAGTTCTGCTTGGCAAGCCATGAAAGACTCTTGAAAACCATTTGGAACAAAAGTTACAGCACATTTGAACAAAGTTGAAAATTAGCCTTATTTCAGTGAGAGCTGCAGAAAGAAGCAATAAAATTTTACTGAAAGCTGATGATAAAATTGACTTAAGATTTCAATGCAAATACTATATATAACTAGTTTAGCATGCTGAGTTCTGCTTGGCAAGCCATGAAAGACTCTTGAAAACCATTTGGAACAAAAGTTACAGCACATTTGAACAAAGTTGAAAATTAGCCTTATTTCAGTGAGAGCTGCAGAAAGAAGCAATAAAATTTCACTGAAAGCTGATGATAAAATTGACTTAAGATTTCAATGCAAATACTATATATAACTAGTTTAGCATGCTGAGTTCTGCTTGGCAAGCCATGAAAGACTCTTGAAAACCATTTGGAACAAAAGTTACAGCACATTTGAACAAAGTTGAAAATTAGCCTTATTTCAGTGAGAGCTGCAGAAAGAAGCAATAAAATTTCACTGAGAGCTGATGATAAAATTGACTTAATATTTCAATGCAAATACTATATATAACTAGTTTAGCATGCTGAGTTCTGCTTGGCAAGCCATGAAAGACTCTTGAAAACCATTTGGAACAAAAGTTAAAGCACATTTGAACAAAGTTGAAAATTAGCCTTATTTCAGTGAGAGCTGCAGAAAGAAGCAATAAAATTTCACTGAAAGCTGATGATAAAATTGACTTAAGATTTCAATGCAAATACTATATATAACTAGTTTAGCATGCTGAGTTCTGCTTGGCAAGCCATGAAAGACTCTTGAAAACCATTTGGAACAAAAGTTACAGCACATTTGAACAAAGTTGAAAATTAGCCTTATTTCAGTGAGAGCTGCAGAAAGAAGCAATAAAATTTCACTGAAAGCTGATGATAAAATTGACTTAATATTTCAATGCAAATACTATATATAACTAGTTTAGCATGCTGAGTTCTGCTTGGCAAGCCATGAAAGACTCTTGAAAACCATTTGGAACAAAAGTTACAGCACATTTGAACAAAGTTGAAAATTAGCCTTATTTCAGTGAGAGCTGCAGAAAGAAGCAATAAAATTTCACTGAAAGCTGATGATAAAATTGACTTAATATTTCAATGCAAATACTATATATAACTAGTTTAGCATGCTGAGTTCTGCTTGGCAAGCCATGAAAGACTCTTGAAAACCATTTGGAACAAAAGTTAAAGCACATTTGAACAAAGTTGAAAATTAGCCTTATTTCAGTGAGAGCTGCAGAAAGAAGCAATAAAATTTCACTGAAAGCTGATGATAAAATTGACTTAAGATTTCAATGCAAATACTATATATAACTAGTTTAGCATGCTGAGTTCTGCTTGGCAAGCCATGAAAGACTCTTGAAAACCATTTGGAACAAAAGTTACAGCACATTTGAACAAAGTTGAAAATTAGCCTTATTTCAGTGAGAGCTGCAGAAAGAAGCAATAAAATTTCACTGAAAGCTGATGATAAAATTGACTTAATATTTCAATGCAAATACTATATATAACTAGTTTAGCATGCTGAGTTCTGCTTGGCAAGCCATGAAAGACTCTTGAAAACCATTTGGAACAAAAGTTACAGCACATTTGAACAAAGTTGAAAATTAGCCTTATTTCAGTGAGAGCTGCAGAAAGAAGCAATAAAATTTCACTGAAAGCTGATGATAAAATTGACTTAAGATTTCAATGCAAATACTATATATAACTAGTTTAGCATGCTGAGTTCTGCTTGGCAAGCCATGAAAGACTCTTGAAAACCATTTGGAACAAAAGTTACAGCACATTTGAACAAAGTTGAAAATTAGCCTTATTTCAGTGAGAGCTGCAGAAAGAAGCAATAAAATTTCACTGAAAGCTGAAAAAAAGTTTGAGCAAAATTTTTCTTTTTGGTGGAAGATTATATTTTGAGAGGAAGATTTCTTTTATCACAGGAAGATTTTTTTTATCGACATTGGTTTTTTTGGAGGAAGAATTTTTTTTCGGTTGACAGTGGGAATTCTTTTTTTGAAGGCAAATGAAAACTGCTTCTGAAATCTGCTTTATATTTCAATGCAAATAATTGAAAGTACAACTTGTTTGGAATCCTGAGTTCAGCTTGGCAAGCTGTGAAATACTCTTGAAAACCATTTGGAAAAAAAGTTTGGGCAAAATTTTTCTTTTTGGTGGAAGACTATATTTTGAGACGAAGATTTTTTTTAACATAGGAAGAATTTTTTTTACGAATTTTTTTTTTCTGAAGGAAGAATTTTTTTGAGGTGACTGTTGTGGGGAACTTTTTTTTTTCAATGGCATATGAAAACTGCTATCGAAATGTTCTTCTTATTGCAATGTTTGGCATCCTGAGTTCAGCTTGGCAAGCTGTGAAACACTCTTGAAAACCATTTGGAAAAAAAGTTTGGGCAAAATTTTCCTTTTTGGTGGAAGATTATATTTTGAGAGGAACATTTTTTTTAACATAGGAAGAATTTTTTTACGATTTTTTTTTTCTGAAGGAAGAATTTTTTTGAGGTGACTGTTGTGGTGAACTTTTTTTTTTTCAATGGCATATGAAAACTGCTACCGAAATGTTCTTCTTATTGCAATGTTTGGCATCCTGAGTTCAGCTTGGCAAGCTGTGAAACACTCTTGAAAACCATTTGGAAAAAAAGTTTGGGCAAAATTTTCCTTTTTGGTGGAAGATTATATTTTGAGATGAAGATTTTTTTTAACATAGGAAGAATTTTTTTACGAATTTTTTTTTTCTGAAGGAAGAATTTTTTTGAGGTGACTGTTGTGGGGAACTTTTTTTTTTCAATGGCATATGAAAACTGCTATCGAAACGTTGTTCTTATTGCAATGTTTGGAATCCTGAGTTCAGCTTGGCAAGCTGTGAAATACTCTTGAAAACCATTTGGAAAAAAAGTTTTAGCAACATTTTTCTTTTTGGTGGAAGATTATATTTTGAGAGGAAGATTTTTTTTAACATAGGAAGAATTTTTTTACGAATTTTTTTTTTCTGAAGGAAGAATTCTTTTGAGGTGACTGTTGTGGGGAACTTTTTTCTTTTCAATGGCATATGTTTTCTTAATATTTCAATACAAACACTAGGTACAACTTGTTTGGCATCCTGAGTTCAGCTTGGCAATCTGTGAAAGACTTGAAAACCATTTGGAAAAAAAGTTTGGGCAAAATTTTCCTTTTTGGTGGAAGATTATATTTTGAGAGGAACATTTTTTTTAACATAGGAAGAATTTTTTTATGAATTTTTTTTTTCTGAAGGAAGAATTTTTTTGAGGTGACTTTTGTGGGGAACTTTTTTCTTTTCAATGGCATATGTTTTCTTACTATTTCAATACAAACACTAGGTACAACTTGTTTGGCATCCTGAGTTCAGCTTGGCAATCTGTGAAAGACTTGAAAACCATTTGGAAAAAAAGTTTGGGCAAAATTTTCCTTTTCGGTGGAAGATTATATTTTGAGAGGAAAATTTTTTTTAACATAGGAAGAATTTTTTTACGATTTTTTTTTTCTGAAGGAAGAATTTTTTTGAGGTGACTGTTGTGGTGAACTTTTTTTTTTTTCAATGGCATATGAAAACTGCTACCGAAATGTTCTTCTTATTGCAATGTTTGGCATCCTGAGTTCAGCTTGGCAAGCTGTGAAACACTCTTGAAAACCATTTGGAAAAAAAGTTTGGGCAAAATTTTCCTTTTTGGTGGAAGATTATATTTTGAGATGAAGATTTTTTTTAACATAGGAAGAATTTTTTTACAAATTTTTTTTTCTGAAGGAAGAATTTTTTTGAGGTGACTGTTGTGGGGAACTTTTTTTTTTCAATGGCATATGAAAACTGCTATCGAAACGTTCTTCTTATTGCAATGTTTGGAATCCTGAGTTCAGCTTGGCAAGCTGTGAAATACTCTTGAAAACCATTTGGAAAAAAAGTTTGAGCAAAATTTTTCTTTTTGGTGGAAGACTATATTTTGAGACGAAGATTTTTTTTAACATAGGAAGAATTTTTTTTACGAATTTTTTTTTTTCTGTAGGAAGAATTTTTTTGAGGTGACTGTTGTTAACTTTTTTTTTTTTCAATGGCATATGAAAACTGCTACCGAAATGTTCTTCTTATTGCAATGTTTGGCATCCTGAGTTCAGCTTGGCAAGCTGTGAAACACTCTTGAAAACCATTTGGAAAAAAAGTTTGGGCAAAATTTTCCTTTTTGGTGGAAGATAATATTTTGAGAGGAACATTTTTTTTAACATAGGAAGAATTTTTTTACGATTTTTTTTTTCTGAAGGAAGAATTTTTTTGAGGTGACGTTGTGAACTTTTTTTTTTTTCAATGGCATATGAAAACTGCTACTGAAATGTTCTTCTTATTGCAATGTTTGGCATCCTGAGTTCAGCTTGGCAAGCTGTGAAACACTCTTGAAAACCATTTGGAAAAAAAGTTTGGGCAAAATTTTCCTTTTTGGTGGAAGATTATATTTTGAGATGAAGATTTTTTTTAACATAGGAAGAATTTTTTTACGAATTTTTTTTTTTCTGTAGGAAGAATTTTTTTGAGGTAACTGTTGTGGGGAACTTTTTTTTTTCAATGGCATATGAAAACTGCTATCGAAACGTTCTTTTTATTGCAATGTTTGGAATCCTGAGTTCAGCTTGGCAAGCTGTGAAATACTCTTGAAAACCATTTGGAAAAAAAGTTTTAGCAACATTTTTCTTTTTGGTGGAAGATTATATTTTGAGAGGAAGATTTTTTTTAACATAGGAAGAATTTTTTTACGATTTTTTTTTTCTGAAGGAAGAATTTTTTTGAGGTGACTGTTGTGGTGAACTTTTTTTTTTTTTCAATGGCATATGAAAACTGCTACCGAAATGTTCTTCTTTTTTTGCAATGTTTGGCATCCTGAGTTCAGCTTGGCAAGCTGTGAAAGACTCCAGAAAACCATTTGGAAAAAAAATTTGAGCAAAATTTTTCTTTTTGGTGGAAGATTATATTTTGAGATGAAGATTTTTTTTAACATAGGAAGAATTTTTTTACGAATTTTTTTTTTTCTGAAGGAAGAATTTTTTTGAGGTGACTGTTGTGGGGAACTTTTTTCTTTTCAATGGCATATGTTTTCTTAATATTTCAATACAAACACTATGTACAACTTGTTTGGCATCCTGAGTTCAGCTTGGCAATCTGTGAAAGACTTGAAAACCATTTGGAAAAAAAGTTTGGGCAAAATTTTTCTTTTTGGTGGAAGATTACATTTTGAGAGGAAGATTTTTTTTAACATAGGAAGAATTTTTTTACGATTTTTTTTTTCTGAAGGAAGAATTTTTTTGAAGTGACTGTTGTGGGGAACTTTTTTTTTTCAATGGCATATTTGTTCTTAATATTTCAATACAAACACTATGTACAACTTGTTTGGCATCCAGAGTTCAGCTTGGCAAGCTGTGAAAGACTCTTGAAAACCATTTGGAAAAAAAGTTAGAGGAAATTTTTCTTTTTGGTGGAATACTATATTTTGAGAGGAAAATTTTTTTAACATAGGAAGAATTTTTTTACCATTTTTTTTTTCTGAAGGAAGAATTTTTTTGATGTGACTGTTGTAGGGAACTTTTTTTTTTTTCAAAGGCAAATGAAAACTGCTTCCAAAATGTTCTTAATATTTCAATACAAACACTATGTACAACTTGTTTGGCATCCTGAGTTCAGCTTGGCAATCTGTGAAAGACTCTTGAAAACCATTTGGAAAAAAAGTTTGGGCAAAATTTTTCTTTTTGGTGGAAGATTACATTTTGAGAGGAAGATTTTTTTTAACATGGGAAGAATTTTTTTACGAATTTTTTTTTTCTGAAGGAAGAATTTTTTTGAGATGAATGTTGTGGGCCTTTTTTCAAAGGCAAATGAAAAATGCTTCCAAAAAGTTCTTAATATTTCAATACAAACACTATGTACAAGTGTACAAGTGTTTCAATTTCACTGAAAGCTGATGATAAAATTGACTTAAGATTTCAATGCAAATACTATATATAACTAGTTTAGCATGCTGAGTTCTGCTTGGCAAGCCATGAAAGACTCTTGAAAACCATTTGGAACAAAAGTTACAGCACATTTGAACAAAGTTGAAAATTAGCCTTATTTCAGTGAGAGCTGCAGAAAGAAGCAATAAAATTTTACTGAAAGCTGATGATAAAATTGACTTAAGATTTCAATGCAAATACTATATATAACTAGTTTAGCATGCTGAGTTCTGCTTGGCAAGCCATGAAAGACTCTTGAAAACCATTTGGAACAAAAGTTACAGCACATTTGAACAAAGTTGAAAATTAGCCTTATTTCAGTGAGAGCTGCAGAAAGAAGCAATAAAATTTCACTGAAAGCTGATGATAAAATTGACTTAAGATTTCAATGCAAATACTATATATAACTAGTTTAGCATGCTGAGTTCTGCTTGGCAAGCCATGAAAGACTCTTGAAAACCATTTGGAACAAAAGTTACAGCACATTTGAACAAAGTTGAAAATTAGCCTTATTTCAGTGAGAGCTGCAGAAAGAAGCAATAAAATTTCACTGAGAGCTGATGATAAAATTGACTTAATATTTCAATGCAAATACTATATATAACTAGTTTAGCATGCTGAGTTCTGCTTGGCAAGCCATGAAAGACTCTTGAAAACCATTTGGAACAAAAGTTAAAGCACATTTGAACAAAGTTGAAAATTAGCCTTATTTCAGTGAGAGCTGCAGAAAGAAGCAATAAAATTTCACTGAAAGCTGATGATAAAATTGACTTAAGATTTCAATGCAAATACTATATATAACTAGTTTAGCATGCTGAGTTCTGCTTGGCAAGCCATGAAAGACTCTTGAAAACCATTTGGAACAAAAGTTACAGCACATTTGAACAAAGTTGAAAATTAGCCTTATTTCAGTGAGAGCTGCAGAAAGAAGCAATAAAATTTCACTGAAAGCTGATGATAAAATTGACTTAATATTTCAATGCAAATACTATATATAACTAGTTTAGCATGCTGAGTTCTGCTTGGCAAGCCATGAAAGACTCTTGAAAACCATTTGGAACAAAAGTTACAGCACATTTGAACAAAGTTGAAAATTAGCCTTATTTCAGTGAGAGCTGCAGAAAGAAGCAATAAAATTTCACTGAAAGCTGATGATAAAATTGACTTAAGATTTCAATGCAAATACTATATATAACTAGTTTAGCATGCTGAGTTCTGCTTGGCAAGCCATGAAAGACTCTTGAAAACCATTTGGAACAAAAGTTACAGCACATTTGAACAAAGTTGAAAATTAGCCTTATTTCAGTGAGAGCTGCAGAAAGAAGCAATAAAATTTCACTGAAAGCTGATGATAAAATTGACTTAAGATTTCAATGCAAATACTATATATAACTAGTTTAGCATGCTGAGTTCTGCTTGGCAAGCCATGAAAGACTCTTGAAAACCATTTGGAACAAAAGTTACAGCACATTTGAACAAAGTTGAAAATTAGCCTTATTTCAGTGAGAGCTGCAGAAAGAAGCAATAAAATTTCACTGAGAGCTGATGATAAAATTGACTTAATATTTCAATGCAAATACTATATATAACTAGTTTAGCATGCTGAGTTCTGCTTGGCAAGCCATGAAAGACTCTTGAAAACCATTTGGAACAAAAGTTAAAGCACATTTGAACAAAGTTGAAAATTAGCCTTATTTCAGTGAGAGCTGCAGAAAGAAGCAATAAAATTTCACTGAAAGCTGATGATAAAATTGACTTAAGATTTCAATGCAAATACTATATATAACTAGTTTAGCATGCTGAGTTCTGCTTGGCAAGCCATGAAAGACTCTTGAAAACCATTTGGAACAAAAGTTACAGCACATTTGAACAAAGTTGAAAATTAGCCTTATTTCAGTGAGAGCTGCAGAAAGAAGCAATAAAATTTCACTGAAAGCTGATGATAAAATTGACTTAATATTTCAATGCAAATACTATATATAACTAGTTTAGCATGCTGAGTTCTGCTTGGCAAGCCATGAAAGACTCTTGAAAACCATTTGGAACAAAAGTTACAGCACATTTGAACAAAGTTGAAAATTAGCCTTATTTCAGTGAGAGCTGCAGAAAGAAGCAATAAAATTTCACTGAAAGCTGATGATAAAATTGACTTAAGATTTCAATGCAAATACTATATATAACTAGTTTAGCATGCTGAGTTCTGCTTGGCAAGCCATGAAAGACTCTTGAAAACCATTTGGAACAAAAGTTACAGCACATTTGAACAAAGTTGAAAATTAGCCTTATTTCAGTGAGAGCTGCAGAAAGAAGCAATAAAATTTCACTGAAAGCTGATGATAAAATTGACTTAAGATTTCAATGCAAATACTATATATAACTAGTTTAGCATGCTGAGTTCTGCTTGGCAAGCCATGAAAGACTCTTGAAAACCATTTGGAACAAAAGTTACAGCACATTTGAACAAAGTTGAAAATTAGCCTTATTTCAGTGAGAGCTGCAGAAAGAAGCAATAAAATTTCACTGAGAGCTGATGATAAAATTGACTTAATATTTCAATGCAAATACTATATATAACTAGTTTAGCATGCTGAGTTCTGCTTGGCAAGCCATGAAAGACTCTTGAAAACCATTTGGAACAAAAGTTAAAGCACATTTGAACAAAGTTGAAAATTAGCCTTATTTCAGTGAGAGCTGCAGAAAGAAGCAATAAAATTTCACTGAAAGCTGATGATAAAATTGACTTAAGATTTCAATGCAAATACTATATATAACTAGTTTAGCATGCTGAGTTCTGCTTGGCAAGCCATGAAAGACTCTTGAAAACCATTTGGAACAAAAGTTACAGCACATTTGAACAAAGTTGAAAATTAGCCTTATTTCAGTGAGAGCTGCAGAAAGAAGCAATAAAATTTCACTGAAAGCTGATGATAAAATTGACTTAATATTTCAATGCAAATACTATATATAACTAGTTTAGCATGCTGAGTTCTGCTTGGCAAGCCATGAAAGACTCTTGAAAACCATTTGGAACAAAAGTTACAGCACATTTGAACAAAGTTGAAAATTAGCCTTATTTCAGTGAGAGCTGCAGAAAGAAGCAATAAAATTTCACTGAAAGCTGATGATAAAATTGACTTAAGATTTCAATGCAAATACTATATATAACTAGTTTAGCATGCTGAGTTCTGCTTGGCAAGCCATGAAAGACTCTTGAAAACCATTTGGAACAAAAGTTACAGCACATTTGAACAAAGTTGAAAATTAGCCTTATTTCAGTGAGAGCTGCAGAAAGAAGCAATAAAATTTCACTGAAAGCTGAAAAAAAGTTTGAGCAAAATTTTTCTTTTTGGTGGAAGATTATATTTTGAGAGGAAGATTTCTTTTATCACAGGAAGATTTTTTTTATCGACATTGGTTTTTTTGGAGGAAGAATTTTTTTTCGGTTGACAGTGGGAATTCTTTTTTTGAAGGCAAATGAAAACTGCTTCTGAAATCTGCTTTATATTTCAATGCAAATAATTGAAAGTACAACTTGTTTGGAATCCTGAGTTCAGCTTGGCAAGCTGTGAAATACTCTTGAAAACCATTTGGAAAAAAAGTTTGGGCAAAATTTTTCTTTTTGGTGGAAGACTATATTTTGAGACGAAGATTTTTTTTAACATAGGAAGAATTTTTTTTACGAATTTTTTTTTTCTGAAGGAAGAATTTTTTTGAGGTGACTGTTGTGGGGAACTTTTTTTTTTCAATGGCATATGAAAACTGCTATCGAAATGTTCTTCTTATTGCAATGTTTGGCATCCTGAGTTCAGCTTGGCAAGCTGTGAAACACTCTTGAAAACCATTTGGAAAAAAAGTTTGGGCAAAATTTTCCTTTTTGGTGGAAGATTATATTTTGAGAGGAACATTTTTTTTAACATAGGAAGAATTTTTTTACGATTTTTTTTTTCTGAAGGAAGAATTTTTTTGAGGTGACTGTTGTGGTGAACTTTTTTTTTTTCAATGGCATATGAAAACTGCTACCGAAATGTTCTTCTTATTGCAATGTTTGGCATCCTGAGTTCAGCTTGGCAAGCTGTGAAACACTCTTGAAAACCATTTGGAAAAAAAGTTTGGGCAAAATTTTCCTTTTTGGTGGAAGATTATATTTTGAGATGAAGATTTTTTTTAACATAGGAAGAATTTTTTTACGAATTTTTTTTTTCTGAAGGAAGAATTTTTTTGAGGTGACTGTTGTGGGGAACTTTTTTTTTTCAATGGCATATGAAAACTGCTATCGAAACGTTGTTCTTATTGCAATGTTTGGAATCCTGAGTTCAGCTTGGCAAGCTGTGAAATACTCTTGAAAACCATTTGGAAAAAAAGTTTTAGCAACATTTTTCTTTTTGGTGGAAGATTATATTTTGAGAGGAAGATTTTTTTTAACATAGGAAGAATTTTTTTACGAATTTTTTTTTTCTGAAGGAAGAATTCTTTTGAGGTGACTGTTGTGGGGAACTTTTTTCTTTTCAATGGCATATGTTTTCTTAATATTTCAATACAAACACTAGGTACAACTTGTTTGGCATCCTGAGTTCAGCTTGGCAATCTGTGAAAGACTTGAAAACCATTTGGAAAAAAAGTTTGGGCAAAATTTTCCTTTTTGGTGGAAGATTATATTTTGAGAGGAACATTTTTTTTAACATAGGAAGAATTTTTTTATGAATTTTTTTTTTCTGAAGGAAGAATTTTTTTGAGGTGACTTTTGTGGGGAACTTTTTTCTTTTCAATGGCATATGTTTTCTTACTATTTCAATACAAACACTAGGTACAACTTGTTTGGCATCCTGAGTTCAGCTTGGCAATCTGTGAAAGACTTGAAAACCATTTGGAAAAAAAGTTTGGGCAAAATTTTCCTTTTCGGTGGAAGATTATATTTTGAGAGGAAAATTTTTTTTAACATAGGAAGAATTTTTTTACGATTTTTTTTTTCTGAAGGAAGAATTTTTTTGAGGTGACTGTTGTGGTGAACTTTTTTTTTTTTCAATGGCATATGAAAACTGCTACCGAAATGTTCTTCTTATTGCAATGTTTGGCATCCTGAGTTCAGCTTGGCAAGCTGTGAAACACTCTTGAAAACCATTTGGAAAAAAAGTTTGGGCAAAATTTTCCTTTTTGGTGGAAGATTATATTTTGAGATGAAGATTTTTTTTAACATAGGAAGAATTTTTTTACAAATTTTTTTTTCTGAAGGAAGAATTTTTTTGAGGTGACTGTTGTGGGGAACTTTTTTTTTTCAATGGCATATGAAAACTGCTATCGAAACGTTCTTCTTATTGCAATGTTTGGAATCCTGAGTTCAGCTTGGCAAGCTGTGAAATACTCTTGAAAACCATTTGGAAAAAAAGTTTGAGCAAAATTTTTCTTTTTGGTGGAAGACTATATTTTGAGACGAAGATTTTTTTTAACATAGGAAGAATTTTTTTTACGAATTTTTTTTTTTCTGTAGGAAGAATTTTTTTGAGGTGACTGTTGTTAACTTTTTTTTTTTTCAATGGCATATGAAAACTGCTACCGAAATGTTCTTCTTATTGCAATGTTTGGCATCCTGAGTTCAGCTTGGCAAGCTGTGAAACACTCTTGAAAACCATTTGGAAAAAAAGTTTGGGCAAAATTTTCCTTTTTGGTGGAAGATAATATTTTGAGAGGAACATTTTTTTTAACATAGGAAGAATTTTTTTACGATTTTTTTTTTCTGAAGGAAGAATTTTTTTGAGGTGACGTTGTGAACTTTTTTTTTTTTCAATGGCATATGAAAACTGCTACTGAAATGTTCTTCTTATTGCAATGTTTGGCATCCTGAGTTCAGCTTGGCAAGCTGTGAAACACTCTTGAAAACCATTTGGAAAAAAAGTTTGGGCAAAATTTTCCTTTTTGGTGGAAGATTATATTTTGAGATGAAGATTTTTTTTAACATAGGAAGAATTTTTTTACGAATTTTTTTTTTTCTGTAGGAAGAATTTTTTTGAGGTAACTGTTGTGGGGAACTTTTTTTTTTCAATGGCATATGAAAACTGCTATCGAAACGTTCTTTTTATTGCAATGTTTGGAATCCTGAGTTCAGCTTGGCAAGCTGTGAAATACTCTTGAAAACCATTTGGAAAAAAAGTTTTAGCAACATTTTTCTTTTTGGTGGAAGATTATATTTTGAGAGGAAGATTTTTTTTAACATAGGAAGAATTTTTTTACGATTTTTTTTTTCTGAAGGAAGAATTTTTTTGAGGTGACTGTTGTGGTGAACTTTTTTTTTTTTTCAATGGCATATGAAAACTGCTACCGAAATGTTCTTCTTTTTTTGCAATGTTTGGCATCCTGAGTTCAGCTTGGCAAGCTGTGAAAGACTCCAGAAAACCATTTGGAAAAAAAATTTGAGCAAAATTTTTCTTTTTGGTGGAAGATTATATTTTGAGATGAAGATTTTTTTTAACATAGGAAGAATTTTTTTACGAATTTTTTTTTTTCTGAAGGAAGAATTTTTTTGAGGTGACTGTTGTGGGGAACTTTTTTCTTTTCAATGGCATATGTTTTCTTAATATTTCAATACAAACACTATGTACAACTTGTTTGGCATCCTGAGTTCAGCTTGGCAATCTGTGAAAGACTTGAAAACCATTTGGAAAAAAAGTTTGGGCAAAATTTTTCTTTTTGGTGGAAGATTACATTTTGAGAGGAAGATTTTTTTTAACATAGGAAGAATTTTTTTACGATTTTTTTTTTCTGAAGGAAGAATTTTTTTGAAGTGACTGTTGTGGGGAACTTTTTTTTTTCAATGGCATATTTGTTCTTAATATTTCAATACAAACACTATGTACAACTTGTTTGGCATCCAGAGTTCAGCTTGGCAAGCTGTGAAAGACTCTTGAAAACCATTTGGAAAAAAAGTTAGAGGAAATTTTTCTTTTTGGTGGAATACTATATTTTGAGAGGAAAATTTTTTTAACATAGGAAGAATTTTTTTACCATTTTTTTTTTCTGAAGGAAGAATTTTTTTGATGTGACTGTTGTAGGGAACTTTTTTTTTTTTCAAAGGCAAATGAAAACTGCTTCCAAAATGTTCTTAATATTTCAATACAAACACTATGTACAACTTGTTTGGCATCCTGAGTTCAGCTTGGCAATCTGTGAAAGACTCTTGAAAACCATTTGGAAAAAAAGTTTGGGCAAAATTTTTCTTTTTGGTGGAAGATTACATTTTGAGAGGAAGATTTTTTTTAACATGGGAAGAATTTTTTTACGAATTTTTTTTTTCTGAAGGAAGAATTTTTTTGAGATGAATGTTGTGGGCCTTTTTTCAAAGGCAAATGAAAAATGCTTCCAAAAAGTTCTTAATATTTCAATACAAACACTATGTACAAGTGTACAAGTGTTTCAATTTCACTGAAAGCTGATGATAAAATTGACTTAAGATTTCAATGCAAATACTATATATAACTAGTTTAGCATGCTGAGTTCTGCTTGGCAAGCCATGAAAGACTCTTGAAAACCATTTGGAACAAAAGTTACAGCACATTTGAACAAAGTTGAAAATTAGCCTTATTTCAGTGAGAGCTGCAGAAAGAAGCAATAAAATTTCACTGAAAGCTGATGATAAAATTGACTTAAGATTTCAATGCAAATACTATATATAACTAGTTTAGCATGCTGAGTTCTGCTTGGCAAGCCATGAAAGACTCTTGAAAACCATTTGGAACAAAAGTTACAGCACATTTGAACAAAGTTGAAAATTAGCCTTATTTCAGTGAGAGCTGCAGAAAGAAGCAATAAAATTTCACTGAAAGCTGATGATAAAATTGACTTAAGATTTCAATGCAAATACTATATATAACTAGTTTAGCATGCTGAGTTCTGCTTGGCAAGCCATGAAAGACTCTTGAAAACCATTTGGAACAAAAGTTACAGCACATTTGAACAAAGTTGAAAATTAGCCTTATTTCAGTGAGAGCTGCAGAAAGAAGCAATACAATTTCACTGAGAGCTGATGATAAAATTGACTTAATATTTCAATGCAAATACTATATATAACTAGTTTAGCATGCTGAGTTCTGCTTGGCAAGCCATGAAAGACTCTTGAAAACCATTTGGAACAAAAGTTAAAGCACATTTGAACAAAGTTGAAAATTAGCCTTATTTCAGTGAGAGCTGCAGAAAGAAGCAATAAAATTTCACTGAAAGCTGATGATAAAATTGACTTAAGATTTCAATGCAAATACTATATATAACTAGTTTAGCATGCTGAGTTCTGCTTGGCAAGCCATGAAAGACTCTTGAAAACCATTTGGAACAAAAGTTACAGCACATTTGAACAAAGTTGAAAATTAGCCTTATTTCAGTGAGAGCTGCAGAAAGAAGCAATAAAATTTCACTGAAAGCTGATGATAAAATTGACTTAATATTTCAATGCAAATACTATATATAACTAGTTTAGCATGCTGAGTTCTGCTTGGCAAGCCATGAAAGACTCTTGAAAACCATTTGGAACAAAAGTTACAGCACATTTGAACAAAGTTGAAAATTAGCCTTATTTCAGTGAGAGCTGCAGAAAGAAGCAATAAAATTTCACTGAAAGCTGATGATAAAATTGACTTAAGATTTCAATGCAAATACTATATATAACTAGTTTAGCATGCTGAGTTCTGCTTGGCAAGCCATGAAAGACTCTTGAAAACCATTTGGAACAAAAGTTACAGCACATTTGAACAAAGTTGAAAATTAGCCTTATTTCAGTGAGAGCTGCAGAAAGAAGCAATAAAATTTCACTGAAAGCTGATGATAAAATTGACTTAAGATTTCAATGCAAATACTATATATAACTAGTTTAGCATGCTGAGTTCTGCTTGGCAAGCCATGAAAGACTCTTGAAAACCATTTGGAACAAAAGTTACAGCACATTTGAACAAAGTTGAAAATTAGCCTTATTTCAGTGAGAGCTGCAGAAAGAAGCAATAAAATTTCACTGAAAGCTGATGATAAAATTGACTTAAGATTTCAATGCAAATACTATATATAACTAGTTTAGCATGCTGAGTTCTGCTTGGCAAACCATGAAAGACTCTTGAAAACCATTTGGAACAAAAGTTACAGCACATTTGAACAAAGTTGAAAATTAGCCTTATTTCAGTGAGAGCTGCAGAAAGAAGCAATAAAATTTCACTGAAAGCTGATGATAAAATTGACTTAAGATTTCAATGCAAATACTATATATAACTAGTTTAGCATGCTGAGTTCTGCTTGGCAAGCCATGAAAGACTCTTGAAAACCATTTGGAACAAAAGTTACAGCACATTTGAACAAAGTTGAAAATTAGCCTTATTTCAGTGAGAGCTGCAGAAAGAAGCAATAAAATTTCACTGAGAGCTGATGATAAAATTGACTTAATATTTCAATGCAAATACTATATATAACTAGTTTAGCATGCTGAGTTCTGCTTGGCAAGCCATGAAAGACTCTTGAAAACCATTTGGAACAAAAGTTAAAGCACATTTGAACAAAGTTGAAAATTAGCCTTATTTCAGTGAGAGCTGCAGAAAGAAGCAATAAAATTTCACTGAAAGCTGATGATAAAATTGACTTAAGATTTCAATGCAAATACTATATATAACTAGTTTAGCATGCTGAGTTCTGCTTGGCAAGCCATGAAAGACTCTTGAAAACCATTTGGAACAAAAGTTACAGCACATTTGAACAAAGTTGAAAATTAGCCTTATTTCAGTGAGAGCTGCAGAAAGAAGCAATAAAATTTCACTGAAAGCTGATGATAAAATTGACTTAATATTTCAATGCAAATACTATATATAACTAGTTTAGCATGCTGAGTTCTGCTTGGCAAGCCATGAAAGACTCTTGAAAACCATTTGGAACAAAAGTTACAGCACATTTGAACAAAGTTGAAAATTAGCCTTATTTCAGTGAGAGCTGCAGAAAGAAGCAATAAAATTTCACTGAAAGCTGATGATAAAATTGACTTAAGATTTCAATGCAAATACTATATATAACTAGTTTAGCATGCTGAGTTCTGCTTGGCAAGCCATGAAAGACTCTTGAAAACCATTTGGAACAAAAGTTACAGCACATTTGAACAAAGTTGAAAATTAGCCTTATTTCAGTGAGAGCTGCAGAAAGAAGCAATAAAATTTCACTGAAAGCTGAAAAAAAGTTTGAGCAAAATTTTTCTTTTTGGTGGAAGATTATATTTTGAGAGGAAGATTTCTTTTATCACAGGAAGATTTTTTTTATCGACATTGGTTTTTTTGGAGGAAGAATTTTTTTTCGGTTGACAGTGGGAATTCTTTTTTTGAAGGCAAATGAAAACTGCTTCTGAAATCTGCTTTATATTTCAATGCAAATAATTGAAAGTACAACTTGTTTGGAATCCTGAGTTCAGCTTGGCAAGCTGTGAAATACTCTTGAAAACCATTTGGAAAAAAAGTTTGAGCAAAATTTTTCTTTTTGGTGGAAGACTATATTTTGAGACGA
The DNA here is from genome assembly GCF_949987685.1 of Ammodytes marinus. Classification (NCBI taxonomy): domain Eukaryota; kingdom Metazoa; phylum Chordata; class Actinopteri; order Uranoscopiformes; family Ammodytidae; genus Ammodytes; species Ammodytes marinus. The sequence continues at coordinate 33,066,550 of NC_137212.1, forward strand.
AGATTTTTTTTAACATAGGAAGAATTTTTTTTACGAATTTTTTTTTTCTGAAGGAAGAATTTTTTTGAGGTGACTGTTGTGGGGAACTTTTTTTTTTCAATGGCATATGAAAACTGCTATCGAAATGTTCTTCTTATTGCAATGTTTGGCATCCTGAGTTCAGCTTGGCAAGCTGTGAAACACTCTTGAAAACCATTTGGAAAAAAAGTTTGGGCAAAATTTTCCTTTTTGGTGGAAGATTATATTTTGAGAGGAACATTTTTTTTAACATAGGAAGAATTTTTTTACGATTTTTTTTTTCTGAAGGAAGAATTTTTTTGAGGTGACTGTTGTGGTGAACTTTTTTTTTTCAATGGCATATGAAAACTGCTACCGAAATGTTCTTCTTATTGCAATGTTTGGCATCCTGAGTTCAGCTTGGCAAGCTGTGAAACACTCTTGAAAACCATTTGGAAAAAAAGTTTGGGCAAAATTTTCCTTTTTGGTGGAAGATTATATTTTGAGATGAAGATTTTTTTTAACATAGGAAGAATTTTTTTACGAATTTTTTTTTTCTGAAGGAAGAATTTTTTTGAGGTGACTGTTGTGGGGAACTTTTTTTTTTCAATGGCATATGAAAACTGCTATCGAAACGTTGTTCTTATTGCAATGTTTGGAATCCTGAGTTCAGCTTGGCAAGCTGTGAAATACTCTTGAAAACCATTTGGAAAAAAAGTTTTAGCAACATTTTTCTTTTTGGTGGAAGATTATATTTTGAGAGGAAGATTTTTTTTAACATAGGAAGAATTTTTTTACGAATTTTTTTTTTCTGAAGGAAGAATTCTTTTGAGGTGACTGTTGTGGGGAACTTTTTTCTTTTCAATGGCATATGTTTTCTTAATATTTCAATACAAACACTAGGTACAACTTGTTTGGCATCCTGAGTTCAGCTTGGCAATCTGTGAAAGACTTGAAAACCATTTGGAAAAAAAGTTTGGGCAAAATTTTCCTTTTTGGTGGAAGATTATATTTTGAGAGGAACATTTTTTTTAACATAGGAAGAATTTTTTTATGAATTTTTTTTTTCTGAAGGAAGAATTTTTTTGAGGTGACTTTTGTGGGGAACTTTTTTCTTTTCAATGGCATATGTTTTCTTACTATTTCAATACAAACACTAGGTACAACTTGTTTGGCATCCTGAGTTCAGCTTGGCAATCTGTGAAAGACTTGAAAACCATTTGGAAAAAAAGTTTGGGCAAAATTTTCCTTTTTGGTGGAAGATTATATTTTGAGAGGAACATTTTTTTTAACATAGGAAGAATTTTTTTACGATTTTTTTTTTCTGAAGGAAGAATTTTTTTGAGGTGACTGTTGTGGTGAACTTTTTTTTTTTTCAATGGCATATGAAAACTGCTACCGAAATGTTCTTCTTTTTTTGCAATGTTTGGCATCCTGAGTTCTTCTTTGCAAGCTGTGAAAGACTCTAGAAAACCATTTGGAAAAAAAATTTGAGCAAAATTTTTCTTTTTGGTGGAAGATTATATTTTGAGATGAAGATTTTTTTTAACAGGAAGAATTTTTTTACGAATTTTTTTTTTTCTGAAGGAAGAATTTTTTTGAGGTGACTGTTGTGGGGAACTTTTTTCTTTTCAATGGCATATGTTTTCTTAATATTTCAATACAAACACTAGGTACAACTTGTTTGGCATCCTGAGTTCAGCTTGGCAATCTGTGAAAGACTTGAAAACCATTTGGAAAAAAAGTTTGGGCAAAATTTTCCTTTTTGGTGGAAGATTATATTTTGAGAGGAACATTTTTTTTAACATAGGAAGAATTTTTTTACGATTTTTTTTTTCTGAAGGAAGAATTTTTTTGAGGTGACTTGTGGTGAACTTTTTTTTTTTTCAATGGCATATGAAAACTGCTACCGAAATGTTCTTCTTATTGCAATGTTTGGCATCCTGAGTTCAGCTTGGCAAGCTGTGAAACACTCTTGAAAACCATTTGGAAAAAAAGTTTGGGCAAAATTTTCCTTTTTGGTGGAAGATTATATTTTGAGATGAAGATTTTTTTTAACATAGGAAGAATTTTTTTACGAATTTTTTTTTTTCTGTAGGAAGAATTTTTTTGAGGTAACTGTTGTGGGGAACTTTTTTTTTTCAATGGCATATGAAAACTGCTATCGAAACGTTCTTCTTATTGCAATGTTTGGAATCCTGAGTTCAGCTTGGCAAGCTGTGAAATACTCTTGAAAACCATTTGGAAAAAAAGTTTTAGCAACATTTTTCTTTTTGGTGGAAGATTATATTTTGAGAGGAAGATTTTTTTTAACATAGGAAGAATTTTTTTACGATTTTTTTTTTCTGAAGGAAGAATTTTTTTGAGGTGACTGTTGTGGTGAACTTTTTTTTTTTTTCAATGGCATATGAAAACTGCTACCGAAATGTTCTTCTTTTTTTGCAATGTTTGGCATCCTGAGTTCAGCTTGGCAAGCTGTGAAAGACTCTAGAAAACCATTTGGAAAAAAAATTTGAGCAAAATTTTTCTTTTTGGTGGAAGATTATATTTTGAGATGAAGATTTTTTTTAACATTGGAAGAATTTTTTTACGAATTTTTTTTTTTCTGAAGGAAGAATTTTTTTGAGGTGACTGTTGTGGGGAACTTTTTTCTTTTCAATGGCATATGTTTTCTTAATATTTCAATACAAACACTATGTACAACTTGTTTGGCATCCTGAGTTCAGCTTGGCAATCTGTGAAAGACTTGAAAACCATTTGGAAAAAAAGTTTGGGCAAAATTTTTCTTTTTGGTGGAAGATTACATTTTGAGAGGAAGATTTTTTTTAACATAGGAAGAATTTTTTTACGATTTTTTTTTTCTGAAGGAAGAATTTTTTTGAAGTGACTGTTGTGGGGAACTTTTTTTTTTCAATGGCATATTTGTTCTTAATATTTCAATACAAACACTATGTACAACTTGTTTGGCATCCAGAGTTCAGCTTGGCAAGCTGTGAAAGACTCTTGAAAACCATTTGGAAAAAAAGTTAGAGGAAATTTTTCTTTTTGGTGGAATACTATATTTTGAGAGGAACATTTTTTTAACATAGGAAGAATTTTTTTACGATTTTTTTTTTCTGAAGGAAGAATTTTTTTGATGTGACTGTTGTAGGGAACTTTTTTTTTTTTCAAAGGCAAATGAAAACTGCTTCCAAAATGTTCTTAATATTTCAATACAAACACTATGTACAACTTGTTTGGCATCCTGAGTTCAGCTTGGCAATCTGTGAAAGACTCTTGAAAACCATTTGGAAAAAAAGTTTGGGCAAAATTTTTCTTTTTGGTGGAAGATTACATTTTGAGAGGAAGATTTTTTTTAACATAGGAAGAATTTTTTTACGAATTTTTTTTTTCTGAAGGAAGAATTTTTTTGAGATGAATGTTGTGGGGAACTTTTTTTTTCAAAGGCAAATGAAAAATGCTTCCAAAAAGTTCTTAATATTTCAATACAAACACAATGTACAAGTGTACAAGTGTTTCAATTTCACTGAAAGCTGATGATAAAATTGACTTAAGATTTCAATGCAAATACTATATATAACTAGTTTAGCATGCTGAGTTCTGCTTGGCAAGCCATGAAAGACTCTTGAAAACCATTTGGAACAAAAGTTACAGCACATTTGAACAAAGTTGAAAATTAGCCTTATTTCAGTGAGAGCTGCAGAAAGAAGCAATAAAATTTCACTGAAAGCTGATGATAAAATTGACTTAATATTTCAATGCAAATACTATATATAACTAGTTTAGCATGCTGAGTTCTGCTTGGCAAGCCATGAAAGACTCTTGAAAACCATTTGGAACAAAAGTTACAGCACATTTGAACAAAGTTGAAAATTAGACTTATTTCAGTGAGAGCTGCAGAAAGAAGCAATAAAATTTCACTGAAAGCTGATGATAAAATTTACTTAATATTTCAATGCAAATACTATATATAACTAGTTTAGCATGCTGAGTTCTGCTTGGCAAGCCATGAAAGACTCTTGAAAACCATTTGGAACAAAAGTTACAACACATTTGAACAAAGTTGAAAATTAGCCTTATTTCAGTGAGAGCTGCAGAAAGAAGCAATAAAATTTCACTGAGAGCTGATGATAAAATTGACTTAATATTTCAATGCAAATACTATATATAACTAGTTTAGCATGCTGAGTTCTGCTTGGCAAGCCATGAAAGACTTTTGAAAACCATTTGGAACAAAAGTTACAGCACATTTGAACAAAGTTGAAAATTAGCCTTATTTCAGTGAGAGCTGCAGAAAGAAGCAATAAAATTTCACTGAAAGCTGATGATAAAATTGACTTAAGATTTCAATGCAAATACTATATATAACTAGTTTAGCATGCTGAGTTCTGCTTGGCAAGCCATGAAAGACTCTTGAAAACCATTTGGAACAAAAGTTACAGCACATTTGAACAAAGTTGAAAATTAGCCTTATTTCAGTGAGAGCTGCAGAAAGAAGCAATAAAATTTCACTGAAAGCTGATGATAAAATTTACTTAATATTTCAATGCAAATACTATATATAACTAGTTTAGCATGTTGAGTTCTGCTTGGCAAGCCATGAAAGACTCTTGAAAACCATTTGGAACAAAAGTTACAACACATTTGAACAAAGTTGAAAATTAGCCTTATTTCAGTGAGAGCTGCAGAAAGAAGCAATAAAATTTCACTGAGAGCTGATGATAAAATTGACTTAATATTTCAATGCAAATACTATATATAACTAGTTTAGCATGCTGAGTTCTGCTTGGCAAGCCATGAAAGACTCTTGAAAACCATTTGGAACAAAAGTTACAGCACATTTGAACAAAGTTGAAAATTAGCCTTATTTCAGTGAGAGCTGCAGAAAGAAGCAATACAATTTCACTGAAAGCTGATGATAAAATTGACTTAAGATTTCAATGCAAATACTATATATAACTAGTTTAGCATGCTGAGTTCTGCTTGGCAAGCCATGAAAGACTCTTGAAAACCATTTGGAACAAAAGTTACAGCACATTTGAACAAAGTTGAAAATTAGCCTTATTTCAGTGAGAGCTGCAGAAAGAAGCAATAAAATTTCACTGAAAGCTGATGATAAAATTTACTTAATATTTCAATGCAAATACTATATATAACTAGTTTAGCATGCTGAGTTCTGCTTGGCAAGCCATGAAAGACTCTTGAAAACCATTTGGAACAAAAGTTACAACACATTTGAACAAAGTTGAAAATTAGCCTTATTTCAGTGAGAGCTGCAGAAAGAAGCAATAAAATTTCACTGAGAGCTGATGATAAAATTGACTTAATATTTCAATGCAAATACTATATATAACTAGTTTAGCATGCTGAGTTCTGCTTGGCAAGCCATGAAAGACTCTTGAAAACCATTTGGAACAAAAGTTACAGCACATTTGAACAAAGTTGAAAATTAGCCTTATTTCAGTGAGAGCTGCAGAAAGAAGCAATAAAATTTCACTGAAAGCTGATGATAAAATTTACTTAATATTTCAATGCAAATACTATATATAACTAGTTTAGCATGTTGAGTTCTGCTTGGCAAGCCATGAAAGACTCTTGAAAACCATTTGGAACAAAAGTTACAACACATTTGAACAAAGTTGAAAATTAGCCTTATTTCAGTGAGAGCTGCAGAAAGAAGCAATAAAATTTCACTGAGAGCTGATGATAAAATTGACTTAATATTTCAATGCAAATACTATATATAACTAGTTTAGCATGCTGAGTTCTGCTTGGCAAGCCATGAAAGACTCTTGAAAACCATTTGGAACAAAAGTTACAGCACATTTGAACAAAGTTGAAAATTAGCCTTATTTCAGTGAGAGCTGCAGAAAGAAGCAATACAATTTCACTGAAAGCTGATGATAAAATTGACTTAAGATTTCAATGCAAATACTATATATAACTAGTTTAGCATGCTGAGTTCTGCTTGGCAAGCCATGAAAGACTCTTGAAAACCATTTGGAACAAAAGTTACAGCACATTTGAACAAAGTTGAAAATTAGCCTTATTTCAGTGAGAGCTGCAGAAAGAAACAATAAAATTTCACTGAAAGCTGATGATAAAATTTACTTAATATTTCAATGCAAATACTATATATAACTAGTTTAGCATGCTGAGTTCTGCTTGGCAAGCCATGAAAGACTCTTGAAAACCATTTGGAACAAAAGTTACAACACATTTGAACAAAGTTGAAAATTAGCCTTATTTCAGTGAGAGCTGCAGAAAGAAGCAATAAAATTTCACTGAGAGCTGATGATAAAATTGACTTAATATTTCAATGCAAATACTATATATAACTAGTTTAGCATGCTGAGTTCTGCTTGGCAAGCCATGAAAGACTCTTGAAAACCATTTGGAACAAAAGTTACAGCACATTTGAACAAAGTTGAAAATTAGCCTTATTTCAGTGAGAGCTGCAGAAAGAAGCAATAAAATTTCACTGAAAGCTGATGATAAAATTGACTTAAGATTTCAATGCAAATACTATATATAACTAGTTTAGCATGCTGAGTTCTGCTTGGCAAGCCATGAAAGACTCTTGAAAACCATTTGGAACAAAAGTTACAGCACATTTGAACAAAGTTGAAAATTAGCCTTATTTCAGTGAGAGCTGCAGAAAGAAGCAATAAAATTTCACTGAAAGCTGATGATAAAATTGACTTAAGATTTCAATGCAAATACTATATATAACTAGTTTAGCATGCTGAGTTCTGCTTGGCAAGCCATGAAAGACTCTTGAAAACCATTTGGAACAAAAGTTACAGCACATTTGAACAAAGTTGAAAATTAGCCTTATTTCAGTGAGAGCTGCAGAAAGAAGCAATAAAATTTCACTGAAAGCTGATGATAAAATTGACTTAAGATTTCAATGCAAATACTATATATAACTAGTTTAGCATGCTGAGTTCTGCTTGGCAAGCCATGAAAGACTCTTGAAAACCATTTGGAACAAAAGTTACAACACATTTGAACAAAGTTGAAAATTAGCCTTATTTCAGTGAGAGCTGCAGAAAGAAGCAATAAAATTTCACTGAGAGCTGATGGTAAAATTGACTTAATATTTCAATGCAAATACTATATATAACTAGTTTAGCATGCTGAGTTCTGCTTGGCAAGCCATGAAAGACTCTTGAAAACCATTTGGAACAAAAGTTACAGCACATTTGAACAAAGTTGAAAATTAGCCTTATTTCAGTGAGAGCTGCAGAAAGAAGCAATAAAATTTCACTGAAAGCTGATGATAAAATTGACTTAATATTTCAATGCAAATACTATATATAACTAGTTTAGCATGCTGAGTTCTGCTTGGCAAGCCATGAAAGACTCTTGAAAACCATTTGGAACAAAAGTTACAACACATTTGAACAAAGTTGAAAATTAGCCTTATTTCAGTGAGAGCTGCAGAAAGAAGCAATAAAATTTCACTGAGAGCTGATGATAAAATTGACTTAATATTTCAATGCAAATACTATATATAACTAGTTTAGCATGCTGAGTTCTGCTTGGCAAGCCATGAAAGACTCTTGAAAACCATTTGGAACAAAAGTTACAGCACATTTGAACAAAGTTGAAAATTAGCCTTATTTCAGTGAGAGCTGCAGAAAGAAGCAATACAATTTCACTGAAAGCTGATGATAAAATTGACTTAAGATTTCAATGCAAATACTATATATAACTAGTTTAGCATGCTGAGTTCTGCTTGGCAAGCCATGAAAGACTCTTGAAAACCATTTGGAACAAAAGTTACAGCACATTTGAACAAAGTTGAAAATTAGCCTTATTTCAGTGAGAGCTGCAGAAAGAAACAATAAAATTTCACTGAAAGCTGATGATAAAATTTACTTAATATTTCAATGCAAATACTATATATAACTAGTTTAGCATGCTGAGTTCTGCTTGGCAAGCCATGAAAGACTCTTGAAAACCATTTGGAACAAAAGTTACAACACATTTGAACAAAGTTGAAAATTAGCCTTATTTCAGTGAGAGCTGCAGAAAGAAGCAATAAAATTTCACTGAGAGCTGATGATAAAATTGACTTAATATTTCAATGCAAATACTATATATAACTAGTTTAGCATGCTGAGTTCTGCTTGGCAAGCCATGAAAGACTCTTGAAAACCATTTGGAACAAAAGTTACAGCACATTTGAACAAAGTTGAAAATTAGCCTTATTTCAGTGAGAGCTGCAGAAAGAAGCAATAAAATTTCACTGAAAGCTGATGATAAAATTGACTTAAGATTTCAATGCAAATACTATATATAACTAGTTTAGCATGCTGAGTTCTGCTTGGCAAGCCATGAAAGACTCTTGAAAACCATTTGGAACAAAAGTTACAGCACATTTGAACAAAGTTGAAAATTAGCCTTATTTCAGTGAGAGCTGCAGAAAGAAGCAATAAAATTTCACTGAAAGCTGATGATAAAATTGACTTAAGATTTCAATGCAAATACTATATATAACTAGTTTAGCATGCTGAGTTCTGCTTGGCAAGCCATGAAAGACTCTTGAAAACCATTTGGAACAAAAGTTACAGCACATTTGAACAAAGTTGAAAATTAGCCTTATTTCAGTGAGAGCTGCAGAAAGAAGCAATAAAATTTCACTGAAAGCTGATGATAAAATTGACTTAAGATTTCAATGCAAATACTATATATAACTAGTTTAGCATGCTGAGTTCTGCTTGGCAAGCCATGAAAGACTCTTGAAAACCATTTGGAACAAAAGTTACAACACATTTGAACAAAGTTGAAAATTAGCCTTATTTCAGTGAGAGCTGCAGAAAGAAGCAATAAAATTTCACTGAGAGCTGATGGTAAAATTGACTTAATATTTCAATGCAAATACTATATATAACTAGTTTAGCATGCTGAGTTCTGCTTGGCAAGCCATGAAAGACTCTTGAAAACCATTTGGAACAAAAGTTACAGCACATTTGAACAAAGTTGAAAATTAGCCTTATTTCAGTGAGAGCTGCAGAAAGAAGCAATAAAATTTCACTGAAAGCTGATGATAAAATTGACTTAATATTTCAATGCAAATACTATATATAACTAGTTTAGCATGCTGAGTTCTGCTTGGCAAGCCATGAAAGACTCTTGAAAACCATTTGGAACAAAAGTTACAACACATTTGAACAAAGTTGAAAATTAGCCTTATTTCAGTGAGAGCTGCAGAAAGAAGCAATAAAATTTCACTGAGAGCTGATGATAAAATTGACTTAATATTTCAATGCAAATACTATATATAACTAGTTTAGCATGCTGAGTTCTGCTTGGCAAGCCATGAAAGACTCTTGAAAACCATTTGGAACAAAAGTTACAACACATTTGAACAAAGTTGAAAATTAGCCTTATTTCCGTGAGAGCTGCAGAAAGAAGCAATAAAATTTCACTGAAAGCTGATGATAAAATTGACTTAAGATTTCAATGCAAATACTATATATAACTAGTTTAGCATGCTGAGTTCTGCTTGGCAAGCCATGAAAGACTCTTGAAAACCATTTGGAACAAAAGTTACAACACATTTGAACAAAGTTGAAAATTAGCCTTATTTCAGTGAGAGCTGCAGAAAGAAACAATAAAATTTCACTGAAAGCTGATGATAAAATTTACTTAATATTTCAATGCAAATACTATATATAACTAGTTTAGCATGCTGAGTTCTGCTTGGCAAGCCATGAAAGACTCTTGAAAACCATTTGGAACAAAAGTTACAACACATTTGAACAAAGTTGAAAATTAGCCTTATTTCAGTGAGAGCTGCAGAAAGAAGCAATAAAATTTCACTGAGAGCTGATGATAAAATTGACTTAATATTTCAATGCAAATACTATATATAACTAGTTTAGCATGCTGAGTTCTGCTTGGCAAGCCATGAAAGACTCTTGAAAACCATTTGGAACAAAAGTTACAGCACATTTGAACAAAGTTGAAAATTAGCCTTATTTCAGTGAGAGCTGCAGAAAGAAGCAATAAAATTTCACTGAAAGCTGATGATAAAATTGACTTAAGATTTCAATGCAAATACTATATATAACTAGTTTAGCATGCTGAGTTCTGCTTGGCAAGCCATGAAAGACTCTTGAAAACCATTTGGAACAAAAGTTACAGCACATTTGAACAAAGTTGAAAATTAGCCTTATTTCAGTGAGAGCTGCAGAAAGAAGCAATAAAATTTCACTGAAAGCTGATGATAAAATTGACTTAAGATTTCAATGCAAATACTATATATAACTAGTTTAGCATGCTGAGTTCTGCTTGGCAAGCCATGAAAGACTCTTGAAAACCATTTGGAACAAAAGTTACAGCACATTTGAACAAAGTTGAAAATTAGCCTTATTTCAGTGAGAGCTGCAGAAAGAAGCAATAAAATTTCACTGAAAGCTGATGATAAAATTGACTTAAGATTTCAATGCAAATACTATATATAACTAGTTTAGCATGCTGAGTTCTGCTTGGCAAGCCATGAAAGACTCTTGAAAACCATTTGGAACAAAAGTTACAACACATTTGAACAAAGTTGAAAATTAGCCTTATTTCAGTGAGAGCTGCAGAAAGAAGCAATAAAATTTCACTGAGAGCTGATGGTAAAATTGACTTAATATTTCAATGCAAATACTATATATAACTAGTTTAGCATGCTGAGTTCTGCTTGGCAAGCCATGAAAGACTCTTGAAAACCATTTGGAACAAAAGTTACAGCACATTTGAACAAAGTTGAAAATTAGCCTTATTTCAGTGAGAGCTGCAGAAAGAAGCAATAAAATTTCACTGAAAGCTGATGATAAAATTGACTTAATATTTCAATGCAAATACTATATATAACTAGTTTAGCATGCTGAGTTCTGCTTGGCAAGCCATGAAAGACTCTTGAAAACCATTTGGAACAAAAGTTACAACACATTTGAACAAAGTTGAAAATTAGCCTTATTTCAGTGAGAGCTGCAGAAAGAAGCAATAAAATTTCACTGAGAGCTGATGATAAAATTGACTTAATATTTCAATGCAAATACTATATATAACTAGTTTAGCATGCTGAGTTCTGCTTGGCAAGCCATGAAAGACTCTTGAAAACCATTTGGAACAAAAGTTACAACACATTTGAACAAAGTTGAAAATTAGCCTTATTTCCGTGAGAGCTGCAGAAAGAAGCAATAAAATTTCACTGAAAGCTGATGATAAAATTGACTTAAGATTTCAATGCAAATACTATATATAACTAGTTTAGCATGCTGAGTTCTGCTTGGCAAGCCATGAAAGACTCTTGAAAACCATTTGGAACAAAAGTTACAACACATTTGAACAAAGTTGAAAATTAGCCTTATTTCAGTGAGAGCTGCAGAAAGAAGCAATAAAATTTCACTGAGAGCTGATGATAAAATTGACTTAATATTTCAATGCAAATACTATATATAACTAGTTTAGCATGCTGAGTTCTGCTTGGCAAGCCATGAAAGACTCTTGAAAACCATTTGGAACAAAAGTTAGAGCACATTTGAACAAAGTTGAAAATTAGCCTTATTTCAGTGAGAGCTGCAGAAAGAAGCAATAAAATTTCACTGAAAGCTGATGATAAAATTGACTTAATATTTCAATGCAAATACTATATATAACTAGTTTAGCATGCTGAGTTCTGCTTGGCAAGCCATGAAAGACTCTTGAAAACCATTTGGAACAAAAGTTACAACACATTTGAACAAAGTTGAAAATTAGCCTTATTTCAGTGAGAGCTGCAGAAAGAAGCAATAAAATTTCACTGAGAGCTGATGATAAAATTGACTTAATATTTCAATGCAAATACTATATATAACTAGTTTAGCATGCTGAGTTCTGCTTGGCAAGCCATGAAAGACTCTTGAAAACCATTTGGAACAAAAGTTACAACACATTTGAACAAAGTTGAAAATTAGCCTTATTTCCGTGAGAGCTGCAGAAAGAAGCAATAAAATTTCACTGAAAGCTGATGATAAAATTGACTTAAGATTTCAATGCAAATACTATATATAACTAGTTTAGCATGCTGAGTTCTGCTTGGCAAGCCATGAAAGACTCTTGAAAACCATTTGGAACAAAAGTTACAGCACATTTGAACAAAGTTGAAAATTAGCCTTATTTCAGTGAGAGCTGCAGAAAGAAGCAATAAAATTTCACTGAAAGCTGAAAAAAAGTTTGAGCAAAATTTTTCTTTTTGGTGGAAGATTATATTTTGAGAGGAAGATTTCTTTTATCACAGGAAGATTTTTTTTATCGACATTGGTTTTTTTTGGAGGAAGAATTTTTTTTCGGTTGACAGTGGGAATTCTTTTTTTGAAGGCAAATGAAAACTTCTTCTGAAATCTGCTTTATATTTCAATGCAAATAATTGAAAGTACAACTTGTTTGGAATCCTGAGTTCAGCTTGGCAAGCTGTGAAATACTCTTGAAAACCATTTGGAAAAAAAGTTTGGGCAAAATTTTCCTTTTTGGTGGAAGACTATATTTTGAGACGAAGAATTTTTTTAACATAGGAAGAATTTTTTTTACGAATTTTTTTTTTTCTGAAGGAAGAATTTTTTTGAGGTGACTGTGGTGGGGAACTTTTTTTTTTCAATGGCATATGAAAACTGCTATCGAAACGTTCTTCTTATTGCAATGTTTGGCATCCTGAGTTCAGCTTGGCAAGCTGTGAAACACTCTTGAAAACCATTTGGAAAAAAAGTTTGGGCAAAATTTTCCTTTTTGGTGGAAGATTATATTTTGAGAGGAACATTTTTTTTAATATAGGAAGATTTTTTTACGATTTTTTTTTTCTGAAGGAAGAATTTTTTTGAGGTGACTTGTGGTGAACTTTTTTTTTTTCAATGGCATATGAAAACTGCTACCGAAATGTTCTTCTTATTGCAATGTTTGGCATCCTGAGTTCAGCTTGGCAAGCTGTGAAACTCTTGAAAACCATTTGGAAAAAAAGTTTGGGCAAAATTTTCCTTTTTGGTGGAAGATTATATTTTGAGAGGAAGATTTTTTTTAACATAGGAAGAATTTTTTTACGATTTTTTTTTTTCTGAAGGAAGAATTTTTTTGAGGTGACTGTTGTGGTGAACTTTTTTTTTTTTTCAATGGCATATGAAAACTGCTACCGAAATGTTCTTCTTTTTTTGCAATGTTTGGCATCCTGAGTTCAGCTTGGCAAGATGTGAAAGACTCTAGAAAACCATTTGGAAAAAAAATTTGAGCAAAATTTTTCTTTTTGGTGGAAGATTATATTTTGAGATGAAGATTTTTTTTAACATAGGAAGAATTTTTTTACAAATTTTTTTTTTTCTGAAGGAAGAATTTTTTTGAGGTGACTGTTGTGGGGAACTTTTTTCTTTTCAATGGCATATGTTTTCTTAATATTTCAATACAAACACTAGGTACAACTTGTTTGGCATCCTGAGTTCAGCTTGGCAATCTGTGAAAGACTTGAAAACCATTTGGAAAAAAAGTTTGGGCAAAATTTTCCTTTTTGGTGGAAGATTATATTTTGAGAGGAACATTTTTTTTAACATAGGAAGAATTTTTTTACGATTTTTTTTTTCTGAAGGAAGAATTTTTTTGAAGTGACTGTTTTGGGGAACTTTTTTTTTTCAATGGCATATTTGTTCTTAATATTTCAATACAAACACTATGTACAACTTGTTTGGCATCCAGAGTTCAGCTTGGCGAGCTGTGAAAGACTCTTGAAAACCATTTGGAAAAAAAGTTAGAGGAAATTTTTCTTTTTGGTGGAAGATTATATTTTGAGATGAAGATTTTTTTTAACATAGGAAGAATTTTTTTACGATTTTTTTTTTCTGAAGGAAGAATTTTTTTGAAGTGACTGTTTTGGGGAACTTTTTTTTTTCAATGGCATATTTGTTCTTAATATTTCAATACAAACACTATGTACAACTTGTTTGGCATCCAGAGTTCAGCTTGGCGAGCTGTGAAAGACTCTTGAAAACCATTTGGAAAAAAAGTTAGAGGAAATTTTTCTTTTTGGTGGAATACTATATTTTGAGAGGAACATTTTTTTAACATAGGAAGAATTTTTTTACGATTTTTTTTTTCTGAAGGAAGAATTTTTTTGATGTGACTGTTGTAGGGAACTTTTTTTTTTTCAAAGGCAAATGAAAACTGCTTCCAAAATGTTCTTAATATTTCAATACAAACACTATGTACAACTTGTTTGGCATCCTGAGTTCAGCTTGGCAATCTGTGAAAGACTCTTGAAAACCATTTGGAAAAAAAGTTTGGGCAAAATTTTTCTTTTTGGTGGAAGATTACATTTTGAGAGGAAGATTTTATTAACATAGGAAGAATTTTTTTACGAATTTTTTTTTTCTGAAGGAAGAATTTTTTTGAGATTAATGTTGTGGGGAACTTTTTTTTTTCAAAGGCAAATGAAAAATGCTTCCAAAAAGTTCTTAATATTTCAATACAAACACTATGTACAAGTGTGTCAATTTCACTGAAAGCTGATGATAAAATTGACTTAAGATTTCAATGCAAATACTATATATAACTAGTTTAGCATGCTGAGTTCTGCTTGGCAAGCCATGAAAGACTCTTGAAAACCATTTGGAACAAAAGTTACAGCACATTTGAACAAAGTTGAAAATTAGCCTTATTTCAGTGAGAGCTGCAGAAAGAAGCAATAAAATTTCACTGAAAGCTGATGATAAAATTGACTTAATATTTCAATGCAAATACTATATATAACTAGTTTAGCATGCTGAGTTCTGCTTGGCAAGCCATGAAAGACTCTTGAAAACCATTTGGAACAAAAGTTACAACACATTTGAACAAAGTTGAAAATTAGCCTTATTTCAGTGAGAGCTGCAGAAAGAAGCAATAAAATTTCACTGAGAGCTGATGATAAAATTGACTTAATATTTCAATGCAAATACTATATATAACTAGTTTAGCATGCTGAGTTCTGCTTGGCAAGCCATGAAAGACTCTTGAAAACCATTTGGAACAAAAGTTACAACACATTTGAACAAAGTTGAAAATTAGCCTTATTTCCGTGAGAGCTGCAGAAAGAAGCAATAAAATTTCACTGAAAGCTGATGATAAAATTGACTTAAGATTTCAATGCAAATACTATATATAACTAGTTTAGCATGCTGAGTTCTGCTTGGCAAGCCATGAAAGACTCTTGAAAACCATTTGGAACAAAAGTTACAGCACATTTGAACAAAGTTGAAAATTAGCCTTATTTCAGTGAGAGCTGCAGAAAGAAGCAATAAAATTTCACTGAAAGCTGAAAAAAAGTTTGAGCAAAATTTTTCTTTTTGGTGGAAGATTATATTTTGAGAGGAAGATTTCTTTTATCACAGGAAGATTTTTTTTATCGACATTGGTTTTTTTTGGAGGAAGAATTTTTTTTCGGTTGACAGTGGGAATTCTTTTTTTGAAGGCAAATGAAAACTTCTTCTGAAATCTGCTTTATATTTCAATGCAAATAATTGAAAGTACAACTTGTTTGGAATCCTGAGTTCAGCTTGGCAAGCTGTGAAATACTCTTGAAAACCATTTGGAAAAAAAGTTTGGGCAAAATTTTCCTTTTTGGTGGAAGACTATATTTTGAGACGAAGAATTTTTTTAACATAGGAAGAATTTTTTTTACGAATTTTTTTTTTTCTGAAGGAAGAATTTTTTTGAGGTGACTGTGGTGGGGAACTTTTTTTTTTCAATGGCATATGAAAACTGCTATCGAAACGTTCTTCTTATTGCAATGTTTGGCATCCTGAGTTCAGCTTGGCAAGCTGTGAAACACTCTTGAAAACCATTTGGAAAAAAAGTTTGGGCAAAATTTTCCTTTTTGGTGGAAGATTATATTTTGAGAGGAACATTTTTTTTAATATAGGAAGAATTTTTTTACGATTTTTTTTTTCTGAAGGAAGAATTTTTTTGAGGTGACTTGTGGTGAACTTTTTTTTTTTCAATGGCATATGAAAACTGCTACCGAAATGTTCTTCTTATTGCAATGTTTGGCATCCTGAGTTCAGCTTGGCAAGCTGTGAAACTCTTGAAAACCATTTGGAAAAAAAGTTTGGGCAAAATTTTCCTTTTTGGTGGAAGATTATATTTTGAGAGGAAGATTTTTTTTAACATAGGAAGAATTTTTTTACGATTTTTTTTTTTCTGAAGGAAGAATTTTTTTGAGGTGACTGTTGTGGTGAACTTTTTTTTTTTTTCAATGGCATATGAAAACTGCTACCGAAATGTTCTTCTTTTTTTGCAATGTTTGGCATCCTGAGTTCAGCTTGGCAAGATGTGAAAGACTCTAGAAAACCATTTGGAAAAAAAATTTGAGCAAAATTTTTCTTTTTGGTGGAAGATTATATTTTGAGATGAAGATTTTTTTTAACATAGGAAGAATTTTTTTACAAATTTTTTTTTTTCTGAAGGAAGAATTTTTTTGAGGTGACTGTTGTGGGGAACTTTTTTCTTTTCAATGGCATATGTTTTCTTAATATTTCAATACAAACACTAGGTACAACTTGTTTGGCATCCTGAGTTCAGCTTGGCAATCTGTGAAAGACTTGAAAACCATTTGGAAAAAAAGTTTGGGCAAAATTTTCCTTTTTGGTGGAAGATTATATTTTGAGAGGAACATTTTTTTTAACATAGGAAGAATTTTTTTACGATTTTTTTTTTCTGAAGGAAGAATTTTTTTGAAGTGACTGTTTTGGGGAACTTTTTTTTTTCAATGGCATATTTGTTCTTAATATTTCAATACAAACACTATGTACAACTTGTTTGGCATCCAGAGTTCAGCTTGGCGAGCTGTGAAAGACTCTTGAAAACCATTTGGAAAAAAAGTTAGAGGAAATTTTTCTTTTTGGTGGAAGATTATATTTTGAGATGAAGATTTTTTTTAACATAGGAAGAATTTTTTTACGATTTTTTTTTTCTGAAGGAAGAATTTTTTTGAAGTGACTGTTTTGGGGAACTTTTTTTTTTCAATGGCATATTTGTTCTTAATATTTCAATACAAACACTATGTACAACTTGTTTGGCATCCAGAGTTCAGCTTGGCGAGCTGTGAAAGACTCTTGAAAACCATTTGGAAAAAAAGTTAGAGGAAATTTTTCTTTTTGGTGGAATACTATATTTTGAGAGGAACATTTTTTTAACATAGGAAGAATTTTTTTACGATTTTTTTTTTCTGAAGGAAGAATTTTTTTGATGTGACTGTTGTAGGGAACTTTTTTTTTTTCAAAGGCAAATGAAAACTGCTTCCAAAATGTTCTTAATATTTCAATACAAACACTATGTACAACTTGTTTGGCATCCTGAGTTCAGCTTGGCAATCTGTGAAAGACTCTTGAAAACCATTTGGAAAAAAAGTTTGGGCAAAATTTTTCTTTTTGGTGGAAGATTACATTTTGAGAGGAAGATTTTATTAACATAGGAAGAATTTTTTTACGAATTTTTTTTTTCTGAAGGAAGAATTTTTTTGAGATTAATGTTGTGGGGAACTTTTTTTTTTCAAAGGCAAATGAAAAATGCTTCCAAAAAGTTCTTAATATTTCAATACAAACACTATGTACAAGTGTGTCAATTTCACTGAAAGCTGATGATAAAATTGACTTAAGATTTCAATGCAAATACTATATATAACTAGTTTAGCATGCTGAGTTCTGCTTGGCAAGCCATGAAAGACTCTTGAAAACCATTTGGAACAAAAGTTACAGCACATTTGAACAAAGTTGAAAATTAGCCTTATTTCAGTGAGAGCTGCAGAAAGAAGCAATAAAATTTCACTGAAAGCTGATGATAAAATTGACTTAAGATTTCAATGCAAATACTATATATAACTAGTTTAGCATGCTGAGTTCTGCTTGGCAAGCCATGAAAGACTCTTGAAAACCATTTGGAACAAAAGTTACAGCACATTTGAACAAAGTTGAAAATTAGCCTTATTTCAGTGAGAGCTGCAGAAAGAAGCAATAAAATTTCACTGAAAGCTGAAAAAAAGTTTGAACAAAATTTTTCTTTTTGATGGAAGATTATATTTTGAGAGGAAGATTTCTTTTATCACAGGAAGATTTTTTTTATCGACATTGGTTTTTTTTGGAGGAAGAATTTTTTTTCGGTTGACAGTGGGAATTCTTTTTTTGAAGGCAAATGAAAACTGCTTCTGAAATCTGCTTTATATTTCAATGCAAATAATTGAAAGTACAACTTGTTTGGAATCCTGAGTTCAGCTTGGCAAGCTGTGAAATACTCTTGAAAACCATTTGGAAAAAAAGTTTGGGCAAAATTTTCCTTTTTGGTGGAAGATTATATTTTGAGAGGAACATTTTTTTTAACATAGGAAGAATTTTTTTACGATTTTTTTTTTCTGAAGGAAGAATTTTTTTGAGGTGACTGTTGTGGTGAACTTTTTTTTTTTCAATGGCATATGAAAACTGCTACCGAAATGTTCTTCTTATTGCAATGTTTGGAATCCTGAGTTCAGCTTGGCAAGCTGTGAAATACTCTTGAAAACCATTTGGAAAAAAAGTTTGAGCAAAATTTTTCTTTTTGGTGGAAGACTATATTTTGAGACGAAGATTTTTTTTAACATAGGAAGAATTTTTTTTACGAATTTTTTTTTTCTGAAGGAAGAATTTTTTTGAGGTGACTGTTGTGGGGAACTTTTTTTTTTCAATGGCATATGAAAACTGCTATCGAAACGTTCTTCTTATTGCAATGTTTGGCATCCTGAGTTCAGCTTGGCAAGCTGTGAAACACTCTTGAAAACCATTTGGAAAAAAAGTTTGGGCAAAATTTTCCTTTTTGGTGGAAGATTATATTTTGAGAGGAACATTTTTTTTAACATAGGAAGAATTTTTTTACGATTTTTTTTTTCTGAAGGAAGAATTTTTTTGAGGTGACTGTTGTGAACTTTTTTTTTTTTCAATGGCATATGAAAACTGCTACCGAAATGTTCTTCTTATTGCAATGTTTGGCATCCTGAGTTCAGCTTGGCAAGCTGTGAAACTCTTGAAAACCATTTGGAAAAAAAGTTTGGGCAAAATTTTCCTTTTTGTTGGAAGATTATATTTTGAGAGGAAGATTTTTTTTAACATAGGAAGAATTTTTTTACGAATTTTTTTTTTCCGAAAGAAGAATTTTTTTGAGGTGACTGTTGTGGGGAACTTTTTTTTTTCAATGGCATATGAAAACTGCTACCGAAACGTTCTTCTTATTGCAATGTTTGGCATCCTGAGTTCAGCTTGGCAAGCTGTGAAACACTCTTGAAAACCATTTGGAAAAAAAGTTTGGGCAAAATTTTCCTTTTTGGTGGAAGATTATATTTTGAGAGGAACATTTTTTTTAACATAGGAAGAATTTTTTTACGATTTTTTTTTTCTGAAGGAAGAATTTTTTTGAGGTGACTGTTGTGAACTTTTTTTTTTTTCAATGTTCTTCTTATTGCAATGTTTGGAATCCTGAGTTCAGCTTGGCAAGCTGTGAAATACTCTTGAAAACCATTTGGAAAAAAAGTTTGAGCAAAATTTTTCTTTTTGGTGGAAGACTATATTTTGAGACGAAGATTTTTTTTAACATAGGAAGAATTTTTTTTACGAATTTTTTTTTTCTGAAGGAAGAATTTTTTTGAGGTGACTGTTGTGGGGAACTTTTTTTTTTCAATGGCATATGAAAACTGCTATCGAAACGTTCTTCTTATTGCAATGTTTGGCATCCTGAGTTCAGCTTGGCAAGCTGTGAAACACTCTTGAAAACCATTTGGAAAAAAAGTTTGGGCAAAATTTTCCTTTTTGGTGGAAGATTATATTTTGAGAGGAAAATTTTTTTTAACATAGGAAGAATTTTTTTACGATTTTTTTTTTCTGAAGGAAGAATTTTTTTGAGGTGACTGTTGTGAACTTTTTTTTTTTTCAATGGCATATGAAAACTGCTACCGAAATGTTCTTCTTATTGCAATGTTTGGCATCCTGAGTTCAGCTTGGCAAGCTGTGAAACTCTTGAAAACCATTTGGAAAAAAAGTTTGGGCAAAATTTTCCTTTTTGGTGGAAGATTATATTTTGAGAGGAAGATTTTTTTTAACATAGGAAGAATTTTTTTACGAATTTTTTTTTTCCGAAAGAAGAATTTTTTTGAGGTGACTGTTGTGGGGAACTTTTTTTTTTCAATGGCATATGAAAACTGCTACCGAAACGTTCTTCTTATTGCAATGTTTGGCATCCTGAGTTCAGCTTGGCAAGCTGTGAAACACTCTTGAAAACCATTTGGAAAAAAAGTTTGGGCAAAATTTTCCTTTTTGGTGGAAGATTATATTTTGAGAGGAACATTTTTTTTAACATAGGAAGAATTTTTTTACGATTTTTTTTTTCTGAAGGAAGAATTTTTTTGAGGTGACTGTTGTGAACTTTTTTTTTTTTCAATGGCATATGAAAACTGCTACCGAAATGTTCTTCTTATTGCAATGTTTGGCATCCTGAGTTCAGCTTGGCAAGCTGTGAAACTCTTGAAAACCATTTGGAAAAAAAGTTTGGGCAAAATTTTCCTTTTTGGTGGAAGATTATATTTTGAGAGGAAGATTTTTTTTAACATAGGAAGAATTTTTTTACGAATTTTTTTTTCCGAAAGAAGAATTTTTTTGAGGTGACTGTTGTGGGGAACTTTTTTTTTTCAATGGCATATGAAAACTGCTACCGAAACGTTCTTCTTATTGCAATGTTTGGAATCCTGAGTTCAGCTTGGCAAGCTGTGAAATACTCTTGAAAACCATTTGGAAAAAAAGTTTGAGCAAAATTTTTCTTTTTGGTGGAAGACTATATTTTGAGAGGAACATTTTTTTTAACATAGGAAGAATTTTTTTAGGATTTTTTTTTCTGAAGGAAGAATTTTTTTGAGGTGACTGTTGTGGTGAACTTTTTTTTTTTTCAATGGCATATGAAAACTGCTACCGAAATGTTCTTCTTATTGCAATGTTTGGCATCCTGAGTTCAGCTTGGCAAGCTGTGAAACACTCTTGAAAACCATTTGGAAAAAAATTTTGGGCAAAATTTTCCTGTTTGGTGGAAGATTATATTTTGAGATGAAGATTTTTTTTAACATAGGAAGAATTTTTTTACGATTTTTTTTTTCTGAAGGAAGAATTTTTTTGAGGTGACAGTTGTGGTGAATTTTTTTTTTTTTCAATGGCATATGAAAACTGCTACCGAAATTTTCTTCTTATTGCAATGTTTGGCATCCTGAGTTCAGCTTGGCAAGCTGTGAAAC